>NC_087549.1:29262511-29904297 GCF_036250125.1 Pseudopipra pipra | reverse complement strand
TCCTCTATAATCCTCTCATCCATGGAAAGAATTAAGTACTCTCTCTGGACACAAACACAATGTCCTCATTTGTTTGGAAGTGCAAACACCAACGATATATAATAATAATGATCCTATAGAAACTGCTACCACTGTGGTGTTGTTACGGAGCCCTCCTCCCCAAAAAAATTAGAAAAGACAAGTACCCCGGAACGTAACCAATAAATAGCACACGGACACCTCCTGGTGGCACTGGGGTGTATTTTTAAATAGAAGGATTTGAAATTCAACCTATGGGAACAGAGGTCCTAACAGCCACGATGGATCTGAGATGATTAGGTGTTGAGAAAAATGTTTGAAAATTATGCGAGCAAAGGATTGTAATTGCACCTTTTACATTATTACATTATGGGTTTGACCCACTCCTTAAAGTGGGTCGTCTGGTCCAACCCCTCTGCTCAAGGGGGGTCATCCTAGAGCAACTTCAGTGGTACTTGATATGATTTTGAAAATTGTTCTTACATGGAAACTTGAAAACATTTTTCATATGTGAAAAAGCTGTATGTGGATTGGGTTGTGCCAGTCATTTTATTTTAAAGGGACAAGATGACGTATTCATACTGTATTTCATGTTATCATATTACTTTGCACTCACATGGTAGAGGGAGGCAGAAGATACATGTCAACTTGAAATGTATTTCCCTTTATACCACATTCTTTTCTATTTGAACATTTGAGTAGTGCTGCAGAGTGAATATAACAAAAGAACTTGCATAATCAATTATACCAGTGGTAATGTCTGGAACTGAATGTGTTATTTAATAGAATTCAATACACTTACATGTAATCTATTACTTTTTTATTGATATATGTTTCGCACACATTATTAAACTGATTTCCTTTTTTTACTATTTCTGTAACCATATACTGACATGTCTCTATCTAGTTTGTTTTGCCACTTTCTGAAGACTTAGCACATTGCTTGTTTGAGCCTGAGACATATGCTTTTAATATACTAAATATTAGCTCATTTGTCCTATTTGAGTAAAATGAAAAGGCTTTCGAACATTTTTGTATAGGAAACATGCAGTTTCAGAGAAGCATGGGCACTCTGTAGGTAACAGCTTCAAGGTGAAAACTCAGGTTTTGTTATTCTGTGGTTTTGTCTACAGAATAGAGAACACTTAGGAAGGGTTTCAGAAAGATCATGCTGAGGCTTTTTTTCATAATATGGAGGCATCCTGACTAAGAATATCAATCTATCCCCCTACTTAGCCAGGAGTAATAGGTTTCTGCCCTGGGAAGAAGTGGTTGATTTCAGACCAGTGAAAGGCTCCCTTTCTTACTACTTTTTTCTTCAACCATGAAGAAATATTTATTAAAATACATGTATTTCTATCTATACCTGTATATCTTTATTTATATCTATACATCTAATCATGTGGATTAGATATAGCCATATGGAGATATACTAAGTACGTTTATACAGATATAATCATATAGATCTATATAGATAGGTATATATTGCATATTACATATCTCTATAATGATATAACTGTACAATTTCCCAAGCAGAGAAATCACGTGACTCAGTAACTACAATCACATGCCAATTCACTTATTTTTTTCAGTTCCAGCAATAGGAAAAGCAGAACACATTTTTCTTGAGCATTATAATACCTAAGTAGTCCAGGCAGGATGAGATTATTTTTGTCTTTGTTCAAATGTCTTTGTAATGGCACGTTAGCATTTATATTCCAGCAAAGATAATACACCAAGCGTTTTGCAAATACGTTACAGGACAAGGGAGTGATTTTATCTTAAAAGCTTTCGTGGTGCAGTGTGACAGCTTGGGCTTTGAAATTTGTGATTTCCACAAACCAATCTGCCAGGCTGTATGACAAGGAAGTACAAATGTGCTGTACATGAAGTGAAGGTGCAGCATATAACCTTGAAGCTTCACACATGGAAAAGGTTAGCCCTTTCTTTCCATTATCATCTTTTAGCCATAAACCAATATGCTCACTCATCCTTCCCAGAGAGCTGAAATAAATATCAGAGGGAAGCATTCTCCCACAGGGATTATTTTTGACTAAGCTCACTTAGAGGCTCTGAGTATGGCAGCCACTGAGTATGAGACTCAGAACTGCCTCCTAAACCCTTTGTTCTTCCAGAAAATTGAGTTCCTACTCTTTTAGACAGCTATTCACCACTTTTGCCAGTGATCTTTTAAAGTCAAAACTCGAAACCTTAAATAAAGGACCTAAACGTAGCTCAAGGTCCAGATTCTGTTTCCTTTTGTGGTTGAAGGTAAGATCTCTTCCTCTTTCCTGTTGAAGCCGTAGAAACTAGGGGGCACAGCACCAGGCCTGACGGAGTTCAAGAAGCATTTGGACAATACTCTCAGGCACTTGGTGTGACTTTTGGGGATGGTCCTGTGCAGGGCTAAAAGTTGGACTTGACGAACCTTGTGGGTCCCTTCCAACTTTGCATGTTCTGTGATTCTGTGAAACTTTGGGTCATTTTGCTCTTTTAAGAAAGTGCCTCAAGCATACGTGAAACGAAGCAAGGGGCAGATGATCATGGAAGTACACTGTGTCTTAGTCTAACAGTCATTCTTCCTAGGACACCACTTTATCAAAGGATGTAGCAATAGTGCCTGTTTCCACTACAGTTTGAAGAATAAAGCTTTGATCCATGACATCAGAGGTTTAGAATAATTCCCATCCATTGTCTGAGGCTTTGAATCTCCATCGTCCACCTTCTAGGCAAGAAAGAATTCTGGTGCTGGGAGTCTCAAGTCTTCCTTTTAAAGCATTTCCCTAATGTGTAAAAAGAAATTAAAGGCCTTACTTACCTTCTCCCAGATGAAAGTCCTAACCACTAGATTACCTCACAATGGGTCCAAAACTATGCTGATTGTTTTCTTTAAGGAAACAGGGAGGATTGATAATCTCATCTTCTCATCTTCAAAGGAAACTGCTCAAAGGAATTTACGTACTTAATAAGAGCAGTCAAGCCAAAGAAGAGAAAGGCACCCCCAAGCCTAAAGGCAGAGATTTACATCCTTGACAAGCAGGTCTTAAACACCACTTAGTGCTCTTCTTTACATGCTTATGTACAGGCACATGACTTCCTCAGATCCCAGTTCTGTGCCCATAACCCAGAGTCAGTCTAGGCATCCTCAGAGGACAGAGAATTGCAATAGTTGCATCCTCCTCATGAACACAGTCCAACTCTTAGTAACTCTTCAGCTTTCACATGAGAGATCACAAACCCCACAACCGATCTGAAATTTAGATATAACCAACATTTTCCCTCCATCAACAAGAATGGTAAAACCTCCTTAAACTATAACTATGCAACAAAGTATTGGCATTCAGGAACAGATTTCCTTCTGGCATTAATATTCCAGGCAAATTTTGAGAAAGGTTAGTGACAAACAGCTGCTTTTGAAGCTGTCAGTTACTGCTTCTCCATCCTAGGGTCTTTGCCTTTATAACACAACCTGCCTTTTTCATGTATGATGTTGCCAGTTCATAAAAAATCCCCAAATACCCTTTATCAAGAGGAACATACAACTGGAAGAATACAATTTACATGCAGAGGAAGAAAAAAAAGTCTACAAAACCATTGGAGTTAGTCCTTTGATATGGTTTGAAGCTGGCTCCCTGCCAAGTCTGCAAACCTTACAACAAGAAGTCCCCCCCCCAAACCTCAGGGAGAAGAGGGAAAAACAACCAAGAAAAACTAAAATGAGAGAGAGACAGCTAAAGCAATATATATAAATATATTTACACTTATATTACAGTTATATACAATTGAAATATATATACAATTTCACAAGGGAAAGGGAAAGGGAAGGGGGAAGGGAAAAAAAAGGAACAAAACCAAAATAAAATATATATACATCCCGATCAGTAGCCCGAGATCTAACAACTAAAAGAATTAGCAAAAGACTATCTTACTACTCTCCTTGGGATGGAGAGTCATGCTGGAACCATCACCAGCAACCTCCGTCTCCCAAGGTCGGCAAGGCCTTACCGGGCCTCGCTCCCCAACCCGACAGACTCAACAGCAGGGAACCTGCACCTCCAAGCCGCCGGAAGGAAAGAGAGCGAAGGCCTCTCCTCCTTTCTTCTTATAGCCTGGCTCACGTAAAAATCGTAGGGAATACTGGGTAAATCTGGGCCCTTCCTTGGTTACAAACTGGTCACCAAGGAAGGCCTAGACCAAACTACCACACCTTTCTTGACCTGGCAGTTGCTTTTACAGTATTCCAAAAAAATACTTTGACAAGACTTTTATAAAAACCTACCCTACACTAAGAAAATGCATTTAAAACTAATAGGAAAAAATATATAACTTATACAACTATGTTTAAAAGAAAGATTTATCTTACATGCATAGAAATAGGTATATATGTGACAGAAAAGTATACCATAAATCTATGGACTGGAGAAATCGATGAAGTCAGACACTGAAATTAAGTGGCCATCTAAAAAAAGAAAATTACAAGTGAGCATTTTCCCTTGACTCCATCTCTTTAAAATCCATTGTTCCTGAGTAGATTTGAGACTGCTGGGGCAAATTCAGCTCCCATGATGTAAATCTAGAGTAATAGTACTGAACTGAATATTACAGTTATTCATTGGCTTTGAGGGCAGGAATCGACTGTACCCTATAATTTCTGTATCAAGCCCATGCTGTAAATCAGATTCGTATTTTAGCAGAATTTAAATCCATGCATAGATGTATTTATTCCTATGGTGTTTGCTGCAAAATTGCTACTTCAGGTCCATCAGTAGGGAGGGGGGGTGTCCAGCACTGGACTGGAGTTCCTTCTAAAGTAAAATGTCTGTATCCTAAAAAATTATCCTTAGCAGAATCCAGCAAAGATATTTCAGAGCTCACTGCCCTTCTTGGGGGAATTCTTTATGGTTTCAATGCTTTTGAAGAGATGAGAGAGGACTATTAGAAATTAAAACATTTACAAGGCCGGAGAACACAGCAGACAAACAGACTGTGTGCACAGAGATTCCAAAAGCCTGATGAACACCACACTTGTGATTCAGTTTCTGGCTTACAGCAGTTATTTTTAAGAAAAGAGCAGGAACAGTTAGATTTCTTTGCAGTGATGGGTCTTATTTGCAGCTTCTGTGGATACACTTCCTCTGACTTTCCCAGCCTGGTTCTTCTTTCTAAAGTGTGTAATTAGCAACTCCAATTCTAGAAATGCTGAGTTTTGTCCCCTGACTAGTCCTGCTGGTCACAGAACGTGTTACCTTTCTGTTCCATCTAGGACTGGACCTCTCCAACAGCAAGTCAGACATCTGAAACTGAAGCATCTTCCAAGAATTGTACAGAGAAGTCAGAATTTTGTTTTTGTGAATAATTGTAGATGACCTTTTTATCTTTTACACTTCACCTTGTCCCATTTCATGTTTTAAGTCCTGCAAGTCTGAGTTATGGAGTGAGATCCTTTTCCTTAAGAGTTTCAGAAAGCCATTTGTAGTCATCCTTTATATAGTCAGTCACAAGGCAGATGGATGCAATATAGCAAATAGCAAGCTATGAAGTCACATAGCAGATAGATACCTATTAAGGCAATCACAGATCATGACAGTCTCGTCTTCCTCTTTTTTTACGAAAAAACATTCCTTGCTAAGGTTTTCCAGCATTTTTCTTGATTGTATTGCACTAAGGAAAGAACACTTACAAAACTCCTCCTGTAAGCCAGTGCTCTGGACCCAAAACAATGAAAACTTACACTTCTGGGGACCTAAGCAGAAAGGAGAGGTAGCACTGCCAGTCAGGTGGAATGTCCTCTCTGGGCAGAGGCTCAGATGCCAAAGGACTCACTCTGGCAGCACAGGCTTTACTGTTACCACTTTGATAAAGTCTCATTTGGAAGAGGCTACTGCAGAGAGATATCTGTTCTCAGTTCCTGACCAAGGCTAATGAATTTGGAAGGACTCACTAATGAAAAAGCTATAATAAGTTATTACTTCATGCATTACTAAAAAGCTCTGGGCATGAATGCCTTTCCTGTTTAATATAATATTACAATAGCTTGTATAAAAAGGAAAAGGAGTACTCTATCAGGACCTGCCTAGAATTTCAGGAGGGTTGTTAGGTAAATAGCACTACAATATTTGGAATGGTATTTGACCACAGCACTGTGTTTTACTCTCCACTCCTACTTACAAGCTTTCTAACTGAGCTGAACCTTTACAACTTCAGGAATTCAACTTGAATAAAGAAGAGGGGCATTTCTACACAACTCCTTAAAGCAAAATCCTCTTTCAAATGAAGGAGAGGTTTGTGTAGAATCACAGAATAATGTAAGAAACTGTAAGAATGTGAGGTCAGATCTCAGGCTGATGGCTTTGGAAGCACATACTGAACCCATGAAAGGATAAAAGTGAGCTTTAGCATCTACTAAAAACAAGGGGTCACATTTTTTTCTACACCAATTATGTGGGTGTAACCTTCTTTAGTCATAAAATCAAGAACTCAGGTCAAGGCTATTAAGACCAAATACCACTTTTCCACTTACTAAGGGAAAAACATTTCACATCTTGCAAAGTGAAAGGCTTGTTTCGTTGTTGTGATATTCAATGCCAATGAACGCCGACATCAAGTCACCTAGTTTTGGTTTTATAATACTTTTCAGTCTTTATTATTTAGTGTGGAGCTGGACCAGGAGGAAATTTTTCTTACCTTAAAAAATGTCCTTTCACTCACAAAAAGGCTTTCTACTGTTCATTTAAAAGAACTGTAGCTAAAGATGATTATTGGAAAAGGAGGAACCTTTATTTCTGAAAAAAAATCTAGTCTTTCTGAAAATGAAGTTAAAATAGTTTCCTTGCCAAGTCCTAAAATCAAATTGCATGGTTTCCTACACCTGTAGAAAGCCTTGTGTCTGTCAATATCCCTCCACAAAGCATTACTAATAGAAGGATAAGGACAATAAATCATCTATACCACAGCAGCACCGCAGCATCCAAATTCAGCCTCTCTGATGTTTTTGTAGTGGCTTAATGATCCAGAGGAGTAAAGGGAATGTTTCGTAACTAAACAGTGTTTTCTGTTAAAATGGTGTTTCCTCAAACTGGGAATGGCAGGACTTTTAAAACTGTAGACAAAAGGAGTTGTGATGGGATTGGGAAAGAAATCATTTCTCTCCAGCAAACAAAAAAGGGGAGAGTTTGCCTTACAGGGTGTTCATATGCTATTTTGATGACAAGTAAAGATTTCTGAATTCACTGTGCAATTCAACAATGCAGAGCTCCTGTAAATTACTGTATCAAGTAGAATACTGCATGCTGATTCATATCTCCATAGATATGAAACAGGGACCTCATCTCTTCTGCTGAAACTAAGAAATCTGTTATACACAAAAATAGCTACACAGTAATTGTAAACCATCAGCAAGAAAAAAAAATTGCCTCAAAGAACATCAGTGGCAGCATTTGCGTCTAATTTTTGTGTTTGTTTTCTGCAAAAATAATAATAATTTTGTTAGCAATAACCAGATGTTTATACATCAAGCATATTAACTGAACTGGCACAGACACAACTATAGGATAACATACACAAAAGATGACTGATTAAGAAATTGGATGATTAAACACATAAGCTGATGGAAATTACATGTGAGATTTCTATGGAGGACTTAGAGGGAAGTACAGAACTTGGAAGAGCTAAAATGGAAATATGAATCCAAGGTTCGAGGTCCAAAAAGTTTGGGGGCTGAATGTAGGAAAACTGAATGACCTGAGAGATATCTACTCATTCATAACACACTGTGGTCCTGACATGGAAATAACAGTGCAAAGGGATGTTCAGGCTCTGTCAGGAACTGTTCTGAACTTTTATGTTTGGAATGAATTATAGAATCATCACATGGTTGAGGAGGGAAGGAACCTCTGGAAGTCATCTGCTCCAAACCCCCTGCTCAAGCAGGGCCACATGTAACAGACTGCCCAAGGACCATGTCCAGGTGAGTTTTGAATATCTCAAAGAATAGAGACTCCATAACCTCCATGGGCAACCTGTGCCAGTCCTCAGTCACCTTCACAGTGTAAAACTGTTTCCTGATGTTTAGAGGGAACCTCCTGTGTGTTGGTGTGTGCCCACTGCCCCTTCTTCTGCCACTAGGCACCACTGAAATTAGCCTGGCTCTGTATCCTTTGCCTCCTCCCTTCAGGTATTTATACAAATTGATGAGATGCCCCTGACCCTTCTCTTCTCCAGGCTGAACCATCCCAGCTCTCTCAACCTTTCTTTATTAGACAGATATTCCAATCCCTTCAGCATTTTGATGGCCCTCCACCGGAAGGCCCAGTATGTCCATATCTCTGTTGCACTGGGGAATCCAGAATGAGACCCAGTACTCCAGGTGTAATGTAATACTCATCAGTACTGAGTACCAACACTGAGTGGAACAGCAGGATTCCCTCCCTTCACCTGCTGGCAATGCTTTGTCAGTGCAGTCCAGGACACCACTCTCTTTGCCATAAGGGCAAAGGCACCAAGACTTGAGGTAACTTGATCTTGTAGGACTGGTCATTAGGGAGGTAATGCCTATCTTTAATGTGGGCTAAAGGCTACATTCAGCAGGTATAGGGAGTGCTGACTTGTAAGACACAAATGGACCTTGCTTTACAGTGACTCAGATACCATGCCCTAAGCAAAACTCTGCATTTGTCTACTTGCACTGCAGGCACTTTAAAACCCACTTAGTCACGTATTTATCTGAAGTGCAAATAGCTCTAGCTCCCCAAGGCATGGCTGAACAGCCTCCATCTATCCCAACTGCATACATATGGTGATTTTATGTTGGACACTGGGTGGATGAGAGAACCTGAGGTACTTCGAGATGCCCAAGAATCTCCTTTCACAACATCAAATCACGTTTGTATGGCACTTTAGCATAAGTTGGGTTTCAGGAAAAGGTAGGTACAAGCAGTCAAATCTCTACTGACTGTGCTCTCCCAAATTTTGTTTATGGTGCATAATATGTATACATAAGATGTATAGACACAGTCATCCAAGCCGGATCAGAAATGCAGATGAGGAGCTGACCTCATTTGTTTCTGCTTATAACATAGAAATCAGTGAGGGGAATAATAACCAGAGGAAAGCAAGGAACCTGAGGTTGCAGGAGGAATTCTTGAGAGCAAAGTTCTGGAAACATATTTGAAAACCTGGACAGAGGACACAGGAAATAGCACAATCTGAAATATTGAGAGCAAATCAAGCCAAGAAAGTAGCACAAGAGACTGACTTTAAGGTATTCAGAGAAGTAATAGAATTCAGTGGGGTTTCTGAACTGCAGGTTGCAAGGCATTGCTAAGTCAGCTCTTTCTGTTTTATTGCTAATGAATTAGGTTCACAAAAAGCAAGAATTTCACACCAGTGGAAGTTGAACGAAGTGGTCCCTAGAACCAGAGGAAGGTAGACAGAGATGCAGGTAAGAGGACACTGTATTGCAAATTTTTCAGAAAGTCAAACCAGTCAGTATGCTAGAGCCATAAAGGGTTTTTGCTGGCATAGTGGCAGTTAGATGCACACAAAAAGCGTATTTGAAAATGCAAAACTGGGGTTGAAGCTCAGTTTGATCTCCTTGTTTCTCCTTTCAGTTCTAACTAGACTTTTCAAAGAATCAGTTCTCCTATAGTATTTAAAGAAAAATCAAAGAAAGGAATCAATAAGGAGGGGGAAAACCAGAAGTGCCTGCTAGCAGAACACTTCTTTTTCTCTTTCATTACTGCCTATGTTTGATCCCTGACTAAATCCTTTGCATTTTGACAATACTTAGCATCACTTGATACATTTATGATCTAAATGACCTTCCCAAATGGACATAAAAATCTACTGAACAATTAAAATGTGTTCATGAGTTAAAGACTAAGAAGAAGCACATAAGAGATATTGATGTACAGACATACAAAATAAAAAATATTTATTTGAAGAATTTTGCCCTGCCCATTTTTTCTTAATCATATTTTATATATTATCTGTTAAAAAATTAAAATTGAATCCCATTTAAAATCAACAAGCTCCTCAGGAATAACATGAAAATGGCATAAGGAAAACAAAAGAAACACACAAAACCCCCCATCATAAAGTGTTATAATCAGTGTGGAATACTGTCTTCTCAAAATCTCCTTCACACCCAGTATTAAATGAAAACCAAAGTCCCATACTTAAGTTTGTATTTTGCAAGTATTTAGCTTTCTTCAAGCAAGAGGAAGATGATTATGAGTAAGAGTCACGGGACAATTTCAACTCTTCATTCTGCTTGTGGTTTTTTGTGTGATTTCTTTTCCGCTTTCCTTGTCTTACTCTGCTAGTGTCAGTAACAGTTTGAGATCAAAAGCTTTCCGTAGTCGATGGCCATTATTTTCATAAGTAACAGATTCTATATCCAAACTGGTTTTTTTTTACACTCAGTATCTTTGAGCAAATATCAGCTTAATTCAGGCTCTGAGTTCAAAGTGTGTTGGATAAAAACAGAAACCTTCACTCAGTTTCAGTTATGAGACCAATGTATGTAAATCCTTTAAACCAATATGAAATTTCACAGTAAACCAAAGAAGAGAACCAAAGAGAAGCTATGTCTAATCAAATACTATCCAGTGAATCAAATAATCAAAGATTTTTGCACCTCTAAATTCTACAGTTTGATCGAATGGCATGAAGTATTTAAGAATATATTGTGTAAATTATTCAGAAATAGCATGTGTCCCCTCTATTTCTGATTTCTATGATTAAAAATGGAACTATGTCACAGCCCAGTTGTTGATATAGTCCAGTATGATGCCATGAGTGTGATGGGCCCATTCCTCAAAGTGAAAGCACTGACTCCTATTTCTGTGTTTCTTGTTGGAGCCTGTGTATATTTGATGAGTTTTTATAAAGATGTGGAAAAGAAAACTTCTCACCAGATGGCAAATACAAATTAAAAAATAAAATGCAACATTTTGTTAGTTCTTTATATTAAAACTTACGCTAATTATTAAAGTCACTCATGAGCAACTATTCATCACCATGAATAATGTTTTACTGTATGCCAAATGTGTGAAGACTCTTCCATAAGTACTCACATGAAGCTAGAAGGATTAGTGGAGTTGTATCATATGATGAAATTAATTTTTTATCCAAACATCTAACTACACACAAAAGCCAACTTATACAGAGAAAGCCATCTCAGAGGAGCTCAGACTGACAGCCACCACATTTGCTATGGTAACTTTCAGTTTGTTGATAACTTTCAGTATACTGATCTATACCTAAAAAGCTATTTATTGCAATACCCTGTTGAGTTGGGTGTTAGAGAGGCTGAAGAGTCAATTTTTATCCCACACTCTAAGTAGATGTAATCACTGATATACCTTAATACTGGAAAACAACAAGGGGCATGCAGATATCTGGCATTTGGAAAAAAAAATCACAAATCATTATGAGACAGAGGAAATTCTCTTCATGGCCGTGTACGACTGTTACCAGTAAGAGATAGAGGGAGAAAGGGCAAAGACACATATGGAGTGAGGTTATGGCTTTGGAAGGAAAAATACTAAGAGACAATCACTGGGAGATAAGCTACAACTAGAACAGGCCTGGTTGGGCTCTTTGTGTAACTTAAGGAAAGTACATCCAACTTAATGATGCTTGGATTAGACAAAACAATGTTCATCTAAAACTAGATGAAACTTAAATGTTTTCTCTCTTTGAAAAACTATTAGGTAAAAATTATTTGTTTTAAGAAAGACTTTTACCAGCATATCCATGGCTATGTATTTCCAAAGAGAAGAACTGCAAACGTGCAAATTTAGTCATATCTCACAACACAATAAGGGATGATATGCACTGCATAATCTGTCCAGATTTTTGTCAAAGAACAGAAGGATCACAAGATCACATTCTGAGAAAGAAAATGGCAGGAAGCTGAGTATGATAGGTGGTAAATAAAAAAGGAAACTTTTCTTTCTATTCCTTGAGAATATTTGATTCTGAAACAAAATCTGAGTTCAGACAGAAATTCGAGTCTTATTATGATTTACTGTGATGTTTTCCTCTGAATAGTGGAGAAATACACTATCAAATTACAATATAAACATAGATTAATTTATAGTGCCATTTTAATTTCCCTAATTTAAAAAAAAAATCCTAAAAGTGTGAAACAACCTCGTCCCATTGACAAGATCATGGTACATATGTAAAATTTTAATTTTATTTGCCCTGCAAGGCATTTAGAGAGTTCCAGAAGAGTAGAATACTTCACCAGCTGGGCGGTCAACTTGTTTGTACAATACAGAGCTGCACCCAGTTTTTACAAGCCTATCCAGCAAAGTCCATCTTCTAAGTGAGCATTTAGGGAAGAGAAACACATAAAGTGCTTTGTGCAACTCTCTCATATAAAATGGCTTTGCAAAATCAGCTTTTCAGCGTTGCTTTGTTCTGCAGTAATCTCTCACTTTTGGCTTGTGCCACGTATTAGGTTGTGTCCTAAACCAACAAGCTGAAGAGTGGAAGCATGTTGGAAATTAAACATAAACAGTGCAGGGGATTTACTAGAAGTCAACTTGTTTGGTTTACATATTCTGTACTCTGAATTTCCCACTCATTTTTTAAGAACTAACCTGCTAGTAGAACTGTAAAAAACTAGCATCCCAACATATGGAGACTGTTATACAGGTTGCAAAAGCCAATATACAGAAATAAGAGAACAGCAGGGGTACTACATCCAGTGACAAAGTCACAATCCCTGGCTTCCTTCTGTTACTGGCTTCTTGGCTTGAGAAATTATACCTAACAGCACGGCATCCTAGAATTTAAACTATTATTTTCTTTGTCTTTTGTGTATTATTGTAACTCATTTGGTCCAATACTTCCAGTTTAGACTCAGCTTTATCAGTTGAGCAATTTATGTTTGGAGAGACCAAAAACTGTTCACTCCAGCACTGCTTACCAATTTTTATTGTGCTTTCTGGTCTTGTTCTGTCTAATTTAGGAGTACCACAGCAAACAAAACTATAAAACTGTTCTGAAAAAAAGGACTTGGTAAAAAGATTGATAGCAAAATCACAATACTCCAATCCTGAATATAAATTGTGACTATAACCCACAAAAGAACAAAAGGCATTCTTGTAGTAATTTAATTGAGGAATTATTATAGTAGGAGAGTAATCATTCTTGTCTGTAGTCCTCAATTAGCATTAACTGTAAGAAAAAGCTTATTAGGAATATTTAAATTTTAAAGTCCCCCTGCGCAAGCGTATCTGAATTCCCAGAAGTTAGTTATAGTGCAAAATGTATTAATTAAAATACCGCTTTGGGAAATCCTTCTTTATCCAGTGTTCATTATTAAAATGAAAGATAGTGGAAAGGTTTTGATTTTTATAAAGATTTTAGTCATCGTGACAGGGATTCAAAGAGTGAAAGAGAGAATTTGAAATGTTAATGAAATTCTGATAATTTCACAGGACTTAGTCCTTTTATGACACTTCTGCCCCAAATGAAGGATCCTTGCAAATCTTAGACCACAATTCCACGTTTCTAGGCCCTTTTGAAAATGGTAACTTATGCAGCCAAAGATCCAGACTAATCTGTAACTTTTATCTATGCTCACAAACCACAGGAAAATAGGTTTTCCTAATTTATCACAAACTCCTAATTTGACACTCCCAACTTAACTCTGTGGGCAAACTCCTCTTTTTAACCAACAAGAACTGAAAAACTGTATTTTTACTGGCCAGCAGAAAAAGACCTGAGTCTTTTTGGAAACTGTCAATATTAGGCATTATTATAGTATATCTATATAGTATTATCTATAGTATTATCTATACCGCTGCCTAATGTTTGAGCATACCACAGATTAGCTTGTACCTCTTTTCTTTGGAATTCCTTCTGAGGTTTGGTCATGGATAGTCATGTCTATGCCAGTTTTTGTATTTCAATTCTTTAAAACAAGTGTGAGATGAGGAAGATTTCTGCATCTAGGGGCGCATTTTCTTGCTGCTCCTCAGAGGCACTGAAGACTCTGAACAGAAGCAGTTTGGACTGCATTACTTTTTAGAGGCTAAAATTTCTGTCATCATCGCTGCCTCTGCAAAACAAGTGATAAAGGAAAGGAGCTAAATATATAAGGGTGCCTATAAGCTTACCATAGCATAGCAAATGTAACCTAAGATGTATTAATAAAAATATTCCCAGCAGAGGCAAAGAACTCTAAGTGATGCAGTAAGATCACCTCTCAGAGACAGTTTAAGGTTGTGATCACATATGCAATATGAACTAACATGGAAAAGGTACAATAAGGGGTACCATGATGACTATGGAAATAGAAAGCATAGTTTTTGAGGACAGTTCAAAAGAGCTCTACTTTGTTTAGGCTAACATAAGCCAAATACTGAAAACAGAATACATGCTAATTCCATATAAATGGATCAGAGAGGTAAACAATAAAAATTTTAAGCCAGAAATAAATGTTGGCACAAGCATACACAGTGTAAACTAGCAATTAATAAATTTAGCATATGGTTTGGAAAAAAAAATCCTAAATGTTATAGGAATGTCATGGCAGAACATACTTGCCTTTGGCATAGTAGGTCTACAGAAGAAAAACACAGGCTTGGGTTTTTTTCAGTATGAAGGTAAATTTATGAAGGCATTCATGTAGCACAGTGGCTATGATCATAAAGGATGAGTCCCTTGTTCCCCATATGGACACTGCAATTATAAGACAGCAACTTTTCAGCATCAGGAGTCCTTTAAGATATGCTGTCCATAGTCATAATTGCACAACAAATGTTCAGACACCATCCACAAGAGCCAGAAGAACCTTTTATCTTTCCAGTAGAATCCTACTCTGATGCAGGTGTTGACTATTTACTCGTCTCTCATCCTGAAATAGATGTTACATTTGGCCAGGCAGATTGCACCCTCAATCCCATAGCCTAAATCAACTACAGAGATAAATCTCTATAGACTCTACTAGGAAACCTGACAGATAGGTCAGAGGTGAACACCTCACTGTAGACATTTAAAGGTGGGTGAGCTGAAGTTACCACGTGCCTCAGATTTTAACAAAAGTAACCTCCAATTTCAAAGAGAAACAACAAACCAAACCAAACTAAATGCACCTCTAATATGAAACCTTTCACTAAACTGAGAACACCTACACCTCTAGTTTTGAATTTGTAATCCACATATGGAAATACCATGAAAGGAAGTGCACTTCTGATACACTATCATAATGGTTAGTTAAACAGCAAATGCTTGCTAGCTATGGGCTTATACAAGTTCTATGTCAAAGATTTAATGGATCATTTGCAAAGTTTAGAACTCTGCAACTTGGTAGCAAACTCGTTGCTTCTGGCCTGGCCTGTAATTTTATAAGCATAAACTTTATAAATCAAAAGCAACTCTGAAATGTATTTTTTTATGGTTCTAAACTAACTAGAAAAATTGCAGCTAGAATTACCATATATATTCAAGCTTTTGATCTCAAATGATGGTTTAATCATATATTAATCATGATTTACACACTGGCTGTTTGGCACGCAACATCTGGATCTATTTGTTCCATGCCAAGGGAATGCAGAGAAGACAACATGTTCAAAATCTCCAATTTAATGTAGTTTTTATGTATTTGGTTTGCTATCTTTGAGTTGCATTTGCAGACGGTAACTGTGACTCTATGGACAAGTAAATCTGTATCAACCAACTTGTCTAGCATAAGAAGAGAAATTATTTGCATGTGCCTGTCAAGACAGTAGTAATTTCTATGAGATTTATTATACTTTTTATAGAAAAACTTTATGATTTGCTAATGGAATATTGCCACAGGAAAGACAAATGAAAGCTCTTAAAAATTAGTTATAAAATAATGTCTTGAAGAAAAAAAATCTTCAAATGCTTTTGTTGCTAAAAATGTGGAGAAGTTTTGTAAAACGAACAAAAGAATTTCAATATGTATCAAGCATTATTCATATTCTTTAGCTAACAGCAATTTAGTAGCACTATCTTCCAAAAACGTCTATTACTCAAATGTTATCCTGTAGCAGGAGATTCCCCCTCAAGACACTAATTTTATATTAGCATCTCTTTCAGTTAAGAAAATAAGAGGAAGAAGAAAGGGTGGAGGAATCCACTGTCTGCAGCTGTTTTCAGGATGTGAACCTGAAAACCACTTTTTTGTGTATTTTTCCCGTGATTGTTCTGGTTTTCTCACAAGCAAGGGGACACCCATTACGGCCACACCTCAGCACCCGCCTGTTCGGGTCCTGGGCGCTGAGGGTGGAGAGTCCCTGGAACCATCCCAGCTGCCGCCGGTGCCCACACAGAGAAAGCTCAGATGCTTTGTCGACCGCACGGTCATTGCTCTTTATATGCTTCACTTTAGTGTCCGGGGACGTCGTGGAGACATTCAAAACCCACTCGGATAGCTCTCTGTGTAACCTGCTCTAGGTGACCCTGCCTTGCTGGGAGGTTGGACTGGATGATCTCCAGCGGTCCCTTCCACCCGAACCATTCTGTGATTCATGTACAAGCGCTGCTCTTGGAAGAAGATCCCGATCACAGCATAACCTCGACATATGGGCTACAGGACACGTCAGATCGCACCAGAGCCAGGATAAGCCTGTGTTTTACAGGGAGATGCCCAGATCCGGTGCCCTGCTCCCTTGGGAACACCCGACCAGGGCTCAGCCTGAGGGCGGGTGACACCCCCTGGGCCCCGCAGGGCGCAGCGGGGCGTGGGATTCCCTTCGCCGGACGGCTGCGAAAGGGCGGCGGGTTCGCGCCCCGGTGGGGTGGGGTCGGGAGCAGAGGCAGAGCGGGAGGTCGGGGCGGGGAGAGGCCGCCCCGGGGCTGTGGCTGTGCGGGGCCGCCCGGCCAATGAGAGCGGCGGTTGTTGCAGGGCCGGGAGGCGGCGTTGCCACAGCAGCGGCGGTCGGAGCGGAGCCGGAGCCGCAGCCCGATTCCGAGCCGGCGGTCGGGGCGCGCCATGGAGGGGCTGGAAGGTGAGGGGCAGCGGCGGGCGCCCGGGGCGAGGCGGGCTGGGCCGCGCCCCTGTGCTGTGGCGGGGCGTTATCGGGTGGTGGCGGCGACGGCGGGAGCCGGGCCCGGGCACCGCCTTCCCCGTTCGCGGAGCCCCCCGGCCGGCAGTGCTGGGGCGGCGGGGCTGAGGCGGGGCAGTGCCGCGGGAGGGGGCGGCGGACAAAGGCGAGGGGCTCGGTCCCGGCGCGGAGCCCGCGGGGCGGGGACGGCGGCAGGACCGGGCTCCCCGCTTTGTCTCGGCTCCGCACCGAGCCCCGCCGGCCCCTCCCTGCGGCGGCCGCGCTCGGAGCCGCTCGGCGGGTGCCCCTCAGGCGGGGTACGGTACATCCTGCGAGCATCTTCGCCAGCAGCCCTTCTTCTTGCGAACAGATGGCTAAGGTGGGTGTTGGGATCCGCTTATCATGCTAGGCGAGTGTTGAGTGCGGTGAAGAAAACTAGCTATATGTTTGCTGACAGGGTGTTTGGAACTTTGTCCTGTGCTGCTTGAATTAATGGAAATATCCTTGCTTTCTGGAATATCTGTCCATAGATATCAACTTGGAATTCATGAAGTTACAGCTTGCAATCTGAGCATTTTAGTAGGCCTGTCATTACTGTGTTTTGCAAGCAGCTTTTACCATACTACTTAAGAAAAAAGAGAGACCTGCTCTGAGAAACTGTCACAAAACAGTCATTAAGTCTTCCATGCTCTACTTCTCTAGAGGTAACTGAGTGCTTAAATAGGTGTAAGCACAAACTAGCCTTTGTTCTTTATCCCCTCTAGCACGGTTGGAGAACTGAACTAATTTTCACAGAATACTTGTGATCTTAGTAGATCTGTGTCTTTAGTAGATTTTACAGTAGTCAGACTCTTTTCTTGTGCTTAGTGACTTCATCAAGATTAAAAATATGGACAAAATTTGGCATTAAAATCCCAAGATTTTTTCTTTTATTTGATTTACTCAACATTCTTTGCTAATGCTTTTGAAATCTGAAGGGTGGTGTCCAGCGTTCATAAATAATGCCTTATCAGGCACTCCAGCTCTCATGACAATCGTATGTTATCTGTACAAAAGGGGAAAACTTGCTATAATTTTGAGTAAGCTGTGTGTTTGACTGCATTTGAGACTGTACATCATGTGCAGCCCGTCTGTCAATTGATATAGCTTTGAGCTAATTTACCAAGGCCAGCTGTGCTATCTGTGTTGTATAAGCTCTAGCACCTTCATAACACAGGGTAGAAGGAGAGTAGATCTACAGATAGCAACAAAAGCCTGAAAAAAAACTTGTGATTTTTTTTTTCAATAGGATTTATCCAGTTTCTGACTTTGCTGGAAATGGTTTACATCTTGTTTGTATATCAGAAGGCACTGTGAGCGGTGGGAGGAAGAACTGCTAAATCATAAGTGAAATCTCATGTTTATACTGAACCTTTTTGTGAAAGTACTTTCAAAAGCAAGAGCTTGTCAAAGTATTTTTTCCATGTGAAATGTGAAATTTCATGTGAAATTTCATGTGAAATGATCCTCGAGATTAATTTGAGAATAGCAGAGGAAATAAGTAATTTCTAAAACTTCAGTTGTCCTTGCCTTGTGAGCACTCATATCTCCCACTGCTATCCAGCATCCTTGAATGCAAAAGTTCTTGAGACTGAAGAAGAATTTTCTGCATTTTTGTGCTCTGTTTTTGTTTGTTTTTTTTTTTTTAACAACATTTT
This sequence comes from Pseudopipra pipra, assembly GCF_036250125.1. Taxonomy (NCBI): domain Eukaryota; kingdom Metazoa; phylum Chordata; class Aves; order Passeriformes; family Pipridae; genus Pseudopipra; species Pseudopipra pipra. Next base: position 29,885,552 of record NC_087549.1, on the reverse strand, counting down.
TTTCAATGAAATAAAATACTCCCTTTCCTGTTTCAAAATATTTGAAGCAAGTGGGTTTGCTATTTTTTTACAGCTTTTCAACTTACAGACAGTTTGGACTATCTCTCTTGATGCATATTACCTTAGGCTCAGATTAAGTTTTTGTAGAAAGGTCGCCCTAAGAAGGGAAAATGTAGGCAAAACCAATAACAATAAATTATTTCATTGGATGTTATGCTTTTGTCCAGTCATTGCTCCATTGGCAACTCAGAAGAACATTACTGGTTGCCATTTTAGATTAAATTTGTGTTTGGATGTGTGGTTGCACAGTCATACCCATCTGACAAAGAAGTATGGGCAGCTTCTGAAATCTGGCTCAGCCTGCTGCATCAATATATTAGTGCTCAGGAAAATCATTTCCCAGAGCTGACTGGTGCAGGAGGTCCTTGCCAGTTGTGTGTAGGAGGGATGTGGTTATGGCGAAGGACAGGACTTCCAAGGACAGGACTTCGTCTGTCGGCAGCACTGTCCTGATGTGTTTTTTACGACTGTGGAAGACCCCCTCAGGCTCAGGATGCTTGTCCTGGACTTTCCATCTTCAGAAGTTGGTGCTTTGCTGAAGCTCAGCATTACAGATGCAAGATCTGTTTTATTTTGCTTTATATAAGCATGCTAATAATAAAAAAGGACTCTACCCAGTTTATAATGATTCTTTCCAAAAGGTGGAGAGTCGATGTGTAGTAGCTGGCATGTGGAGCTGCGTTAGTGACATTTAAAAAGGTAAATAATATTTCCGGGGTTACAGTTGCATATTTTCACTATGTTCAAGTTTAAATGTTCAGTGAAATGGCAAAATAAGTTTCTATGTAACATAAAAGTTTCTTCTAAAATTTACTTTTGTTACTTCTTTAAGGCAATTCCTCTATTATGTTATTTTTATCAGTACTGTTATATTACAAATTTAAAACTACAGATTTGACTTTCAGTATCAAAGTTTTGTAAAAGGAATCAGTACATGCTTGTCATTATGGATGACAAATCTGATGTTAAGTCTGAAGTTAATAGCTCAGCATTTGCTACTTTGCAGCCTGTGTGCTGTTTGGCTGTTTTTCAATTTTCATTTAATTTACTGGTGAAAATACTTAGAGCAATAGACTGTCTCTGTCTGAAAATGTAGTGATCTCTAAGGTGAGCTTAAAAATCTGTGAGTAGTTCACCATGTGCTGAATCTCAGGGCCATTTTTGATGGATTAAAATGTTCTTGTTGCTTTCAGTGTTGGATGGCAAGAAAAAAAGCTGTCACACTGGCATGTTTATTGCTCTGTTTCGCTTGAGGGAGATGGAGGAGGGGATCCAAGCACTGAATTCCTGACTTCATTTAAGCCTGAGCAGACCGATGGTGGTGTTTGATCGGCTTCTCTCCAGTCTTTTGTTTTTTCTGGGAGGATGCCGACAACAGCTGCTTGAGCCAACTGAATACCGCTTCCCACCCTTGTTCACAGACCATCCCAGCCTAAGGAGTAAGGGGCAGAGGGGCAGCTGTGTCGGAGGGCAAAAGTCCAGCTCTGTGGTGGGTAATGGCAGCACTTACCCAGCCCCAGTGTTCTCCTTCAGCCTGTGCTCTGGCAGCCGGGGAAGGCTGGTTGTGGTTGGAAGGGGATGGGTGGCTGCTTGCTCAGGAAATAGCCTGCACTCTCAAATGCGTTCCCTTGCAGATGCTGAGCAGGGACTCCTGTGATTAAGCATGTAGACTCTGAGCAGTCGGGGTGTGTCCCCGACGTCTGGTAGGAATAAGGCTCAAGACTCTCTGTATGGCATCTCCTGCTGGGAGCTGGGGTCTGTGCTGGAATTGTCCCTGGACCCTTCCTGGCACGGATAATGTCTGAGCAGCACAAGCATTCCCCTTTGGGCTTTTACATTAGTAATGTGACTCTTGAGAGCAAGTGCTTATGCTTTCTTTGACAGAATTTCTGAACAAGCTATTGCCCAGTCTTATTTTTTTTTCCAAAATTATTGGGTTTTAAAACACAAAATAATATTAATTTGAGTCTTCTTTTCCTTTTAGAGTTCATCCTTGTCTTGCCTCACTGGATGCCTGTAGCAGTTTTCTTACTTTGGCAGCCATTTTCTTTAGCTCCATTGACTTCAAACTTCAGCTTTTTTTTTTTCAATCTGTTCAACAGAAGAAAGAATTAATTTTATTGTACACTGTTCTTAAGTCAGCAAGAAGGAGACTATTAAGGATTGAAATGAAAAACTAATATTAATGTATATTTTTTTTTAAGAAGTTGTTTGTCTCTGGTAGCCATTAAAACAAAATGATAAATGTGACTTTGCATTGAACAGCTGTGTTTCACTAAGCATCCTTGCAGCTCTGTTAAGTGATCTGATTTTCACATTTAACATGGTATAACTGTGGTCAATGTGTTTACTTTTTTAAAAGCAATTACATTTCTATTTTGTGATTAACGTTTACATCTTGGGGAAAAACTGAAATTAAATATTACCTAAGGAACAATTCTGAAAGCTGAGTGTAGGCTGATACAGTAGGGGAAGAGCACTACCAGAATATGTTTCACCTTTAAAGAAGAGGAAGTAATATGTGTAGACAGGAATTTGAATGTTTCAGATTGGTTTCTTCAGCATCTTAGAACTAAGAGGTTTTATGCCCTTTTCTGTAGTTTTTTAGAATTCTTGCAATTTTAACTTAAATTGCAGAAACCAGAGTGACCTATTAATTGAATTCAATTGGGTGAATATAGTGGAAAGATAAATATGTTTTACCTGCACACAGAAGTGATGTGGTTATCTTCAAAAGCAGTTGCTGCATTTGGGTGAAACCTGGTTCCAGGAATATACAAAGCACTTGACTGGAGCAGGTCACATGCTTTCGACTGCCTCTAGTTGATCTTGAGCTTGTTAATAGAAGACCAGATGATGTATCTGGAATTCAAATTGATCAAATAGTGCTGCTTACATGCCTTTGGATTTGTTCCATGTGCATTATGGGGGAAGATCTCACAGATTTTTTCTGAATGATTGTTATGACTGAGTGCCACTCTAGAATGCCCATACATTAACACTCATAGTATGGGAACAAATGGGAGGAATTTGAGGTCTGCACTCAGTTTCAGGGCTAGGATCTTGTTGGGATCATGCATAAGTGATAGGACAGCTCATAGGGCTGCAGTGCTGTGGTGCATGAGTACAGGCTCTTCAGGAAGAACCAGCTGGATAGCAAAGGGGGAAGTTGTCCTTTATGTGGGAGAGCAGTGAGAATGCATGGAGCTTTGCTGTGGAGTCACCTAGGAGCATATGAGTCAGGGTTAGCAGGCAGACCAATGTGGAAAAAGCTGTTTTGGGTGTCTGCTACAAGCCACCTGATCAGGAAGAAGATGAGGTCTCCCTCAGATAATTGGAAGGAGCCTCATATTCACAGACCCTGGTCCTCCTGAGAGACTTCACCACCTGATACCTGCTGGAGGGACAACTAAGCAAGGCAAAAGCAGTCTAGAAGACTTCTGGTGTGCATTCTTGACCCAGGTGATAAAGGAGCTGACAGGGAAGTCCCCTCCTGCTGCACTTCATACATGCAGACATGTGAGATGTGAAGGTCAGGGGCAGCCTTTCCTCCAGTGACCATGGGATGATTGAATTCAGGATCCTGGAGGGAACTGGGTAAATAGCAGGATCTCAACTCTGGAGTTCAGGAGAGCGGGCTTTGACATTAGGGATCTGCTTGAAAGAGTCCCACGAAATATGGCCATAGAGAGAAGTCCAGGAGAGCTGGTTACTTTACAGCTGGCATGTTTTGACACTAAAAGTTACGCTTCATATGAGGAAGGAAGGAAAGAAGGACAGACAGTACTGCATGATGTGAGTTGTGCGTGTGCTGCTCTTACAGCCATTCTTGACTTCATGCAATTCATTTCTCAGTCACTAAGAAAACCTTCTCTGTGGAATCCTCCTCCAGGTTGTCACTTTGAGGCAGTGGATCTCTCCTTGATATGTTATTTTCAAGGAAGTAATAACAAACTCACTATCATCAGCCTCATGTTCAATGCAATAACAGTAATTTTGACAAATACAATGCATTTGCATTGTCAGGCAGAAGAACTGATATAGTAACGTGCAGAGGTACTATGAAAATCTTTTCAGCTCAAAGGAATGGAAGTTACGCTGCTTTTTTAGTTGTATTTTGGAAGGAGACGTGACAGGTTTATACAAGATTGTCAGTACTGAAGTAGAAGAGAATTCATGAGCCTTTGCTCCAAAAGTAGGAGTAGATAGATAAAAGTAGTTTGATTTGCTATTTGTTACACAGTTGTGAATAACCTAATTGCGTAAAAGTTTCAAAGTATATGAACACTGTGAGACAGAGCTTACTATGATTTCTTCATCCTTTCTCTGACACTTCCTGCAAACTGCTGAATAGCCGAGGTGAGAAGGGATGTGCTTGGTGGGGTAAATAGGGCATGTTCTCAGTTACCAAGCAGACTTTACCAAAGTATGGCAAATACAGCCTTGTTGTTAAGCAGTATGGTGTATTTGTCTGGCTTTCATTTGCATTTCAGAATTCTTTTTGGAAAATAATGAAAACTTGAAAAACTTACACCTTCATTGGTATACTTTTTTCTTACTTTTTTACATTCATATTTCCATTATTTTATTTAATTCTCTTTTGTCTCAGTTTGAAGAGGCTGGAATGTTTGCTAAAGAGGATGAGTTATGAGACAAACCAAACTCCTCTCTCTCAGCAATTGTAAATTCAAAATTAAGGGGCTTAAATCGAGGAAGTGTGTAAAAAACAGAAGAAATAACAACCCTTTATTAAAAGATATATGTATGTTGGCAAGAACAGTAACAGAACACAAAAAAACTAGACAATAGTCCTGTACCCAAAAGTCCCCTTCAAACAAAAGAAAAAGTCTGAATACTTCTCTGTCTTCAGCGCAGTTCTGATCCCGGTCGGCAGGGGATGCTGTGGGATCACTGGAGGTGCAGAGCCTGCAGTGCTCTGTGGTGGTCGGCAGGGGGCGCTGTTGGGCAGGGGGGTCTGGGGGTGGTCTCGGGTCGTGAGAGAAGCTGAAAAGAAAATGGGGACCCTTCTCCCAATGGAAGAAAGGGATAAGGAAAACAGTCCAGCCCCCCGGAACTCAATGTTGTCCTCAGATGACGGTGTCTCAAGGCTTCTCTTTTTCTCCCAGTGGGCACGCAACTCTCCGATGAAAACCCAGTAGGTCCCGGCTGGAGTCATGAGGCAGCGTGCGAGCCGACCGAGGCCAGTGGTCAGGCCTCACCAGGATAAAAAGCCAGAAAGTCTGGCTTCCAGGCCTTTTCTCCAAAAATGCCCCCACAAAAAAACCCCATCTCCATCCCAGAGAGAGAACTCAGCAAAACTGCCTTCTCCCCCCCCCCCCCCCCCCCATCCGACTCCAGCCTTCGATGGGCCATTAGCTAGGAATCCCGGCTAGATCTTTTGTAAGGGTAATTGACTCCCTCCCCCCTTTCCATTCAAACTCCATCTTTCCTACAGTGGGGGCAGGGGGAAGAAAAATTCCCTCATCGGAGTTATAGCCTATAACATCTTTAAAACTACTTTTTAAAAATGAATGCTCTAAATTGTATTTGGCGGTTCAAAGAAGTGTTCCCTACTACGTCACTGCATTGGTATTATTTTTGGGTGACTCTTGTCATTAGCCTTTTCAGGCTATGGTTAATGTGTTGGTTAAAAAATATAACCCAGTCATTACTGATTAGTGAACATATTTTAGAGACTGACAGTCCCCAGAGAGCTAGATGCTGTGGCTTGTTAATACTGATTCTAACTAATGTGGGGAATGTGCTGCTTTTTTTATCACACCTTAAATATCTAAAACTCTTAAGTAGAAAATACCTTGCTTTTGAAGATGAGAGGGGAGTTATGCTAAAAGCAATAAATACAGATTTGCAGAAGTATTTGGCAAGTGCCCTTTAAGTGATAACTTTGAACACTTGTAGATTACATGCTGGTTTCAAATAGGTGGTCTCAAGACAGGGAATTGTACTGGAGTGTTTCTGCAAGTTTGAATTTGGTGAGGCTTTTTGGTTCTGATTGTCACAGTTGTCTGGCCCCAGAGGTTTAGTACTGTCACTGTGGCAGAAAAAATAAACGGTTTTTAAGGCAGTCAGATGTTGCCTTTTACAACAAGGCAAAATACTGTTACTAAGTCTTGTTTGTTTGAAGCATTCTGCATTTTATACCGAAGTGCACACACATCCTTGACTATATAAAGCTCTCCAAAAGAGAAAACTGCAATACTGAAGACTTCTGCTCTCTCTAGATGTGGAATCTGTTTCCACAACTGCTTTATCTGTTGTTGGCGGTGTATTTTGGTGCTGAAAAAATCTCCAGGAGCAGTTAATTAGGGTAAGATAAGAAAAGGTTTATTTGCCAAGGCAGTAGATGGTGTACGATGCGCGCGCCGGCCGTGCCTGAGAGGTTACGTTTTATAATACCATCCATCCAATCCCAGATGTGCCCACCCTGTGGCCTTTCCTCTGATCTGCCCCGGGTCCACCTCCTTGAAATGGGTCTGGGGTGTATTTTGGGACCCCTCCTTCATCCCATCTTCAGCATCATCAGAGCACAAAGGGTACATAGTTACCTAATTCCTGACCTATTCTGTGGTTTAGGCCCAGATATGCTGTTCTGTCAACTGTCTAGGCCTTGCCTTGACAAAAGACTAAACATTTCTATTAGATTTTGGGCTATGAGTGATATAGGGAGGATAGAATGGGGTAAGAGGGTTAAGGAATGTATAAACAAGGGTACTGGAAAAAGGGAAAGGGACAAGGGACAAAGAAGGAAGGGGTTTCTGCTTTTAAAACCTACTTATGAAACTCACAAGTTTTACAAATATTAGAAAAATAAAAAAAACATTAGGGGCTTAAGGCATCATGTAAACATGACAGCAAGAACTAGTGTTAAGTTATGACTGTGTCAGATCAAACGTGTATGTATTGATGGATCCAAGCATTGTGCCAAGGTAAATCTGAGAACTGGCAGCTTGCACCTTCTGCCATAAATCAGTTGTGGTATTTGAACATGAGAGGAGATAAAGAAAAAAAGTTGTTCCCTGGAAATCCAGGTTTCAAGGAAGTCTAAGCCCATCTGTATTCTGAAAGCACTGTGGTACATCTGGAGACTGACGGTACAACTGTGTACTTCAGTATGTACAGTATGTACTTCAAGATCAGAAAGTATAGGCAACTAAACTGTGGCCATATTCAGAGGAATGTGTGCAATAACTTATGTGTAGGTAGAAAAAAAATGGAAGTAACTGGAGGAGGAGCTCTGACAGACAGTTTAGAAACACAAGTGATGAGATTATTGCTAATAAAACTTCCAATCTAGTTGTTTAGTTCAGATACCAGCTTCTTACTATGTTGAACTCAGTACTGAGGCCTGGTCTCAGGCAAACAGTAGGAGAACAGGATGTTAAGCATTATATCATAGTTCTGGCATCACTTCCACTGAAATACTACTTCTATAGTATTCACATAACAATGTTGAATGTATTCATCTTTTCCCTAGATAAGTTTAGATTAGATGAACAGATAAGTTTAGATTAGATGAAATAATTATGTCAGTCCTTTTCCAAGTTAACAAGTTAATAGAAGCATCTAAACTGCTGGTGATTAGTGGTATTAAAATTGGTAAAAAGAAAACGGGATTTGGGGTGTTCCGTGGATGTATAACTAAAATGATTTCAAAAAAATCCTGCATTGTTGCTAGGCTTAAAGAATGAAGAAAATTGCCATTACGCTATCTTACTACCAATTTCTATTCTCAGACCAATTCGTCAAGCACATCCTTCTTCTGTTTCTTGATTTTAGTATGCCTTGTTTTTTTTAATCTCCTCCCCCCCAGTACATCCCAATTTAACAACCATTTCTTTTAACTTTTCTTCTGAGATATCATGCACGAATGCCTTTTTAAAAAACAAACAAATCAAAGCCAAAATCAACTCTTTTGCAACTTTCAAAATTCTCATGTTTTATTTTTAAATGTTATTCCCATGTTTTATTTTTAAATTCTCAGATTTCTTGTTGATGACATTGCTAACCCTTCTAAGAGAAGGCTCATGGACTCCTAGAGAAAAGTGTTAAGATTTTGTGGTTTTGGTTTGTTGGGGATTTTTTTTTCTTTTAACCTTAAAGGTGGAGAAAATCACAGGGGAATGATTAAGAAGCTGAAGGGATAAGTGTGCAAATATAAAGGACACTAGGCTTCCTGTTTTCAACAAAACTTCAGGAACATTCTTTTTTTTAAAATAACTTCCTTTTGTTCTTTGAGTCAGTTATTTGTGTTGCAGGGGAGGTGTTGGTGGTAGAAATAGCTCTGGGCAAATATGATTACCTGCCAGCAACAAAGGAGGCTTGGAATGCTGTAAGGAAATACAGCTCTGTAACTGTAGCTGCACTAAGTGCTGATTGGCATTCCTTATGCATTGGTATGTCCTATGTAAATACTGCTCAATCAGGTGAGCAGCTATCAAGTCTCCTTCTTTTAATGGTGAATTTAAACACAAGCTTGGATTCCAGAGTTTAGTGAACAGTGAAGAAAATGGTGGGAAATACAGCTTCTCTTCTTTTACTAAGGCAGATATTTGAAAGAATTCTTGTCTCAGTCAGATCTTCCATCTTAGATTATATACTTGATTTCAAGATCACTTATTCTAATTTATTTCAGCTAATTTCTGAAAGCTGCAAACAGTGTCACTTTGTGTTGCCGTGAAATGCCTTTCTCACTTGTTCCTACAAAGCTGAGGGTTGTATTAGAATGATGTCATCGAAGGAAGTTGAACTCTTTAGCAGAAGTGAGTTTGTAGGTTATCGTTACTAAGAGTGCTGGGAACAGTGAAGAATGAATTCATGAAACAAACAAACAAATCTGTGCATACCTTATATTTTTGAGTGGAATAATTGAGAAAAGCTTACAACCATTGCTATTTACCCTTGAGGTCAATGGTGAGGCGCACAGTGGTCCCACGGCGCAGCCCTGGCTGAGCTCTTTGGGCTGGAACTCAGCTTAAAGAAGACTGAACTTGTCTGTCAGCCTGCGCCTCAGGAAGTCTTCCATCATCCCCACATCACCATTGGCCAATCAGAGCTCAAATCAGTCCAGCAGTTTAGTTACCTAGGTAACCTCATCTCCTCGGATGGTCAGATTGACGAAGAGATAGACAACAGGTTAGCAAAGGCATATAGTGTCTTCGGAAAGCTTCATAAAAGAGTTTGGCAAAATTAACACGTGAAGAAAAGTACCAAGATCAGTGTTTACAGAGCCATAGTGCTGTCTACTCTCTTATATGGATCTGAATCATAGGTCGTTTACCGCCTGCATCTCTAGAACGCTTCCATCTACGCTATCTCCGTACAATCCTAAACATCCACTGGTCAGATTATGTGACCAATACATCTGTTCTAGAACAAGCAGCAGTCACAAGTATTGAGGCCATGTTGATGAGAACACAGCTGCGTTGGGCAGGACACGTCTCAAGGATGAAGGACCACCACCTCCCTAAGGTCTTGCTTTATGGTGAACTTGCCACTGGCTGCCACAAGAGAGGAGCCCCGAAGAAGAGATACAAGGACTCCCTGAAACAGCATCTCAGCCTTGGCCATATTGATCAACACAACTGGTCTGGTCTGGCCTCCAATCCGGAGGCCTGGAGACACACCATCTATAACTCTGCTGATGCTTTTGAGAAAGCACGCAGGATCACTCTTGAGGAGAAAAGACAACGCAGAAGGAATCGTGTCTTGCAGAATATACCATCTAAGGAGTCTTTCTGCTGCACCTTTTGCAACCAGATGTGTCTATCTCGTATTGGCCTTTTTAGCCACTAACGCGCTTGTAACAAACGTGGGTAGAGCCCTTCCCAAATCTTCGTTTGCAAAGCCCAGCCATGATGATGATGATGATGATGTCAATGGTGAGGGCAGGTTCCAGCCCTCTAAGCTATGTACAAACAGTGTGCATGTTATTGCTTGTGGATTTAGGAAAACAGACCTATGGAAAAATTTTTGGATATGATTGTTTAAAATTGAGATTGAAAAAATACGGTTAAAAAATCAGTTCCTGGTAAATCTTGATAACATTCAAGTATAATTCAATGCAAGAATATAAGAAAAGCAAGATTTATCTGCATGTTTTGTATTTTTCTTACTTCTCCCTACTTGTGTACATCTAAACACAGACATTTAGATGGCACAAAAGGAAGCTTGATTAGGACTTTCATTTTTAAAACTTGGTTACTGTCAGTGCAGTCCTGCTATGCTATGACGACGGGCCTATTCATGTCTACGTGGAAAAGGCATATATATTAATTAAAGATATAAGCATAAATGTTTTAAACTGCACAACACTTCATATGATTATGATTCTTAAAATGCATTGTGCTCTGTAGTGTATGCATACAACTAATACATTATAGGTAGTTACATACTGCTAATGAATTTCCTTTAAGTAATTGAAAAAGAAGTAGACAATAGTTACATATTGGTACAAAAATCTCAGTCAGTTTTAATTTTTTTGGGGGAAAAAAAGATTTTCAGTGGAACCCATGACTCCTAGAATCTGTGTGTTTGCTGTGAAGTATTTTTTTAAATTATTCATTTTTTTACGACTGGTCGTACACACTTAATCAACAAGTGTATGTGTTCAGATGGAAAATAGTTTTACACTGGGAAACTGGGGACAAAAGCTGATCAAATCATTGAACATTGCTATGTTGATAACTTGGTTAGTTTAAGCCATTGCTTTGCCTAAAATACAAGTCAAGTCAAAGTGTTTTTTACTTTAATGTGGTATAAATAGAGCAGTTGTGTTGTAATAGTCAGGTTGACTATAGAGAGGGCAACTAGAAAGTCTCAGTCCAGACTTAACACCTTTTTCTTGATGTATACAGGATATAAAAATATCCCTGTATTCCTCTGATCAGTAGTAGATATAATACATGTCTTTTATTGGGAAACTGGAGTTTTTCATCTCTGCCATGTCTCCATTGCATAATGCATGCTATACGAATATATTTGCTTGCATAGGCCTGGATGATTTGATTTTTTGGTCTTTTGTCTGGTTCTGTGGATCTGCTGTATGTCAAGTATGGAATTTACATTTTTGTTACCATTACTTGAATAGCAACATCAGAAATGCTTTTGTAAACCATCAGTAATAATCTGAATGAAATATATAGTAAAAATATCATCAAAGACTGTTTTCTTTACAAGAGAAAGTGGAATAGTTTAACTCAGTAGAGAAAAATAAGTGATAGGATGTGTCTTATATTTTGAAACTATAACAGATGATTCTCTTCCAAGGACAGAAATACCATGAAATATCATTATTCTTGGTGTGCATTTGAGCTGTTATTGGGACTTAGAGTGGATTTGTCATTTGCATGTTGACATGTCTGTATCCTTTTAAGGGTATGGAGTTACATATTGTAAATTATCAGAATTGCTGGTGTCATGTTACTGGGCCTGACAACTTTCAAGAGCACCTAAGGACTTCTATATCTTATTTGCCTTTCTCATCTTCCTAGTCTCTGCACAGGTCAAAGGATATATATTTACAGTAACATCTGTTACTGTTGCTAAGTATATATGAGGTTAGCATTTTTGAAAGCATGTTTTATCATTAATTTAACCAAATTTTCTTATAGAAGTATGTTGTTTTTTTAAGGTGAGGTTGCAGTGCAAACTGGAGATCTGTTGCCATGTAAGATTTGTGGAAGGACTTTCTTTCCAGCAGCACTGGTAAGTTCATAACAGTATGAGCACTGTTGGCTTTTAGATTTGATAAGTTGATATGAGCGTTAAACAGTGGTCACTATAGCTAAATAAAGTAAATCAAGGTGCTTTGTTTTGGTGGGGGTTTTGGGGTTTTTTTCCCCGAATAATTAATGATTCGAGTTGTCTCAGTTTGAAAGCTCCTTAAAGGGAGGTTAATTTTATTTTAAGATCCCATCACTTTCTGAATACATGCTTCTAAAAGCGTCTTCTCTAGGGTTACAGAATCAGTCCTTGTCTCTGCAGCTTTATATCTGGGTTTATAGTCTCAGACAGTAAATGAAGTGTTTTGTCTTCAAAAGACTATGTTCTCCATTTTTAATAAAAATTGGTCTGTCCTTAGATGTGAATATGAATTTCAGGCACCTCTGATTTGTCTTGCCACTCAAGGCAAATGCTGCCTACCTGTCGTCAATTTTTAATGTGCAAGGAGCAAATATAGATGCCTCCTACTTTTTGTCATCATCACCCATGTTTTTGTGACCATGTATATGCATTCCTGATTTCCTGTAGTTCTGTTTTAAAGGTAATAGCTGGCATGAATGTTTGAGTGAAAACAGTCAGAACTTTTTCATCAGGAGTTGGGCCTTTTTTGCTGACTGTTATATCAAGAGTGAGAGAAATAATGTGTTAATAACTTCTATTTTCAAAACTAAGTTGTGTTTTTTATTTTGCTACTTTTATTTTGCTACTGCTTGTAGAAAAAGCATGGACCCATTTGCCAAAAAACTTCTGCCAAGAAAAGGAAGACATTCGATTCCAGCCGACAGAGAGCAGAAGGAACTGACATTCCCACAGTAAAACCTCTTAAGCCACGGGTATGTTATAATTTGCTCTGAATACAAATGTTTTAGGCAAACTATGTATGCATTATAAGGCTTATTTCTGCTGGCAGTTCTTGATAATTAGATCAACTAGGATCTGGAAGAAATCTAACTATAACATTGTCTACTGAAATAAGGCACATACTTAGCTTGAAGTAAAAACTTCAAACAGATAAAGCTTTCTTTTTTGCTTCTTAGCCAGAACCACCCAAAAAACCTTCCAACTGGCGACGAAAGCATGAAGAATTTATAGCAACTATACGAGCAGCCAAAGGACTTAATCTTAAAGATGGTGGAAAACTCCCTCCACCACCTCCGCCATCATATGACCCTGGTATGTGAAACGGTCAAATTCCTTAGAGATTTTTTTTTAACTTAATTTGTAAAAATTTGAATTGGAAAGGAATTTGTTGGAATGCAATATTCACAAGTTCTTGAAGTTGACTTACCTTATTATCTCTGTGCATGTGCTGGTTTGTGACCGTGGGTCTGGCTGGCTCGCATCCTGTGTAGCAGTCAAAGCCCATGACTTTGTTTTTAACTTGTCAAAGGGTGGTTGTGGCCAACTTCCAGCTTGCTTACCATCTTATAAACCATAGGTTGGACAACTTTGTTTCAATACCTTGTTTGTGTCCACAACAGTGGAACAGCTCAGAAATAGCAGAGTACCTTTTTAATTAGCTGGCACCCACAACGTATTTACATTGTGGGAATGCACATCCACACTGTTCTTCAAATGTAGTCTCTCCTATTTCTTACTGCATTCACATTTAGTTTCATGTATGCAGTATATGCCTTAATGTGCATATGATCCTCATGTCGTGGGAGTACTTGTGTTTTGGGTATGTGAGATGTGTGGAATTTGTACTATCAAGGGAGTGGCAGTCCTTGGGTGCCTTCAGAACTGAGACTGGGTAAAGTGTTGAAGCAATCTGATGTGAGTGAGAAGGAAATATACTTTTCATGTAACTTCTAGGATGTGATAATAGGTTGGAGAGTATATTTCTTCCTCTTGTCCTCAGAGCTAAGCCATTTGATCAGCTCAATCAGCTATTTTCAGAAATATTAAGAAAAATGGAAAAAGGCCTGTCTGTGGTCAAGTGAGTATGTAAAGTGTTCCCTGCCTTGTTTCTCTACAGGAAATGTGTTAGTCTAGTATGAGGATTGTAGCTGTGCATTCACTATAAGAGGTTAAGTTGCATTGTTCAGCATTCTGTATGCAGGATCTTGAAAAGCTATATACATCTTAAAGCTAAAGCTGTGGATAAGAATCATGAGGCTTGATCATGGAAAGAATCATTAATCATCTAGTTATATAGGGTCTGAATTACAGGTATAAAAGCCCAGAACTAAATCTAGCTTGGAAAAAGCTACTAAAATGGTGCTCCCTTGGTTCCAGAGGCTGCAAATGAGTTTGAAGTGAAGGACATAACTCTATTCAGCCTGCTTGAGAACTGATAGGAGGTAAAGGGAAGATAATGTGTCTCTATTTCTCTTCCTTCCATATTTTACGTTTTCCAAGTTTTACTGTGTTTAGTCTCCTGGCTTCATCCTGCTGCAGTGGGTAAGACTTAGGAGGAGGAAATCAGGAATGAAAAGATGCACAAAATGATAGTGGATTCTCGTCTTACAAACAGAGCAGGAGCAGCTACTGTTGCTTCTTTTCCTCTTTTGGAAGGAGACCTGGAGGAGAGAGGGAATGTTGTGCATGGTATCATGGAGTGTATCCATCCTCTCCTATTCAGCTCTATCTTTTGCACGCCTGTTTCTCATAAGCAGCTATTCTTTTTCTTTTTAATGGAAAGAGCCTTGTATTCCTATTTCCTACTTAATTTAGTGCTCTGAGTTCACAAACAAGCAGTACTTACTGTTACACTTTTTCCGCAAAAGTATGGAATAGCCTCATGATATTAAGAAGGATCTTAAATCATCTTGAACTTGACTGCATATTTGTACTGCGCTCTTACTTTGATTAGTTTTTATTTTATAAAGCGCACATTGAATCCTAAAAGTTCTTTTGGACAGTGTGAACAGTACTTGCAGATAGCCAGGTGTCTAACTGTTTTTCAAAAGGATGAAGATACAGTTTCTAATTCTTAAGAATTAGAAATTCATCCTCTACACTTTTCTGGGCTTTGGAAGTTTTCTGTAGAACTGAGCTCTGCACCAGCCAGAAATGTCCTGCTATCTAGGGACTTTCATAGCTGCTTTATTCCTAGTTTGCTTTTTTAACTTTTTTATCTTTTTTTTTTTTTTTTTTAACTTTCTTGGTTTGACTAGATACTGTAGTTCTTTTTGTCTGAGCTTTTGTCTCTTAAGGTATAGTTGATGTTTGCTACAGTCAGAACACTCAGAGTATATGTAAAATAAATAAATAAAAAATTGTTGTTGTTACCCCATGAAACTCCTATTATGTTACTTCTCTGTGTTCCTTCTGTATCCTGTGTCCATGGTTTGGTGGTCATTACATCATTTGACTTACTCAAAATTTTTTATTAATTTTTAAAGGGATAACAATTTAAGACAGATCTACTACATTTGGAGTAGTAACATGTAATCCAAATCTTATTTTAGATTTGTATAATATGTAACTAATTTTGGGGGCAGTGACTGTTGAATCTCTCCTAACTTTCTATGATACATTTCTAAAATTACCTAATTTAACTTGCTCTACTGGCGTCAGGCTTTTCTGAAGTTGATGTTTACATGGTTTTGAATACTGTAATCTGGAGAATACAGCATCACTATCTCTAAACACTAAAATATCTGTCTAAAACTGCAGTCTGAATATTTTATTTTCCAAGGGCACTGTATTTTAAGTTGTGTATTTCCAGCATACAGTTGATATATCTTTTAATATTTTAAATATTTGCGTAGCCTTCCTTGTTTTTCCCCAATGAGGGTAATACTATTTCCTGCATGTAATACTGTTTGAAATTAATCTTGAAAAGTAATACAGCCACCAATTAGTCTCCTTTACATGTGTCTAGAGATATCTCCTAATTTTGGCTGAATTTCTTCTGATCCTTTTGGTTGGTTAAGTTTATGATTTATTTTTTTTAATGGTAATTTCCAGTATTGCAGTTAGTATTTCTCCGTCTTTCAAAATTTCCAGAGGAAACAGATTTTGTTGTCTTTTGCTATTTGTGTGTGAAAGGCTTTAATGTATTTTCATATCTTGAACAAACTGAACTGTTTGTGATTTTTTTAAATTATTATTATTATTATTGTTTGTTTATTTGTTTAATCTCTTCTCCACTTCCTTCCAGCTGATATCCCTGCCATGTCCCTATAGCTTTTTGGCTACCTTCTCTGCAGAATAGCACCTCTTAAAGTGTTTCTGATTTTGTTTAGGTTATTGCTGATCCTCAACCATTCTGATTCTTATCCATCAAATGAGAAACATCTTTTGTGTTACATGTGGACAATATTCTTTTCCCCAGCAATCCATATTTCATTCTCAGATTCAAGAAGCCATAATTTTACTCTGGGGGAGAGGCTGGTCTTTAAAAGACTTTAAAACACTCTCACCTTTAAAACACATTATTAATGTTAGATTTTTATGTTTTTAAGATTACATTCAGTGTCCATATTGTCAGAGGAGATTTAATGAAAATGCAGCTGACAGACACATCAATTTCTGTAAGGAGCAAGCTGCACGTATTACTAATAAGGGGAAATTGGCAGCTGATACCAAAGGGAAGCTTCCTACTCGAACACAGGTGAGTTACATTTTTCTTAACTTGTAGCTTGCATTCAAAATCAAACCAAGCTTTTTAAATAATGTGTTGCTTTTAAGTGGAGTTAACTACTTTGTTATGTAATTTTGTTATTTGCGCTAGACTGAAACGCAACACTAAGCATGGACAAGGCTTTTGATCTCTTACAAGAGCTACAGAGATCCATAAATCAGATGGCAGCAGTTGCAAAGCCAAAAACAGTCATAAATGTAACTCAGAAATGTGAAAATGACATGTAAAGGTAGCAGCAGAAAGTAGAAATGCAGTTTTTATGAAGGAAGTTGAATTTCTGTTGCGCTAGTTTTCCGAATCCAATTCAAGACTGCTCCTTATGGAGTCAAACAGAGGTACATGGCTACAGGACAACTGACATCAATATTTTCCATAATTAGAGGCTTTAGAGGGCTTCAGGTATATTAAGGAAAAAAGTGAAGATTTAAAGTGTATATGTGTTTTCATTTGGTGGTAATGCTCTTTTTTTCTGGAAGCTGTGAAGAGTTAAACAGACATAAGCAGTTACTTAGTGATTCTTGTACTGTATTCTGAACTGGTGCTGGGACTGGTCCAGACTGCACAGGTGAATGTAAGATTTGGATTTTAAAGACAAAAATGATCCTGCCCTTGAGTAGTCTTTTTAAATTAACTAGTAATGAGATCATAATTTTAATCTCGTGAGACAACTGTTGAAAAAGATGATAAAATCTGTAGAAAATCGAAAAATGCAGAATGATGTATTGTTGAACAACTAAAAACCACTGAGTTAGAGAATGTCTTCCACTGGTATCATCTGTATGTATAAGAAAGCAGACTGGCAGAAACCATTTGCATGTTCCCGTACCAGAAACAGTTTACGTAGTAGGAAATGACCTGTTCTCCCACAGTACCTGAAAGAACTACCTATTGTGTTTTATAGATAGCTTGATTTAATTGCTTACATTTCTAGGTTGTATTTTGTTACAGTACAAACCTGCTGCTGTTAAGAAGATGCCTTCTGTAGGATCAACACCATCACCATCGTCACGCTTACCACAGCCGAGTGGCATTAGCAAAACTGTTGTAGGTATGAAATGAATGTTATAAATTTTCCTTTTCTTTTCTAAATATTAGTTCTCAGATTATTCAGTGAAAGTTGATTGTTTATTTGCAATAGTGGTTTGTAAAAGCTCATTTAAAATAAAGTTGGAAGGGGCACTGATTGGCATCTATCTAAAAAGACTCTTGAGCACAGAGGATTCTCTTCTGGTTTATATAGCAGGTCAAATTATTTTATTTTTCTGAATTGAATCTGCAAAACGAAATATATTCTGTTTGTACATACTTTGACATTTCTTTCCTTTTTCTTTGTGAAGAAAGTGATTGAGATCCAACATTTTTTTTTAGAATAAAACAGATCTCAATAGCATATTTTCTTTAAATTTCTGGAAAAATATTTGGTTTTCCTAGTGTCTTGACACTTGTTCATATCTTTATATTTCTAAAACTTGTTTTGAATTTTACAATTAAAAATATGTAATAAATTATATCATTTCAGCAGCAAAATCTTATATTTTCTTTTATTCTTATGCATGCTTCAACTGCAAGGTGCCTCTTCAAGTAAAGCACTGCCTTCATCTGGATCCAGTGGAAGTAAAATTCAGACGTTATCACCAGCTCATAAAAACTCACTGGGAGTGGTGAACCCACAGGCAGGGTAAGTTTCCATGTAATGTTGTCATTTGTGCTTTATTTCATACTTATGTTGTGCTAGTTCTAGAAGTCTCTGTGGTCTGCTTCACTTGCTTTTTATTTTTTTTCTCCTGAGCTTCAGAATTTGAATTTATCCTTTATTTATAAATACAGTTAATGTTTAAGGAACATTGGAAAAGGCAAAGATGCATTTTCTCAAGTTAAAGTAACAACAAAGGAGGTCAAGTGATAAAAATAGATATAAAATATCTATGGATATGCAGAAGTGGTTGGAGCTATAAAGTTTCTTCTTGGTAAATGTGAAGTGACTTAAAAAAAGAGAAAGCATTAAGCATAATTTCCTGCAATTCGTGGAAATAAAAGAAAGAGGCTTCTGCCACAGACTACCAGTTGTGAGAGTATCTTCTCTCTTAGCACAGAAGGAGCGATGTTTTCCTTCTTCCCTTTCCTGTCTTGAGGCAACAAATGAGCAGAAATAAAGCAATGGAAACAGTGCACTTACAACAGCAAGGAGTGATAGACGTAGACTGCAAGAGTTCAGTGTAAGTGCTGGTGTGATATCAAGGCTGTTACTGATATTTTGCTAGGGGGGGTAGACTGTTTACACTATCTCAAAGAAAAATCTATGGAAGGGATAGAAGAAAAGTGATGCAGTTCTACAGAAGTTTAAGGAACACCAAGAAGCACTGAGAGAACACAGAACATACAACAAAGTGTTTGCAGTTATAACATTGCTGATTGAAAAAGACTTGTTCCTATAAAAATGAGTATCTGATTGATGAAGGCTATAAGGTGGGGAAAAACAATGGCTTAAGTTCCTTCTGAGTTGTCAGTGAAATGATTTACTGAGCAATGTTACACATGGATTGTCTTAAAGGCAGTCCTTTAAATGGAATGTTAAGCAGTCACTGTCTCTTTTTTCCTTGACAAACATTTAAGAGTCTCCGCACATTTTTTTTGACCAGGTTAAATTCAAGGTCGTGTTGTGAAAAACAGGCTCCTGCAGTTTGCACTAAGGGAAACTGTACATTTTGGGTTTTTTTAAATCTATTACTTAAATGTGGAACCTTCCATTTTTGCCTGGATTGTTTTAATTCTGGATTTGGCAAAGAGGCTGAATAGTGGAATTACAAGTATATTGTGCAGTATCAAGGAGGAACTATATGTGTGTTGGAGGGAGAAATTTATTTAGACACTGCTGCTTTCTGTGGAGTTGTGGTCCCTGTTCTCTGTGATGGATGGATAAGGGGCAGGATGATCCCACAGCTAGAGGGCAGGGACATATGTGGGCTGCAGTTCCCCTCTCGCCCTTCAGGTGGTGCTCTTGGGATGCTGCCCGAAACACCCGTGACAGGCACAGGGAGCTGCTCGTGCCGTGGTTTTAAAGGTCGAGGCTGAAACGGGCTGTGTGCAAGGTGTTTAGTTCTGTAAAGGAAAGAGTCTTGAACTTCATCTCATATAAAGTTCAAACACAATATCCTTGTATAAATTTTTATTTTGTTCCAGCAGAAATGCAACCAAATTTTATGAACTGCCTTATTTTAAGTCATATTTACCATGTGGTTTCGTTTTTTTGATTTGAATTCTCCTCTTCTGCTCCCTGAGTAAAGGACTACTGAGAGAGCACACCACAGCAACATCAGTATAAACTAGGTTAGTGTCAGTGAGGCTTACTTTGTATGTGTAGTTCTGCTGTGAGTGTTTTCTTTTTCTGCCTGGACAGAGTAAGAACAGCCAGTTATTCCAGTATGAATGAAATTGCAGCATAAGGGCATCATCTCTGAGTCCTAGAGAATCAAGTAAGAGTGCAAGAATAGGATGTGACTGTAGGAAAACCTTCAGTCACTTGGGTGAAAATAGGTTTTCATCTTTTTGATATTGAAGAACTGAGAAAAAGAAAATTAATTCTACATAAATTGTCACTAGGCTTATTGTTTGATAGTGAATCATGTTATGAACCCAGGTTTGATATGCATTTTGTAATAGTGTAGAGGTTAGCACTGTTTTACATTTCTTGAGGGGTAGGGCAATTCTAGTAAGCTGGCAGAAGTAATCAGATCTTCAGGAGAAAAAATTGGCTAGGTTCTTTGTAATCTAAAGGTTAGGCAAACAGGCAAACTCTGCACCCACATGCAAACTGTTTTGCCTAGCAGAGCTTGACCCCGCTATTTGTGGCCAGCCAGGGATCTTTTGCTTGTACAGGTTAATTTTCTGTGCATGTTTCATTTATGAGCAGTTTTGTTTGGTTTCTTTTTTTAACCAAGACTTGGAAAATTATATGATATTTTTAATAGGCAAATGAACCTATAGAAATTAATTTGTAATTTATATTTTATTTTGGGTATAAATGGTATTATTTAATGTTAAGCTGATCAAAGTTACGCTTCCTGGGAATCATGTCTGCCAGTGGTACATCCAATACTGTCTTACAGCTGAAATACAGTATGAATGGCACACTAAACCAATACCAGTAAATTTTAAATTCCACTTAACGTATTTTGCATACCACATTTTTAGCCTATAAAAACATTCTCTTTTAAAAATAGCTTGTTCCTTTCATTAAGACTGTAGCTTACAGAACTTTGTTCAGTGAAATGAAGAAAAGTAAGGAGCTGTCTTGGGTTGCTTTTCAGAAGATTCTTACGATTGTGTTTTTTTCATTAGAACGTGAAAGGGCTGTCTAAGTTTGAAAAAATACTGTAGGTCTTTATTTTGACAATATTATGACTGCTTCTACATTATTTCTTTGTTATTCTACTCTGTAGGTGCCTGATGTTCACAGATTACGCTGATAATATTTTAGGGGTTCAAAAATAACTAAGAAAATCACGTTAGGTTGCAGTATGAGTCTTGCAGTGTCAAAGACCTCAATATTGTTTCTCAGCTCCTTGGGAAGTATGTAAAGAGTATTTATTGAGTCAAACAGGAATTGATTAAGCATTTCCTGAGTTAATTAGTTTGAACTAGAACATCTGTTTGGGAAGAGGAGTGAAAAGAGAAACTCTAGGGGAGGTTATCTTGCCGCCTGCATTATTGGGGCTAAATTGTCAAGACTAAAATCCCGGTGTTCCTTGCTGACTTTAGAATGAATATCACTTAGCACTGTTGAATTTTTGTTCCTTATGGGGACATATCTTTTGAAGCGTAAGATCCATAATGTGGATTGCAAGATTTACACCAGAAACTTCCCAAAAATTAAACTATATTGGAAGCTCTGTAGGTTCTGTACCTTTTAATATGAGGAGTATGAAAAGTAGTATGATATGGGTGTCACAGATACACAACAGCTGTTGTGTGGGGTTTTGTTTGTTTTGCTTTTTTTTAATATGTATTAGAAGCTATATTGAAAATAATATGCTTCCTTCACAGCAGTTAGCTCTTTTGTAATTTTCCTGGCATTGTAGTTTATTAGGGTTGTATGACAAGAATCAGAAAACTGCACAATAATTTTAAGAAATTATTTCTTGGGGTGTCAGAGTTGGTGTTTTGTTGGTTTTGCTTGTTTTTTCCTTATAACTTCCCTTTAGGGATGAGAAACAGAAGAAATAAGCTTCAGCCTCTGATACATGTCCATCAGTTTTGCTTGGTTTGTTTCCTTATAGTTCTTTAATCTCAGAAAAATAAATAAAAATACTCTTTAAGTGTTATAATTTTCCAGTTAAGGCTAAGTTACCAGGCTTTTTTTGAGAAGAAACTTTGGTTACGTTATTGAGGTAGGAATGGTGGTATAATGGGATTTTTGCAGCTTTTACTTAATGACTTAAGATTATAAAAATGCAGAACTTTACTTGAAGATATAATTTTTCTAATATAAGTTGTGATTTCTGAAAAGCTACAATTTTCCTTATGATGATATGAATGAGGGATGGTTATTTGGTTGGTTGCTTTTTTTTCCAATGGTTTTAAAATTTTACTTTTGATTTATTCTTTTTGGTTTGGAAATGTGATCCATAATAGTAAAAAAAAGTATTAAAGTATTACCTGTGCATATAGTACTGTCTATTGTGCATAGGTTTTTTTGTTATTAAAACAAAGTTGGGTTTCTTTCAGGCTTGCCTCTGTTCAGCCTTTACAGAACAAAAAAAGAAGTGAAAAAGGAAGAAAATTTACTCCTTGCTAATTTAAGGTTAAGAAGTCTTGTGCTTACATATCTATTACTTTCTAACGTCTTAAACTTACAACGTGTAATTATGAGCCCCCTTTTCTAGATGCAATGTATGACATGAAAGTTATTCTTAAAGGAGACCAAATGTGCATACATTGTGCAGATTGTGAGAATACCTAATCCAGACATAAGTCTATGAAATCCTCTCCTCATTGAAGCAAGAAAAACCCTTTTGTTTGCTGGATAATTAAAGTCTGTTTTATACATTCTTTTTTAAGTCAGTGGGATTTCTTTGGTAATATAGGTGTTTAACTGTGAGTACTTTATTTTTTTCTGCGATAACTTGAATAGCAATTTAGCAATCTCCTTATGAGTACTCGTTTATATATTTAGTAGTAAGATGGACAAGTTAGGCCCACCACTGCGAACTGGAAGAGATGTACAAAGGTTTTATGACACTGATACAAAACCAGAAAGTAACAACAAAAGATCAAATGAGTTCTTGTCTATAAAGAAGTAAGTATTACAAATCAATATGGTTTATCTGTTTTGCACAAATGTTCCTTTTAAGCAGAAAAGTGTGCCCCTGACAGACATGAGCTGCCCCGTATGTCTTCAATATAAGTGCTGTGGGAGACGAGTAGATGATATAATTAGTATCAGTGAGAGGTAAACAGCTTCATAGTGGGACAGGAAGGATGCACATCTTCCTCAGATTTGATTTCTTCTGTCACTGATAGGTTATGGCTTAAGAGTGATAAACTTCTGTCTTTCTAAATCTGAGATCAAACTGATTTGCATGATATAAAACTGAAGTAAACATTTAAGCCTGATAACTGTACTATTTTAGTAATTTTATTCCCTTAAGGTCAAATGTTTATCTCTCTCTTACATCTGGTCCAAAAACATGTGGAAGGCAGACTTTATAATGAAAGGTAAAGTTTTTTTTACGTCCAAATTATCTCATATAAAGACTTTTGAATATTCAGAAGTCTTTATAAGATCTGAGGTTGGAAGGAAGGGTATTCCAGTTATTCTGATCTTTTAAAAAGGAAATAGATACTATATCGTAGTTAAGCCTTTGATACAATTTGCAAGATGCCAAATTCAAATAGGCTGGTTTTTCATAAACTATACCTTAAAGCTTATTGCAAAAGAGAAATTAGTAATGAATTATATGGCACATACATGGAATGGAAAGCTTTAAAGAGTAGAAATGTGTCTGAATCTCTTAATGCTGTAGCCAAAGCTGTAATATCTTTGAGACAGGGACAAAACATTTGAACTTGGGTTTCTATATGAAGAAGCAAAAAAGCAGTGAAAGGAGGGGAAGCTCTTTCTAGACAAACAAAATTTTCTTTCTTTATTTGTTGTTTTGCATATTTGTTTAGAGTTAAAAGTCCTGTGAACCACCAAAAATCAGGTCAGTTTTTCATTTTGTAATACATTATTAAGATGTTGAAAATTTGACTTAACAAGTTACTACACTTGCTTACAATATCCCCAATCCGTACAGTGGTGATTTGATTTTTCTTGAGAAAATTTCTTTAAGAGTATAGGCACTTGCTCTGTTCTTCATAACACCCCCTCTTGTTCTTACTGAAGTATCCACTGAGTTGGTGAGTTAAATCTGCCTTCCTTGCGGGAGATGATTCAGTGTGTTGTATGCCAACAACATTCAACAAATGTGGATAGTTCCTAGCGATTCTTAAACTCAGCATAGCAGTGTGGATGGCAGAGGTTTCTGGACTTTGGGATGCATACCATTAATCATGAGAAAATTATTTATGACTTTGCACAGAACTATGAGATGTTGTGGGTGTTACGGTGACAGCTGTCAAGAATATCTGAAAACACCCTGTCTAGGAAGCAAGCTTTATATATCAGTATTTTATGATAACATTCAACCAAATTGTGAATGTATGCATAGAAGAAGACAAGCTTTTTACACATTTCTTTCAGATTTTTATTTTGCAAGCAGTGGTAATTCAGTAAGATGTATGACATGAGCTGCTTTAGGAATGGAAGTCACCTTCAGTCTTATTTCTTTTAAAATTGAAAGTCGATAATACGTGTCTTTAATGGTATGTCCAGATTTTAGGAGTTCCAGGTGGTTGTGGTACACAGCCTCCTCTGCTGTCAGGCTGTATTAATACTTCATGTGATACAACTTAGAGTAGGGATTTATATAGTTTTTCAAAATCAAAACAAAAAATCCAACCAAACAGAAAAAAACAAGTGAGTAGGTAGATAGCAGAGATGGGACAGATCGAAAGAGACCTAAGCTGTTGTGGCAAAAGTTGAAATAATCAAGAATATCTAACTTCATCGGAAGACTTCTCTCTAGAGATCAGATTGCTACTTAAGGATGCAATTTCAAGGTTTTTCACCAAATACACATGAAACCTGATGCCAATTATGTGTCCAGATTTGAGCTGAATAAAGATGTAGACAGTGGCAGCCTGCTACTTGTATTGATTTACTCATCAAAAAAGGCAGAAATCACAGAATCAAAGAGAGCGGGTAAGATTGGAAGAGACCACAATGGACCATCTGGTCCAGCCTTCCTGCTCAAGCAGGTGAGGTTGCTGTTCATTGCAGTCAATGAGAATCATTGCAGTTAATTACAAGACTCATATTAAAGTTTCTAGTCTGAAAATATATTTAGGGTTTTTTTCTGTATATTTAGAAAACTAGTGAAAAAAGACTGCAGAAATTATGCAGAAAGCTATGTTTAAACATTTTGGAATGAAGATGTCCTGTTAAACCTTTAATGAATGATGTTTTATCTGTTCAGGGGACTTTGCTTCCCTTAGTAGGCAGGCTGGACAGTGCACTTTGAATGTGGCTTTTCAGAATTTCGATTTCTTCCCACCCCTCCCTTGTTCAGTCACTGAATGCTGCACTAGACACAACACAAATAATGTTTTTAAGACACTAATTTCTCTGAAATTTCTTTAATGTACACCTAGTATTAAAGCATCAGATTAATTTTCAGAGTACCTAGTGGGATGAGGGTATATGGTACATACCTTAGAAAACTGAACAGGAAAGAATAGTGGCCTGTTTTTTATGTCAATTTATTTCAGATATCTAGGACTCCTAACATGATGTTCAAAGCCAATTGATTCAAAGTACACGCTGAAAAGACTTCAGTTTAAGAAATTATTGCTGTTAGTTTTGAAAAAGGATTATGTTAGTCCCAAGGTGAAAATACAGAGAAAACTGAGTCAGTAATATTTTTGGAAAATTTGTTTTAAACTACTTCGAGCTGTCTGAACAGAAATTGAGACACAATTCTATTCTTTGTGTCATTATCTGACCATCCCTGATCCATGATGATCCATACTGTTTCTGTGTGTACAGCTGCTTTTTTTCTTTAAATGCTTTTCTGGCTTCCTTAGCAGGTAAAGTAACAGTCCGATATGTTCTTTCCACTATTGAGCTCTAATGAATTTTACTCAATTATAAGCAAAGGTCTCTCTCCTCATTGTAAAATAAGATGGAGGAAATAACAAAGATAGAGTATTTAGCGTCTGTACTGTTGTGCATACTTGTAGCAGTGTAATTTAGGTTACATTTAGACTTTTATCCTGGAATTCTGTAACTTCTGAAAGACATAACTTTTAGTAAGTTTTAATTCTGATATAACTGACATAGTGCTTTTCAGTCTCCACAGTATTTTTTTTCAAGTAAATCCATCCTTAGGATCTCCTTGTTAAATAAGAGGGCAGGCAGGAAAACTAATGGAGAAGGTTAGTATTCTGCCCAGTGAGCAAGAATCTTTGATCATTCCACTCTACCTGTTCCATGTCAAGGCCATTCTTGTTAAACTTGAATACTTTAGTTAGGTATTATTTCACTTTATTTAATCTTAAATTTAGTTCTGATTTCCACCTTTGTGCTTAATCATTTGATCATTTCACCACTAGTTTAAGTGATGGAAGGAGCTGAAAAGCCATCTTTAGCCTATGCTCATGAAATGATGGAAGAAATGTTTTATGCAACATGTCTATAATTCAGGAGTTATTACATGTTCCTCAGCTGTGTTAGTGTTGCATTTGAAGTTACTGGAGTTGAATGCATTTCCTTATATATGGTTTGAAAACCAAACCAAGACCAGGTTGTTTATAATTCTGAAAGGAACAGTTAGGTTCATCTGAATGGAAGGGAAAAAAAAATTCACTTTTGGGTTTTTGTTGCTGAATGGGCTCTTGATGGCTAAGCTTTTTTAATGGAGTCTTGTTTTAATTTTTTTTAATGTACATGAGCCAGTCCCACCTAAATTTCATTTATGCATAGTTGTTCAAGAATGAGAACAGAAAAACTTGGTGGGTCATGCACAAGATGTCATAGTAACTGAACACTTGCCAAAGAAGAAGAAATTCCAGTGAATGGTAATTCTTTTGAGCAACGATGAAAACTTCTGTCCTCGGTCACTAATGCTAAAACAATGCTCCTTCCTATTTATTTTTCTTAGTGCCACTCAGATTTTTCAGGGGATTCTGATGTTTCTCTACTCATCAAAGCAAGATGTGAGATGTTCTCTATGTTTGGGATGTGCTATTTGTTGTATACTGGCTTCTCATAAAACTCACGAGTCTTGAGAAAAACAGCTTTTGCAACTATGTGGTCATACTGTTGAAGCCAACTTTAGGAACACTGTGACAGGCTGTTAAAAATGAGGCCCTAATGCCCAGCTGGATACACTTTTTTTTCTCTCCTCCTATTTATATTTCCAATATAATTATGCTTTGAAGAAAGAGGATCTACAGCATTGTCTAAGAAGCATGCATCCTAAATAAAGTCTGTGGGTATGAAGAAAAAAGTCTTGTGACTTACTTCATATTGGTCACAAAGTCTTGAGAATATGATATCCTTTCTGCAGATCTTAAACTATTAAGACCTGCAGTCTATTTCTGTGAAAGCCCTGCCGGTTCTAAAAATTGTTTTGTAATTTGTCAAGATAGACATTAAAATGTACTAAACAACCCCTAGTGCAGGGTCTACCTGTATTTTGGTGGGTTAGCAAGTGAAACACATGAACAGGAAAGGACTTGCTTTTCCCTTTAGCTTGTCGTTGTAAGATTCAAGTCGTATCAGTTCAAATCACGCAAGTTCATGCCAAAGCTCTTGTCTGCTCTTGGTAGGAAATGAGTTACTTTTCATACGATTAATTAATGTGTAGATTGTTTAACCTTTTTTTAATGTATATTATTTGTAAATGCATATTCTTGTATGGATTTCTGTTTGTGTATATAAATCACCAGATATTTATTCTATTTTAGAGGCTCAGCAAAAGCCCGGACATCAACACCTCCTAGTGTGGCAAGAACCATGAGCACGGGTGCTTTACCAAACAAAAGAAAAACTAGCAATTCAGATGCTTACTTAAGGTAGCTTTTAACTTTGTGGATTTTGTCATCAATAGAACCTTCATTAAAGGAGATTACTTACTACAAAAGAAGTTGGGGAAAGTATTGTTCTCTGCAGCAAATAGATAACTCATGGTCAATATTATTTGGCATGTTTAAGTTACTCAATATGTTTTGCATATTTATCATCACACAGCACACCAGCACACCTTTGTCATCAGCTGTCTCACATGTGCACAGAAGACCGTGTTAGAAATGTCAAAAACCTCTTAGGAGCTGTTGAAAAAATAGGCACATATTCTCTCAATAGAAATTGAATAAAATCTCCATGCTAAGCACACAAATTGTCTGTTGCCTGCCCTTTCAAAGGGTAGGATGAAAATTGTATTGCTGTTTTAGCCTTTTTTTTTTTGACAAGCTAAATTTTAAGTTTTAAAACACTCCAGTTAATCTAACTAGCGAATCGAATATTTGATCCTGCTCCTAGAACTTTGAGATTTTTCATTTTCTTGCAGGGAAGGTGGGTATCTGGAGATCCATAGGGGAGACAGGGTAGAGTTATAAGGTATACCACTGTAAATAGGAAGTGTATGCATGAAAATTACAGTAACAATAACTGTAATTCACTGCAGAGGTTAGAATAATTTCACATCAAGTTATACTGAACTGACTTACAGAGAATGTTCTTTATCTGGGAATTTTCAGGTCTGACGGTAAAATTGGATGTGACAGTGGAGACTGTGCATCCTCAGTCAATGGAGGAAGTTCAAAAAGCAGCGAAAGAATTTCACCTGTACACTTATCAAAGTTCTGCCATGAATGTGGAACAAGGTATCCAGTGGAGTGGGCAAAGTTTTGCTGTGAGTGTGGAATTCGAAGAATGGTTGTGTGAACATATCCTTAAAAGCAAAAAGAAAATGAGAAATTGGAAGCATCTGCTATGTACTGTTGCATGGAAAGCTAGAGCACTCCAGCCAGTTTGACTTCATGCTGCAAACATGTCTAAACATCATTTTGTAATTTTCTGAGTGCAATCTTCTGGTTACACAGTTATTTATAAATGAATATATATACTGTATATAAAAATAGTAGCTACTAAGACTGTGCCATTCAAGGAAATACTCTTTACTCTCTGTTAGAAATCTTTAAAATTAAGGTAAAGATGTGTTAAGTAATCTAGGTAGCAGAAGTGGTTCAATGTTATTTTTTTTTTGTAAAGCCAACTAGACAAAGGATTTTTTTAAATCACATATGCAGGGTAATACTTACCCATAGAGAACTAGCCATGAAGAACTTGGGCTTCAGAAGTTTCTCTGTGGAGGTATTTCCTTCATCTGTGACAGTAACTTAGATGCTGTGTTCTAAGTGAAAACAACATGAGCAACTCCTTATAAATTCCAAATTAATAGTGTCAAAAGTCTGGATCTTTAAACTCTCTAACAGTAATATCCCAATTGGACTTTCCAGTTACTTCCTAGGACTTTTTAAAGAATCAAAGTGAAAAGACTACCTGAGAATTTTCTTTGCATGTAAGAAGAAAGGCAAGATTTGGCTTTTCATGTTCTGTTTTTCAAGAAGAACATGTTAATATTTTTATCTATTTATAAGGGGAAATATCTTCATTTTATTAAGTTCCTTTTGTTCAGAAATACTTGTCTTCCTCCTCCTGTGCTCCACTATGACTAGCATATCTAAAAGTGTCGTGCTTTATGTCTTTATCTTGTTTCCAAAGGTCCTGCTAATTTTTTTTCTCTTCCCTCATTTCCTGAAGGAAAGATGAAGTCTATGTTTATCCTACCTAAATGTTGAACTGTAATTTTGAAAACAGCCTTCTTGATGTATCCAATACCAAAAAAAATAGTTCCATAAAAATGTATGTTATTATAGCAGTAAAACTTTATGTAAATAGTGACTATTTTTATTCTTATTCCTGTGAAAATAGCACAGCTTACATATGAGTGCATAGTGGAGTAGCTGTGCTTCATAGCTTTATGTGTCAATACCTGACATGGGTTTTACTGCAATTTTATGTATTCTTGGGCTCTGAACAGCAACCTCTTGAAATCAGTAACAGACTTCACATTAATTCTTGTGGAAGAAGGGTCAGACTCTGAAAGTTGTTGGGTTCACAAGCTGAATCATTTACTTTGTATCTTAATGTACTAATTTGTTTTGTGAAGTTTTGCTTTGAAGTACTTGGCACCGTCTTCATAATGCGTAAAAGAACAATCTGAAACAACTCAACTGTGCCTTTCCTGCAGTAAATACACTCTTTTTGTGTGGAGTCTTCTTGGGAGTTTCAAACCACCACATTTTGTTAGAAATGAATACTTTCAGCTCACAAACACCATTAACATCAGTTCATGTAATTTCTTTGTAGCTTATGAAAAATAGAATGTAGTGTTCCATGATAGTATTATGGTCATTGTTTGCATTCTCAAAAACTGTGATTGTTATCAATGGGGCCAATTTAGAAGAAAACATTATTGAAGAAAAATATCTTCAAAGCACATACCAGTCTTGGAGGATGAGAGATTTAAGAGTCTTGATGTAGTCACATTGCAGGCCGCAAACTATCGATATTTTAGAATTAGTTAAATGATTGTCTTACACTTTTTATACAAAATTATTTTTAGAAATTATCCTTAATTCAGTGTAGTGTTGTTATAATTGGTGTAAGATGGCTGTCGAGCATGGTAGGATGGATGACTTGTAATGATAGTTAGAACTGACTAGGCCAATTTATTTTCTAAGTAGTATAGATTCTGGGATCTCTATTATGACATATTCATGTCTGGACTTGGAAGAACTGGAATTCTGCATTCCTTTGCATAGAAAAGCTTGCTTCGGAAAAGTTGCCCTGGACTTGGGCCACAGAGATCTGCAGACTGAACTATTGCAAACCGAGAGTCCATCAGCAAAGATACCAGTCCAGAATAGATTTGATCATTTAGTGAATCTACTCTGACTTGGTGAATTTTCAGTTGATTCCACTGGAAAATGCGTTTTACCACTTTCTACAAAGGGAATGTTTAATACGGCACTAATGCCTTTCAGCTTTTCCAGGAGTAATATGACTGTAGAAAAAACAAATTGTTTCTCTTTTGAATTGTAGGTGGCAGGTTTCCCAGTTTCAAATCAATCCCCATACAGTTAGTGTATTTTTTGCCTTTTGAGTTGTTTGTGTAATTCTTTGCTTTCAGTGCAGCATTTAGTAAATTACTGGAGTAGCACATCATTCACTTCATTTACACTTCTATGATTTATCACAAGGACTACACAGGAGATTAACCTAAACTGAAAAAATGATTTTTAAAACTGATAGTTTAATTTGGCCTTAAAAAGAAGGTCTATGAAGCATAATTGACTGTTGATAGTAACATTGAATAATGGGTGTGTGTGTTTGAATCTACAGTAAATATGAGCAGACAATGAAATTATATTTGACTGTGCAGTTGGCTACTGTAGAGTGACTGTCAGAGGCCCAGTATGTTTCCTGTTTATCAAGTGGTTTTGTTACTGAATGACATAGATTTCTGAAGTCACTGATGTTACAGACCCTAGCCTGTATTACACAAGTTATCAGCACAGATTATTGTAATTCCATCTTGGTGAAATGTTTGTAGAAAACAGCAGATTTGTTTTCATAATGCCCCTGCAGAAGTGAATGTGGGAAACAAATTTGTTATATTTAAAGAAAAAGAAATGTTAAGGGAGTTGGACTTTGAATTTTGAATCTTTAGTATATTACACATGTCAAGAGTTCCCAAATTTAATTTATTAGTGATCTAAGTCCAAATCCTCTTGCCCTAGTTTTCCCCACACCTTTATGCCTTGGTTTCCATGGGAGGAAAAAACATGAACTATGCACTGTCTATTTTGTAGTGAAATTTATTGATGTGTTTCTTTTAATGATTCCTATACCATTGTCTGACCCTATGGCAGACTTTTCTTTTATTGTCTGCCAATATATCTTCCTAATGTGCTTACTAAGGTTCTTCCATTCATTGAAAGAAAAAAAAAAAAAAAGGTAAAATTCCATTTAAAGAAATGAGGAAAAGGCTGTTTTTGAGGTTCGGCCTGAGGGAGTTTGCATTCTCATTGTACTTTTGTGATTATCTCTTATACAAGGGACCTCTCTGTGCCAGGAATGCAGGATCATTGGAACTATGCTGATAGAAGTGCAATGGAGTTACGAAAATTACTAGCTTCAGTAGTAAAAACAGCGTAAGACTTAATCTCTATATGATGTGTCCTACACAGATTTATATTTATGCATGATACTCACACCCTAGGTAGTTTCAGAACTGGAATCCCTAAATATACAGCAATTAAAGTATGTGTTTATATGGATGATTATACCATCAGTCTCACACAGCAATGCAGGGAAGTGGGCATGGGGAGGTGCTTCACTGCCATTTCAGGTTGTAACTATGAAATGAACATTTAGGCAGAATTTTTCAAATTTGCCGAAGAGACTCGAGGAGCCCTTGAACTCCCCAGGAGTCCTTCAACTCCCCGGAGCGAATGGGAAAACTCCACCCGAGGGTTCCCCGGATGGGAGGGTAGTGCGGCGGGGGAAGCTCTCCACGGTGCTCCAGCGTGGAGCCTCTCTCGCAGTGCCAGAGCAGCAGCTGCTCAAGTGCAGACACGCATCCCGCAGGTTTTCAGGATGGTAACTCCAAATTTTAAGACCTGACCCAGTTTTTGTGTCATGGAGATTCTCTGTCATCTGCAAGAGACTACTAGCTCCGAGTTCACCACCACAGCTGAGAGCGTGTGCAAAGAGAGCGGTTTCGTGATGCATGCTTACCAAATCAGTGGAAGGAAGAATGATGGCAGTATTTAAATGCTAATAAACAAGGTACGTGTCAGTGCACACTAATGTAGGCTATGTAATTAGTCTACATATAAAATTAAGTGGTATTCTCTATGTATTGCAAAGCTCACAAAAAGTGCTGGTTTCCATCACATAGACTTTGTATATGGGCAGAGAACAAATCCATTACGAGTGTTTTTTAATCTTGGCTGACAAATTTGTGATTTATAAGAGCACTTTTTGCAACTTTAATTCTGTCCAGTTTGACTAAGCTATGAATAATTATATGGGTTGTATGACAGGGTAGAATTTTTATCTTTGGTAAAATTGGTTTTAGTGACTCTGGTGAAAATAGTTTTTATTGCCTTTGAAGTACAGCTTATTCCAACTTGTGATCATTTTGCTGCTGGTTGGTTTGGTTGGGGCTTTTTTCCAACTTGCTGACTAAGATTTGAGTGACCTAATTGTGTTATTGGAAGAAGTGCTAGGTAAAAGACTCTGTTAACTGTATTCAGTAGTTACTTGGTTGATATGTTCTTTGCAGTATTCACAGTATAAGAGATTACTTTTGCACGTTAGTTCATTTTTTGTTTTGTTTTGGGTTTGGTTTTTTGGTGTTATGTCATTCCAGAATGCACATTTCTGGAGGATCCTATTTAGGCCCATTCCACTTCATCTTGCCAGAAAACAGCTTCTTCAAACTTTCTTTTAATTAGTGCTTTTTCTGCACAAAAATAATCAGTAGGGAAATCACATTTCCCCAATTTGAACATAATACTTTGAGTCAGCAAATCAAATATTCAGTTTAATATAGCTGAATATTGAACCTAAGTTCTAAATAGGAGTGCATGGTTTACCATAGTTCTTTGTTTCTGTTTGGCTTTCTGGCAGAACCATGAATGGATTTGGGTGGGATTTGTAGAGTGCTGAATATGCTATGACTGTTACAACACCTACTTTATATGATTGCTTTAATTCTTGGTGTTCATCCCTCATATGACACTTAATATGTTTATCTTTGTAAGTTTATTTATTGATGTTCCATGTTTTTAAACAATGTGTTCATTCATGTGTTTGAGGTGATTCATTTTGTCAGCGTTGCATTTATTATCTTTGCCTTACCCCTCAGTGCATTAAATATTTGTGTATGCGACCGTCCGGGGGGGGTTTTTTTGCCAGAATTCCTGGGTTTGTTTGCATTTTATTCAGTACATTTTGTTTATTTTAAAGTGTCAGTTCTGTTTTAATTAATAAATGTAAATCAGCACCTAATGCTAATTTGCCACTTGTTAACAATAAAGCAAATATGCTAATAAAACCTTTTGTGATGCACAAATTTTTGTAGTGAAATGCGATATTGTCTTAAATGACATAACGTAGGGGTAGGTGATGTAATTTCAGCCTTATTCAGGTACACCAGACCTGATATGAGGACCATCCACTGTCTTCTGCTGGTAGCTGGGAGTGAGCCACTTAGTTGTTATTTTCAAAGAATAGGGGTTTTAAATTTACTGGTGAGATGAGACTTGGATGAATAGAAACAAATTCCTCTTTTCATTACTCTCAGTGAGTTCCTCTTATTGAGCTCTTTTGTTTATTTGGAGAGAGATGGATTTGAAGCTAGACTACTCAGTGGAAAAGGAATTATCTGGGTGGATGCAGCCTAGGAGTTGTGGTCAATGGCTCCCTATTCAGGTGGAGGCCAGTAACAAGTGGTGTCCCTCAGGACTCTTGTTTTGGGACTGGTGCTCTCTAATATGTTTGTCAGTGACACAGACAATGGGATCAAGTGCACCCTCATCAAGTTTGCAGATGACACCAAGCTGAGTGATGCAGTTGACGCAAGAGGAGGAAGGGATGCCATCCAGCGAAACCTGGGCAAACTTGAGAATTGGGCCCAGAGGAACCCAGTGAGGTTCAACAAGTCCAAGTGCAAGATGCTGCACCTGGGTCAGAACAATCCCAGACATAAACACAGACTGTGAGAAGAAGTCATTGAGAGCAACGGTCCTTGTGGATGAAAAGCTGGACATCAGCCAGCAACGTGTGCTTGCATTCCAGAAAGCCAGCCACGTCCTGGGCTGCATCAAAAGAAGTGTGGCCTGCCATTCAGTGTGCAGAGTACTGCATCCAGCTCTGGGGCCCACAACATAAAAAGCACATGAACCTGTGCAGTGAGTCCAAAGGGCCACAGATATGATCAGAGGGCTGGAACACCTCTCCTTTGAAGACAAGCTGAAGGAACTGGGTTGTTCAGCCTGGAGAAGAGAAGGCTTTGGGGAGACCTCATTGTGGCCTTCCAGTACCTAAAGGGTGTTTACAAAAAAGGTGAAGAGGGACTTTTTGCGAGGGCCTGTGGCAGGACATAGGGGAATGGTTCTAAATAGAAGGAGGAGAGATTTAGATTAAATGTTAGGAGGAAGTTCTTTACTGTGATATTGGGAAGGCACCAGAACAGGTTGCCCAGAGAAGTTGTGGATGCCCCATCCCTGAAGTGTTCAAGGCCAGGCTAGGCTGGATGGGGCTTTAAGCAACCTGGTCTAGTGAGTACCATCCCTGCCCATGGGAGGGGGGATGGAACTAGATGATCTTTAAGGTCCCTTACAAACCTGTCTGTGATTCTGTGACGTTCTGTGATTCACCATATCTGCTTTAGAGGAAGGCAGATACATTTTCCCTTCATTTTTTATGAAATTCATTTATGTGCCAGGAGTCAGCAAAATTTGTTGTCACTGCTGAGATTCTATGATAATTGTCATGTTACCTTCCTCTTTATTATGGTTCACCATGAACATTTTAATCAGCAGGAAGAAAAAATCCCAATAAAAACCTAAATAGCTGTTGAATGAAACGTGTCGTAAAGCCAACATACCTTTTGCTCAGCACAAAGCCAGAGAGGTGGAATTGAAAGGAAGCAAAACCAGACAAGAGAAATTTACTCCTGCATCTTTTGCTTAAGAGCTACAGCTGTAAACACTTTTTTGATGGTGTAAAGTTGGTATTTGAATGTTCTCTTCCAGTGGCCTTCCTTGATTTGGCTTCCTAAGCACCAGAAATTCTTTCTTCTCATGAACCACAGAGCATTCTTGCTGTTAGAAATGTGCAACCCTATCTTACTCACGGGTTAATCATCCCTTGCTGCTTTCTTACATAAAATCATAGAATGGTTTAGGTTAGAAGGGGCCTTAAAGAACATCTTGTTCCAATGCTGTAACCCTGTCATAGAAGGCCACCAAATTTGTCAGACATGATGCAAATCGCCTCCTTATTTTTCATATGCCTTAGCATACTTTTGAGAAGGATCTGCTCCACGATCTTTCTGGACACTGAGGTGAGACTGATTGATCTGTAATTCCCCAGGTCTTCCTTATTTCCCTTTTAAAAAATAGGAGTTATGCTTCCCTTTTTCCAGATACTGGGAACCGAACTGCCACAACTTCTCAAATATGATGGATAGTGACTTAGAGGCTTCCTCTGCCAGTTCCTTCAGAACCCACAAGATACATCGCAACAGGTTCCATGAACTTGTGCACCTTCACGGTCCTTAGATGGTCTCAAACCTGAACCTCTTGTAACAACAGTGCTCAATTTTTTTTTACTAATTTAAATACCTAAGTTTTTTCCCTTGATACTGATGCCTAAAAAAAAACTCAGGGAGAAAAAAAACTCCGAGGCAACTTAAGGAGCTAAGGTGAAGGAAGGTTTAACGATGCCTCTAAGGCAATGGGGTTACAAGACGCGCGCAGCTCCCTGATCCAGCGTTACAATTTTATAATACTGTCTGTCCAATCCCTGATTTTATCCACCCGTTGGCCTTTACCCCAGTCCACCCCCGACCTGCCCCTTGGGAATTGGGTCTGGGGTTGTCCTGGGACCCTTTTCTTCATCATCTTGGTCTTCTTTGGAGTACAGAGTACATACAGTCACCCAGTTCTTGGTCGTATTTTGCAGTTCACGCTAGGGAGCAGATGTCCTTAAACAGAAGAAAGCCTACCTTGAAAGAAGACTAAATATGCCAAATGGAATTTAAGGGGGAATTGATAATGGGGAACATGGAATGGGGTAAGAGGGTTGGGTATCTGTGTTGCTACTGTGCTAAAGGGTGAGGGAATGAATGCAGCTGCTTCTAAAAATCTACATTTGCTACATTACTTCTAAAACTTATAAAAATTAGAAAAATCAAAAAATCAAAAACCTTAAGGCAACAATAGCTTCCCATAAATTCTATGTATTTCTAAATCATGGTTTTGTTCTACTCATATTACTGCTTTGCTGTGGCCAAATAAATAAATAAACACATAAATGAAAGTGGTAGTGAGGTAGGCGTGGTGGTGATAATACTATGCAAGTTTTCCCTTTGCCCATTCCTGCAAAGCAGTTTATTGCCATATTTGTAATTCCAGGAGAGACCAGAGGAGGTTCTCATCACTCTCTACAACTACATGAAAGGAGATTGTAGCCAGGTGGGGGTTGGTCTCTTTTCCCAGGCAACTATCAGCAAGACAAGAGGGCACGGTCTCAAGTTGTCCCAGGGGAGGTTTAGGTTAGATATTAGAAAGAATTTCTTTACAGAGAGGGTGGTCAGACATTGGAATGGGCTGCCCAGGGGAAGTAGTGGATTCTCCATCCCTGGAGATTTTTAAAAAGAGACTGGATGTGGCACTTGGTGCCATGGTCTGGTAACCGCAGTGGTAGTGGATCAAGGGTTGGACTTGATCTCTGAGGTCCCTTCCAACCCAGCTGAT
The DNA here is from genome assembly GCF_036250125.1 of Pseudopipra pipra. Lineage (NCBI taxonomy): Eukaryota > Metazoa > Chordata > Aves > Passeriformes > Pipridae > Pseudopipra > Pseudopipra pipra. Next base: position 29,848,441 of record NC_087549.1, on the reverse strand, counting down.
TCTATGATTCAAATAGAAGAGAACAAAGAGTGCAAGTCAGTGCATTTAGCAGTTAGTGTTTGCATGTAAATGGTGACTCAAGAAGTTTGGCAACAAGAATCAGACAGGCAGGATATTTATTAAGAGAAGTAATCACAAAAAAATCCATGATTTCTTAATCAGTTTAAATTTCTGTTCTGAATCTACCCTTGGTCTTTCCCCTACATTAGTCCTGAAACTGCTTTATTTGCCTCAAGATTTAAGTTGTGGGCTGCTGCTTAAGTCATTTAAGCTGACTTAACTTTCAGTTTTATAGTAGCTAATGCTGCATGTGTGTTTTTGTTTTAATTCACACTGCCGTTTTCTTGCCAAGTGGTTATTAGGAAACAAATCTTGGCTTTCAACTGTTCCTAAATTTCCAAAGAAAACCAAACCACTGTTCTTCAGTCTCAGAGACCACTTGAATCCTCAGTCTCCTGAGTTGTCTTTCTGCCCCTTTAGAGGAAGGGATTTCCAGAGAAGTCCTTGCAATAGGGGTTACATTAATTTATCTGCAGTATGATAGTTGGAAATGTTTCCCTTCCCCATTACATAAAAGATTTATGGGTTGGCTTTGGATTTTTTAAGTGTTTGGAGTTAAAGTTGCAATCTCTTACATGAAGAGCTAAAGAGAATATGTGAAAGTCTCAATCACAGTTTTACAAAGTTATCACTCCTACCTCATTGTCACCATAAATAGATGGGGGCTGGAGGGGGTTGTGATGAGCTGACTTTGGCTGGATGCCATGTGCCCACCAAGTCACTCTATCACTCCCCTTCCTGGCTAGACAAGGGAGAGAAAATAAGATGAAAAATGACTGGAGTATTGAGATAAAGCAGTTTACTAAAACAGAAGCGAAAGTTTGCATGTGTACAAGCAAAGAAAGAAAAAAGATTTATTCAGCAAGTGATGTTCAGCCACTTCCCGGGAAGCAGGGCTTCAGCACCTGTAGTGGTGCTCCAGAAGGCAAACCTTGTAAATAACAAATGCCTCCCCACCCTCCTCTTTCCCTTGGCTTTTATACCTGAGCTGATGCCATATGGTATGGAATATCACTTTGGCTAATTTGGGTCAGCTGGCCTGGTTGTGTCCCCTCCCAGGATCTTGCCCACCTCCACACCCTTCATGGGCAGGGGAAATGTCAAAAGACAGCACTGGCGCTGTGCCAGCTCTGCTCAGCAGTAGCCAAAACAATGGTGTGCTATCAGCATCTTTCTAGCTACCAATGCAGAGCACAGCACTGTGAGGGCTGCAATGGGAAAATGAACTCCATCTCAGCCAGACCCAATAGAGGGGTGTATTGCAGGGAAGCATGACATGTTTGCTTTGCTCTTAACCTCTTCCCTCACGGATTCAGTACAGCAGTCTTATTCCAGTCAAATACATAAAGCTAAATGCTGTTTCCAGTCAACTGAACAGTTTGAAGTATATCCCACCATTTTTTCAGGTGTTTGTTCTGAATACCAAAATTTTCTCAGAGTAGTTCTGCAGAAAGATGCTTTTAGCACAGATAAAACTGTTTATATATTGGTTTACTGTGAAACAGGAAACAGCAGGCTGGCTTAGCTAAAGCTTTCCCAAAGTGTTTAGTCCAGGGCAGGTGGCTGGTATGGAAATGTTTGCCTAAACTGGCCAGGTTACAAGCAGCTAAGAAACAGGTATTTTAAGAGGGGAAGTACCCAACAGCTGGAAGTTACATTACCAACTGTGCTTTTAATGACTGGCTGTGAAAAAAAGCTAAAAATGGAGTAGTGACAGTCAAAAACCGAACAGCCCAATTCCATATAAGACAAATATTTTATTACCAAAGGAGTTATAATATCAAAGTAAGAAACTGCAAAAGAGTTATAAACAACTATAAAAATACTTATATTTATCCAAAATTAAATATGAACACTTTATTAGTTAAATGCCAATATATTATTCTCTGACAATATTCACACATTTTAATTCATGGTTGTCTAACATCTTAAAACACGTTATATAAAATAATTGCATATAACAAATCACAATCTGAAGCTAAGAAATTCTAGCTCCTCCTGCAGCTAACTATGGGTTAACCAAATTCATAGGACTAGTACTGCTAGTCAGCTGAACAAACATACATTCAAGCCTCTCCTTTTTTGCCTTCCATAGGACTTGCTGTCTTGCCTCTACTTCAGAGAGCAGAAGCATGCTACATCTCTCAGAAATCAGTACCCTTTCTAAGTTTTTCAGAAAGTTGACTTCTTCCCTGCTCTTTCCAAACCCAAATCAGTTAGCAGACCATTTGACCTACACTGAAAACACTTCTATGTCAGCAGAACATACTCAAGATTAGCTGCTGCTTTGATAGATTGTTACTTTTGGATCTTGATGAGTTTTACATAGGTATAAGGAAACCAGCTACTTTTCCATACTGTTTTCTTCACCTGCAGCTTCTAAGATGATTTTATAAATTGCAGAAGACATGTAAATAGATTACTTTCATGTGATGGTATTATAAAGTTACTTGAAAAATCAGAATATTCAAAGTAGTTTCCAGAGCACAAAGGTGGGACACAGCCTTCTGTAGAGTTCTTTGTTTCACATGCTGGTCTTTTATTTCCACTTCTTGGACTTCAGCAGCTTGTTCAGTCGTTTCTGCTTATTCCATCTCCAGGAACAAGGTACAGTAGCTTTCCATCAGAATTCTGGCATAAAGTGTTTATATAAGCGAGCAAGGTTACTTGAAGAATGCATATAAAATGCAAAGGTACCAAGTAATGCCACTTCAAAAGAAAAGAACAGGATTCACCTGGAATCACCTGGAAATTATTTTTTCAAATTTATTCCAGCAGGATCTAAGGCTAGATATATTTTCTTTCAGTTCACAAACTTCTTGGTTACATTTCTTTCTGGACTGTTCACCTGTCTCTGTATCTTCTTTACTAAATACATTTACATGTGGACAAATCTGAAAAAGAACAGATTGTATTGTTAATTGAGGACTGCTTATTCTATTCCTACAGGCATCTTTTAAAACAAATCCATTCCATTCCATTTCAATAAATAATGCCAGTACCATGCATGGTAAGCCAGAAAGCTGGGCTGCTCACAAAGCAAGCCATGGCAGTACAGCCTGCATCACCCTGATGTTCTCACTCTGAGCAGAGCCCTGCTGCCACCCCTGCCCATGGGACTGGGAGAACATGGCTTTAACACACAGCAAACTAGGACAGCTGAAACCAGTGTGTCCAACTGAGATCATGTATGTCCTCTATCAGTGGTTTAAAATTTATCCTCCATTATCTGAAGGACTGGGAAAATAAAGCCTATTAAATTGTGAGCCAAACTTCGACTGCATGTGTTGAGACTGGTGTAACAAGACAGACTTGTTCTAGGGGCTGGTGCTGTGGCCTAGTATTCAGGATCTTAACCAGAAAAAACTACTGTGGTTCCTTTTTCATATTTAATGGCTACTCATAATTTTTTACTAAATTATTTTAATTGGTCTTCAAAATAAAAACAGGCATCCATGAGGTTAGGTAGGAGTTGCAAGGGTGACACTCTGACTTTATGACTTTGACTGGGATACCTTTTAAAGTAAGGCAAACAGTGGATTCAGCACAGGTGACTAAGCAGATCATCCAATATTACTTTGAAGATCTGGTCCCAGATTGTAAGGGTCTCTCCATTTCAATGAGTTAAATGCAGCCTTCAATCCAACTATTTAAGCATTATATCCTATGGTGCCTATGTGGAAACTTTTTGATGTTGGTTAATATTTTTGTGTTCAATAGGTAACACTGAGCCACACTTAAAAGAACACTCTTCCTTTGCTAAGGTAGCCTGTAGATAATTGTGCTACATTTGAGTGACACATTAAAAAGAAGATTCTGCCAATGGCTAAAAATCCAATTATTATCATGCCTAACTGTTCTTATTGAATTTGAGATACTGTAGTTAAAATAAAGACCAAAGAGATTATGGAAAAGAGACAAACTCCCCCCTAACTTTGTTTGTTAAAACAAACCAGATTAAACATTACTCTTAGGGTAGAACCCCAATGAGAAGTACCAACTATGATTTTATACACTGGAGAAGCTAAACACCTTCTTTGCACGAGTCTGGCCTTTGTCTTTTACTGGAGAATTAACTCAGGTATTTCAGTACTGAACCACAGTAGATATCTTCACCATAGAATTCCAGAGGCTTGTTTTACTTAGTCTTTGCACTGGGCTTAATGTCTATGATAAGACATGTGCTATACAGAGCAAAATTCCTCTTGCATATAACGTGTATGATAGTTGTACCTTTGAGAGGTAGATGTGAGAGTCTGTGTTGAATAGCTCTAAGCAATAAGTCAAATAGGTAAAATAAACTGTAGAACATCATTACCACTTACTTTTTCTTTTCTGTGTCCTTCACATTTGCACTTCAGAACCTGTAATGTCCCACATGAGACGAATGCTGCTTTCCATCTAAAGGCTTTGCTGATTCTTTGCTTATGAAAGAATCTGAGCATGTTGCATGCCATGCTCTGTAATGATTCTATTTCCTGTAAAGGGAGAAAGAAAAATGTGTCCTGAAAGGTCTGCACCATTGATTCTTTGCAATGTTGGTTTGTCTTTAAAAAAAAAACCCTCCATCAATTACCATTAGTTTCTTTTGCTTTCATAGTGCTAATCTTTTCCAATAAAACGCATAAGTACTCTAATGTACCTGCCATGTCTTCAAAATATTTAAAGAAGCAATTTGTAGTAGTTATAATAATAGCATAAGGATGTTAGGGAGAAATTACAGCCATAATGTAATCAATTGATGCTGTTAGGAAAACAGGAAGTGATTTTTGGAGTCAGTCCTTCTATCAAGTCATTATAAAATCTGCAGCAACAGCTGACAATTGTGCTTTCTGCCATTTGAGATGTGCCCAAACTATTATTTAAAGCTTTCAGATCTGAAGTGGAAAGCTTAGCTAATAAAAGTTTCTGTAGAAAAATAAAAACAGAGGTTGGGAAATTTTAATGTTTAATTCCATTTCCATTGTACTATTTGTACAGAAAAATCTTTATAGTAGAAAAAAAAAATCCACATTTCTTGGATATGGAATTGCTTAATATTTTAATTTTTTAAATATCAGTTTTCTTGACAAATTCTGTGATTCCAGAGTCATAAAAAAGAACAACCCAAAATATTATGATTTGACTATTAAAAGGTTATATTACTCTCTATCACAATATTTTTTTCAGGGACTGGAGTGTACAGAGAACTCATTTGATTTTATACTCTCTAAATTCTGAAAAGTTAAATTTTACCTGAGTATCATTGCAGAAAAACACTTTGTTATTTTTGTTCCTGCAGCACCTGTCACGATTCTGAGCAGATATATTTACCTGTAAAATATCGTATATGTTTAGACATGAAAGTACTTTTAATCAAGTGAGGAAGTTTTCTGCCTAACAGCCAGTGATGTCAACAGTAAATCGTTCTGTAGCATCTCCTCGGTCAGGGTAGCAGTGTTAGTGTACAGTTCTGAGCTCTTCCTCAGCAAGTAGGGAAATAAAACCCCAATCCAGCTACACTATCTAAAGGTATTCACAGAATCACACAGAATCACAAACTGGCCAAGGCTGGAAGGAGCCCATCTGGTCCCATGCCCCTGCTGAGACAGGGCCCCTAGAGCCGGTTGCCTAGGACCACGTCCAGATGGGATTTGAATATCTTCAAGGATGTAGACTCCCTTGGGAACTTGTGCCAGTGCTCAGTCACCCTCATAATGAAAAGTATTTCTGATGTTCAGAGGGAACCACTTGTGTTTCTGGTTTTGCCCACTGCCCCTTGTCCTATTCCTGGGCACCCCTGAGAAGAACCTGTCTCTGTACCCTTTGCCTCCTCTCTTCAGGTATTTATACACATTAATGAGATCGCCCTAAGCCTTCTCTTCTCCAAGCTGAACAGTCCCAGCTCTCAGCCTTTCTTTATTAGACAGATGCTCCAGTCTGTTCATTGTCTTCACGGCTTTTTGCTGGACTTTCTCCAGTAGCTCCTTATTTCTCTTGTATGGGGAAGCCCAGAACTGGACATAAATCTGTTAAATTTAAATCTTCATATTCTATCAAATTACTTTGTTCTTTGGCAATTTTGAAACATACAGCAATGGTTTAAATCTTAAATCTCTTGAATTTTAACACTGAATACATTAAATACAATGTTTGTCAATGTTCATCTCCATAATACATGACCCAGGCTCTAAACAGCTACAGCACTCACTTTGCTATGTACTAACAGAATATGGCTTAAGTAATATCACTTGCTCCTTTGTGTGACTCTAATCTTTATTAATGGTTTAATCTCTGTTGTTTTTTTCTTTTACTTTCACACTTGTCATCAAGATGTCAATGGAACCCAACTCAACAAAAGCTTCGTTTTCTTCTTCAGCCTGTATCCATATAACCCAACACAACCAGAAAGGCTTTGAAAAAGGCAGCTCATGACAATATTGTGTTAGATCTCCTCACTTAGGCGTCTATATGAACACATTAGACAACTTAATTCCTAAAATTTTTATGTATATTTTCATGTAACAGTGTCTATATTTTAGAAGGTCACCCAAGATAAATAGAATTTCATCCAGGAAGTGTTTTCAAAACCAAGACTTCAGGGAGTCAAATATTGACTGGAAAACCAAAAAACCCCCAATAAAACCAAACAAAAAAAGCCAAACAAACAACATTTGGAAGCTAATCTAATTTGGAAGCATGTCTTTGCTTGCACCACAACAGAGTGAAGTTTTGCTGCAGTCACACAGCACCAAAAGTTATAAATAAATAATTAATTGCACAAATAAATAAATAACCAAATAAGTAATCACCCTGAAACCTATATATCTACAACTTCAGTTGCTAACTGCTGCGGGATTTACCCATTCCCACTGGCTTCCTCAGATCACCTTTAGTATAACACACAGTAACCACTTATGAAGACAGTTTATTGGCTGTGACTAAACCAACCTAAGGGAAATCTGGACCTCAGAAAAGCCATTAGTGAAAATTAAATTACCTTACAGAGATCTACTATGTAACCCACTAGTAATCTCCATAACTGCTTCAAACATCAGGATGAGGGACTGAAAGCTATTGACTTTGGCTCTGCAATTGTAAGGAAGTGCCTAGTGGGCAGTTGCTATCACCCACACAGCACTGATTTTACATATAAGACAAACGAATCTCTCTTAAACTGGGAAAAATAAAGATTGAAAAATGAAGAAACTTGCGCAGTAGTTACTGGTACATGCCTGTTCTAGGAAGTAAAAGCTTCAGAATTCAGTACATTCCCATTAGTTTCACAAACATTAATTCATTATTTATTTATTTATTTTCATAATTTTTCATTTTCATATAGTCTCCTAAAAAACTCCATGTCTTAAAAAAAGCCTCCATAATATTTATTTAAAAATTACAATTAAAAAAAAAAAGGAAAAGAAAAAATAAGTACTTTCAAAATGTGCCTGGAAGAATGGCATTCTTCCATTCAAATCCTTGATGACATCATAAGGCACCAACTGCATCAAGCTCTATCCTACAGTTGGGCAGTGGCAAACCATTGCCACCTTCAGCCCAGGAAATTCCTCCAGCCTCCCTGACCCTGCAGTTTGAGTGGAGCTGGGATGCACCTCATGCCTCTCCACCACAGGAAGACAGCAAGATCTGCTTCCCAAAGGCTCTTATTTCTGTCATATTATTTTCTCTGATAGGTCAGCTATCCTGTAACTGCTCACCAAGAGGGTTTATTTTTGTTCTGTAGGAGATACTTGTCTTTGTCAGCAATAAGACAACAACTGAAGGGAAGAGTTGTCTATTCTAATATGACCATGAATATTTTCTCCAACTATGGTGCCTTGTTCAGGGTAAGGTCACTTATCTACAGAGAAGTACCTTTCTCTCTTCATAATCTCAACAAACACAACATGATCAGAATGTTAAATTATCATTCTCTGACCCTAGAAATATTTTGTTTCCAGATGAGGGCTGATGTGTCTTGGTAGAGGAAGGTTGGAAACCACTGGCATAGTGCTCTGAAGAATAGTGGTGGACTGCAAGTGTGAAGAAATACAGTGGCTTCTGATTTCACCTTTGGAAAAGCACTGTATACAATTTTGGATTTCGTGCAAACACATCTTGGTTTAAGACTGCAACAGAATTCTCATTGAGTGACAACCTGTCAGAAAAAATCCCATTTTCATGGAAATGCCTCTGCTAATCCAATTATGGTGTTTTCTCCCATGAAAATCTTGACAGATGAATGTAATTGTTAATAAATAATTCATGAAGAACAGTTGGAAGGTAGGTTTTGGGCACAGATTGGTAAACTGTTATGATACTGTTTTGCCAATTTAGAAAAGTTCATTCTTTGTTGGCTAAATAAGATTATTAATAGGTAAAATAAAAAGGAACTTTTATTTTCATATGAATTTTGTGCCTCTATGCATTTATTTTCAAGGGACAACATAAAACTTCAGTCAAGAAGTCTACAATTAGTAGAACAAATTACAAGTTGTGTAATGATAAAAACATACAAACAGAAGTAGTCATGAAATTACTTTAGAAAAGAGTACCTTTTAATTCAATATATCATCCTATTTATGGCCAAATGGTACATGTGTCTCACTACATGATGCACAGGCACAAATACCTCTATCACAGTATTCGTACATGCAAATAGGCAGCATCCACAGATTTCAGAGATTTTAGAGAGACTAAATTGTCACACCCCCTCAAATAAAGCCACTATTCCAGGATAACATGTGGTTTTAAATTGGTCTTTTCTTGTGTGTTAATGTTAGAGTTTTTATTAATATTTTCTATCATCTAAAAATAATCAACATTTTTTTGAAAGCCCAAGAGCTATTACCTACCAGCTCATTGATGTCGTGAATTAGTATGTTCTCATACTTCACATGGATTTCAGTTGTTTTATTTTCCATTGCGCAACTAGATGAATTCACTGGAGACAGAACAAGGAGCAGTGGCAGAACTGGAAGAGTAGATCTAAAAAAGGCTGGATTACAAGAAGAACAGTTAAATATACATTAAATGCCCCAGAGTGTATGTTTTATTTAAAAATACATTCTGTAGTCTGTTGAAATCGTTTAAAAGGGATATTCATACCAACAAATGACTAATCCTTCCTTGAGAGAAGGATTCTGCTCCAGATTAAGACACTGTTTGGGTGTCCAAACTCCCTCATACTCTAAGATGATTCAGCCAGCATTAGTAAGAGGATAAAACTACTGAGCTGACCAGCAACTTGGTGATTGCTTGGGCTGAATTCATCTCCAGGCTTCACTGCAAGCATTGGCAAGGTCTCTCCATTGACCATAACCGGCCCATAACCAACCCATAACCACCTCAGGCATATGTAGACAAGTAAGTGTCTTAACCTGCAGCTGAGTCTCATCCTGACTGTCCATTTTTCATTTGATAAATTCTACAAATCCCCATGAACACATCTTTACATCAAAGGCGTGTTTAAAAACATTTTCAGGCTGACCAAATGTACGAAGCCATACTAATGGCGATAACAAGAGAGCACAACCTTCTCTTCAAGATTTTTGCAATGTTTTGGAACAAATCTCGCTGCCCCCCTCTTTATTTCTCCCTTCAGTGTACTGTCTGGCTTTGCTCAGACCCCTGGTCTTCTGTCTTTCGATGACATCCAGGAAAACATGAGTTCTGTGAGGATAGGCTGAGAGAAAAGACCAAAATATCAAAAGACCCCAAAGCGACTGACAGGGTAACAGAAGGCTGCAGGTGACTGACCTGGTACTTGGAATGAAGGACTAGGTACATTAGGAAGCTCATAACTGGACTCTGGTCTACAGCTCAACTAGCCAGGATGATGCTTAAATGGAAGGTTTTGAAAAAAAAGCAAAGCTAGAAATTTCTGATGGGGGACTAGTGAAGATCACAGCAGATTGCTGGACTAGTACGAGCTGTTTCTGCCCATCTCTGCTACTGAGTAAGAAGAACAACTGCATAAGGAGTAACTATGGGGTAGAAGCCAGGAAAGGAAGAAGGGATGCCCTGACCCTAGCTGCTACTTTTCTTCCTCTATGGCAAGGATGGGGTGTTGGGTACAGCCAACCCTGCACTCAAGAGATGGAAACCTCTGGATCTGGGCATCACTAGCAATCACAGCCTCAGAGAGAAATCTTCAACAACTAAGAAGAAAGCAATGAAACTTGAGCATAATTTCTGCTGACCTACCTAACTTCTGTGACGCAAGAACCCCAAGACACACCACATGCTCCCAGCCATTAAAACAAACAGTCTGTTACAGCCCATCCCAGCCAACTCCAAACACAGAGTATACGCTTCAAAGAAGAAAGCATACCACTTTTCCTGACTACGAAAACCTTGTTTTTCTGATAGATTGCTTGTGAACACGCTGTAATGTACACCTCTGTCCTAGAAAAAGGACTGGAAAAGTTTTACACGTACAAGCTAAATCACAGAATTCTTCTTGTGGCAAGCTGCCAAATTTTAATGGGAAATTTGATGGATTGAAACCCAAATTTTCTAACGTTTTCAATATACTGATCAATGGAGGTCTATTAGTTTCTCAAAAAAAAAATCTAACCTGAAAAGTTAAGTGGATCTTAAATGGATCCTACATGTATAAATATGAAAACCATGTAAGGCTACTCTATTATGATCTTCAAGATCCAAGTGGACACACCTGACTTCCACTTTGTAAATCTCTATGCTAACTATAACTGTGTTGAGCAAATTATCAGTTTGAAAGACTAAGACTTAACATTTTAAGAGATGTTTAAAAACATGCAAGAACTCAATTACAGGACATTTTTCCAATCTCCATTGCACCTCTTGATTCCACTGCAAAAAAAAAGAACTGCAATGCTAGTTTGCATTGTAGCAGTAATACAAGCAACTTGGATATGCTGCTTCACAAACATGCTTCAAGAGACAAAAATAACAATCTTCTAATTTAAAACCAATCTAACTGACTCCATCACTTAAAATTTGGTTTGTTCAGCAACAAGTGAAGACAACAGGTGAAAACCGCAAGGTCACTTTTATTTCTTTATTTTTACTTTCTCTGTATTGTACAGATTGTGGGCCTTTTTTAAAATGAGGAAATTACAGAATCAAGGCAGATAGTGAGTTGCACACTTGTGAAGTCCCTTAAGCCTTTGCAGGACCAGGATCGAATCTGTTCAGACATTTCTGAATGAGTCCTCTGGAAGAACCATTAGACGAGTGTCATAAAAAGTTCTGGGAGCTTTATACTGAAAATCGAAAGGGATTTTCTTAAAGTTAGGTAACTTCAAAAGAAGAAGAATTTATAGCACTCCATATGACCAGCACTTCAAAAGAAAGAGAATCTGTATTACTGGTAATACCCCATCTTTTCAGTAAACTCCCAGAAACTCCTAAGTCATATCTGGAAAGCCCCAAAAATTCTCCCAGAAAAGACAGGAAGACTTAGTATTCCAGTATTTCCAAATAATTGGAAAATCCCTCTTGGATTTTTAATTTTAAAAAACCCTCCTGTGCATGCAGCCCGAGGCGCGCCCCCGGCCACACGCAGCGGAATCCCCGCAGCAGCCCCGGTCCGCCACAACCCACCCTCGCCTCGACGGGCGGCACCCTCTGCCCCTGGACCCGCTCCGCAGCCCGCAGTCCCCGGGCAGCGGGTCGCTGCCAGCTGTTCTCCGTCTGCCCCCCTGAACCCGTGCTCAGGGGCGGGCGGGCGCTCCGCGAGTGAGACCCGAGGGCAAAGCACGGCCGGCGCTGCGCGGCACCTGCTTCGGGCGCGCCCACGGGGCGGCAGGTGCCCACAGCGAGGCAGATGCCCACAGGGAAGCTGGTGCCTCCAGCGAAGCTGGTGCCCACAGGGTGGCAGATGCCCACAGCGAGGCAGGTGGCCACAGGGAAGCTGGTGCCCGCGGTGGGTGCAGCGAGGACCGGCGCGGGGTAATGCTTCCCGCAGCTCCCCCGCCCCGCGCCGTCCCGCTGCCTCTGCCACTCCCGAGCTCCGCTTCCCGGCAGCAGGCGGGATGGGAACCGGACGCTTTTACTTTCATTCTACGAGGAAAACTGAAAAAAAAAGCAAAACTGGGAATTTCCCTGACCGTCACCATGAGTTTAAAAGGCACCGGGCGGCACTGCGCCAGCAGAGCAGGCGAGACGGCGCGGAGACAGCGGAGCCGGTGAGGAGACAGCGCGGCCGGGGGTGCGGAGCGGCGCGGAGCAGCGCGGCGGAGCCCAGCCCATCCCAGCCCAGCGCGGGAGGCAGGTGGAGCGGGGCTCCCGTGGAGCGGGCTCTTCCCGCCGCCGCCTTCGGAGTGGAGCGGTGCGGTGCGGGGCTCGCTCCTTACCATGGAACATGGTCCGCGGGGAGGATGTCAGGGAGCTGCGCCGACGGCTCCGCGGTCATGGTGGCGGCGCCGTGTCGCCCATGACGCCCGCAGCCCGCGGAGCGCCGCGCAGGGGCCGAGAGGGGCCGCGGCGGCCGGGCGGGGCTCAGCAGCCCCCGGCCGCCCGCCCGCCGAGCGGGGTCGCGGCGCTGTCAGAGGCGGCGGCGGGACGGCCGGGCTTTGCCTTTCCCATGGGGCTCCGCCGGCCGCAGGTACTTTCACTTTCTGCTCCGCCGCGGCGGAGCTGCCCGCGGATCGGCGGGCGGCGGTCCGGCCGCCGGGGCTGGAGGCATCCCCGCTCCGCTGCCGCAGGGTCGGGAGCGCCCGGGACGGACGTCGCGGAGCGGCTGTGGCGGGGCCGAGCCGTGCCGGCGGGGTTACATAGAGCCCCGGCTACACGCCCAGTGCCGTGTGTGCGGCCAGGGAGGGAAGGATGGACCTTGGCAGTGCGCGTGGAAAGATCCGCTCATACGCGGGGAGGATATCCTAAAAAAAAAAAAAAAAAAACCACACAACACCACTCCGTGTTGTGGAGTCGCTCTTTTGGAGGAGAGGCTTGGTCTGAGAGGTGCTGCGCTGCCCCGTCGCTCCCTCAGCTGCCCTTGGGTGGGTTGTGGGAGGCGCGACTGCCAAGAGGGCTCCGTGTCAGTTCAAGGGTTACTCCAGGCTTTTGGCACGGGGTCAGAAGCGGAAGGTGGATGTTTTTTTTCGGAGTTCTTCGTGTTGTCCCTCCCCCCCACCCTCCCGGCGGCAAAGTTTATCCTGAGAAATATGAAAGGATTAAGAAAGGGTGGTGAATGGCTCAGGAAGGTGTTTTTCTTTTCCTGCTCTGCGTGAGCGCAGAGAGCTAATTCCATAATCCTGCTCCCTTCTCATTAGAGTGCTTTTCTAAGGGGGGGAATAGATATTGGAGTGTGAATATCAAGGAGCAAATATATGGACTGCTCAGGATAGTTTCCTCCCATTCTCTCTCATTGAAGTTGTGCCACTTCATTCTTCTGTGCGGAGATACTTAGTCCTCTTTATTGACTCTGAATTATACTCTGCTTTGGATCGGCTATACAGTTCTCATGAGTTTTTCTTTGGTAAAATTAATGAATCCTTCTTCAGAAGTATTCTGTCAAGATTCAAAAAGGAGTTGGTTTTTCCACCCCTTCAGCTTTGTGCTGGTTGACTTTACTAATAATTGCACATCACTACCATAATACTCAGGCAAAGAATAATGATTGATGTCAACACAGCTCCATACAAGGAGCAAGCACATGTCATTGCTTGTTCCGTTAATGAGTGTGAGGTTGGATGTGATGGATTGTTCAGATCTTGAATCTGGACAAGGATTTCGACTCACTAATAGGAAAATGATCTAGTTCTTACTGTGTCTTAAGTTGTCACTTTTTTTTTTCATTGATTGTTTTCTTTTTTGTCTTCTGTCAAATATTGTCTGAAAACATCCCTCTGTATATTTGAATTTGCTGCCATGTGCAGGTCAGAAAATGTCACAGGACTCTTGGAGGGGATTCGTACCCGGTGTAATCCAAGCAAATTTATCTCTTTCTAGGGTCCAGCACTTAGAGACTTGCACTTTCAATTTTTCAAATGTTTTGAAAAAGCTGCACTATAAAGCTCCAGTCATGCAAAACCCCCCAAAATCAGCTTTCCTTCTGACAAGTAGTTCTTCCAATTTCTTATGACAGTACATGTGTGCTCACAAAATGAGGTAGTTTATGCAGATGTTAGTAAATTGTCAAGGTGTAAAATATAAAGGAAAACTTCTTTAGCTGCTTTGCTTATGTTACTTTCCTGGCTGAAACATCAGGAAGACTGATATTTGCTTCAATTTTTTTTTTAAATAATGTGATTGATACAAGAAGTCAGTGTAGCAGCTTTACACATTAATGGAAACATGACTCCGAAAGGTGCTGGAGTCTTAAAAGGAATTGCGCTCTCTTCTTCAGTAGTGGCAGAGTCTTATTTTTTTTTTTAGGATGAAAAGTCTGTTAAATGTATAGGAAACTTTTTCTTCAGTCAAAGTGACAGATAGTTGGTGTGATCTTTACTTTGCCCATATCGTGTATTTGGATCCCAATCAATCCCTCTTACATGACCTAACCCTCTACTGTGGCATAAACTTGTGATATAGACATTATTTGATATATTTGTATGTAGAGGGTGATAAACTATTCAAGCTTTTTTTGTTACTTTTATGTGCTTTAAAAAATATTTTGAATCACTATATGCACTTTGTTTTCAAAGTGCTTCTTTTAGTGACTTAACAATGTTTTTTTCCTGAAAAGGTTACCTGCAGAGCAATAAAATTCAAGTGTTTAGGAGAATATGTTACTCAGATGCAATTGCATATTTTTTAAAGGAAAAATAGATGTAATATTAGAAGAATTAATATAAAACCAATTATGTGAATATCACCTTAACAATACGTTTTTATCAAGAAATCGTGAAAGGACTACTGAAGATATAAAAGTTTATCCCATCTGAGACTCACCTTGTTTAAATGACTGGTATCAATTTGCCCATTTTGGAAAACACAGTTGGTGCTGAGCTGTAAATAGAGACCTCTCCCTCTGGAGTTGAATTAAGCTGTGACTTGACTGTGGCTGGGGGTGAAACCTTTGGGGAGAGAATAAAATTGAAATATTTCTGTAGAATTTCTAAAATGTTAGGTCTCCCACTTCTCTATAATACCTTGACAATTTTTGGACCTGATATAATAAGAGATATATTGGCTTTACTATGTAAATAGTTTTACCAAGACTCCAAATAAGCGATCTCTGGAAAGAGTGCAGGGCACTGCTGTAAATGTGTGCAGTTTTTTCTTTCACAGTGTATTCAAAAATAACTTTTTAAACAATAAAAGAAGGTACTGCATAGCTAACAACTGCAAGGCACCAGTAATTTTATCTGTTCATGTGTGAACATATTCCATGATTCTGTTCAGTACACTTCCTGAGGATAGTTTCTTTAAAAAAAGTTTAAATTCAGATATCCAGTTGTCTGCTGACCTGGTCAAATTTATTCTTAGAAAGGCAGGCATTACATATAAACCTCCAATAGAATACTAAAATTGTTGGGTAGCTACATGATTGCAAAGCACATAATTTCTTGTTAAGATTCAGTTCTCTAAAGACTAAATACTTCTGAGAATGTTGCTGTCTTTCTGTAGCTGTTACTTGTCAGCTTGAAAAGGTCTTTTGATCATGACTTTAGATTTGACTTTAGGCTGCTTGGAAACTTACAGCACCATTGATTATATTAGTGTATAACATTAGTTAAAAAGTTATAAATTTTTTATTTCATTTTGGAATAAAATGTACCTGCTGCAGTTGTCACAAACTAATGGGACTCAGGAAAATGTGGCCACTGTTATTATGTTCTTATTTTTAAGAATAAATGTGTCTGACACTTAAATTGTTCTCAATTAACTATGGGGGATGGGGAGAAGAAGAAATGTATTCTCCCCTACTCCTCCCTCTAAATAAATTAACTGGTGTTCAGAGTTACATTTATTGTGCACCCAAAACTCTGATTGATACTTGGGTCTGGGAAGTTCTGATCTTCTGTTGTATTTAGGCAAAACCAAGGGATCTAATCTTGTCATTGCACCAGAACGCCCATGTTTTTGAATTACTGTTGCTACTTTTTTTTTCAGTGCTCACCTCAATGACAGGACAAATGACTTGTGTACAAGTCTGATAAACTGATTATCAGACTGATAAACTGATTATAATGCAGAATTATATCTTTCATTCACTCAAATATAATATATGTGTGTGTTTTTCTTTGGTGAGAATTAAATAAAAAGAAGAAAACAGTATTTCTGGAAAATTATTTAGATAAGAGTTGTGAAAGTGTGTGAAGCTCACAGGAAATTTTTATTATCAAGCTGTGGAAAAGAAGGGGTCATTACGTTCTCTTCCTGTCTTGCTGTACAGGAAGATGCTAATAAAGATTTCATCAAAAGCAATATGCCAAATAAAGGTATTTTGAGAAACCACCACCAGGAAGGGGAAGTTTCCTAAGAGCAGCACTACCAATGTGGAGGACATGGTGTGGTGTGAGGCAGTAGTAGTGGGAATCAGGCTCCTCACTCCTGGCTGCCAGGGGCACTACCCATGTTCTCATCCCAGAGCCCGGTGCATGAATCAGGCTTTCCCCTGGCTTCCCTCAGTCACGAGAATTGTTTCTGGTCTTTGTTTGCTGGCGCCTGGGGCGTGCCTGAAACCCAGCTGGTACTGTGCCCCTGGGTCACATCTTCTGCTTGCATCAGCTCCGTGGCAGTGAGAGGCTCCAGTGGGCCGGTCCTCTCCGCTGAGTGGAGGCTTTCGAGCTGGTTGTTATCTGTTTTGGTGCCTCAGAGGAGACTGAATGTGGGAGAAATGAATATTTCAGCCGGGACAAATTATGAAAATCCTGTTCCTTCTTAGTGAGGCACAGAAGAAACAAGGACTTGGGGGTGGGTTTCTGTCAATGCATATTCTTTTGCTTTTCCTACTATAAAAATGCTGTTTTAGGGAGGAGGGGAGGTTTGGTAGTAGACCAGCAGTGGTCCTTGCAGATATAAACCCCTATTGAAATTATGAAAATTTCATTGCGTTTCAGGGCCTTGGAGTTTCCTTTGGTTTTGTTGTTGTGCTTTTAAAAGCTTCTTTTCCAAAATGATAATCAATTATATTTTATTAATTGAGTAAACCTATGTGTCTTTGAGTGGTCTCTCTTTTTTACAAAATTACATGTACAATACAAAAAAGCATTTATGGAACTTTTTAATTTTCCCCTCTCTTCTTCATTGTCCATTATTTGTCTTGAGAAAATGTGTTTAGTGAGTTGGTTTCAGGCAAACTGTTCCTGAAATATTACTCTATTTTTTCCATTTCTTCAATTTACTTTTCTTTTTTTTCTTTCTTTTTCCTTTTTGATTTTTTTTTTTAAGAGAACTGGAAGTCTCTCTCCTGGTTTTAAAGGCAGCCAGAGAGTCACCCTGAAAAGTTATAGCAAAGTCATTGAAGCCACTGTGCTGGGGAGTTAAATTAAATCTGCAATTTTTTAGAACCAGTGTCTACCTGAGGAATTAGTTTCAGACATTAAATCTTGGAAATATAGTACAAGGTGCTAAAGGTTTTTTTTATCTTTGGTTTGGATTAGTGAATGTGTGTGTCCTGTTACAACAATTCCATTGAAGATTTAGGTCTGTTACTAAATTAATTGAAAGACATTTTTTCTCCATCTGAAAGAAGTGTTTGGTTTTTTGGTTTGGTTTTTGGTTTTTTAATCCCTTCTCTGAATAAATGCTTATTTTAGGAAAGGATATTCTGTGTCCTTCAAACACAACATAAAGCTGACTAACTTCTCCAAGTGTGAAAACAAACTTAAATGTGATGAATTCTGTGAATTTTAGGGTTTTTTTTTATTTTGCTACCCATTTCTTCCCAGCTTTGGTATAGTTTTACTTGATCAACTTTTACTTGATTTGTTTAGTCCAGCAGTATGTTTAAATCCATGTACTTAAAAAAACTTATGAAATGTACCCTTTACCACCAAGAAGCTGCATTTATTGCATGGTAGTAAATTATCTTGAAGAGGAAGTCTTCTTAAAACTGATTTAATAAAAAACAATCAATAGAAAGAAATTACTTGAAGCAGAGAACTCTTGTTGTGTGGACTTTGTGGGTCCAATCCCACAAGCATGTGTCTCTTTAATCCAATTTAAGCATACCTCACTTACATGTTTATTTTTAAGCAAAATATTAGTTTGCAGATTTGAAGCTTGAATGCAAAAAGAACGTTTTTCCTTCGAAGATTTGAGTTATCTCTGACATTTATTTTGCTGCTGTCTGGAGTCACCCTAAAATAATTCCAAACACATATCTATCTTTGAAGGTTACAAATTACATTGTAATAGTAGTGTAAACCATTACAAATGTGTCTTTCTCCATTGTTTGCAGTGAGTATGAGATCTGTGCATGGTTATAGTGGGAGGAGATGGTTAAGAAAGAAGAAACATTACAATTAAAATATGATGTGTTAATGCAGTTTGCTCAATAAGCATCACTTGACAAATCAAAACAGTTGGTGCATGCTGAGACCTGAATTTCTTTTTTTAACAAAGTACGCTTATATATTACGTGAAGAGCAAGCCAAAGCATTTTGTAAGAACAGTGTGCAGGTACTGAATCTTTTGTTTTATCATATCCACTTTAAAGGGCTGACTTGGAAACAGTGAATGGATATGTGTGTGCTTGTTCTGTGGTGTTTGAGCCTTTTAGTACCTTTGATTTGTGTTTTCTCCTTCAGCAGGGGTAACAACACTGTCTTCAAAAGAGTGATCTGAAATTGTTCTAACCTACAGAAAAAAGGATCAAATAACAACTTAAGCTTTAAAACTGAAGGGAATAAATGAGTGAGTGGTAAATAGTAGCTTTTTTAAAATTGTTTTAAATTACATTCAGAAATTATTCTCAAAATATTAAACAGTGGCAATTTTCAAAATGATGGAGAAGAACCAAAGCTAAATGTGATTTTCAAGACTCTCTTTGCCTCATGTCCACAATTACTACTGTCTAATTAATCAGTCTTTAATAGGCTGTTGTGATTCGGAAACACGTTCTAGAATGTTGCACTTCGCATTGCAGATTTGAGTCTCTTTCAAGGTATTAAAAAGGCATGTAATTTTGCAGAAACAACAACAATAGGAGGGGCAGCTAATGAAGGTTGGTATATCAATAGTAAAGGTTTCCTGACTCAGCAATTTTTAACCCCTTTCTCTGCAGAATTGTTGAAGAAATGTACCATATATCTCTTATTTCTTATCCATGGCTTATTTGTTGGGATTCTGGGTCATACGGTTTTGGAAAGAAAAATAACTTGCCAGTAATTCACAAGTTATTTCACAGGCAGAGTTACATTTTACCACCTGTTTTGTCTGATGTATTTTTATATGGGCACTGAGAAGCTGTGGCATTTTCTGTGTGTCACACCCAGTGCTGTCTGTTATCTTTTCTGCCCCAGATGATACAATTTAGTGCCTTTTTTCTGTGTATGGTTAAGATTAGGGCAAGGCTGTGAGCAAGGCAGCTGAAGATGTGTCTAGGTAAGACTGTGTGACTGGGACATTTAGGAAGGTGAATAAGGGTTTCAGCAGGGGGATATGGGTCTCTTCAGGAGTGCTAGTCCATTACTGACAACCTGGGCCCCTAAATCAGGAGTGCTTTGTAAGGTGTTAGAACTACCACACCTTCTTCCACAGAAGAAAAACCTTGCAGACATCACAGCATCATATACACTGTCTTTAGTTGCTTCTGAGAAACACCCTAGAAAGGGATCCCTGTGCCACAGTGTTCTCACATTTGTCTTATGATCCCTTAAGGCACTTCTGGTACAGAAGTGTGGTACTAAGTGTACACATACTTGGGGTTCTCCTGGGGAAAATACCAGTCTCAAATCCGTGTGACATTCTTCTTGCACTTATCCTGCCCCAACTCAATCTTCCTTATGCCCTTCTCTGCTTATAAGGGTCTTATTTGAATGCAGATATTAGCCAGTGGTGCTTATAACACAGCTTGTGAACCTGGACAAAAAGTCTTCCCCAGTGCTTATTGGTGAATATACTAGCAGGTAAATACATCAAAGCTGCTTCCATGGATTTGGACTGAGGCGTAAAGGAGATGTATGGACAGCTTCCACTAGTTGCAGATCCTGGGGCAAAAGCTAAAATTGCTGTTCCCTCCATTGTCCTGGAGGGAAATCCTGGGGAAGGATTCTGGAATAACCTTTTACCGGGTGCTGGAGTCAGGCTTAAGCCACTAGAAGATTGCCTCTCTCTGACTCTGTCAAAAGATACCTTTTTAGCCATTGCCCTGCAAAGAAACCCCCTATTGCCAGTAACTTCTGGTAAGCAAATTACCTAGGAGCTTGGCCAAGAAAACTTACATCCTACAGTGACCTTTCAAGCTTTTCTAAATCTGAGATGGAGATCTACCCTGCTGTGGTCATAACAAGACAGGGCAGCCCCACTAGGGAGGGGGAACAGGAGGATAGCCTTCTGCTCCCTGCCTTCGGAGATGTTTCCAACCCAAGCTTCAGAAAGTGATCAAGGCATTTTCCACAAGACACATGTATAGAAAATTAAATGGGATGCCCACTTCCACTCCTTGAATGTCTGGATTCAGTGGGATACGTACCTCCTTTCTGGTGCCAATTAAATCTGTTCTTCGCCCTTTTCTAGAGGCTTTTCTAAAAGCTGCCAGGTCCAGAAAAGCAAAAAGTGCTCAGTATTATCAAGGCTGGAGTCCCCACTACTAAGCCCTGGTGCACAGGTTGGATGAGTGCCTTAGGAAGAATCAGGGGGAGTATCCAAAGACAGGCTAGGACCAGACCAGCTGGTAACAAACTTATTAAATACTCAGGGATTCCTTCCCTCTCTTTTCAGTCCTGTGCCCAGGATGTGCACCAGGGATGCACACCCTGGTGTGCCAGCCTGAGAGTGCTGAGAAGGAACTGGCTCCATAGGAATGAAAAGGTGTACTGTGTTCACAGGGAGCTGTCAGTGCAGCTTCCCAGATTTTCTGCACCATCTATGGATGCAGAGGAGTAGAAGGTTACAGCATTTTCCTTTTCCCTCCAGAAACACTGTGTGAGGATACTTTGTGGTTATCTTGCCCCACCACAGGCAGGAACTGAAGATCATAAATATGGCATATTGATATTACTTTTACAATAGTGTTTAAAACCTAGTGAGACGGTAAAGTGAGCATGATTTTTGCAGTGCAACACCAGTTGTGAAAATACTGGAGATCCTCTTTGGATAAACTCAAGGACTAGCCTGTTTTTTTCCCCTCTGCTCACCTGGGCCATATGTGTCTGCCAGGGACTGAGGCACTGCTCAGCACCTTGACCTCTTACAGTGTGTTGGCATCACTGCACTCAGAGCAAACAAGGAAAGAAGTTACTTAAGAGTAAAATGACAAAAACTTGCATACGTATGCAGTGCGAATTGGCATCACAGCCAGCATAGGTTTTTCCTTGTCAAATTACAATACCATATTTGACTGGTCCTGTTCGAACATGGGCACCAAATAAATGGGAGGAGAAGGGGAAAACATGAGTAGTCTGGAAATCACTCTCATCTTTCACTCAGGCAGTGCTCTGCATGCTGCTCTGAATGTGAGGCAGGCTGTGGTTGTGCTACATGTGAAATTACTGCCATGCACTGCATGTCAGTCCCACAGAGTCAGCAGCTAAACAAAATGGTAAGTCAGGTGAGAGATGTGCCTGAAACAGGTCAGGCTGCAAGGGCTTTAGCAGCATGTCTGGAGGTGTAGTTTGTGCTGCACTGTCCCATGGGCCACACAGCGATTTCTGGAACAAGGCTATAAGCTCAACAGTGTGGAAAAGCTTCAGGTACAATCAGGATTGCAGAATACTTTGGCCCCATTTATAAGTAAAGCAACCTGTAAAGCAAGGCAACATATAAGCTGTGTTACCTTCCTTAGTAGGGGAGATCTGCCTGCTCCTGCTCCCTACAGTGCTCATGCTTTTTAAAATTAAATTATCCATTGTTTACAAATTGGAAATACTCCTGAAAGTGAGGACTGGAATTCACATATGGGTTTTATTTTTTATTATCTCTGTAGTAAGTGCTGAAGTGTTAGGAGATTAAACAAAATTACACAATACAATTGTGGGAAAAATGAATAAAGCATGCTTCTCTAAGTAAGATGCCTTTAGCTTCTATTATTATCAGATTAACCCAAAAGTCATCCTTTACTATGAATAACTTCACCAAAAAAAGGTTGAAGGACTTTGTTTCCCTTCCAAGGCTACTTGGAGAGGAGGAGGTGGACCAGAATAGGATTTTTAAGCTAGCAAAAGCCCCTAGGATGACCCCAATGCTTAGCTTTAGTTACATGTAAAATTGTTTGTCCGATGGCTTTTTGGCTGCTGCTTTATTCTTGTGTTCCTTTAGTTTTAAACCAAATAAAGGTGTGTCTGTTCTCAGCCTGAAAATATTATTGATAGATTATTTTTGGAAAAGTTAAGTAAAAACTGGCTGGTTGACTTCTGAAAGGAGGACAGGCGCTGAAGGAAAATACTTGCTAAGATGTAACTTGTTCACTGTAGCTGCTCAAAAGTGAGAGAAAATTGGCATAGCTCACACAAAACATTTTTACTGTTCCAGTTAAAACTTGATATGATCTGTCAGCTGTAGCAAATATTTGTGCTGGTTTTTGCAGGTATCTGCCAGTGTGTGCCTGTGTGTGCAAATGTTAAAGGGTGCCCTTCCCTTGCTGTTTGAGGGTGCTCGCAACATAGTGGGAAAGGAGGATGTCTGTTCTGGAGCAGCAGAGAAATAAGTGGCAAAGGCTCATGGAAAGAGCTTCATTGCTCCATATTGGTAGGCCCAAAATTAAAAGTGTTGCATCTGATGGAAACATTTTCATGCTGTTGTCCTTTATCAAAAAGCAGTCTGATTTCCGATCCTCCTTTTCAATAACCAATGAAAATTTTGCTTGCTTTCTCCTGTCTGTGCCATCTGCGAGATAATCAATATTTTACCCTTGTAGAGGCATGAATACAGATTGATTTCAGAGATACATACTTCTGAATAGGTAGTATCAGTAGAAGTGTCAAGGCTGAAAGATAGTTTATTTGATTTGTGGAGTGATAACCAGATAAACTGGTAAGTGTATTGCTAACTGAACCCAGTGGCATGCACCACAATGATTATTATGCAGGTAACTGCTTCACCCAAGTGCCACTGTCACTTAGTGCTGTCATTAACAATTAATGTCGTGACTACACACTCAGAACTACCACTGCTAAGTGTCCTCCCAGTCGTTTCTCTGACATAGAAAAAGAAGCACGCAGATATAATTATTTTTTTATCTGATAGGTCATTTGCCACTTACCCTGAAGAAAATGACCCATTAGGTAGAAGTAATGCTCCATGTTTTCACAAAGTAGAAGATAGTTATGGGATATGAAGACCAGTTAGAAACCAGAAGAATTATTTCTGTTATACGTTTATTATCTCTGATGGAGCTTCAAGTCAAACAGGTCAGTAAGCCAAAAAATTTCTGAAATCTGCCCTTGGGTATTGAGTGATAGTGGTGGTCATAAAGTACTTGGTATTTTTTAGTTAAAATGAATAATTATACATCTCAAGATGCCATGTTATTTCAGATGGTTTTGTAAAACAAATACTGTTTAAGCTTAGAAAAAAAAGATTTATTGAGCAAAAATGCTTTTAGCTTTTGACTGTCTCCCTTCTATGATAGAGATGAATACAGTTTTGATCTTACATTTTGATGAATACAGTTTTTGATCTCTGAAGTCACATTTGAGAATTCTGGGTAGGTCTTTAACAAAAGAAAGTTGCCTAAATTCGGCAACTTGCCAAAAAGTGAGAATTACATATTCAGTCTCATCTCCAAAGCCACTAATTCCCAAGCCATTCTGAGTTCTTGCCTTCTGCCTCCTAATTTAGGTGACCAGAGCACAGCTCAGAGGTTGGGAGAGACGTGTTATGCAATGCTTGTTTAGTGTGACAGATTTTGGCCAACACATAGCAACTGGAACTCAGCAGTGTAGCTAGTCTGCAAGTCAAATTCTGCATAGACATGTTTACCTTTTTGTTAGCTATAAAACGTGTTTGGGGGATTTCATCAAATACTGTGCTCTGATAACAGGAGCTGTAGTCTAGCCAATTTGGAAACTTAAATGGCTGATGTTTTACATGCTGAATTTTTACAGTATAGTGGGTATGAAATTTTCCCTGTAGCTCATTGCTGTTTTAGGCCATGTCCTTAATGGATGCCAGTTTAACAAGGTGTAATGTACTTTATTTGAGATTATAACAATCTGACCTTCTGTTGTATGCAGCTATCTAAAATTGTATGTGCTTCACAAATGGATTAGATGACTTTTTATAGTAGTTTAACTTCTACTAATTCCTTCTAAATGCACTAAAATTTCCTAATGTGCTATAGTTTGCAGATGTCTCCTTCTGGATCCATTCTCTGCATTCTTGGGAAGAATGCAATTAGAAAAAATAAACAAAACAACGTGTGCAGAAGTGGATTACTTTGTGGAATACCTATTGTCTTCCTAGTTAATCCTAAAATTCTGGACTACAAATCTATTCAGGCCTATTCTCACCACTCAGAGAAGTAGTGTCATAATGGTATGTGGATATATGAGGATGTGAAGTGCTGACAGTGAAGGACATGAAATCTTCCTTTATAAACTTCAGTGATTCATATATTAAGTAATCTACTTCCTTGCAGCACTAAGTCACACTATAATACAGGAGTTGTTGGACATAAATCTGTTGAGCTTCTTTCATAGTTAGACCACAACTAATACCTGCTGTCTGAATATTACAAAAGCATCCCTCAGTGTCTCTTAAAAAGTACAGGTTTTACTTTCCTATTTGATAGAATCCTGCTATGGATTTTATACATGTAATATATTCTTAAGTTATTGTACAGTTGGATTTTAACCAATTACCAGTATGCAAAAAAGCCCTGTCATAGCACTAGTAACATTTTGTATGTAGTCACAGACTACAAAACACCTATAATCTTTGGTTTTTTCCCTTAGAGCTTCTTCCTTTTTAGTAGAATGATTATATAGGAACTGGAAAACCATCATATCAATCCTCTTCTCTGACAAAAATACATGAGATTTTAGTTTTTGTATTCATGAAAAAAAAATCTCTAAGGCTGAATAGAATAAATAAGATTGTTAAAACCAAGACTCCCAGACCGTAGGACTATATTCAACTTAAGTCAATTTTTGAAATGTTTAATTGTTGTCAATATTTTACTGAAGAGAGCTTATTTAAAACTGGTTAGTACTTGGCTTATATGCAAATATATTGTGTAAAGAGTCCTTCTCTCCATAGTGCATCGTCACTGCAGTGTCCTCTTCTTGTCAGCCTAATGCTACCTTTTAAGCAGTGCTCTCACTGGATTTGTACCTTCTTATCCTAAAATGCTGGTTTCATTGATTGTTATGAACAGCAAGTTGGCTATCATGAAGATACACAGTTCCTCCAAGCTTTGTGAAAATTGGCAGCTGGGTGAAAGAAACTCAATGCCTTGACAGAAGGAGTGGCTGTAATATAAACTTGTGCTTTGTTGTAAATCAGATAATCAACATGAGAGAAGGAATTCTGAAATCTTGCAGTTTGCAGACAACCTGATAGGCAAAGCTAGAGAAAACCAAGCGTGTTTTGGTCCCTGTGTTTTGGTTTTTTTTTTTCTGTACGTGGTGCTGTACTGCCACTGTGCAGGAGCAGGGCTTAGGAGTATGTCTGAAGTGTCCTAACAGAGCTCTGTCCTTCTTCATGAAAGTTTTTCCTAATGGAGCCAAACCGGAAATTGCTTGCCCTTTTCTAAGCAGCAAAGGTCAAAAGTGAATGCCACTATAGTGTGCTCATAGTTCTGTCCCTAACTTTGTGTTGCCCTGACAAATTATGATTACATTCATGACCATGTGTGAGTTTGTATGAGAGTGCATGTATGAGTTTTGCAGAGCTTAAAAGAAGTAGAGATGCTGGAATGCTGTTTTCTAGAGACCTTTTACTGCCTTTGTACTCTGAAAATTATTCTGTGGGTTTGAAAAATGTAGCGAGAAAACATTTTTGCAGACATGAATGCTCTAAATATTTGTTCATTGAAGGGTTTTGAAATTCTTGCTGCCTTAAGACAGCTGGCTGATCATGTTGAGCAGGCACTGCTCCAGACACTGTGTGCTTACAGGATGGTATCTCATGCAGTTCTACAGAGTAGATGGGGATCTTGTGTGACTGCAAAAGGAAGTAGTGTCTTTTGTATATCTGTTGTGATACAGCCCCATCATAAAAGCACTTGAGAACTTCCATTAAATAAGGGTAATGACCCCTGCAATATAATTACAGCCAGCCAAGTCTACTCTCTCAATTGAAAAAAAAAGCAACTAAACAAACTTGAACAAACTATTAATTTTACATGATTTTATTTGCTGTTTTTCATATGCACCCTACTCTCAGGATTTTTGGGGGGGTCTGTGTGTGTGTGCTTATTAGGTTTCATCTTCTTCAACAGTATGACAGGGAACTGTGGTGGTCTAATACATGAGATACATTTTAAATAGATTTTTACCTAGCTTAATTTGTGAGGATTATATTATATGAGCAAAACTCCATGATGCTGGATATTTACCTTTATTGTCATGATTTTGGGTATAGCCATGTCTGAAAGATATGGACTTTTAAAACAACTTTTCAGGCTTTAAAATCGGTGACAGTATAACCCCAGATTTTCTGTAGGGTAACCCTTCATTTCTGAACCTGACATTCCAGAAAGAACAAGGAATTGGGAGCAGCAAAATTACTCCGGGAGACTTTCTCCTGCGAGGATGTCAAACACTGCCGTTACAAGTAGCTAAAAGTAGTGTAATGCTGCTTGAGTTCTGTGTCTTGCACCAGTTTTGCAAAACAGAGTTCCAGGCAGGGAGTTCCAGGCAGGAAATCAAGTTTGTGTTCCATGCTAACCCATGTATTGCCTAGGTGATGGAGACTGTGCTTTTAAGGTCTCAGATGCCATGGAACTGTAAGGAGTAAGGAGTATAATCCATGCTGGAGGACAGGATAAATACTACAACTAAACTCAATGAGCTAAGGAGTTCTGGGGGAAGGAGAAGAGAAATAAGTTTTTCAATAGGAAGACGTGAAAGATCTGCAGCTGGTAGAAATGAGCCAATACAAAAGCAAAACACAAACTAGTGAGTGTGACTCTAAAGAAATGAATAAATGTTGTTTTTTTCTGTGCCATCTCTTTCTGTGCTTTTCCCATTACAATATGTGTGGACAGTGCATTTTCTTCTGTCCTTTATGACTTTTGCCTTGTGCCTTGGACAGCCCCATTCTGGCTTCATGCTTCAAAAAGACTTTTGCTCCTCCTTCATTTCCTGTTATATACTTTCTTGATTTCAGATTATTGAGGAACCATAACAGATCTCTTTTTAAAAGTTTCCTCTTTTTTTTTCTTTTGATGGTTCAATTTTTTTTTATTTTTTTTTGAGGTGTACTTCTTTTCTGCCAGTGAAATACAATCAGTTCCTTGAAACTGGTGTCTTCTGTCTTGGTGTCCACTGCTCTTCTTCCTCTTTTTTTCCCCAGAAATGTTAAAGTAGCACATAATGAGTCTACTGCTTGACCTGCCTATATATGCCCAGCTGATTCTCCTAGCAGCACTGCTGACCATTTGAAGTCTTCTCTCACTGCTTTCTTCACATTCTCTGCCAAACTCTTCCCTGCAATCATGAGTAGAATTTCCTTTCTGCACCAACACCAGGAGACAGACTTTTGGACAACTGTATGGGTAACTCTTCTGACAGGATGCTATGTCTCCTCACCTTCACCAGGTCACTTGCAGCATAAAAAGTTCCACTATCCCTCTGCGAATGGTGTACTCTCCTGGTACAAGGCAACAGCATGTCTCTTGTCCACCAGGCTTACTCTGCCACTCATCCAGCCTGCATGAATTACCCAATCCAATCTCAGCTATGCAAACTGGCCCAGGTAATCACACTTCATATTTAACATGTTTAGAGGCTTCTCTTCAGATTCCTGCATTTGTTTCACAGGTACGGATGTCTGACATGTTCTGTAGAAGAACTGTTTGGATTAATTTCCTTGCCTTATCTTAAGGAATAATCGTGCCAGATCACTTTCTCACTTCTGGGCAGAGAGAATTGGCAGATCATCAGGAAAAGCATTTCCTACGAAGAGAGGAAGTATTAGTGGTAAGACGCTGTTGAAATACAGATCCAGAAGGAAACAACTGGAGCATATACAAGAAAAATAAAAGTTGACAAGAACAGATGCAGGCACTTAACATTAAGGAGGCA
Source organism: Pseudopipra pipra (assembly GCF_036250125.1). Taxonomy (NCBI): domain Eukaryota; kingdom Metazoa; phylum Chordata; class Aves; order Passeriformes; family Pipridae; genus Pseudopipra; species Pseudopipra pipra. Next base: position 29,820,116 of record NC_087549.1, on the reverse strand, counting down.
TAGATCCTCTGGTGCAAAAGGAAGTTAATTGGCTGAATTTTGTCTACCAAAGACAGAGAATGGGATTGTTACTCATAGATAAATCTAGAGACTGAGCACAATGGGAAAGAGCTAGATAAACTAATGGGTGATTGATGCAGGTAATTAGTTTGCAAATAACTCAGGCTAGACTCTGGACAATGGCTTCTAACCAACAGAAGAAACCACATTTTTGTGTTTTAGCCTTTAGCCTATGTTATGGCAGAGATTGAAAAAAAAATGCCATAGGAACAATATCAAAACACCGTTGCTAGGAGATTGTAAAAGACACAATAAAATGGCCTAATAGTACCTTCCAGTCTCTTATACTCACTTTCTTTTTTTTTTTCTGATTTTTATATCCTTACATAATTAAAAGCAAGAACTGATTTAGCAAAGCCACACTAATGTACCTGCTGTGATTCTTTGAAGCTGGGACTTAAAAAGAGTAGTTTTCTGGTGAGAGAAAACAGTGTTTCTTTGATTTTAATGATTATTTAAAGAACTAACTGGTAACTCCTGGTTTTGTTTAGTTTATGCTTTGTCTCCAAGAACTGATTACTCATCTTAAAATAAATGGTTGCCTATTGACAAGCAATTAAGATATGATTTGATTACCTACATACAAATAAAATATTGTCTTGGCCTTTAATGATGGTGAGAAACCTAAAATTGTGATTTCATCAGAGTTTTGGAGTTTTTAGCAAGACACATGAATAATTTTTGACATTCCTGTAAGCCTCTCACAAATTTCTTTTTATGCATGGAACAATTTGCATTATGGAATTTGTGTTTATGTTCAAGTGTGAAATAAGGAGACGCACTTGGGTTTTCATTTTGTTTTGATTTTTTGTTTTATCCTTTCATATCATATTTTAAAAAATATTTTTGCCAGAAAAAATATGATTCTGGACAAGTCACCTTTTCTGAGAACTCTGGCTCCCTAAGAACCACCAACATTAGCAGCATCAGTTCTGCCACTTAATTCTTCCAATTAGGAGGCTAAATTTCTGGTGGATGTGAATTTACTGATTATGAATTGCCTCAAAATACTGAAAGAAGGCATTGCAAACACCAGTCACAAGAACAATAATTAAGGTATGTTGTTCTTCTCGACTAATCTTTATTTGTCCTTTCACAGATTCATGTTACTGCAAATTAGATTCTTTACAAGTGGCATTTGTTTTTCTGGAAATTAAAAATTGAAAATAAAACACATAACAAATGTAAGAGAAAGTATATTACCACCATAACACCTTAAATTTATGAAAGGCATGAATTTTCAGAAGACGTTTGGGTTTTCTGTCAGATTTCACTAGTACAGAAGTTTCAAATGAAAATTATTGCTTTCTCTGAAGGGACCCTGTACTCAGTGTTACTATTATTTACGTTATTGCTAGCATGAGTGTTCACACAGTATGAAGGATTAGGCTAACTGAACAGTTGAACTGGGGATAATTAAGTAGCCTGCTGTGGATTGGATTTGGATTATACAGATATATTCAAGCCTAGAGTACATGTGGGAGGGGTAGGAAGTGTCCAGTCTTTCTCCAGGAGCACCCATATTACTTATTTTGGCTGCACTTTCCTAGGAAGCAGTTGTTGTATTTATTTGTTCTCTATGCAGACATGGAGGGAAATTCAACATTTCACTGTGCTGGAACACACAGAGGCCTGTGTGGAGGCTGGGAAAAATGCAAGTAACCCTCCTCTAAGGGATGCTTCTGTGTAAAATCATACACCTCTCTTATTGACAGTCTTGTGGATTGGTTTTTTTACTTATCAGTTGCAATATCTATTACCACTATATAGACAAAAATAGAACACAACATATAAAAATTACTTGCTTTAGTTTATTAGTGAACATTAAGACTAGTAAGTGGCATTTTAAGTGCTACAGAACACTCCTGTTATGTCAGTAATGCCATTACTATCCTTTTTGTATTTATAAAGATGTACAGCTTTCTTTTTTAAAAATAGCTTTTGTAAAAAAATTGAGTTTTCCATGTGGTTTTTCCTTTAAGCGCAGTGATGAATATGGCACGTGGTGGAATTCTGACCTGTTGCTTATTTTGATATGCCATATCAATTAATACCTCATGTAAACATCACATAAAAAACTTAATGTGAAAGTGAAATATGAAGGTATTCTCTCACCAATCAAGCTCAATGTGGGAGCCAGTGGTAAGGATTTAAGTCTGGATGATGCCTTTTTTTTCCCACTGGTTCTTGTTTCTCTTTGCATTTTCTTCTGCTTAATGAAGGAAATAAAGGACTTCAGATCATGAAGGACCATCAAATAAACATGAGCATTTAGTAAGATGATGTCATATTTTATGGATCCATGGAGACTTGAATTGAAATATGAAGGAAGGAAAAGAAAATCTATATTACTTCTGTATATGACATTAGCTATTCCCTTACCAGATTGAAGTGTCATTTTTTTATTTCACTCCTGTGAAAGAGGCACAGCAAAAAGAAATGACACATCTCAGAAAACAACCACAAGAATGAAATATAAATATTGCCTTCAATATTGGTTCTGTTTATTTTAGAGGTAGTCATGATTTTTGTGATGCTGAGTGCTGAGGGAGAGCTCTGGCAAGAAGAGTGTCTTCCATCTTCAGGTCTGGTGCATGGAGGAGCTAGAGGTTGGTGGCAAGGTGGATATCAGATAGGCAGAGTCATGGAAGTACTGAGGAGGGAAAGGAACCTTGTGAAGCTTTGCTGAAGTTTAATGAAGAAATGCAGTATTGTGCTGTTGAGTGGGGTGGTTTAGTGTAGGAAGATAGTGCAGATGAAGGAACTACTTTTTTAGAAATCAGAGCGTGAGGTCCTTTTGATCGCTTTAGTGAAATAGTTTGTCTTATTAGTATGCAAACTTTAGGGCCAGGAATATATAAACGTGTCACCGGTATGTCCTGTGCGTAGGGAAAACGTTGCCTGTGGCTCATCCTCCACGAGAGGGAGCCAGAACTGTCTTTAAAATGTCAGCACGAAACCCTGTCAAACAATACAGCCTAAACTCGACCTGAGGCTCCGACATTGTCTTCTGGCAAAGCCAGTGTTTTGCTCAAACGCCGGTATACATCGAGGTGCTTCTGCATGGGCTGTGCCCACCCTCGCGTCAGGGCAGCCGAGGCTCCCGGTGCCGCACGGCAGCGAGAGATGCTCTGACCCACCCTGACTCCCAGCACCTCCTCCTCTTTCTTCCTGTATACTCGATCCATACTGTGCCGAGAAATTATTAGCAGTGCAAAGAAATTCTGCTGTGGCTGTGCAAAGATGCAAGTGTCTCATTGTTATCAGCCCTGTTGGGATAATCAGCAAAGAATGCAGTCCCTTTTCTGCAAATGTAGTTTATTGTTCTGCATAGATAGCTGAGGCAATAAATGCAGGGGGCAAACTGGGGGGTGAAAATGGAATTAAAATATGCAGCATCTGGCTGTGCAATAGAAAGTAAGATCGGGGTTTGGATCATTGAGCTGGATGCATGAAGCTGTACTTCCTACTGACTCAAACTAACAAAGCCTCTAGTTGCATTCCTTCTTCTAGGAATACATGTGCTACACAGAAAGAAAACAGAAAATCAGATAGCAGATGGTAATGGATTTCAGAACAACCTGGAGTTTTGAAATTGACTGCAATAAAAATTAACCGATCTGAAATAAGAGTCAGGGATACTAGAAAATACCACTGCTAAAAAAAGGTTCTTTGGCAAGTAAGTGCCCCTTAAGGAGGTCAGCTGGAACTGCTGGTTGAACACAGGAAGGGTAAACCGAATCCCATGCTGGAAATGTGGAGCTAACTGAGCAAGGGTGTACACTGAGAAACCTGTCAAGACACTTTTTTCCAGGGAGGTTTCTGGGTCAACAAGTGTCCAAAATCTAAGGCAGAGTTCTGCAAGCAGGAAAACCTGTAGGTACATTAAAAAAAATGAGAAGTTATGGAAAACTTTTAAATGAACAAAATAAATATGTAAGGTTGGAAGGGACCACGGTGGGTCATCTAGTCCAACTTCCCTGCTTAAGCAGGCTCGTCTTAGAGCACGTGGCACTGTCTGGATGTAATCCAAACAGTTCCTGAATATCTCCAGTGAGGGAGACTCCACAACCTCTCTGAGCAGCCTTTCCAGTGCTCAGTCACCTGCACAGTAAAGAAGTTCTGCCTCATAATCAAGTGGAACTTCTTGTGCATCAGTTTCTGCCCACTGCCTCTTGTCCTGTTGCTTGGCACCACTGAGCAGAGACTGGCTCCATCTTCTTGACACCCTCCCTTCAGATAATTCTAGACACTGATGAGGTCCCCTCTCAGTCAGCCTTGTGTCTGATGGACCCAGTTGCCAGCGGTGAGGGGCATTAAGGGCTGCTTAAAAGAATGAATGAAAAATTTTGACTTAAGGCAGGGGATATGTTCTGGATTGTAAAATATTGTTGTTATTTGTGGGGTGGTGTGTGGATGTACAAATATTTGCTGCATCACACTCCAGGGTGGAATTGGTAACGTGCCTTCCTCTTACTTGTGTTGTAATGGGGGCTGTGGGAGGAGGGTGAAGCACTAGGCAGTATCTTGTTTGACTCCTGAAAACTTCACTTGACATATGTAAAACCAACCTTATTGTAACCAGAGACTAAATTTGGTGACTCTGGTTTTGCCAAGGCCAAAAACCTTTTTTTGTTCAACGTCTTCTCGTACTATACATTGCTGCTGGTCTCTCCACCATCTTGCCCTTTGGTCTGCTAGAAGACCAAATTTTGGTGATTATCATTATCCTCATGATACTCTTGAGGATAATGCAAACAAAGGGAATATTATACATAAAGAATAATATTGACATTTGCATGTGGCTCACAGTGTCCCTCAAATTCCACTGAGCAAGGTTATAATTCTGGCTTCTTTGTTGCATTTGCATGCTGTATGAATCATGACTGATTCTGAAAAATATAAAGTGCATTACTAGTAAGCTCAGACACAAAGTAATGTGTGGCTAAAACTTATAATCAGCTTACAATTAACACTTAATGCAAACAACTGGAAGATTGTATACCACCAAAATGCATTTAAAAACCCAGAAATTTAATCTGTGCTCAGATTTTTATTCAGCCAGCTTTTTTTATTGAAAAGATCCCTGAAGATTCAGTGCAGTACATTTATCCTCTTTTTTATGATAGCAGTCAGATGACAAAATAGTTGTGTGGGAAGAAATACTGTTGAGGAAGCATCTTAGCAAGCATCTTAATTGTTACGTAAAAAAAACTTTCTGTTTGACAATGGAAGAAATACTTGCCAAATACCAATATGAGGGTTTTTGAAGATTGGTGTTATATAAACATTTTGAAATCATAAAGCAAGCATTTTCAATGAGAAATATATTTCTCTCATTTATTCTTTCTTTTTTTAATTCTTTAAGAAAGAAGGGCAAAAAATGCCCTAGGAACTCAGGGGTTAGCAAATATGCTGGTATACTTACTGAATTCTTTTTTTTTTAAAGTAACAAAGATGAAGCAGAGGCTGTGCTGACCTTTATGAAAGAACAGATCCATGGGAAAAGAAGTTTTCTTTTCTGCCAGACAGGAAGCTATCCTACTCAACAGTTAAAGGTAGTGAAGGAGGATGTTTAAGTCATCTGTTATCCCAGTGAGTGAAATGCAACTGCAGGGTTGCTGTTTCCCTAAGGCTAAAAATGTACTGACACAGAACATCTCATTTACAGAAACTATAAAATACTCTCCTACTCTTAGTTTAATCAAATAATCTGGCTATCCGTTAGTGCTTCAAAGTAATCTTTCAGTTTAAAATATTTATTGTTTTTCTTTCAATATTTATTTTTCTCGCTGTGCACATAACCCCAAATTTCATATTCTCATTATTATACTACATAAATCCTCATGTCTGCTCTATATTGCAAGGCTTCCTGTTAATCATTTGCTTATGCAAAAAGGTTTTCTGATTCCCAGTGCATGTCTGGATATCAAAAATAGTTATTGATAATCAATATTTAATAAACCAAAAAGTGACAGTTAGAAATCTCTGGTGGATATAGGTGTAATCAGAGCACAGACAATAGTGCTCTGAGGTAAACACAAATGATTTTACTGTATGATAGGTGATTAACCGATGAAATTAAGAACCCCAAACTCAGAATGGTACATATTCATTTAGAGAAAAAGAAAATACATTTCATATAAAAAAGACATCCTGATTTTATGTGATGAGAAAAAACTTCCAGAGTAGTAGGTACCTGTTAGCACCTTGTCTCTCTTTGTCATTTTTTCTTGCAATAGGTTGCATTGCTACAAATTTTCTCTTTTGTTTATTAAAACTTACTTTATAAAGCCAGCCAAAACCCCATGGTTGCAAAAATCGAGATCGTGGCTTCATTTGTGCTATGCAGTGCTCTCATTCAATGGAATTTGAATTAAGCTCATGTGAAACTGAACGGAAAAGAAGAACATTGCTACATAAGAAGTTGCAAGTTCCCAGTAAAAGAACTGAATCATTAAAAAAATGAAATTGCAATGCCTACTGTAGTGGTTTGAATACCCAGCACAGTGGATAATGAATAGAACACAGCTTTCCCACGCTGACTCTGAAATCTAGCTAAACAGAGCATTCTATTGTGGAACTAAAGTGTAGAGTTAAAAATAAGTCCAGCTAAGCAATTTAGATGTTTTGTTGTAGATCATTCTGATGTCTATAGAGCATCTCATATGTCACACCCTTTGGGGTAGGGTAGAACTTGTTTTCATGCTTCACCAGATTTTTGCACAATTGAACATTCCATCACCTTTGTTTTTTGTGATTTCTTTTTCCTTTTTCTTCTAAGCTAGAGAAAACCAGCTTTTGTTTTTATTTCTTTTCAAGGGTGGTGGAAGTCAATCACATCCTCCAAAATTGCAGGTGGCAGAAGATGATAGCTGGCCATGGAGTACTCATGTAAAAGGCATGTCCTAAAAATCCTTCAGCCCTCAGGAAAATTCATGTGTCATATTAAGAACTTTTCAAATTTTAGGTGTTGTTCTCAAGTATTTGACATAGATGACCAGAATGACACATAGTTTTTTTAACAGTGTCACAAAATGTAAACATGATTGTTTAAAAGTGGCCTGTCTGCACTTCAAAGGACTGGAAGGCGAAAAATTAAGGCCTTTTACTGTGATTATGGGAGATGCTTCTAGATCCTGAATGGGAGAGAAAGCATGTGTCCCCTCTGAACCTTTGAAACCATATTAAAATTCATATCTTTGTCTGGGCTTTTGCTCTGTACGCCCCAAGGTTTGTACATTTTCAGGTGGGTTTGCTTGCCAGGAGCAAGCTTCATTTAGGATGCTCTGCTTTCCCTAGTTATTAAAAATGGGTCCCTGGTCAGAAGAGTGTTGGCACCAGAGTTCAGTTGCACAAAACCCACAGGGTCTTGTCCACAGGTTACTCTCATCCTTTTGCTTTGATTCTATAAAAGAGGATCCCACCAGCAGCACTATTTAACTATACAGCTACACTCAAAAGCAGCACAAGATACTGTCCCATGCTCTACAACAATTGTTTTACAATTGTTTTACTCAGTTGAGCTTCCAGCATGTTTTCAAGTTCACAGGGTTTGAGAGGAATACTTAACAGGTGCACACTGCAGAAGAAGACAAGAACATGAATTTTTGCATATTTATTTCTACAGTGTTGTTTGCATATGACTTTAATTCAGACCAGATACTCTTTGCCTTAATGTTCTCACCCTAATTCTAACTCTCAGGAAAGAAACAGCAGCTTCAGCACTGAATATACAGGGGTTATAGACCATGGCTGGCAGTGCAGCCATTTCAGGAGTGGTAAACATAACTGGGAATATCTTGCCTTTTATACTCTTCAGCAACAAATGCACTAATTGTTCCCAGAGCCCTCCTCAGAAACAAGCTTGTTTTCTTTTGTGCCACAGAAGTAAGCTTTGACTATTTCAGAAATGTTGTCCCATCTGTCAGTCCCGTGGCCTTGCCACAGGTGCTGTTCTTCCTTGAGTGCCTGCTGGAAACAAGGAACCATGGCTTCCAGCACATACCCTACTAAAACCTGTAGCTCTCTAAGGAGGGGGCAACTACATTGACGTACTTGACCATGTAAATTGTGCCTCTGATCAGCTCAGCTCCTCCCGTGTTAGCAGGCTGCTAGTGCCCTGGATGGGCAAGGAGGGTTTTTTTTTTCCCCAGAGCTACCTCCTGGTGGGGTTGCTGCCCCCAGGGTCTGACTGGACCCTGAGGTCAGGTCAGATAGCCTTATGCTTCTGAAGCCAGAGTCATAACTGTTTCAGTCTGCAGGGGTTGGCTGCAGGAAGAGGGCTGGCAAACTGTAATTTCCAAGAATTGTGTAGTGGTTTGGGTTGGAAGAACCTTAAAGATCCATCTAGTTTCAACATCCCTGTGGTTCCCATGATAAATCTTTTTCTAGTATCTGCTGCCAAAGAGTTGGTGATTTGGAGAATGTGCTAATTTCTATCAATGCCTTAAAAACTACTGAAAAAAAACCAGACAGAATGGGAAATATATACTGGCAAAGTTTCTGGCTTATCTGGTTCCATGATTCAGCATTTCATAGATGAATAATTATTGTCTGTTTTTTCTTTTGTGAGCAATACTGATGTTTTACCAGCAAATTGTTAACTTGTCTTTTTTTCTGTTGACTTTCAGTTAGGGCCAAGGAATTTGCATAAGTATTGCTATTATTGGCACCCCTAGAGACTTTTCTGATATTGTCAAGAACAAAGTGCTTTAAAGAAAGATTTATCAAAGGTGATTGAAGATCTGTGCACATAATGTGTGATAAATTTATTAATAAAAGTCAAAATAAATAGAGGAATCCCCTTAAGATATGCTATTCGAAATTGCATAAGTATTTCAATTTCTTGGACACTCTGTTCTGTGAACAGAAGTTTCATTAAAATGCATGTATTTTTGTGCCAGTAATTCAGTCTGAAAAGCAACCTGTTGGTATTTTTTCCTCCATTCATACATGCCCTTGAAGTATTTTTGGCAGCAATACCAGGAAGACAGTCACTCCACCAGTATCTGACTCTTTGTACTGCATGGGAGAGAATAGGAGGTGTTTATGGTGGCTTAATGGCAGCCTTGGAGCCAGATGCTTTAGCATCACCCAACTAAGGGAGCAAGTAACTCCTGCCACTCACATGAGCCCTCTGAATAAGTGCCTCTTGCTGCTTTCAGGAAACCATTTGCTGCCCTGCAGTGTTCTCTGATTCACATACACTTATCTGCATCTCCATTTAGTTTGTCACTCCACCATTCATCCTGCTGTGTACCATAATATGGAAGAGCAGACTTAACCTCACAGTGATCTATTATGACCCTGTATTTTATGGACAGAGGCCAAGACTACTGCTGACTCTGATAACTTTAGTAACAAAATACTAAGGAAACATTACATAAATTTTTAGCTCTAGATTGATCTCAATTAGAAAAAGATAGTATGCTGTGATTAGAGTAGTTTTCAACCTTTTTTAGCACAGACAGGGTTAAATATTGAAGCGAAGGGACATACTTTTAATTTTCTGTCATGGAAGTACAACTGGTAATTGTGATGACTGTGTATCTCAGGAGGTGAAAAATGACCAACCAATGATGAGCAAACGCTGGCAGAAAACATAAAAGCAGACACATAATTCACAGGCCAGACAGCAAGAGATAAGACGCTGCATACGAATAAGAGCATGTGGGTGTGAGAGCAAGCAAGTGCTGAAGGAGAGAATTTCACTGCTTCACTGAAAGTGCAATTACACGAACAGCTCTTCTGACTGCATTTCATCAGTAGATACTACCCAGTGGCATAAAACTGCTAAAAAAACCCCAACAAGCCGTATGAAAATGGCAGGCTTGCTTCTAGGCAAAATAAATAACGATCCGTTAAAAATACTGATATATAACATCTGCCTTAAAGAGAACCAGCTTGGTCCCTGTTTCTTCCCCAAAATGTGGGGTTTTTTGGCCCAGATTAGCTCAGTTGGTTAGACCATGGTGCTAATAACACCAAGGTTGTGGGCTTGATCCCCATATGGGCCATTCACTTAAAGAGCTGGACTTGATGATTCTTGTGGGTCCCTTCCAACTCAGAATATTCTGTAATTCTATGATTCTGTGATTTTGTTCTGTTTTTAGCAGACCATTTGAACAAGACTGTGCATTCTGGGTAACAATCCTCTAGATATGTTAGCTGACTGAATATACCTTAAATTAGGTAAAAATAGTGCTTCTTCCATTAGTTATTATTTTTCTTCCATTAATATCCTTTATAAAAATAACTGAAAAAATGGAATACTGATATTTCTTGATTTCGATGAATATCCTATGCTGTAATAAAAAATAAGACTCTGCTTAGCCATTTGGTAAAAGATATTTTTGGGCTATCACTGCAGATATGACCAAAAATAAGAACAGTATTTCAGGTTCTGAGGACTTTTTTGGTGGTTGCAGAGAAGAAAATCAGGACATTCATTCCAAAGCTGATTGGGCCCAAAATGAACCTGTGGTGTGTTTGTTCCACCAAGAAGGAGCTTCAAAATTTTAAGTTGATGCAAATATTTTTTTTCAGTAAATTTTCATATTTTCATCAAGCTCTTAACTTCAGCTCTGTGGTTCTGGGGCTTAGGATCAGCCTATTAAGGCTGTTGTGTACCTCAGCTCTCCTAAGAAACCTTTTCATGTAGGATCAACATTTAAGCCTAAAAGAGCTCCTGATGGACTGAAGACCTGGACACGGGGAGGACCTCCTTCCTCTACTGTTGAATTCTGGCTGTTCCCAACTGTGTCAGATTCAAGTTGCAGACCACTCTTGTAGAGCAGACATGAGTGGATTTTCAGAAGTGTCAAGCTCAGGTTGTACTCGATCCTCTTAGAAGAGGATTATAATCCAGACTAGAAAGAGTTCAGTTTTTACCTCACTCAGTCTGTACTTCTACCACAGGTTTTTGTATTGCATGTCCATAATACCCTATTTGTTTCAGTGATGGCTGCTATTTCCTTGTTAATGTATTAAGTTTTTTAAAGAACAGACTTTAAAACATATATTTGTTATGAGAATACTTGCTCTCCCAAAGTCACAAATCTACGAGCAAAATATACCATGTCCCAAGCGTTCAGTGAAGGACAATTTATGAGTAAAATGCATAAACATTTTTCCTTGTTCAGATTGCTGAGCTCTGGGCCACTTTTCACTAAGTTTGTGGAAGTAGCTGTTTGCACTGTTGATTTGTAAAGCCAGACTGGATTTCCTGCTTATCTGTTTATTTTAACTGCCTTTAATGATCCAGCACATATGGCCTGATGCAGTAATACTGAGTTACAAGCCATCTAGTTTTTGTGCTGGAGAAAGATACAATTACTGGGACTGTTTCACTCAGCCATTATAAAACTTGGCTGGAGTTTTCTACTGTCTTTCAAAAGAAGTTGAACTCCTTCAGTGAAGGCTTCTCCATGCTCTTGCAAGTTTCAGGATGACCCTATAAGGATATTTAGTTCCACAGGTTTTATTTGAGTATTTAAGTATCAATACAGACCAGTGCATACTCAAATGTATTTCTCAGAAGGTTTTTTAAATTTATTTTTATTATAATAATACTTCCCAGCTGGTGATACTTACATTGTCTGGGTCTGATTTAGCCAAATGACAAACACATTCTTCAGTGACAAGCTCTCCGTTCAGTAGTCTTATACCTCAGTTTCCCAAATCATGTGTCTGAACCATTCAATTTTTAGTAGTATGAACTAATATTAGATTTTAAAAATTATTTGTAAAACAGAAAAAAGTGGCTGAAAAATATAATTATAGTTTAGAAACATAGGATACTCCACCAGGAGCTGCTATTCTAGTAAACAATAATAATCAAGTTCCTATCCTAATTTATTCTGCTCCAGTGGATTAATTTTAATATTGCATACCCTGAAATATTTGTCAAATTTTCACATAATTTTTGTAGTCTGTCCAATTTCACTCATGTTTTGAGGATGGGGTTTCATTAAATATCCTTAATATTTTGCTTTTGCGTGATATTTGTATGAAAAATATATCATCTATTAAAGTGACAAAGTTGTACTTCATATTGAACTGGAAAACAATGTGAGAATATAGATGGGAAGTGCATATCATGTGTCCAAACTACTGGGGTAAGGAACATTTATGACTTCATTTTCCTATGCTTGCATAGGCAACATGAGAAGATAAGTAATCTTCTAAGTAGATTTATGACCATGTGATTAGGTGTTAGTAATTGCAGATATATTTAGAAAGGGTACTTGTGTGTGGAACTGGTTATACAGTTAAATTTCTCTTTCTGCATATGGAATATCCAAGCTGTATGTGACCAGGCATGTTTTGCATTTGTAGAGGACTATTTGGAAATTCAGATCAGAATAAGTAACTGAAGTCCATATTGACTCCAAAATATTGAGTGATACTATATTCCCTGTCCTCTTTTTCTTCCAGAACACTTGGTTCAATCCACCACAAATAAACACTTTCTTGGAAAGGATTCTCAGCATTGTAATCGTAACTCTATCATGAAATGATAGTCCTCAGATTAGAAAACCGAAGCATTCTTTAAAATTAAAAGGAAACTTGATATGATGGCATAAAAAAACACCTGTTAAACTAGTTGCAAACTGGAATATATTTTTGACAGTACGAAAATTATAAGTGAAATACAATTAATGATTGGAATAGTAACAATCCGATTTTCCTCACTATGCCAAGTTTAATTTCCTATCTTGTAAATAACAGACAAACCTCTTAAACAAGCCAACTGCTAGATTTTTGTGATTAATCAGCTTTTATAAATACGCTGGTGCTGGGTGACCAATTTTAAACAATGAACAGAGAAAATGTCGAGAATCGGAAATGAAAAGGCTCCATCTCATTCAGTACGACTGAAGAGTGATTATTTTTTTTCCCCTGATAGGGTAAAAGCCCTGTGGAAGTCACTGTAGAGGAACTGCATTGCAATCAGTTCCTTCAATACTCCTGTGGCCAAAGTCATGATATCTAATACTCTTTCTGCAAAGACTCTGATGCTGCTTCTTCAACTGTGCAGCATTTTACCAGAGAGCTTCAACCTGCCTCTGCACTCCATCAGCAGGGCTGATGTGTCACAGTGCTGAGAGTGACCCTCCGCTGATTCACAATTGTCCTTGAAAAAAATTGTTCCACATGGAATGAATCCAAAAAGGGTTTGGTTTTTTTTTTTCTTTTTGGGTTTTTTTCACTCAAACCAAATAATCGCAACCGTAGACTCTGGTCAGAGCGAAATTCCATAAAGGAGCATTTGGAATGGTTGCCTTTGAAAAGCCATTATGGCAGTGGAATCATAGAATCATTAGGTTGGAAAAGACCCTTAAGATCATCAAGTCTGTCTGTTAACCCAGCACTGCCAAGTCCAGCACTAAACCATGTCCCTAAGTGCCACATCTACACATCTTTTAAATACCTCCAGGGGTAATAATATCATTGCAAAGCCAATTGAAACATCACCTGAAAAATTAACTTACAAAGTGTTAACTCTACATATATTTATGAAAAGTGAGTGAGATGGCAACATCTAATCTCATGTAAAAGCATTAATCACAAATATTGAATCAGTACTGTTAAATCTGTGATTAATGTTTTGTTGATGTGAAGCTTATTTTCACACAATGAAATATGGTACTTAAAAAAATATTGCCAAAATATTTTTGTTTGGAACAAACATGGGTAATTTTTTTGACTAATTGCTGATACATAGTATAAAGAATATGGGTTTCTATAATTATGATTAAATTGATTTTTACACTTAAGTCTTCTGCAAATCTCTGAGATCTCATATTTATTTCCAATTATGTGTTTGATAAAGTGGTGGGGGTTTTTTCTCTGCTGTTGGACTATTGATGTATTTTAAGAGGAAATGCATCCCCAGGATTTACCATGCTGGAGCCTTGAAGAACACATATTGTGGGACACAGGCAATTATGGTATTAGCAGAACAGATACAAGTTATGATTCCCACAGACTCCTAAAGGCTTTTCAACAAAACGTATTGTCGTTGAACTTGCAAGTGCCCCAGACTTTTCTGACAGCTCTCCTTCTAGAATGCCATGGTAAACTTAAGATACTGTAGTACGAGCATTTAACCTAAGAACAAAAAGTGTTGCAAGTAAAAGGCTGCAAACCCACAAAACAACAAAAAAGCTTCATAAAGACTGGTGCCTTTCATTATCAGGGAAAGCTGAAGTTAGTATGAGGCCTTAATTAATATTTGAAGTAATCTTGGAACATTTCATGGTGTTTCACCCGCTCTATTCCCAAACCTTGATGCTGATCCATCACTGCGTATGAATTTCAGTCCAAGCTATCTTCACCAAAATGCCATTTAATCATTTTACTCTATTAAATACCACTTCAGAAAAGTTATACACTCCCTATAACACACTTCCATGTAAATAAAGCCCTAACAAATTAAGGGTGTGGAGGACAAAGGCAGCTAACAAGATTCAGGATGCAGTTTTGATTTGCTTTCTGGTGCCTATGGGTCTGATTGCACTCTTGTATAACTGATTTTACGGAGTCGTGGGCTAAATGTAGGGCCTGCCCACATCTAATGAACCTTAGAGTGTAATCAAAAAGACAAATATGATATGTCTGAAAATATGAATATCTTCTTTGAAGACCTCTGGGGACTCCTTTGCAGTCTGTTGAGTCATCTTCTCCATCTTGATAAAATCACTATTTTTATACAACAGTGTTTCTTATATAGTGTCTGCCACCAAAATTGTTCCAACCTAACCTTGAAACTGCAAGAGTTTGAGTAATCACCCTGTTTTATTCTTTACATTGACCAGCATCTATACAATGGCGTCACTGAGGGAAAAGAAAACCATATTCCAAAGACACTAACATAGGTTAGTTTAACTTAATCTCTTGCTTCAGCCTACAGAACTTGTCAGAAAAATACATTATTGTGGGACTTTACTGCTCACAGAGTAGTCTTTGTCAGGAGTTTGAGATGTCTAAAACAAGATAATTAAAGAATTCTTAAAGGTACTCTTCAGCGTTCTGATCTTTCTTCATATTTTATAGTTTTTCTGAAAAAATGTCAGCATATCCTCCTGAAAAAGACCTGAGAAACTAGCCACATTAAACTATATTTCTTCTATTGTAAACTATCCCCCTGGCTATAGTTAATGCTATGCTGAATTTTGCAGCTGAATTTTGCAGCTTTGGCTCTGAAACAGTGATCAGTTCTTCACTATACTACTATGGTATAGATCTATTTATAGACATATTTTCAAATTTAATTTCAGCAAAGAAATATTTGGATTGAAAAATACCTATTACATTCTTTCCTGTTCCACCTCCTGCAAATGCAAGTTCATTTCTACAGTACACTGTCTGCTTGCTCTGTAATTTGTTGCTTAAAAATCTAGGGCTTTACATCTCTGAGAAAACTTTACATCTCTGAGCAACACTTTTTCCTCCCACTCTCGAGACATTTTCCTGACTCAAAAATTCTTCCTAATCAGCTGTGCACAACGAGATGCTGTCATACCATACTAACTTCCATTTCTATTCTTCACAAGGACCAATAGTTTTTTTACCAAACTTTTCTCATTAGTAGCTATTTTCAGCTCTTGCCTATGTGCTTCCCAAAGACAGTTAAAATGTGGACTCCGTTTTTCATCTACTTTTCATACCTTTTTTTCTGTATTTTTTTAAGTCAGACAGCGCAACTATGCTTTCGTGTTCACAAAAATGTCGGAAATATGACATACAACTATCATGACCTCAACTTTTCAAACAACTCACTTGTACATACATATACCAGTTCTTTTGTATGCAGAAATGCTTGGTTATGCCAAACTATGCATTCTTTGCATAATGCAACACTGATGCTTTCATAGAGTAGTTCATCCAGCTTTCTCTGATCATTCTTACATGTCCATTATATATATTTGCCCCAAATGCTGTTCTTGAAGTCCATCATGTCTGGGTTCACACGTGTTGGCAACAAACTAGAATTTTGCTGCTTCTGGAGACTTAGATCAGATTTTGTAGTAATTTGCTGTGATCTTCCCTCTGTAGGTGTATGGAAGCACTGAGAGCATGGCTCTGCAAATAGTCTTTTTAATCAAATGGATTGTTGGTTTATCACTTTGGAACTATAGGTAGTTGTAAGTATGCAGCTATTCATGCCAACGTAAGAACAACAATGAAAATCGTGACAAAGATGTGATCTTTTGAAAATGTCAGTTCAGTAACTTCTGTTAAACATATCCTCATATACAAATGAAAAATGGTCTTAAAATTTTAAGAGATTAAAAAATCCCCCAATTTCTGCCTTCACTGGTCTCAACTATAGTCTCTCTCTCATATGATTTGAAATCTTGACCTGCAGCATTTGGAGAGTAATTGTTTCACAGGAAAAGCCCTCACTGTACCTGATTTCCCAGGATGGCTGTAGGCAGAAGTCTTTCTTATTTGAACAAATAGATTTCATGACTGTGTGCACAAACTGTATCCCAATGCAGCCATAGAGGCAAAATTCATAGTGGCAATCAGGATAGCACTATAGGAGCATTTGGAGAGCAAATGAATGTGTGCTAAGGTCTGATATTTATACCGTATACATTTTAGGGGAAGTTTACTTTACAGCTTTATGGGCTATGGACTAAATATTTTAGGGTTTGGAGGAGCATGCTTTGGGAGCACATCTCCTGGTTTGGTTTAATTTGAAAGGAATTGAGCTGTGCACTCAGAGCTTGTGTGAATCTAACTGGTAAGTGAGGATGATCAGAAGATTTATCTCAGAACTATACTCCTGAATTGAAATAAGACTGAAATTCAGCACACTCAGAGCTAGTCAAGCATCCAATTGTTCTGTTTAGCATACTTGTCACAATTCAGGAACATAATGAGTCACAAAAGGAAAATATTTCAAAGTCTGTTTGCTTTTCTTTGCCATTGGTAGGATTTGGGGTTTTTTGTTGTTTTTTTGGCTAGTGTTTCAATTTTTGTGTGGTTTTTTGTTTGTTTGTTTAGGGTTTGTTTGGTTTTGTTGTTGGTTTTGGATTTTTTTATTGTTGCTTTTGGTTTTGTTTTTTTTTTAATCACTTGTTCTCCAGTGTCTTGTCTTTTCTAGAAGAAAAGAGAAATGCCCTAAGAGACTTAGAGTGTTATTGTGATCAGGCCTCTCTCAGCCAAATTTCTGGATGAGTGCTTTGAATAATATTTCTTCCTTTTTTAAAACAAAGATTATACTCCTCAGCAATATTGTGCAATTCATCAATTCTGAATAGGTTTATGGATTGAAAGGAAGGTTAGAGGGAGGGAGAAAACAGAAGAAGAGGACTTTAATGGGTAATAAATGCTATTAAATCCCTTTAGTTCTCACATATGCACTGTCAGAGTGATCTCAGGGAACATGTCTGGCATTGAAAGTTAACTTAGTGATTCTGCTGTGAGACAGGAACAAAAGGCTGAACCAGATGGGGAACTCAAAGCCATTGCCAAATCATCACCAACCTCAAAGGACTTTTTTAAAAGCAAAATGGAGAGGAGAGCAAGGCAGAACAAGAAAGTTGTAGAGGTTCTTCTTTGTATGCTTTAGAATGGATTATGTATTGTAAATTAAGCTTGTATTTTTATTTGTAGTTAATATGAACTAGGAGAATCCTAGTTTCTACCTGGTTTCTCTTGCATTTAGCTACAGGAAAAGAAAATAATTTTCATAGCACAGTTCTTGAATTTGAAAAAGAAAAAGCAGACTACAGTTTCCCCCAAATTTAATGAAGTGCCAATCAGCAAAACATTCAACCTTTGTCCTAGTGAATATATGCTTCAGTCTTACCCTAAATCAAGGCCAATTAATTGTGGTGTTCAAAACTGCTTCATGTCATTACATGTACTTTTTAATGTTAATAATAGACCTCTCCAATGACACGGTATCTTATTTATGTGGGAAGTTCATAATATTAGAATTTGATGTTAATATTAACAGCATAAAACATTTTAAATTCCTTAGCATTTTTTAAAAACTAGACAGCTATCTGTTGCACACAGAGTTAACTTATTATTTTTTTTATCTTCAGAACTTTTTAGAAGTACAAGAAAATTCAGCAAAAAAAGTCCTAAAAAAAAAGTCTTGCTGATGACACAATAATTCTGGGCTCATTCATGAGCCATCTTTTTGAGTGCTCCATTTTGCAAAGAGCACACAGTGTCCAAAGGAATCTCTACTGAGTTTCTCAGCTCTTCTGTAGTTGATCCTATAGGAGAAATAGAAGTTTCTGAAAATGACCTGATTTTTTTTCCTTATGAAGATCAGAGTATAAAATAGAAAGTTAGTTTTATGGAGATATGTGTCTGAGCTTGCATATTCTGTTTGGCAAGTAACATTTGAACTTCAAATTTTTAAAAATTATTTTTAAAAGGAAAAAATCTGTCATTACTAAAAGAAATGCAATAAATAGGGAAAGCCTTACTGCCTTCTGTGATACAACGTGTTGATCAGGAATTACTAGGTTAAGAAATAAAGATAATATTCTGTTTTTCTTGTGGCCTGTCTCCTCTGAAGGACATTGGGTCATTTGTCTTTTGTGTCTGTTTTGCTAACATTTAGTCCAGTTATAACACCTCTACCGATTCCTTCAAACACCAAGAAGTGATGACAGAAAAAAAATGCAGATTATAAAAGATTGATAGAATTGTTTCTGGAGCTAGATTTACAGAGGATGTGAGGCACTGAGATTTTACCTTAAGTCCCTTTGACTTTAAGGTACTGTTAGATCTTGATCCAGTTCTGTCATGTCTTGAACATATACTCACTGTGTCTTTCTCAAACTTTCAACAGTAAACTGTAGAACAAACAAATATGCATAAAACCAAAGCAACTCCACTGTCTCATCTCTCCAGAATGACAGAGGATACAAGCTGGATGATTCATTGTATTTTGCATGAAGTAAATTGTGTTTAGAAACCTGTTATCTGGAACTCTGATGATCTTTGTCATTCATCATTGACACTAAGAAAGTAATACGGAATTCAGATTTGTGTATATGCTGCGGTTCTTCTTGAGATGATAAATTTAGTTCTACAATACTCCTACTATTTTCAGTAACATGTCTAGAAATTGTCTTATCTAAACTTTAGAAATTATAGTCTGGATGTTTTATGTCATGGTAATGCACAAACCTGCATGTTCACCAAATCCAAATCAGGACGTTTTCTTTTCAGAAGCAAGCAAAATCTTGGTGCAAATAAGACAAAGGTATAAAAATAGAAAAAATATATAAATATATGTGTACCCTGCCTCAGTATATGTTTACTGCTCTAGTGTCTCTCTTTTGCCAGTCCAGTCTAAAGCATGCAGGCTCCTTGCTTTCATCCTCAGCTACCATCAGGAATAAAGTCAGTTTCTGTGACAACTTTATCATACTCATTAAAAATGTTAGGAGTGAAGACACACACAGGAAAGAGAACTGAGTTTGAAGGCTGGGGCTACCTCTCTTATCAGCACACTTAGCATGGCCCATGCTTGTGCTTATGGATTATCCAGTATCATTTACTGTCTTAAATTGTTAGCATTTTAGACTATATCCATGCCAAAAACTCTCTGTTCAGGGACAGAAAGGAATAGCACAGGAAATGGAAGGGAAAAAAAGAGTTCAGCGATTTGGATGTAGGCCATGGTGTTGCTTGCACTTCACATTATTTACTGATGTAGGTGTAGCCTCAGTCCTTATATTCAGCCCCCTGAGTGTTGTGTGCTACTGAGTCAGATATGAGATATTGACAGATGTGATTGCTTTTAATCATAGATTTGATAGGGAGGGAGCTACAAGAAACAAAATATTAAGGTTCATAAATAGCAATTTGTAAAATCCGTTAATTCTTGCTGGTTGCGCTAAGGAAGTATATAGCAGAGCCCTCCTGGGAAATGGAAATTACATCGGTTTTGAACACAAGACCAGAGGAAAAGTATTGATGTTTTTCCATAATTGTGGTATGCTTTTAGGTTGCCCACTATGCTCCACCAGGATAGAGCTTGACTACCTTTTTCTTAAGACAAATTGATTTGCCCATGTTTTCCAATAAGTTTGTGAATATGAAATTGCTTCTATGGAAAAGACAAAACCAAATATAATTAATTTTATATTATAATACTGTGGGTTAGCTTGATCTTGTTAACATACACTGTAGTCATAGAATCATAGGATAGTTGGGGTTGGAAGGGACCTTTAAAAGTCATCTAATTGGAATCCACTGCAATGAGCAGTATGTTAGTTAGTCACTAATATACAAATCACTAACATACCACCTCTAACAACATGTTTTGGATGCTCCTACTTTTTTATAATTAGCAAGGTGTGTGTACCTCTTTTATCAATAACCAAAAGATACATGACTTATTTTCCCTGGTTGAATTCTCTAACAGTAATAATATACATTGAACAAACACATTCAAAGAATATTCACATTGCACATAGGTTTCAGCAAAGTATCTCTAAATATTTCTTAACAGAAGTAATTGATTTGTGTTCTTGATCAAGATAAAGAGCATGGTGTTTCCTTTCAAACTGAAAAACCCCAGATATCATTACAATATTTTCATATGAGAACAAATAGCAGGGTTTTTTTCTCCCAGTCTCATTCTCAGAAATGGTTGAAATATTCAGGCAGAAACAGTGGGGGACGGACGGTACAATTCAGTTAATAGGTGGAATACAAAAGTTTCCTTTAAAACTGCTAACATTAAGAAAACTTCTAAGCAATTGAAAGTAAAGCCTTTGCACAGTAAATGGAGTTCTCTTTAAGTTTGCCATAGACAGCTTTACCTATAGTTAGTAATGCATGAGGTGGTTTTATTTTTGTGAAATATTTTATATTGAATGCTTGCTGAATTGTTTGTGTGAATGATTCCCATCTGCAGGTTGTTTAGAAACTGCCTAGTGCTATTTGTTCTCTTGGGTTATATGACTAATTTTATCATGCATTACTTAAAATAAAAACAATTAAGCCCCAAGCCAGGATCAGGGTGCTGTAGGTGTGGCCAAGTACACACACGCTTTGCCCATAGCAACTTGCATTCTAATATGAAACAGGTCCCAACAAGCCATGGGAACAACAGTAGACAGTGACGAATATGCTGCATGTGTCAAGGAACATAACAGTACTAGGAATATACTTTCATGCTGTCCTGGCTCTGTCCCTCTGCCAGTAGTTGATTTCAGTGACTCAAGTCCAGGGTAAGTGGGAGTACTAAATCTTTGAAGATTGTTTTAGAGGCAAATAAATCCAATGTGTGTGTTCATCAATAGATACACATGCATACTTGTATTTCAGTCGCTTTCTGACACTCCCCTTTGGTGTCTCAGTCTGAGTCTGGTTTTGCTCCCCTGGCTGCAGCAGTGCTGGCAAGAGTCAAGGCATCAGCCCCAGCTCCTCAGCTGCAGACAGAGAAGGGCAAGTCTGCAAACACTCTGCTATCAGCACTTCCCAGGGTTTGGATGTAACTCAGTAACAGAGACTTGTTCGTAGTCAACACTTAAGAGCATTTATACAGACTGTCTGAAGTTGCTGAAGATTAACAGAGTGTCTGAAGTTGCTGAGGATTAACAGACTGTCCTGCAATAGCTGTTGTTACAATGACTGCAAGTAAAATCATCCCACGGGTAGTAACCAGATACTCATTCCTGAAAATATTTGAAATACATGTATGTATGTATTCAGCTACATTAAAATAACTTGTGCAATGAGTAAACTATTAACTTTTATGTGGAGAAATTAATAAACCCTATGTGTTCCTTTGGTGATGTTGCAATCTACTTGCCCTGTAATTAAGACTCAGAGCAACAGTGATTACTATTAAGAGAAATCAGTTTACCGAGGACTAAAGTAAAGACAAAATTGTTCTTTTGGCTTGTGGCCCTGATGTTACACATGAACTTTGTCCTCTTGGAAGGTTTATACTTTTTCTGACAACACCCATGCTGCTTGATCAAAGGTGACTCTTGAATTCAGTGAGTAACATCTGCTTTGCTGGCTCATGATTTGTCGTGTTGGCTATGGTCTTGCTCTGATAAGATCAGAATTCCTGGGAGAAATAGTAGTAACAGGGATTTGAAATAGCATTTGTCAAATCCTCCAAATGAAGAAAGCTTGGGAGGGACCAGAATACTGAATAGAATATCTTCAAAGCTTACTTAAGTGGTTCCCTCAGTGGAAGGCAGTAATCATCCCTGTATGGTCTTGTTACTGTGATTCCTAGATACTTGTAATTGTATGCAGTCACATTGACTCACCTAAGTCCTTTCAGTATCAGAACTAAAGTTAGTGTAGATGTTATGGTGTAAAGTAAGGGAAAGGTTGCTGCTGCAGATTCTTTTCTTAATGACAGACAAAACAGAGCCATTTCTTTGGCCCTCATTTAAAGATGCAATAGACTATGGTCACCACACCAAACCTGCAGGAATGTGTTTTAACCTATTCCACCACCTCTTCTTATGAAGGGGTTGTGATGGACTGAAAGGTTGGTAATGCCTTAAACATTGTCAAAATCATAGAAAGACTTTTTGTCAAACTGCAAGGAAGCAACAGTTTGTCTGTTGCCATCGAAGCACCCCCCTCCTCCCAATGCCTCCCAACTGGAATTTGGACTGTGTCTGGGGACTTGAGATAAGACTGTTGTCTAATCATCTCAAATCTGAGGAGAATTAAACAAGGCTCAGGAAAGAAGAATGTATCTGTGTTAAGAATAAGCCCCTGGGCTCAGGGGATGGTGAGGAGAAGGGTTTTCGGTGTGTGATGGTGAAATCTCTTCACAGCAAACCAATGGAGTAACTCCCTGCCCCTCCCAAGAAGACCACATGCACATGGGACATTCATGTGAGAGGCAGCTGAGAAGAAGTCATAAACCACCAAAGACGCCCAAAGCGCACCCCTGATTCATTCCTGAGGCCTTCCACCACCAAAAGATTGCACATGATCCAAGTGAGGCAACAAATCTGTTACAAGGGACTGCGAAGTTCTCCCCCAAGGGGAGGTGCTGGGCATTTCCTGAACATATATTAATGCATTGGACTCTATGTTTTTTGGAAAACCCTCACCACCAAGAAGACCAGAAGAGCTAGACTGACAGGACACCACCAGGTTACATGGAGTGGTGATACTTTTTCTCTCTCTGTCATTCTCTTTATTCTACACCGCCTTCCCCCTTTTCCCTATTTCTTTCTATGTCTGTCTCACATTTACCTTTAAATAAACCCCATACTATTGACTTTGGCATTTGGTCTTGTTTGTACCTTGAGTCGGGCAGAGGCATTTCTAATAATTTTAATATCAGATCATAACAGGGGTCTGTTCCTTTCTCACAGAAATTGTTCATTTCCTTAGTTCTGAGGACAGTAAAAAACCCTCAAAAATAGTTTTCTGTTTCCAACCCCTGTTCTGCCTGGCTTGGATATAGCAGTTTTCTACTTAAAGAAGGAGATGACATTTTTGGAATTAATTCATTCTTAGCTAAATAAGGCTTGAAAATGTGACAGACTTGCATCCATTGTCTTCTTCTCTCAGTGTGTGATGGAAAAAGGCATTTGCAGCCTGTGCAGATGTCTTGCTTTGTTTGGCTGCCCCGTGTTGCTTACAATACACCTGTTAGCCAAAAGGACCCCAAAAAGTATGATTTGGTTTTGCAATTGTCTATGGAAAGCTTTACAAATATTTAATAACCAAACTCATAGGAGTGCCACAAGGAAGTAGTACTACGGGATCTAGATAAGAAAGTCTGGAGGATTTATATGCAAATGCATGCTAATGTCACTTGGTCAAAATTATCAAGACAGAGAGTGATGAAAGCACAGCCAAAACACAGATAGGTCTGGGCTTTATTTCAAATGCAAATCTCTAGATTCCTGTGACTTTTTTTCTTATTATTAAAGCAAGGCAAAAAAAATCCAAGAAAGAAAAAAGGGAATTAATTATTTTTCCCATGTTTGTCTAGTGAAGCTTTGTAACCATTAATGATCTCTACATTGATCTGATTTACACCTAATCACAAATACTGGATATCGGTTCTTTCAAAAATAATTACTTTTTCTTAGTTTAAAAAGAAGTCTCCTGTGGATAATAGCCTGGATGAACAGTGGAGGAAGCACAGGTAACTGTAGGGGAAAATACCATTATATTACAGTGAAAAATTGAAAATAGATTGCCAGTATTATTCAGCCTGAGGCACAGAAGAATTAGGGAGCACTTACCTGAGGAACTGCATGTGATGAAGTTCTCAGAGAATTTTTTTTCTTTTCACTTTTTCTTATTTTAATGAAACTCATATTTAATGAAACTAATATATTAAAGGGCACTAAATTGAAGATCAGTAAGTGGAGTTTTATGAACCATGCATGCTCGTGTCTGTGGTTGGATGTTTGTGTACATGGGGGGAGAGAGAGAGAGACCAAAGTCCAGCCACATTTTCCACAACAAAGAAATAAACAAACAGGTTGTGAGTCTATTAAAGACAAATATTTCTTTAATGTGTACCATTTTCTGATGTATTTTCTCCTTTTCAGTAGCATTTAGCATCTAAAAATCTTAGTGTATCCAATTATATGGTGTTAAAGCAGCCCCTCTTGCCATGTAGTACAGAAATGCAGGATAACTTTGGATTTCCTTAATAAACCCTAATGGCCATTATTAGTTTATGATTTAAAGCATGTGAATTTAGCACATCAGAGTAAATGAAGGCGGAACAATAGACTTCACTTTAATGCACATTACTAATGTATCTCATGACAGTTATGAATCATGTAACTGCTGATTTGGCAACTAGCTATATAGAAGGAAAAGTTTTGACAGCCAAATATTTTTCTTTGCTTTTCTTATGTAAACAGAAGATGAAAAGAAACATTTGGACTGCTAAGAAAGACTAGTCTTAGTACAGCTATTCATTATCAAAGAATTTGGGCTCAGATCTTCAAAGAACTTATCTGTCTTCTTGGGTTTTTATTGCAATATCTATCTTTTAAAATGGTTTTAGTAATTTTTTTAATGAATGAAGAGTTTCCTGTTTGTGAAAATAACTTCAATATTGACACAAAGTTACGTTGATATAGAATATATGGTATTTCAATCACTCTTAGGTAGCAACTGTCTTAAGGTTTGTAATTTTTTTAACAACAAAATCATTGAATACTTTAGCCATTTTATCTGTTCTAAATAAAAAGCCTGCAATAGCCTTGGGTGCTTAATGTGCATAAGAGAGGCATGCTGTCAAATAATGGAAAAATAATAGAAAAAGGCAAAATGAATGTGCAGAGCTCTATAATAAATCTCTTTCCCCCCAGTATTTTTTGGAGATTCATTTCAGAGGGAGAGCTGATGATAATTTCTTTCATTCCACAGCATTACAAGACCATGTTTTACAATCTTGGACATTGTGCTGCGTGTAAAAGGGAAGGTTAAATTCATTCTACTCTAGAGTGAGAATTCAGAGCTGGCAGTGAACTATGACACAGCCTGAGCACCTCTCTCATTTTAGCACTGCTGATGATAGAAAGATAGTTGTGGGAGCATCAGTAATGCTCAGATGATGACAGTGGGTATCTTAAGATTTTTCATAGCATCATAGAATTTTTTACGTTAAAAAGGGCCTCTAAAACAATCAAATCCAACTGTTAACTCAGCACTGCCATCTTCGCCACTAAACCATGTCCCTAAGTGCTACAACCACTCTTTTTTTGAACTCTTTCAGGAATGGTGAGTCAACCACTTTCCTGGGCAGCCGTTCCATTAACCCTTCCTTCATAGCTCTTTCAGTGAAGAAGTTTTTCCTAATAGTAAATCTAAATCTTCCCTAGCACAACTTCAGGCCGTTTCCTCTCACCCTATCACTTGTTGCTTGGGAGAAGTAACCTCGCTACAACCTCCTTTCAGGTAGTTGTAGAGAGCAATAAGGTCCCCCCAAGCCTTCTTTACTCCAGGATAAACAACCCCAGCTCCCTCAGCTGCTCCTCATAAGACTTGTGTTCCAGACCTTCACCAGCTTTGTTGCCCTTTCCTGGACATGCTCCAGCACTTCAATGTCCTTGTAGTGAGGGGCCCCAAACTGAATTCAGTGCTTCAGACACATCCCTTTTTCTAGATGGGCGTTATATTTGCCAGCCTCTAGTCAGCTGGGAGCTTCTCAGTTAACCAGGACTGGTGGTAAATGATTGAAAGTGGCTCAGTGAGCACTTCCACCAGCTCTCTCAGGACCCTTTAGTGGATCTCATCTGGCCCCATAGACTTGTGATTGTCTAAGTGGTGTAGCAAGTACCTGGCCACCTCTTCTTGGATTATGGGGGCTTCATTGTGCTCCCTGTCCCTGTATTCCAGCTCAGGGGACTGGATACACAGAGAACAACTGGTCTCACTGCTAAAGAGTCCTACCATGGTATCTGCCTTGTTAGTCTTTCCCTTGGTTCTTATGCACACTCAACCCTATTGTTGTCATCATTAAGTTCTAGACAATCAAAACACTCCCTAATATACAGGGCTACCCCACCACCTCTCCTTCCCTGCCTGTTGCTTCTGAAAAGTTTACAGTCATCTGTTTAAGCTCTCTAGACAAGTGAGTTGTCCCATCATGTCTCTATGATGGCAACTATGTCATAATTTTCCTGATGCACAGAAAAAGCTCTTACCTTTCCTAGGAATAGAGTATATTTTGTAAGAAATCCCTAATTCTATAATTAGATTTGCTATTTTGCAGTTTTCATCCTTCTGTTGGTTTTGCTGGTCTCAGTCTGAGCATTCAGTATTCATTAATTATGAATATGCCGAGGACTGAAGTGCAGTATGGAGTCAGTAAACTGGCAGACCAGTTCAGTGATTCAGCTAAAAATGCTCTGTTGAAACCTATGACCAAATAGTTTTCCTAAGCTACTCTGTAATTTCAAACTTGTTTCCTAAAACGTGCTATTGACAGAACATTTTCAGCTACAGATGGCTTGCAGTCAGAAATAGTTTCCTTATGAATTGTCATTATCCTGAGAGATTCGTGTCATTTTGCCAGCTGGGTGCAGCAAAGAATATTTAGTAACCCACTGCTCTTTACCTTCTAAACTGCTGACTGTGGGGCAGTTCTCCTTTTGTTAGCAATGATGGAGAGTAAGCAGTGGTCATTTGGACCCCATTTGCATGCCCATCTTTTTATACTGGATAATGGGTTGGGTTAGTGCCTGTTTGTTTGCTAATGAAGCTCTTTGCACTCACACTCACTCTGCCAGTTTTGTGGTGCCTGTAGCCAAGCACTTGTGACCCTACATTATGCAAAGACAGCTGTAGCATGCACTGGCCATAAATCCCACTACTCTGGCAGTTTACAGAATTGGGCAATTCTGGAAAAGCTTACATGACCAAATGGCTGTTCATCATCAGCAACACAACAAGGGCAGAGGAGATGAATAATGCCAATCTTCCCCTACTCAACTATATATGCCTGCATGCCTTGAGTAGCAAGAACAAATGTTTTCTCCTTAGTTGTCTCCAATTATCAGCTAAAGATTCCATCATGGAGTGCTAGAGACACATTTGGCTTCAAGAACACACTGACAATTTCTTAAATCACAGCCTAGATGTACTTGCTTGAGAGCTTTAGTGTATCTCCTGCCATTGCCTCTATCCAGTAATGAGTTGTCATGCTACACAACTATCTACACCTACCTGCGTTATCTGGTGCAGGATATCCTCCTAATCCAGGCGGGCAATATGCACTGTATGGTCTTCAGTTGTTATTCCATGGCCTGCAAACAGGTTGGAAACACAACTTAAAAAGTGTACGGGTGCATTAGCTATATCCTCGGTGGTTAATGTGGGATAAAGGAACTAGGCTATGGCTGTTACAACTGATAATATGTAGGAAAACGTCAACCACATTTATCAGATGAATTTTATATACACTTAGAACTTTTTATAAGTAATACAACCATAAATCATGGGATGGTTTTTCTATTCCTTGACTCGGTATGTATTAGATTGTTGATAAGTTAATGAGTAGCTAGTTTGCGTATTTTTTTCATTAGAACCCACAAACATAAATTGTGACTAATGAAAAACAAGATTTGGAAGCCATAGCAAATTGAAATAGAAGGTTTTATTGCAATAGTGTATTTTTAAGCAGAAATTGGTTATAATTTGAGCCACTTCCATGGGAAAGCAATTTTTCCCAGGAATTTAACAAATATACAACTAAAAATATAAAAGGTTTTTAATTACATGCAAACCTGAAAAATGCAGTAGCTGCAGTAAGCCCAGGTTAACTCATAACAGTGAACTAATTCAAAATCTAAGCAGTCTTTTCTGACAGTTGGTTCTATTTAAATGTAAGATATTTGTTAATGCTAAATTAGCACAATCACGAAATTCCAAATCATAATAGCTACATCATAAAAGCTATCTTGTTGTAGAAGGCCTGGATATGGAGCTGACCCATGCAGTGAAGTCCAGATAATATGCCACTGTGTGGACTTTAAAGCTCAGATCCAAGCTAATGTTCGTATTGCAGTATCTGAAACCGGACTAGTTCTGCCATTCACTACATGGGTCTGTAGGCATTTCCATGTGGTGAAGTTGTGTGTCTTTGCACTACTTCTAGTTCTGGAGTAAGCTCAGGAGGAATTGGTTTGACCTTGCCTGTAGCATGTTCTTAAAATTACTGTTGCTACCACATCTTCTCTTTGCAGAGCTGTTGCTGCTGCTGACCTTTCGTGCAGCCACCTTTGAGACTTATAGTGGGAGGAAGCAGAACAGTACAAGCCCCCACAGTTCAGTTTTAGCTCATGTGATTTCACAGAAAGAAAAAAGGACTTGAGAGAAGTCATGTCAAAAACAAGCAGTGTGCCTGTAGTGGTTGCTGGAAGTCTTTAGATGCTCTTTGCCCCCTGCTCTTTTCCTGCCTGAATAGTACACGTCATGAAAATGGAAGTTGAGAGAACCTTGTCAAAAATAGGTTCTATCTTGAAAATGTTTCTGAACCTGGACTTGAACAGTCTTTCTGCTGAATATCAGAGGTGCCAGTTTTCCTTTTATTTCATACCTTTAAATACAGTCAAGATATTTTTGTGAGAGCTCTGGTTTCGCTGTGAAATGTTGTGCAGTGCAGGGTTCTCCATTGCATTTGTAATCTCCTTCTGTCTTAGACTATCTGTAAAGTCCCTTGACAACTAAGGATCAGAAAGAAATTACGAGTTTCGGGTGTTAGCAGCTGTCTTTTTTTGTGTGTGTGAATGCTAATAACTTTCTACCCCAGCGTGGATGACTCTGTACTCCCAAAATTGACAAAGGTTTTCATACACCTAGCACAGAAACAGAACATCCTTTCCCCCCCCCCCCCCCCCACTTCACAGAGGAGATTTTTCATGTGAATCATCCAGCTATTATTTCACTGAGACAGTTGGAATATTTTCATTAAGTAAGTTTTTATATCTTCAGTTTTTCCAATACGATTTTCTTTACTTATTCATAGTCTGTGGACTGGCTGATTCTCATTACTGATGGATTAGTGTGCATTCCAGCTCAACATGAAATAGTTGGGTGGAGAGAACAGCTGTTGATACTTTAATAGTAATTTAGAAAGTCAGTGGGTTGTAGCTGCAAAACAAATGAGCCAGATTGTGCCCTTTCACCATGTTGAGTTTGAATTTACATGTAACCAGTTTTGTTCTATTGCACAAAGAACATTACCACATGAATAGTCCCACAGATCAATGGAAGTATTTACAGAACACAGGACTGCCAATAGGAAGCCAGCAGAACCTGATTATTTTCTCCAAAATTTCCACCTGCCTCTACTGAGCTAGTTTTTCTCCCTTCAGGAAAGGTACTTTGAACTACTAGAGCTGTGCTCCAGTTCAGGTGATAACAGTAGGCATTCTTTTGCAAGAAATGTGTTATATGGCAGAGAGTACCATTCTTGGTCTGTAGGTATCTGTGTTAATCCGTAGCATTGGCCTCACTCAGTAAATCATTCAGTCCAATTATTTAAGGAAAGATACATTAAATTTATGAGTTGCTGTGCCCATCGCTGGAACTGTTAATAATTGCAGATATGGGTGGGTGGAATTCTATTACGCTTCCTGACATTTTTAAAAGTTGAGACTGTTGTTTGTCTACCTGTGCCCCATGCCTGACCAGTGCAGTTGGTTCTGTCTTCTTATTAAAATCCTTCCTAACTCATTCCTGGGAACTTCTGCGAGCATCTTTGTTTCTGAGGGTCTGAGTGCTGCAACAGGAACCAGACCTGGGACCTCCCAGGACCTGGGAGGGCACTGCTCCATGCCTATTTGGTGGTAGTCTTCAACAGGACAAGAGGGATTGGGCCTTGGCACACACTCCCAGGAGGTGACCTGGAGCCCAGAGCTGCTACTCTGCACAGATAAGACTCTTGGATATGGCCTGTCGTGGTGCAAGGCAGTGAATCCCAAGGCCCTGCTGAGCTTAGAACTGCACACTACCTCTTTCTCCTTCCCTATTTCCAGTACTAAATACAGTAGAGAATTCCTGATGCCCTAAGACTGTGATTAGCAGTGTGTGTGTCTTTCGTGTACATGTTCACTTTTTTCCCCTGGATATACTTCTACCTGAGCCCTAAGGAAACATAACTTCTCCTTTGAAGAGCAAATCACAGGTCTTCCCCAAATAGATTCATTTATTGGTCTGTGGAAACACTGAAAATAAAAACAGAGGGGAAGCATTATGGAAACTTTTTCATCAGCACCAATGAAGGATTTTTTAGCCTGAGCTCTTCTTTTGTTTTGTTTTGGTTTCAATTTTTTTTAAATTTTTTTGGTTCTGGTGTGAGAAGAAACATCTTATGGGGTTATAATGAGTTCTAGGGCAGAGCATCCCACAGTGCAACACTCCTCACTGTTCATGACAAGTGGCCTTCATTGCCTTGAAAATTATTATGCCATTAGTAAACCTGTCTGCAGGTCACTTTATTGCCATTAAATTTTCTTTTCTTACTTCTCCACACATTCACATATTTCTAAAGAATGTGACAAGAAGAAATGGAATCAGATAAAATAAAGTTTTGAGAGAAACACAAGATCTGTGTTGCTAATCTAAATTGATGGATTTCTTTGAAATTATGTTTTGGTAAGAATCTTGTTTTTATAGAAACAGGTTTACTAGAATAGGTATCATGGCATTTAAAAACATTTCTTAAACTGGCAGCTACTGGAGCAGCACAGCATCCCACAATAGTGTGTATTTACAGGCCCCATTGCCTTAGAACAATTTCTTGATGAAATATCATGACTTTTCCATATCAATTTGCCATTGTTAACTTTCTGATACACTGAAACTAGCCTTTAAGAACAAGAGGTTACAGTGCCTGGTAGTTTTAAAACATTTAGTCTTGCCTACAAAAGCTTAAATGGTCCTAAAAGATCAAGAATAGAATTTTCCAAAATTTTCTTTTACTGCCCTCAGCTCCTGGTCACTGTTTTATGTAGAGTTACCTCTGTTAAAAATTCCATTTCTATCAGATCTTGCTTTCTAGCCTGAGATGATTAATGGTACTATTCAAATTGACACTCGAATGGTTGTGGCAGTGTAAATGATAATATGTTAACTTTATTCCATTACTTTCATTGTTATTGATTCAGTTAGTTTTTCTGCTATGTTGGTATAAAGATGCTCTATTTCAATATATGATAATCATGTACCCATATGAATTCACTTCATACATTTTTCTTTTGGTGAAAGATTTGTAACATTTTCAGAAGCAATATCCTTTAATAAAACAAAAGTCTTCCTAACTGGTTGTACAGGGAAATATAATTCAGACTAGTTTAATCTTTTATGAGCTGGTGTATGGCCACTTTTTAATGTAATTTTCTGCAGTTTTTATCATGTCTGATTCATAAATGTATTACTTCACATTAGGCTACAGTGAATTATCATCAGCACATTTTATTCATCTAGACTATAGCCTTTTAAATATAATTTATGTACCTGATAACAAAGGTGGGTGTTTCTAGAACCCTGAAGCACTACCCTTTAATCCAGCTTTTTGTTGTCTTTCTGTTGTTGAATCTGTTCCTCTGTGCATATCTCTGTCTCTCTTCTATCTTATCTGTCACCTTTGTAGACCCTCCTTTTGGCGGGGCAGTGTTTCTTACAAATGTTTATACTTTGTTCTGTCCTTTGTCTCCTAATTTCAAATAAATGAAAAAAAAATCTCTGGCATTATATTGCTTTGTTTTTTCATTCATACTTGCCTGTTATTCTGCATATTTCTAAACAGTGTATTATCTTTCCACTGTACACACATTCACCTGTTTTGCCTTCAGGAAAGTCAGTATGACACCTAAATTGTGCAGTAGCATACATACATTCCTTTGATTCATTCTTCAGCTTCATTCATATTTCCTCCTTCCTTGCCAGCAATTAAAAAGCTGTTGGTGCCAAAGGATTCCATCTGCATGTGAAAGCTTTTTTTAGTATTAAAAAAAAGTCCCGATATCTATTTAATTTGGTTCAGGTGCTGCATCTGCTTTAGGCATTACATCTAACTAACTTTCCAGATAGGGAAATACCACCAGTGTGAGATGAGACCTGATGGAAATTTTTGTCTCCCTTGATCCAAAAAAAAGCTAATTCTTTTCTAAAAGTAATAATTAGCTCAAAACTTAGGTACAATCTTCCATGAGTGCTTAATAATAATTTAAGATAGAAGTTATGGGCAATGAATACCTATACATAGGACTAGAAAACTAGTGATGTAAGACCATAGAATTTTAAGACTAAGCTACTGTGAAAGTAGCATGTTTCTTGATCTCCCTAAATATTGTCTTCTGTATGTGAAAATTTAAATTATATTTTAAAAACCTTCTTGGTTGAGACTCTCCTTTTGCAACTTTACTTTCTCATTTTCTTTTCTTTATAGAGAGATTTAGGAAAGAAAAAAAGAAATAAAAATCCCCTCCACAAAATGTGATGTGAACATGATAGAGCTCTTAGGGTTTGCTTCTAACACTAATAATTTACATTCATCATTTGTTTCTCTTTTAAGCTTTTCTTCTCCTAGTGATTACAAGAAAGCATTCATGATTAAAAATATTCTATAGTGTACCTCTTGAGAAAATGGACATAAAAGGTGTAAAAACCTCGAGTGGATGAAAAATAAATTTTAGGATGTGGATCTTTCTTTTGGAACTTAAAGTAAATGTCTGAAAGGAGGTTTTGAGAGGAAGAGTTAGAAAGAAACTTAAGAATAACTCATGTTGATGCAATAACTCACATGTGATGCATGATATTATAATTTCAGGGCAGCCAATAAAGAGTTGTCAATATTTAGAACTTTAGAAACTATTTTTCTGTGGATGTCAGAGCATGCAGGGGTGTTACAAGGAAGGCTAAGATCCACTTGAAATTAAATCTGGCAAGGGATGTCAAGGACAATAAGCAGAGTTCCTTGAAGTACATTGGTAGCAAAAGGAAGACTAGGGAAAATTTGAGCCCACTGCTGAATGAGGTGGGTGCCCTGGTGTGAAGGTGGGGTTACTGAATGACTTTGCTTCAGCCTTTATTGCTCAGCTCTGCTGAGAAGAGTCTGGGGGTCCTGGTGGACAACAAACCATCCATGAGTCAGCAGTCCACATGGCCAAGAAGACCAGCAGTATCCAGGATTATATTAGGAAGATCATTGCCAGCAGGTCGAGGGAGGTGATGCTGCCTGTCTACTCAGCCCTGCTGAGATCACATCTGGAGTAACGTGTCTAGTTCTTGAATCCTCAGTTCAAGAAAGGCCAGGAACCACTGGAGAGGGTCCAGCAGAGGGCTGCAAAGATCATTAGGCATCTCTTATGAGGAAAGGCTGAGTGAGCTGGGACTGTTTAGCCTGGAGAAAACATGGCATCTTGTCAATATGTGCAAATATATTAAGGGTGAGTGTCAAAGGGTGGGGCCAGACTCTTTCCAGTGGAACCCAGCAACAGGATAAGAGACAACAGGCATAAACTGAAATACAGGAAGTTCCTTCCAAAAAATGAGAAAAGACACCGAAACAGGCTGCCCAGAAAGGTTATAGAGTCTCCTTCTCTGGAGAGATTCAAAACCTGCCTGGACATGATCCTGTGCAACCTGCTCCAGTTAAACCTGCTTGAGCAGTGACATTGGACTAGATGATCTCCAGAGGTCCCTTACAACATCAACTCTTTTGTTTTTCTGTGATTCTGCAATCTATTCACAAGCTGATAAAAAAATGACAGATTGTTTATTGTCACTAAAGTAGATCTAAAAGTTGGTTAACCACAGTAGTTGTCACAACTGGGGATTAATTTTTCACACCAATGCAGTGGATTGGGAGAAATGGTGATATGTTCATATCTTTGTATGGAGATGTTTTTGTTTCCTTAGAAATCAGGGTTGGAGATGAATACAAAATAAACCACTTGCTAATATATACTATCAAGAGCAAAATAAATTAAAGGTGGACAGGGAGGCAAACTTTTCTAGTAGCTGGAGGATATTGTCTAGGCATGTTCTGACATCATCTGTTACATGGTATGCGAATGGCCAGGAGAAATTCTCTGCTTGGGAGCACTGGCACAGAACCCTGACTTCCACAGGGTGATAGAAGGAGTTTTGCTCTGTAAGGATGTCAGGGAATCTTGTGCATAGCACTAAGTGCTTACAGTCAGAAATGGTGTTAGCTGATGTTAAAACATATTAGGACTTGCAGGAAGATTATAAAAGATGTCAAAACAAAACAGCAACAAAGAAATTACCTTCTCTGCAAAATTTTGTGTCTTATTTGTGTGAACAAAGCACTTTTTTTACTTTTTTTCCCCAGAAAGTGTGTCATTGGTAGTTTTGTATGGCTGCAAGCCCACAGACTTTTAAAATGAAAATGGTAACACATTTAGCAGGAAAAAAACCATACAGAGAAATGAACTCTACTAGTGGAAAAAACCAGTATATACAAATTACAGTCAATAAATCTAAAAAAGAACAAGAATGCATTTCAATGCAATTTACTTTACATTCCATAATCAATGCAAATAATTCCTACTTCTGCCATTATGTATTGCAGATATTTCTTGTTCTGTAGATTTCTGTTGGACTGGAAAGTCAAGTGAATTAAACCCAAACTATTTCTTTTAGCTTCCCCTAATCTACTTCTTAAGCATAAGGGTAATTTATATCATTTGACATGGGTCTTAAGACAGTTATAAGATTGAGAGGTTATAAAGATCATTAAAACCAATGGGTTACCCTCAGTGAAAGTTCAGTGATAAAGCCTGTGCCATTTTGTTTGCTTTGGGAGAGCAAGTATATTAAGTGATAATCTTACAACAGCATCTCATGTGTTGTTTACCATATAAATGACACTGAAATTCAGGCAATTAATAGAAACTCTTTACAGAGCCAGAGATGCAAACAGAAAGATGAAGCAGCACAAAATCCATCAGTGCTGCCAGTCATTTTTTTGCTGCCTTTCTGAGTGGAGTCTCACTTTCCAAGAGGCTGTGAAAATATTCCAATAAAAAGTTTTAAAAACATGTGAAGCTTTTAGGAGTTTAGCACTGAAAGGTGCTATCTGAATCTTTGAATTCAATTCCCCCAGTCACAAATAGCTTGAGAACATAAGGCATGTGAGAAGACACCAAACTCTTTTCTGTATCTCATAGGAAATATGTGATCTCCAGCATACATGGCTTCAAAATGGTGCATGGTGAGTCAACTCTGTGATATAGATACAAACAAATTCCTCTTAGTCCTTTTAGAACTTAGGGCTCTGCACTGTAAGACTGTTGCATTATTTTTTTCTTATGTCAGATGGAAGCTGTAGGAAAAAATAGCACTTTCACTGGTTATTTTTATTTTAAGATTTCAATAATAATAGTAAGTATTGTAGAAAGTAATGGGATACTGTATTATGGAGGTGTGGGAAGCTGTGTCCTTCAGTTTTTCTGTTTTATAGCTGTCTCACATGTCAAAAAAACTGAGCCAAAAATATGTAAGGCCAAGAATTTTGCAGCCTAATAGCTAACCAAGTGTATACATGACTCATAATCCATTACTTGTCCTGGTAGAATACTGTCCCAGTAAATAGACAAGCTTTAAGAAGAGCATCTGAATGTGGCCCAGGACAGGACAATCCACTAGCCCAGGGCTTAACTCCCTGCTCTGACAAATAGGAGATTTTAGTTTAGTTTACTGCTATCTTAGCAAAAGTAGGAGAAAAATTGTATTTCTACTTGCGAATAAACATTTGGGTTGCTGAAACTGGCATCTTTCTTTCTTTGGAGCTGTAGTCAAAAAGGAGAAAGTGATTATCTCAATGAGAAGGTCCATGCCTTCAAATCCTCATCAGGAGGAGACGACTCCTTCCTGTACAGAGATTTGCATTCAAAACCTGGAGAAAAGCAGGGTCTCCAAATCCCCCATCTGCTACAATGAGCATCCATGTACAGTGCACTGGCCTTTGTGGATCCCATGCTCAGATTCCAGGTTGACGTTAACGTTTTTCAAGTGTTAATGCTAGTTTAAAAAAAAAAAAAGTCATTGCTACTTACTTCCAGCTAGTCATTCCTTTTCACTTACTCATTTTGTAGCCCTCTTCAGCTATGTTTATGTCACTCTCTGTATGAAAGTGTAAATGGTTAAAAGAATGGGAAATGCTTAGATGGGTTTTGCCCCTAATGAGTTACCATGAACAGGAACCATAGGCACCTTGTTCTTCCTTTGTCACAGAGAAAGCCAGGAATGATGTGAGAAGGTGGGGCTGACATTGTGAAGCTGAGTCTCATTTCTGCACAGAGAATGAGAACTATCAGTAATAATAATCATCCTGGGAGAGGGAACTTTTACCTCTACTCACTTTTGTGGCAGTGTCATGATCTAGCTTAGCACACTTTGTAGTGAATATGTAAAGAAGCCTGGAATATCTTCAGTTGTACAAAAAGCAAAAATATTTAATATGAAGAACTTGATTCTGCATTCAGCTTCATGCAAACTGAAATCTCTACTACAAACCTGTTGTCTTGATGTGAAGCATGTAAGTAGGACTCTCATGTGACTTCTGGCCTGAATACATAGGTTACCATCTAAGACCTTGTTCTATAGCATTACATTAATTTATATAGGAGAAAAGAATGATGTTGTTCAAGCTAAATAAGAACATCTTCTTTTAAATCTGTATAGAACTATAAATAAACTAAATAAAGTTACATGTCACAGTATCTTGATGCAGGATCCATGCATCTTTGATGAGTATGACTAAAGCCAAAGCAAGCATGCTGTGGCTTGTCTTATGAGTCATACTTTAAACAATTATAATTTCTAACTTACTGTGGAACTTGAAATCTAAACACTGAGATTTAGCAATCCCAATTCTGTTGTCCAGTCTTTTAAATTCTTAGTAATTGGAGTAAGTAAAGAAATTTGTTTTATCCTGTTTTTAAGTTTATTTTCTTTACTGGTTATGTGTTTTATAAATTAAATTTTTAAAGTTTCAGTTATTTCATAATTTGACATTTCAAGTTTTAAAATGCTGACATTTATAAGATAATTGTACTAGAACCTGACTGTGATGAAAAAGAAGTAGAATGATACTCCCATATGATAAATGAATATTTTGGTTTCATCTTTTAAATCTCAGTAAAGGTGCTGCATTATATGTCTGTTGCTCTGAATGCCAATCTACAGTATTTCATGTACATGTCAAATTACGCTGCATGGATAAAATCTGGGGATTAGAAACACTGAAGGATTTTTTACAGATGATGTTTCACATTCTCTAATCCAAACCATTTTATCACATCTCCTACTATTTTTGGTTGTCTTTAAAACTCTTAGAATATGCTTTTGCACATCCTTTTTGTTGAAAAATTACCTACAACGTGTAAACAATGCATTTATTCTTTGTGAGAGAAATAATGCTTCTATGTGTGTTATATGGGCAATAGTGAGTTTAACAAAATTCCATACTAGTAAGGACTTGAATTGAGCCTTCCAAAATTGGATGAAGTTCTACACAAGCTCTATGTCTACACTTTTGGTCAGAGTAATTAATAAATCACCATTTACTTCTGTAGTGACATCTTTATTTTTATTTATGCTGTGTTTTATATTTATTCTATTGTTAGAAAAAAAAAAAGGAGGAAGAGATAGTGAGATAGACTACAATTGTTTGCCTTTGTTATTAACAACGTGGGAGTGTGGTCACATCAGGGTAATATATCAGTGTGGGAATGAACACTAGAGTGGTTAAACAGTGAGGTGGAAAACAAAGTTGCCAATTGAAAACACCTTCAGGCTTTTTTTTGAGTTCTAAATTTAAGACAGAAAAATATTACAAAAATGACCTTCCATACCACTGCTGTCGTGTCCGGTCTTGACGGCTTAATTTGCAAAGGTATCAAAGACTGAGGTGTCTTGCCAGAAGACTCTGCTAAGTGAAATTCATGGCAGACTTCTGGCATGGGATCCAAGTTGACTCCATGGCATGACACGATTCTGCAGCCTCAGCTATAACCATGCTCCGCAGAGTCTGGGCAGCAGACCATTGTGAAGAGAACTGACCATCTGTGGGGAAAAAAGATAACCTTGTGTCCAGAAACTTTGCCTTTTGTAAATTGTAGGATGAGCTGTGTCTGACAGCATCCACTTCCAAAAAGGGGGAGGGAGCCCTTCTAATAAGCAGTCAGCACCAGTCCAATGTCCAGCTACTTAGGCTTGGAGCAGATGTTTGTGTAACCAGACAACCATATGCTCAATGACCACTGCTCTGATACGTTTTGGGGTTGTTATTTTTTTTTAATGGGACATTAAAAAATCTCCAGAGAGAAATACTGCTGTCATTCAGGAAGTGTGGAAGTAAAGAAAAATTGAACCAGGCTATAAAATTCTGGCTCTGAGAAATAGGCATAAATGTGCATATAAAGGGAACACATTCTAGAAGATGTATTTACTTTTCAAGTGTTTTCCTTAAGCAAACCATAGGCTTAAAATAAAGTAAAGAAAGATTAGAATATTGGCTGAGGTTTATTCAGTCAAAACTGTATCAAAAACCTAATTTTTGCCAGCCTTCTATTTGATATTATTTTCTTCCCTGGAGTCTTCTCTTAGAAAACCTTGCAAAAATCTGAAGAAATAGTAAGATGCATAGCAGCAGCTAACAATGTCCCCAGTGAGAATCTTTCCTTCACTGTCAGTTTGATATCGGGAAAATTATTCTTCATTTATGATTATACTATTTGCCTTCTGTTGTTTGCAGTCAGTCATTATTCCTTGTGATAGAGACAAACAAGTAGCTGATGTTTTTGCCTTTGATATTATGTCATTACTAATGTTCATCACAACATTTTCTAATATTTGTGTGTCTTTTATAATATGAAATTTCAAATGCTGAATATTATGTCTACATCTAGCTTGCTGGAGGAAGGCTACTCGCTCTGAAGGATAGACTCTAGCTGGATTTTGACCGTATAGATTTGGATGGAATGATGGTCAAGCAAGTACCTTTCCTAATTTTTATTCATAAATGATGCCTAAAAAATCAGGAGAAAAGACTCTCCAGGCAAATTAAATAAGATAGAGAACAGCTCTTTTAATGAATGCCTTCTGGCCACGGAGTACAAAGGTGTGCATGTGTCCAGTGGTTCTACAATTTTATAGTATTATCCATCCAATCTGAGAACTCTCTGCCCCCCAGATCCTCCCCAAATCTGCCCCCCTGGCATGCCTCCCCTGAATTGAGTCAGAGCTCCCAAGACCCCTTTCTTCCTCATCTTCCTCTTCTTCACAGCGCATACTGTCATTAGAGCTTCTCCAAGGTTCTGGGCTTGAAGGTTGCTTTGACTATGAAGGTATCTTGTTGTTCATCCCTGGGATACGTATATTCTTAAACAGAATGTGTTTACTATAGTTCTGCCTTGAAAGGAGCCTAAACAAGCCTAAAGAATTTAGCAAATTCTATACAAAATGGGTGAATAGGGTTTGGTAAGTTTTAACTACTATTCTAAAGTGTGAGAGACCATACAATTACACTAAAAATCTATATTTACTGCACAGCTACCTTAAAATCTACAAAAAGCTAAAAATTCTAAAAATTCTGAGGCATCATAAGCTTCTGCAAAAGCAGTACTAGAAATTTAAATGTTTCCTGAAAGAGCTTGTCCTCTTCCCCTCACCCCGAAACTTCTGCTGCCAGTGGATTAAGTGCAATCTTCATCCAAGATTCTGCACATCTGAATTGGAGTGTTTGTGAGAGGAAGAATAATTATATCATTTGTTATTTGTAAAAATGAGTATAATTTTAGTCTAGTAAAGAGACATCAAATCTTATTTTTAAGGCATGTATGTTAGGAATGTTTATTTGGAAAAAACACCTATCTATGACAAAGACTTATATTTCCAAGGAAAACAATCTGACTCTGAAAGCTTCCAGAATATAGGGCCTATATACCCAGCTAAGCTCTATTTCAAACAATGAGAACAATTGACTGAAGCAAATTGTTAATATGAAGGTCCTAGAATTGCTTTGAGATTCCTCTAAGATGTTACCAGAAGAGACTCAGTATATGCACTATTATTAAAATCACCATTATAAAAAAGCAAAACTGTATAAACCAAGAGTATATTGTTTTAAAAAAAGTCAGTGAAGGATTAGGTGACCTAATAGGATAGCAGATGTTGAGATGTCTTGTCTACAGTACTTGTTTACAAAGAAAACACTGCTTTTGGCAATAAAGAGTCCCAATTTAGAATGGGCGATAAAAGTAACATTATTAAAAGTTATATTTCTTTAGCAAAGAACAAAATGTGTCTTTCAAAATACTCAGGAGCTGCTTTTGCAAAGGCTTTTGCAAAGGCTTTTGCAAAGGCTTGACTTTCTTAGGAGCTGCATTATTTAGGTCCTTTGAAAATTAGCCTCTGAGTTATCCATTTAAAGTGAAAGAAGGGAAATATACTGCCAGGTGTTTTTATGTTGGTCATAATACCCTGTTCTCACTCTCTTGAGACATGGCACATTCTGAAAGTAAAGTCTTTATTTAAAAATAATTTCTCTCTGATAGAATTTAAACAGATAGAGATAAAGTGAATAGGGTATACTCATAAAGAGCATGAAGAAGGAATTCAGAGGAAATCTTAAGGAAAGCATCTGTCATTACACTAAGCAGCATGATTCACTCTGTTGTTGCTATTCTATCACAATTTTTACCTAATTTAAAAATGTCTGATTAGAGCATAATCTGTAGGAGTGAAAACACCAGTATCCTTTTGCTGTTACTACCAAGACACCAACTTCCAGCGCTTGTCTGGCTCGTGCCAACACCTAAAATCTATTCTGACACAGGCTGGTACAGTTAAAATCCTGAGAAAGCAAGATATTTATAAGCTGTCTTCAATGTTAACATGAATGAAAATGTGGCATGATTGTCAGAAATATTTCTTGCTGAGATACGTAAGATGAAAGGAATGGATAAACTGTTGTTAGTGTTGATGACTTTGAACTATTATGTATAGCAAATACATTTTTTGGTTTACCTAGTTTGTCCATATCCAGGAAACATTTCCTGAAAAAAACCTGCTTGGTTTCTGCTTCTGAAGCCTGAAGAAAGCAAGCAAGCAGCAATCTTGGCTTCTAGCTTTAATTAGCAATTGAACATATGAGAAGTGTAACCCTAGGTGACAGAATGTATTTAGATATTCCAGAAACATATACATAGTCAAGTCTTAATTAGTTGAAATAATATGTGAAAACAGTCATGTGAATAAATATAGACTGTATTTAAACTGAAGTAAATATTCCATCCATGAGGCTGTCCAAAAAAAAAAAAAAAGAGAGCTTCAGGAGCTGACCTGACCTGCAAGGATGATTGCACTTCTTTTGGACTTTGAAGTCAATGCAAGTGCTTGTTTATAGGCAGTGCAATTAAGCCTTGATTTGCTTCTGGGCAACTGCCTTACCTCATGGGAAGGCTGCTGTGGCTGAATTTTAAAGAATTGAAAAACACTAAAAAATGTTCTTCAGGAGTACAGGCATCATTGCTGGTCAAAGTCCAACAAAATCCTATGAGGACTTTGTGTGTAAGAATAGATTCTACCTCCCATTGCACTTTATGCAAATGAAACCAGAATCTTCCCTTCTCAAAGATGCCCATGGCTTGAATGAGCAAGCTATTCTTTGGGTAAAAAACTGGCTGCATGGCCAGTCCCAGAGAGTGAATGGAGTTAATGCAGCTGACAGCCAGTCACAAATGGTGTTTCCCAGGGCTCAGTACTGGGACCAGTTCTGTTTAATATATTTATTACTGATCCGGGTGAGGGGATTGAGGGTACCCTCGGTTAGTTCTCAGACCCCAGCAAGTTGGGCTGGAGTGTTGATATCCTGGAGGGCAGAAGGGCTCCAGAGGGATCTGGACAGGCTGGATTGATGGTCTGAGGCCAATTGT
The DNA here is from genome assembly GCF_036250125.1 of Pseudopipra pipra. NCBI lineage: Eukaryota > Metazoa > Chordata > Aves > Passeriformes > Pipridae > Pseudopipra > Pseudopipra pipra. The sequence continues at coordinate 29,777,634 of NC_087549.1, read as the reverse complement.
ATGAGGTACAAAAAGACCAAGTGCCAAGTCCCGCACTTGGGTCACAACATCTCCAGGCACTGCTACAGTCTTGGGGCAGAGTGGCTGGGAAGCTGCTTAGTACAAAAGGACCTCAGGGTGCTGATCAACAGCCAGCTGAACATGAGCTGACAGTGTGCCCAGGTGACCAAGAAGAGATCAATGGCATTCTGACTTTTTCCAGAAATAGTGTCGCCAGCAGGAGGAAATGGCCTTAAGTTGCACCAGGAGAGGTTTAGATTGGATATTATGAAAATTTTCTTCACTGAAAGGGCTGTTGAGCATTGGAACAGTCTACCCGGGAAAGTGGTTTAGTCTCCATCCCTGGGCTGTTTAAAATACTCATAAATGTAGCACTTAGGGACATGGTTTAGAGATGGACTTGGGAGTGTAATATTAATGGTTGTACTCAATGATCTCAGAGGTCTTTTCCAAGCTAAATTATTCTATAATTCTATAAGATGGTCGCTTCTGCCATCCAGCATCTTCACACGAGACAGGCCATCACCTCAAGGGATATTAAGTTTGGCTGTCAAGTAGTTGCTTTGGAAGCAGCAGCAAAAGCAACTATTCTCCTTATATATTTATTTTCCACTAGTGCAGGTATAATTTACATGCATGTTTAAACAAATATACCTGTGGGCAATAATAAGTGTGTAACAGGAAGACAAAGAAAAGGAATGCATACAGGGCAGCCCTGATTGCAAAAGATAAAAGTAATGCATGGTCTAGCTGCTTGGTGAACCCCAGTATTTCTTGTTAGCCTGCTCTGGTTCCATTTAACTACTCCTAAGTGATTATGAATACTGTAGTTCAAAAATAAAGTAAAAGTAATGTGCCCTTAGATTTCTTAATAATTTTATTATTATTGCAAAATTTTAATAGAAAGAAAAAGAAATTCCTAAACAAAGATTAAAATGGAATTGAGAGATGACACCTTTCTACAGGTCAGAGTAAATGTCATTGTCAGCATGAAAACATTTAGAAAGTGGAAGCACATTGTTACATATCTTCTGCCCTGTAGGGATAGCACAATAGAGAAAATTCAAATGTAGCTTCAAAAGCCAGGGATTAAAAATTTAAATTACCTTAGCCTTCTGGTGTTAATTGTGTGGTTGTTCATAGTACAGTGTTCTGGGCACTCCACTTACATTTGTTTAGCAAGTTGTGATAGAAATGACTCATTGGAGAAAGCTTATTCATTCGGCAGAGAATAATTCAGTGAAAACATCTCATAGTGGGCAGATGTTTGATGAAGCTATGGCATGCCCTGAGGAAGCTTTCAGTGGTTTCCCTCCCTAGGGCAAAGGCTGCAATGTTGTCAGTGCTGGCAGCTCTGTAAAGGGCTGTGTTCGGATGATCTCATGGCCATGAAAATGAAAACATCTCAATTTCCTATTGATAGGGAAATGTGAATTGTTTGACTTCAATTATACAGACCCAAAGGGCTCCTGTTTCTTCTTCCCTGTGTAAATGAGCAAAAAGGATAGTTGGTGAGTGGAGCACATTACAGTTGTCCTTGAAAGGAAAGAAATGGAAGCTAGCACAGGGCTCCTGCAGTATAAGTGGAAAGCTGCAAACTTCACTATGAATTTATGAATTAAAATGTACATTTCTTGGCCCATGATTTATCTGAAGTTGTAAAATTATGTACTTCCCCTTCCAGGACTGCGTACAAAATACAGTTAATTCAAAAAACTAGATTGCTATTCCTTTTTGTGAAGAAATATAGATAAAAATTAAGCAAATTAGCTGGATATTCCTGTTGGGTAGAAATAGATACATTAGGCGTCAGCTGGAGATATTTTAGGGAATACAGAAGGTTTCAAACCTTGTATGTGCATATTGTTATCAGTGTAATTAAAACCTTAATTATGTTGCTACCAATTCATTTGCTGGCCCACAGACAGAATGTGGTGTTGTGCTCATACTGAATATGCCTAGTTTTGAACACTAAATCTTCTGTGGGATTGCAGAACTGCAAAATTTCTAGATCTTAGACCAATGTTATAAAAATTGCCCTGAAATGCAGTTCTCCACTCCCTCATCTCTCTTCCTCGAATCAGTAACAGATTTTCAGTTTTTTGTCTAGAAAGTAAATGTGAAGCCTTCCCACATTCACACTGTGATGCCATTTAAGATTGAAATCTCAGAAGAGAATTCAATGTCTGGTAAATCAAAATTTATATAATTGACTCAATGGCTGAGCCAAGTGATTGGCTTCATGCTCACTGTCTTCCACATGAATAAGGTAATAAACCTGGAAATATTACTGGAATATGAAGGTTGCACATTTTGTTAGAAAGCTGTATACTACAAAGTATAAGCTGTGTGCTACAGAGTCCTGAATGATTCTAGGTTTTTATCATTCAGGAAAGTATTCTTCCTTGTATTCCCTCACACTTAACTGGGGAATATAAACCACTGACCAGACTTTCTCACAATCAAAGAATTCAATACAGTAAAAAACAGGTAGGATTTATATTGCACTGTGGATTTGAGAGAAACATTTGGAATTTAGCATACTGCATCAGCTTCTAAGACTTGGTTAATCTTGCTGTAGTATTTATTTATATTACAATTCTTAATTATTACTTCTCTCATTGGCTCTGAAAATGGAAGGCAAGTGCTAACAGACCATTAAAATACTGGGACAGAGATGCTGGAAACTTAATCTCAATTGATGTGAAAGGACAGGGAGTTGAAAGATATTTTTCATAATTTGTTATTGTAAATGACTTTAGTTCAAACTCTTTAAATAAAATATACAAAACTATCTTAATTAAAAGAACACTATTTCCAGGGTAGGCTGAAATACAGATATATTTTTTGGGTTCAGAATCTTGGACTGCTCTCTCAGTAACCTTTTTGTTGCTGTGCCACTAAAGCACGCAATAAAAAAGAAAGATAGCTTTATATAGCAAGGTTCTTGCTCAACTTCTGAGGTAATAAAAATGGAGGTCATAGGTGACACTTCCATTAGTGTTGCCTTGTTTAGGTCATGAATCAATATTTTTTTTATTTCATGTAAAATCACTAATTAAAAACATCAAACCCAATCAATTTAGCTTGCATTCAAGTGATTGTAATAAAATGCAGTCTTCTGCTTTCTCTAGGGTTGGTCAGCTCTAACATGAACTGAGCAAAACATTTAAATACCTCTTTTTTATAAGAACCATTTTTTTCAGAGAAACTCTAAAGTATCCATTTTCTCCATTCTTTTGCTCTTCATTGCACAGATGGAAATAAACTTAGATAGGTGTGAAGGAACATAGAAGAGCTGTTCTACTGGAGAAGGTTTCGTGTGCCTTTGAGTCTTTGAGAGCCCTGTCCTGTTCTCAAGGGAAACAGTTATAATACCTGGCATAGCACTCTAACTGTACTCATATTTGACAGGTTTTTTTCACTTCAGCAGGGAAGTGAGAGAAAATACTGATTCCTAACATGATCCCTTTCATTTCCAGAATAAGGGGACAATGTGGACATATACGAGATGATTTCTTAACAGTTTCAATAATACAAATGTGTTCTCTATGGTGGAAGTTTCAATATGATAACATCTTTCTATGATCCTTGGTGAGAGTTTTAATTCACATTTTGTATCAAGCAGAATTACGCAGTCTGGAAAGTGCCTCCAAAGCAACATAAATATCAGCTCTTTCTTGTCCCACAGGTGGGTGTTTGAGCCCCTTAATTCCAGTTTTAAAGTATCTTTGATTCTTCCTGCAGTAGTGCTAAATTCTCCTTCTCTCCAATGGTAGTCTCAAAACTTGTCCTGCTAGTTCACAGTAAAATTGCATTTGTTTCAAATAAACATGAAGTTTGATTCAAATAAATATGAAGCAAGAACAAAGTTCAATGCTTTCCTACAGCAAAAGAGTATTTCATATAGCTATTTTCCCATATCATGTCACTTTGTTTAAAAACAAGTGATATGTTTGTTATACAGTGTATCAATAAGCTAAGATTGGATTGCTTCTTTTAATGTATGAAATTATTTATATATTTTATTTTATATTACTTTCAGGGACTTTTATTGAGAAGTTTCCTCTTCAGTTAATGAGATAGGCATCTTTTAAACTGTTAATACCTTCCCCTCTTATTATTTTCATTGCTTAAGCTAGCTAGTCATGATGTCCAAATATCAACTTCACCTGTCAGTCTCTGCAGATAGATTATTCAGTATACTGCAGTAAAGGCAAATGTGCACCACTCACTGGGCTATTCTTAGTAAGACAAAACTACAATGTCCTTGGAGATGTCACAATTATTTCTACAATTTATTTATGTTAATGTGGAAAATTATTAAAAATAGTCAAAAGATAGAGGCTAAATCTACTCCTCTTTTTCCCTGGAGCTTATTACAGTTCAACATTATTTGTATGGTTATTTCTTGTAACTTCTTCATAGCCCCTAGAGACACCTCAGCCACGATCCGGAGCACACTAGCAAATTGCTAGCTAACACTGTAGAGGCAACAGGCTAATCATTTGCTGTTTTTCCATGAAATGTGATTTTGGGACAAAAGAGGGAGAAGTTATGCCAATCATTTCAGGCAACATTGAATTCTATTTATGCTTATTTGGCTCAAAATGCCAGGAGAAAAATGAGAAATAATAGGTCAGAGGGCTTGCAGACAAACAGCTGTTTAGTCTAAAGAGAAAAAGCAGCAGGTGTATAGTGAAAAATGTTAGCATCTAATAAGATACCATTGTCCTGATACTGAACAAAATTAGTTTGTACTTCTTTTACAGTGGTGAGTTCGAGGATAAGGGAAACAAATGTCTCTCTCACCTTTCCTGTAGGCAACTGGAGCTGCTACATATCTGGTACCTTCTCGTTACACTGACGTCCAAAGTGGGAGATGAAAAGGCATAGGAGGATTTTTCCTAATGTTTTTCAGGTTAGGATATCACATAGTCAAGGCCTGGAATATGGATGGGAATTTCCAAGCTGGGAGCAGTGAAGAGCCCTGTGGATCCTGTAGAGGCCTTATTTGCCCCATTCCTGGTTTTGATACTGTGCTGCCAGGTTTTTGGGAGCTATTCTACACAGCAACAACAACAATGAAACCGCAGCCCAAAACTCATAAACTACAGTCTCCCATACAAGGACAAAATCACTTCATATAACTCCAGGTGTTGACAGTCAGACAGGGGGATTTTTTTTTTTTTTTTTATGAAAAAGATGTAAATCAGACAACAAATATAATGTATTACAGTCATTTATATGTTCCAAAGTGCCCTTCACTCATGGTATCTCAAATGGTTCAGAGAAAGAGATTTGGAGGTAAACTAACTAACAATTTTTTTTCAGCAGAGAGTTCTGGAATTCTCCTATTCCCTGTAAAACAGTGATCCTGGGAGTGGTACAAATTCTTCAGTTACCCAGCTGCCTTTCAAGAAACAGAGATGAATCCTCCCTTGCGGCACTCAAAGCAACATCGGGCTTTTCCCTGGCCAGGCCAGCATTGTAGCTTCCATTTTCTGGAAATCTTTGGAATAGACTCAATTTTCTGAAATTCTTTGGAACACTGTCATTTTCGTGGTAGGAAATGGTATGTGGGAGGTGGGCATGAGCACACCCTTACAAACTTTCTGCCTTTGGGAAGCCCTCTAGCTACTATACAAATAAAATGTAGATATGGGGTCTAGTTTTTTTGAGAGGGGATTTGCTTTTGTATGGCTCATTCTATGTTTGTATGCCTGGAATGAATAACATATCTGTCCTTTCTACTTTTAATTGCAAACCAAAATCTATTTGATGTCTTTCCATTGCATTTCATTTGCAATTTCTGATTAAATTTTGTAATGCTCTGGTCTGCAGAAATCAGCACCTGAGTCACTGAGTACTAACACTAAAGTTTTAACAACCATGGTAAGGAGTGTCAAAATTCAAATATCTCCTTTGTGCCCACTTCCCACACCTGCAGCCTCCCAGGCATCAAAAGGATGCTGAGAAGGACTTGGGGATGTTGGTGGATGAGAGACTGGACATGAGCTGGCAATGTGAACTTGCAGCCCAGAAAGCCAAGTATATCCTGGGCTGCATCAAAAGTAGCATGGCCAGCAGGTCAAGGGAGGTGATTTTGCCCCTCCACCCTGTTCTGGTAAGACTCCACCTCAAGTACTGCATCCAGTACTGCATCTGGGGTTCCCAGCACAGGAAGGATCTGTGGAGGAAGTCCAGAGGAGGGCCACCAAGATAATTATAGGGATGGAGCACCTTCTACAAGGAGAGGATTGCTCAACCCAGAGAATAGAAGGCTTTAGGATGACCTAATTATGGCCTTCCATACCTGAAGAGACACTACAAGAAGTCTGGATAGGGACTATTTACAAGGGCATGTAATGACAGGACAAAGGTTAGTGGCTTTAAATTGGAGGGTAGATTTAGATTAGATATTAGGAGTAAGTTCTTTCCTGTGAGCGTGGTGAAGCACTGGCATAGGTTGCCCAGAGAAGTTGTGGATGCCCCATCCCTGGGAGTGTTCAAGGGCAGGTTGGATGGGGCTTTGAGCAACCTGATCTGGTGGAAACTGTCCCTGACCATGGCAGGGGATTGAAACTAGATAATCTTTAAGGACTCTTTCAACCAAAGCCATTCTATGAGTCTATGAAAAAGTAACCATAGAAACAGCTTTGATAAAAGTGACAGATAGAGATTAAAAAGTGGGCTAGGTTTTATGTGCAAAATATATGGGGTTTGTCTATTTTGCCCAACAAAACACTGTGAATCACATAAAAATGGAGGCAAAAGTAGCTAATTTCTACTTAAAGCCACTGTATATTGCTAAAGTGGGGTAAAAAGGTCTCATATAGAAAAAATGTGATCTACCAGGAACGTGTGTAATCCTCTATTACGGGAAGGCACATGTCCTTTGAAGTCACTGATGTTGCATCCACTTGCATTGTGACTGTGCTTCCAGAAATTCACTTTTACAACTGAATCAAATGTTTGGTAAATGTGTTCAGGCTGTAAACATATTGTGTTGACAAAGATAACATAAATTTTCATCAAAACAGCTCAGTCATGAGCTGTGTGTAAAACCAGCCAGTCTAAAACCAATCCTTTTTCAAATTTTTAGTTTTCTGGACAATGTTTACAGCTTTTAATAGCTGTTCTTTTGTTTTTTTTTTAAATTCTGAAGTATACCACAGTACATGGGGTAAAACACCATAATAACATTTTTCTCAGAGTTTTCTCGTGGGTCACCTTCATCTTTTCCTATAAATGAACAATGTTTTTCAAGTATTGTTCCTCTGAATAATCCTAGTTTATACATGTGTTTATTGACACATTCCTGTCTTTGGAAGAAAAATGGGATATAACCACAATTGTGGTTATACTGCCTTGGTAAACCGGCAACAGATTTCTTTTCCTTGCAGTTGCACAACCTCGTGAAATTTAGGCTCCCTCCTTGCAGCCCAGCTCCTCCCAGTGTTTGCCAGATGCTGGACATCCTCAGGAGGCACAAAAGAAGGTCAAGGAAAGGCAGCCTGCTTGTAGAGACATAGGCATGTGTGACCTCTTTCAGAAAGCCTTCAAGGCACCTGTGTGGTCTCACTGTGTGTTAAAAACTAGCAATGGAGCAGCCTGGTAAAATAAAGGTGTGTCAAATACTTCTCTTAGCAGGTAATGTGATGAAAAGTTTAGACCTCCAAAGATTTCTAAATATGTATCAGGTCCCTGAACGCAAAGTTGTAAGAAAGCAAAAATACAATAGCTTCTATTTAAGACAGCTGTAAAGCAGATGGTCATATTCAGGGGATGTAAACACCAGGAGAACCAGCTTAAGGTCTAAGTTGTCATGTGCATGGGACCTCGCAGGAATGCACACATTGTCCAGGGGTAAGCAGGGATCCTGAACTGCCCAAAAAGCCTGGCCAAGGGACTCACTGAGGATTAAATGAAGGATGGGATGCAGCACAGCACAGAGCTTGTCACTGCAGCCTCAACTGCACCTTATGCTTTTGTCTTGCCTGTTACTCTTTACCTCAGTCCACACGCTTAGTCCTGTCTAACATTCTGCTGGGTCATCAGCAAATGAATTCCACCTTTGCTGTATATTTAAAGGCCTGTTTATTATCATGCATCCCTGTTATGTGGGACACAAATATCCCCAGTGGAGACTGGCCTTGGGTGATTGGCATCGTGGTGTGGATGGGAAGCCAAGTACCATCCTCAGAAGTTCCCCAGGCTGCCAAAGATGTGTTTTCATCATACAGTGAACAGACAGTACTTTATTTCTCTGCTGAAATATTCACAGATACATTATCATGTCTAATGTTCCCTTTCTGACCTCAAGGTCTTCTAATTATGCCTGACTTCTGTGGAAGTAAAATATTGTAATACCTGCATTTATAATGATTCCAACCTTGTCTTGGAGAACAAAATAGACAGTCTGTTTGCATTGCCTGCATATAAATTTTTGGGCAAACAGTACTGTGTTGTGAGTAGCAAACCTCATCTCCAGTAACGTTGATGTAAGATCCAGAAAAAAAAGGTAATTCTTGCATCATCAGTTATCCCACCTGCCCTGGAAAAATATAGCTAAGGCTTTGCATTTCATAAAAAAAAAAAAAAATTACGTAATGTGCAGTGAAGTCAGAGTTTGTAAGCAAACTTGCAAGACTTCTCAGAGACAGGTCTCAGTCAGTCCTGGTCCCAGGTCCTGGCAACATCTTTGGGTTTGCCACAGGAGGCAGAGCTGTAGCCTGTGAGCCTAGACCTTCATCTGCAGGAGTTACAGACTACAGCCACAGACCTATAGTTTCTGAGGGCACAGACCTCTTTTAATAATAACAAACCCCTGAAGAGTTGAGGAAAATAGAAAGTAATATTTAATCAATGAAACCAGATGGTTACTTATGGGGTCACAGAGAAGGTAGAAAGTGCTTATTGTGCCTGTAGGGCTGCTCCAAGAAGTACCTTCAGAGCTTCTGACTCAGAAAAATGCTGAACCCAAACATGCATCTTGTTCTGACCCTTCTAATGAGATGTTTATGCATGAAATTAAACAGAGTAATTAAACCCTTCAAAGCAATAACAATCCATAGTAACGCTTTGTTCACTGCATCTCATATTAAGTAGAGCATTGCTGCCTTTTGGGGGGAAGGGCTGGACATCATTCAGTGAACTCAGAATATAACCCTGCTTTTTTCATGTCTGTTCTTTCCAAGAGTAGACTGCCTGTCTATGATGTGTGTGTGATGCCACCAAACTTTTCGCAGTACTACAAATAGCACACTTGTCACTGATCATCAGAGGCATCTACCCAGCTGTATGGGGTTGGAGAAATTCTTTAAGACTGCCCATTAGGATCTCAGTTGCTCCTTTCCCCCCTCTTCCACCCACTCCCCTGTGTCTAATGCCTCTCCGCACCAGCCTGGTCTTAGTACCTGCCCTTGGTGATGCCACTCAATTCCACAGTGGAGGCTGCACTTTGAAGTGCTCCAGAAATGCCCTGACAGCACCTGGCCAGGCAATACCACACCACTTTCTCTTCTGGATGTGTAGAGCCTTGTTTACTCCCCACACTTTGAGCAGCTGTGCCCTGCTCCAGCACTTGGAAGAGGAGGCCTAGCAAAATTACCACTGACTGCAGAAAACCCTTTCCATGTCTTCACTTCCCGGACAGGACCAAGAAAGCAGTAAAGACTAGGAGATTACAGTTGGTAATTTTGGTATCAGTGAGTGTTGGGGACCTGCATAAATACACTGTTGATAATACTGACCCTAACAAGATACTATTGGAGTAGAAATATGTACCCATCACTACTTAGTCTTACTGATGCCAGGAATGAGGGAAGGAACATGTGGCTGTGGAAAGTGCTGCTAAATCTTTAACTGGACTGGGAACCAGTTTCCTTTAGGAAAACACGGCACTCACAGGATTCTTGAAAACTGCCTGGGGGAAGAGCCTAAGCAGTGCAGTTCACTTTGTCATTTTTCATGAAGACAGATGGTACAGATGATTTATAATTTACTGATCTGATTTTGAGCTCACCTATGTTACCCCAGAACCACAGATCACAGAAACAAAAATGCTTGAACTCCCATCCCCTGGGCATAGCTTTCCAGACTACTGTGGACTCAATAGTCTCCACAGAAATAATGCAGTTATTTTGTTGTATCTGACAGTTTTACAACCACCATAAACAACATGAAATGACCTTACTATGAGCCATTCTGGCACTCTGACCTCTCCTGCCTCAGGTCAGATTGAAGATGGGATGAAGTTTAGCATAGCTGAAGAAAACACTCATGTGAACATGCTCACAGCTTAAAAGCAGTCAAGATTAAGGATCCTTCATTTGTTGGGGATTCTTTAAAACCACATTTTCCAGTACAAAAATAGCTTCTTTGTAAGTCAAAACCATTTGCACAACTTAAAAAAAAAAGAAAGAAAAGAAAAAGAAACGTTCTGAAATTTCCTTATACAGATATCTTTTAAAGAACAAATTTCTCTTTCTTTCTCTGGAATTGTATTTTTTTTTGAAATTTAAGTTCACTATGGTAAAGCTACACCAAGCAGAGGAAATCCACTCAGAATGCAATGATTTAATAGTTCAGATTTTTTTTTATTTGGTTTTGTTGATTTATGGAATATTTTTTAAATGTCTTCATCTTGATTTTCACAAGACATTTTCCCACTACTTTCGATGTTTTTTAGCTAGAGAACTGAAGCACAGAATCACAACATAGTTGAGGCTGGAGGGCAATTCCAGAGGTCCCACCAGTCCAAACCCTCTCCTCAAAGCAGGGTCAATTCAAGCAGGTTGCTTGGATCTTTATTCTTGTCGATGGTAAATAACTTTGCTTAAATTATCTCTTTTTTTAATGTATAAAGTTAATTGGGGGTAAAAGCTCAAGCCAGAATAGATTCTCATAACAGTGAAGTAGAAAGCCAGTCAATATCCAGCTTTCATACATTTTCTCCTTCAAGCACAAGGTGAACAGAACCTGGCATTTTGCCTTGTACGGTGCAGTTGCAGTTACAGAAAAATTTATTTTATTTGGACTGAAGACTTAAAAATCCTGTAACACCAGCGTTCACTGGTCAGCTTCTTTAGATATACGGGCTGCAATTTCAGTCAATCTCTGGGCTGCTAGTGTTGAACAAAAAAGGATACTAGGCCAAGCATTGCATACACACAACATGTTGAAGGGCTGACTCCAGTCAGACATGTAGAGAACCAGAGAGCAGATTTCCACTATCTCTCTGGGCAATACATCAATCTACAGTCCACCTTAAACTGTGGGCTCACACAATCTCTCTGACCTGAGGCAACCCAGATACTGCAGAACATGCCAAAATGGGGGGACTAGAAAGGCAATGAAATCTAGTTTTGATTCTAAGATTTGTGGTGAAACTTTAAAGTTTCAGAATATCGAAGTGCCAAATTTAAATAAATCTGCTGAAAGCTGCTATGCTTATACTCCAACATGTCCTGAAAACACTGGAATTCTGCCACCAACTTCACTAGGAACAGAAACTGTCATTTTAGAGGTTATATTAGAGGCTCTTGTTTCTCTAATGCCACCATGCATGTTAGGAGGGGGATTATTTCTCTAAAATCCACTGAAAATTTGACTGAAGGAGAAAGAAGGGATTGTTTGGATATTTATGAGGATTTTAATTTGTCTAAACTGTAATGCAGGGGGAATCCAAAATGTCAGCTTGCAGTGCTTCAGATCTATCCTTGTAATTGCACCTGCTGAGATCATTCTTCTAATTCTGTTTACTAAGACAACTTTGAATTATTAAATAGTATTAATTCATTGTTATGCCATATCTCATGAGATTCTTGAACTTCCTTAATTTGCATTGATTATGTTCCAAAAACACTGAAATAAAACAAAATAAAAGATCTCCCAGTGTTATTCACTTTCATATTGTCTATTTTATTATTTATTCTACTGTCATTATTCTAACATAGCACACTTCAGAATAAAAAGTTTTAAGGGCAATTGAAATTTTTGGAATGTTGTCAACAATATTTGTCTCTGGAAATAGCTAGAGAGAAATCTAATTGTGAAAGTTTTACTTTCTATTATCCTAGAGCTTTGCCATCGGTATCATTTGTTTTGTATACATTTTTCATAGCATATTTATCTTCAGAAAATCAAGAAATGGGTTTCTGACATAATCATAACATAGCAACAGATCAGAGCAGGGGCACATTGATATAGCACCTTGTAAATATAAAATAAATACATTCCCTGTGCTCAACACATAGGAAGGAAGCCTAAAGGGAAATAAATCTGCAGAAGTCAAAAGTTTTCTTTCAATAACTATTTTAGAACAACAGTTTTGGTAGTGCCCTAGCCCCCGAAGAAAAGGGACAACCTGAATTTCTTATGGATGGCCCCAAATCTGCCTTCAGCCCACAGAAGGGAGAACCTGAGCCTACCTGATGTAGTGTCCTTGAACTCCATTAGGACTGAAGGTCTGAAGGATCACCTCTGGGAGGAACTTATATCCACTAGCTGTCAAGTAAATGATGCTCACACCAAAGGGAGATTTGGTCTCATGTTAGATCAGGCATAAAACACAGAACGGAAAAATGTGAAGGTGAGGTGACAGGTGAGGAAATATTTGGGGTCCAAGCCACTGATAAAAAGCCAAGAGGAAAAAGGTATACATAGATTAAGAGCGGGAAAAAACACTGTTATTTCTAGTGAGATTGGTGAACAAATTGTTTACCATCTGCAATGCAGAGATACAAATAACTCACAGAAAAATAGCCTGGTCTAAGAAATAAACTTTTGAGCAGATCCTGGAAGTACAGTTTCACCAATTGTAAGCAGGATTTTGCAGGACTGAAGTGATTTTCCATTTAATACTAAGAGCAATAACAGCTAGGGAGGATGGCAGAGCTGGTGCTCTGGCTGGCTGCAGAAACACTGTTGGACAACGTTGAACAGACAGCTACATCTGCCCCCCTCAGCAGGAGGAAAGCCATGGCTATGTGGATCTCTGCAGCATTTAGTTTGAAGTGGCAAAATGAAAAGCTTCAGGAAGGACCTCTGAAACATTACAGGAAAGTCAGTGTGTACTACAGTTCAGGATCAAATAAAAAGTCACACTGGCAAGGGAAGACAATGTTCTGTTGAAGCCAATGTTAAAACACAGAAATGCGTTTCACCTGGCAGCTTGTCCCATTTCTCTGAAGTATCTGAGTGGGCAAGCGAGTTCATAGCACAAGCTGAAAGGATTCCTACCCTCATATCTGACTTGATGGCAATAGTAGAGGCTGGATGAGGTTGCAGATCCTTGCAGAGAGACTGTAGGCACACTTATTCCTCGCTCTTTAGTCCTAGAGAGAAAAAAGGAGGATGAAAAATCAAGAAAATGAATGAGAGGTAAAAGAAATGGAAGATAAAAAGATAAAGCCTTGAGATAGCAAATAAACCTCTGAGCAAGCATTGAACAGCTGCACATATGCTTTACACAGAGCCAAATCTAGAGTGAAGAAGAAAATTAAGGGAAATAGCCCATGTTTTTTAGTGGAAGTTTGTTGGACTGCAAATAGCATTTGAGGATAATGCATAACAGATGGTAACTTAATGGGAAGGGAGACAGAAAGCAATTTACAGCATATAAACTGTTCTATGAAATAGCAGGGCAAAAGAAAGTGCTGAAAGAAGTAACTAGTAAATGATACAGAAAGTGAAGAAGCTGTGGCCTTCTTGAGGTAAATGAGGACCTGCAGCTGTGGGTTACATTATGGGCAAGAGATAAGAGAAGAAAATATGCACTCAAAATAACATATATGAGAAAAGGGACAAAGGGGGCAGAGGACATTAGTAGAGGTGAAAAGTCAATCCACAGCTGACCAATAAAAACATAACTAAAGGAGGCTTTGTAGGAGCGCTCCAGGGTCCTGAATCTGAATTCCAGCAAAGGGAAGGTTAGAAATCAGAAGAAAAATTATATGGGGATGCACCTATGAACTAAAGAAAAGAAATGAAATCTTATTTCTCTTTCTTTCAAATAGCCAATGTAAAGGAGAAAAGGATAGTACTATAGTTTCACATGTAGTCACCCTTCACCTACCCCTTGATACTACGATGTTTTGGCTGTTGGGCACATGTGAAACCACATGAAGCACAAAATTACAGTGGTACTTGGAGCATGAAGCCACACTTGACTCTTGATAGGATCACCAGACCAGGACCTCCACTAATCTTACTTGTAGATCCAGTCTCTTGAGGGAAAGCAAAAAAGACCTCTCTGGTTTCCCAGCAAGGTGTTTTTAGCACAGAGATAAGGTGTGCTTAGGTAGGGAGCTTTGCTATTAGGGCTTCTCTATTTCTACAAATACTTGAATCCATATTCACTGGACCAGCGAGGGCAACCCATTTATTAAGGCACTAAAGTGGGAGTAAGTGTTAGCAAATGAACATTTGAACATTAAAAAAACAAAAAAACAAAAAACAAAAACAAAAAAAAACCAAAACAAAACAAAAAACCCAAAACAAAACAAAACAAAAAAAAAACAAAAACAAAACAAAACCAAAACAAAAAAAACCAACAAAAAAACCCAAAACAAACAAAACAAAAAAAAAGCCAAAAACAAAAACCAAAAACAAAAACACAGAAATCTTTCTGGGGTAGCCTAATTCAAGGATTGGGCTATAATAAGAGAAAGTGTATGTAGGAGTTTTGAGATTAAGTGCACCACTGTAATGCCTAATGCCTGAAGATTGCAAAGGAAACCTGAGTAACACCAAATTAGAGTGAGTGTCTAACCCTGAGCATTCCTCTCCCCGAAATCCATAACTGAGCAACATCCATGCTCTATATGTAACATATGAGGGGAATGTGTTGGGACACAAAGCTAGGAGGAGTGGCTGATAGACCAAACTGCTATGCTACCTTTCAGAAGGACCTGGACAGGTTGGAGACATGGGCAGAGAAGAACTGTCTGAAATTCAACAAAGCCAAATGCAGTGTCCTACACGTGAGGAGGAATAACCCCCCAGGCACCAGCACAGACTGGGGGCTGACCTGCTGGAAAACAGCTCTGTGGAGAAGCACGGGGTGGGCGTGGGAGGGGGGAGCGGTGGTCCTTGTGGACAACAAGCTGTCCATGAGCCAGAAGTGTGCCCTTGTGGCCAAGAAGGCCAGTGGTATCCTGGGGTGTATTAGGAAGAGCATTGCCAGCAGGTCGAAGGAGGTGATCATGCCCCTCTATTCACTCTGGTGAGGCACATCTGGAGTGTCCAGTTCTGGACTTCTCAGTACAAGAGAGACAGGGAGCTCTGGAACAGGTCCAGTGGAGAAGAACAAAGATGAATGGAGCATCTCTCTTGCAAGGAAAGGCTGAGAGAGCTGGGCCTGTCCAGCCTTGGGAATAGATGACTGAGAGGCAACCTCATCAATATATTTAAGCATCTGAAGGGAAGGTGTCATGAGGATGGAGCCAGTCTCTTCTCAGTAGTGCCAAGACTATACCAAGGGAAATACAGTTTTGTAAGTATTACATCTTGGTGTGTATCTTGCCCAGAATGGGAGAGCAGCAACTTGAATCCAGAGTTTACACCTCTGATTCTTCCCCTGAAGTCATGTTTTTTTCAGGCCACACAGGAAGGAGAACAAGGAACTCATTTTTTAATTTAGAGTCCAGAGGTTAAGATAGTTAATTATGATATGATAGCCTGCCTCGTTTCCTTTCTGCAAGACAGCATCTCAAGCGTCTGAAGAAGAATGGAAAAGGAAATGAATATGAAAAAGGAAATGGATAAAACACAGAATTCTTGAGGAAAAGAGGCCAGTTTTATTTAACTTTTAAAAACAGAAATAAATATCTGGGAGGCTATTTACTGGCAAAGTAAAAAATAATGAAATTAATTAGAATGACCTTAAAAGCAGCAAGAATCGTTAATCTGGAGTCAAGCTGAAAATGCAAAAAATTAAAATATAAGCATTTTATAAAATTAATTCCTTATGTCTGTAGTTAAGAATATTTTCCTGCATCTGTTGTATTCTCTTCAGCATTTATTTATATAAATGTAGAAGGAAATTAGTAAGCCCTAGCATGTGTTAATATCCAACTCATATATTTTAACGGGTCTGTACTCACTTCACTACATTTGCAAATCTCTGGCTAATAGCAAGTAGTATGGTGTTATTGGGGTAGTGCAAACAAATTAAGGGCCATACACACCTATGACAAAAAAGCCTTGATAATGACACAATTGAGATTAACAGTGTCCTATAGAGTCTCCTAAAACCTAGAACTAACTCGTTCCTGTTAAAATGCCAAATGCAATTACTACAGCACTTTAAATTACAGTGGCAGTCTGAAAAGGACCAAGAAATGGTCTTTCTTAACAGGTCTACTTCTCAGCACTGACTTGTTTCTATTCACCTGGATACTGAAAACCTCTTACTAAAATTCTTTTTCTCCTTTGACTCTTCAGTTCCCTAGCAGTCAAGAAGATTAAGTGGATCCCACTTTGTCATGAGCATCTTCAGCAGAATTGTTGTGAGCAATGGATGCTCAGTTGCAAGTAATGTCCTAAGCCAGCCTGCTGACACTTTGCAAATACTGGAGGTGAACTGGAACAATGTATGAAAATAAAGTACAGTTTGCGACTGAGAAAGACTATAAAAAAACTCTTAAAAAAATAAGTATTTAAGCAGTTTGCTTATATATGTCAACAGTAAAACTAACTCAACTGTTAAAAACAATGCTTCCCTAGAAAGCTTAGACTTCCCACTGAGAAAGACATTTCAGTTCTACTAACAAAAGTCAAGACTTATTATTAAATGCCATCATATGTAATTTTTGATCTGAAGCAGGCATCCCGTGTTGTAGCATGGCAATGTAGCTATAGGGTGATTGTGGACCTGTTGTGGAAAAAGTCTTCTAGCTTTATAATAGAAAATAAGGTGCTGTCAAGTTACGATTAAAGTGCATAGAGTGTCCAAGATACGTTACACAATTTATGTAACGAAATTGTAGAATTGTCCCAAAATGGATAAAAGGCTAAACAAGAGAATGACTTACAGACTGTTTTATATCTTGTGATCTTTAAATTCAACTTAAAGTTGATTTCTAAAAGCAAATGAAAACTTATACCTCATTTGAAAATAAATATGGGACTACTGTTCATCTCCACACAAGATGTAAGGGCACAGAAGTGCTGGTGGAGGCTGTATGTCCTGAGGATCAATTGAAGGCTAGACAGCCTGGCATAACCCAGCTGAGGATCGCTGCTTCTCTGGGAGTGGAGCCTTCACTTGTCTTTTCTCACTGTGCCACACAATCCTGAGGACTCAGAGACTGATGTCTAACCCCATTACATGTTCCCCTCATAAGTAATTCTTCCCATTTTTCTTCAATCTCTATGTTATGTTTTGTTGTATTGTGTTTTATTCCATGCCAGTTTACTGCTTTAGGTTTTTGGACCTAAAAATTTTGCATGGAAAGAAGGTATCATGGTCTTCTTGGACAAACAATTAGTCTATCTTGCCTTTCAGAATAGTAGAGTATTTAAGATAAAAATGACTTTGAAACAAATATTGAATAATGAAGTATTCATATCAATCTTCTTTTATATTTTGCGGAGGCAAATAAATCAATATCTTATAATCCTGCATCACAATAGCAGACAAAGCTGGTAGATAGTGAATGCAGAAGGACTTACTTCCCATTTACACCAAAAGTAGTTTATGACAGTAATAAATTATTGATGCCCTGTCTACCCATAAGATTCAGATACTCTCAAAAACAGCTGAGTCCATATGTCCCATAAGTAATTTTCCTATTGTTCACAGTGCCCTTGTCAGGCTTTCTGAAATTCTGGCTGACCAGCAAAATGGTAGAGTAAAAATATCTGTGGAGTGGAAATCAGGTTAGTTGCATTGCTCCAGAATCGCATTAAAGAGTTAAAATTTTCAATTTCTTAGTTATGCCACAAAATCAGTCCTTTCCAATCTCCTTCTCCAGCCTGAATGTACCTTCTGAGGTTTTCTAGAATTTGTCCTATTGCTTAGATGGCCCTGTGTACTGTTTTTTCTGCACAAAACCTCCACATATCTAGTATTCTCTCTGCTTCTTTCCTTCCCTTCCACTGGACTTCATCATAACTGTTTCTAATTTGTTCATTGCCTTGGGCTGCTGACAATTGCCACTTAAAAAAGGTTATAAAACTTATAAATTGTAGATTACTTGGATTTTAGTAAGCTTGGGAAAGATTGTTGTGGTATTGTGGAATGTCGTGGATACCAAAGAATTTTCTGATAGTGTAATTCTTCCTCAATGAAAAAGAACTACTTTGAATCCAATCTGATTCAGTGCAAAAATGGAATAAGAAATTGGCACTATGAGAAGAACCAAGGTTCACTGGGAATAAAACATCAAATGTAAACTCAACCCATGGTAGATATTTTAAGGAATGTGAATGTGTACCTTTATTATGGGGATAAAGTTTGACCAAAATAGTGGTGAAGAACAGTGATTGTTAGAAAGAAGTGAGAGATGACTGCATAGGTGTTATCAGTAAACAAAAAAACCTACCAAAAAAACCCTTAAGAAGCAACCAAGCAAACCTGGCTTGAGTTAGGTATGATTTAACACAACTTAAATATACTTAAAAGTAACAAATGAGGGTGATGAATCTAGTAACTTTTTCAAGGAGCCAGAACATCCTCCACAGTATTCAACAAGTGCCTGCCTTGGTTAAGTGGACAACTGGTCCTGCAATGATCAAGGGAAATAAAACCATTTTCCAGTGTTTTCTTATGAACTTGAAAGCTTCTAGTTTCAATAATATCTGGAGTTACATACCTGAGACCCCAGGTTGAAACTATTTACTAAGAGTTACTTTTTATTTTTCACATGCTTTGGAGTTTTTAGAATTCTTCAAAAAAAAAAAAATACTTGAAGGGGAAGGCTGTCATTCACAGGGAGCTTGACAGAAGCATCCTGAATTCCAGTAAAGATGAACACAAAGTCCTGCACTGTTAAACTCAGATGCCTAGGCACAATGCTGCAAAACCTGATGGGCAAAAGATTGAACATGTGCTAGTGTGCCCCTTTGGCAGCAATGCCTACCTGCACTTTTGTGTAGCAAAAGCATAACTGAGAGCTTGAGGGACACGTTTGTTTCCCTCTGCTCAGCACTGGAGAGGCCCCACCTGGGGCCTTCAGGTTTCGGCTACCCCAGCCAGACAACAACACAAGGTCAACAGGCTGGAAGGAGTCCAGTAGTAGTCCAGTAGCAGTCCAGTTGGAGAACACAAAAGGCAAGGAGAGGATGAGGGAACAGAGCTGGTTCAGTCAAGAGCAGAGAATTCTTCCTCTTGCTCTACTCCACTGTCTAAAGGGGACAGAATAGAAGGTGAACCATTTTCAGATGTGTGTAGGGAATCCAGAAGAGACAATGGCTGCATGTTAAATTGCAGGAGATTCATGCTATGATGTGAGAGGACTAGGAGAAATTGCTCAGAGAGGTTTTGGAACCTCCATCTTTGCAAATTTCAAACTTTTACAAGGTGAGCCCCTGTGCAACCTGAACTAACTTTGAAGTTTTCCCTGTTTTGAGTGGGGAGTTGGAGTGAATGAGCTCCAGAGGTCACTTCCAACATACATTTCTTATGATTCTGGTTTTTTGCTGAATCAGTGTGGTATTGTTTTCTAGTTGATTGTCATAAGATTTTGAAAGTGTGGGGTATTTTCACCGTAGAGGGTCAGAAAATTATTCTTACTTTTTTCTTTTTTTTTTAATAGATATTGAATTATTATGGTGTGAAGTAGGAATATTTTTGTATATGTAGAACTTAATGTGGACTATGAAATTGCTCCATCTCCACATCTTTAAAATATCTGCAACATATTATGCATCTGCAGCAATCCACATGATCATTTTGACAAAAAGTCATCCCTAACGAACCTGAACTATATTGTAAATATTTGGGTTTTCTAAGCCTTTCTTTTCTTTAAATCAATTTTTTGTTTATTTAATGAAAAACTTGGAAATTATTTTCCTGTGCAGATAGCAAAATCACTGCTACTGTCTCTCTTTGATATCCTAAAATCTAAACTCTTTCTCTTTGTATAGGAAAATGGCTTAGTAAATTAGTATGTGCTGAAGCTGTAGATATTCTTGTTTATCAAGAGCTTTTCTGAGAACTGGCTACTCTGTATCAAGAAAGCTGTACCAGATGAAATTTAGCTTCCAATTTTTACCTTGATATATGTTTGCCTTGGTTTTAAAGAATTGCTCAGTCTCTATTTCTACTGAATGTGTACCACAGAAGATATTTCTGGAGTTGTGGGGATTTTGGTAAATCTGTAAAATATTCTACTTCAGTGGTCTGGGAAATATTTTTGGTTTTTAAGTTCAGGCAGCCTATTTTGTACTTGAGAAATTATTCTTTGCTACAACCAGAAGGAAGGAGAGTTGCAACTTCCTTCACATTACTTCACATTACAAGCTTTCACATGCAATGAAAGCTTGTATGGTTTTAAATGCGTCACTGGTCACTCTTTCTACAGTCCCAGAAAGTGACCTTCTGAAACAGTCAGATGTTGTTTTCTGCCTGTGTTTGATTTTATTGATGTTTTTCAAAGGACGTTGTGCTTGTGTAATGTAGGTTTAAAGTCTGTCTTTATAATTGTAGTGTTATTGCTTTTTACCCTCTGTGGTAAATATTTATGAAAAAAACACCTCAGTGGGTACTTCTGAGAGCTGATGAGTAGATAGATGTAGTTCCAGGACATCACTGGGAATAGGGCTGAGTGTGGTTAACCACCACCCTGTTGGATACACCAATGCTGCTGCCTTTGTATATTGCCAGGTATACCCCCTATATGCGTGGCAATTTTTCGCAAATTCAAGAATGTATTTTTTGAATGTAAATGGTAGATCCATTAGTGAAATATTCAGACTTCAAGTGTCATTCCACAGTCATTTTGGGACATACATAAAATTGATGGGGTGAACAGAATATCTGATGGGTTTATGCATCTTATTTTCAGATGCTGAGATAGGATATTTGCCAGGAGTTCCTTGACTGTGTGACAAGCTGACAATAATTTTCAATATCCTGCTAACAGCTCTTTTCCGTCTGCTGCCAACAGATGCCCCGAGTAACTCTGTACTAGCTGAAGATTTATCTTGGGAAAAGTTCTTGCTGAAAAAAGCTCAAGCATGTAAAGCTTGTCAGGAAAGAAGACACGGGAACCAGGGAGGAGCTGAGTAGCAGAGGCCAAAGTTGAGTAACAACTGCTGGATGGAGGAAACTCAGTAATGGATCCCTACACCAGTAGCTGATGTTAACATTGCTCAGATTTTGACAGTGGCAATGGAGATAATGTGTGCTGGTGGCATTCACCTGGAGAACAGAGGAATTTCTTCATGGAAAGGGTTGTCAAGCATCGGAACGGACTGGCCAGGAGGGTGGTGGAGTCACCATCCCTGAAGGTGCATAAGAAAAGACTGGACGTCTTAGTGCCATGTACTTAGTGCCACACAGTACTTAGTGCCATGGTCTAGTTGACAAGGTAGTGGTTGGGCAAAGGTTGGACTTGATCTCAGAGATCTTTTCCAACCTAATTGATTTTGTGATTCTGTGAAAGGCTTTATATTGGTCACTGTACAAGGAAAGCTGGGAGAAAGCTTACAGCCTTACATGGAAGCATGCTTTTGTCACAATAGATAAACACCACTTCTTATCTAGAGCTAGAACATCTCTTTGTGGTACTGAAAATTTACAGAATGATTTACTCCTCATCTCTGTAAGATCCTTTTTATGTTTAGAGACAGTTTTTCTTTCAATTAAATGTGAATTTTGTTGTCAGAAAAATTATGCTTAACAGTCATTAAATACTAAACTGAGTGGAATAAAAATCTTGCAGACTTCTCAGCTCATATTTTATTAATTTTATGTTCCTAGCAAAGAGGAATAACCCGCACAGTTTGCAAAATCCTTCCTCTTGCTTGATCAATAGGCTATGTATAAAACTTTCCAACAGACAGAAAATTCTTGGAGTATAATTCTTCAATGCTGTTTATCTCCCAAATTAAACTCCACCTAGGTGCAGATGTCTCATCCCTTGGAGCACTATTTATCACAATAAAAATTAAATATAGACTTGGCTTACAACAGGCCCAAAAATTGAACTGCCTATTAGATACTTCATGTCCCATTCATTATGAACCTGTTCATGATCCTGCCTGTAATTACTAAAATATACCACTTGAAATTTTTGCTGAATTTGTGCATTTAAAATATTAAGTATTCGACGCACAGGTTACTCAGAGAAGTTTAACTGCATCTTAACTTGTGAGAATTCATAATAAATAGTTTCTATTTATTTCAAGCAAAATCAGAATGTCTTCTGCCTCCCTAACATCTGATAAAAATACCTGTGGATCAGTATTATGAAAGATCGGAATTTTTACCAATCATTTCGGCCAGTCTTATATATTTTGAGTGCTATCTCATGTCTCCGTTAGACATTTTCTCTGAAAATTACATGAGGGTAACAGGCTTTTAAAAAGCTTGGGCTGAAATGAAATGCTCTGGCTGATATATTTATACCGTCATTTTAGCTTGTGTTTAAGCTCACCCTTGAAACTGAACTCTCTAAATAATGCTCCTTCAGATTTTAACCCTGCATACGCTCAACTGATGTGCCATATGGGGAAAGACAAATGCATGATGGGTTCTGGCTGCAACATCACTCCTGTCCACACAGGCACAGGAGGTAAGCAGCTCAGGCCATGATGGATAGGAAGCCACACTCACACATATGTAAAAAAATTCATATTAAAATAAACCCATTGAGACCTGTTGTCAGTGTGCCTTAATGGAAAAAAGTGATACCATGCCCTTCATTGTAATGATCTTTCCCCCACTATTTGCTAGATTACCTATTGTTAGGTGAAATATCATAATGATAAATATCAGCCCTCAGATGTCCAGAAACACTGCATTAATATGAACATTTATTGTGATGTTACTACTTTACAGATGAAAATACTGCAGAACGTAAATTTGTGGGGAAGGGTCTCTAGGTGTCATTTTTCATTACGGAAACTAACCCACATGTAATTTTTTGTAATGAATCATGTAGACCATGGCTTTCCAGCTTTCCAAAGAAGCTATGGAGAATACAGCCAAAACTCTAAAGCTAGGTAAATGTCCCAAGATACGTAATCCAAAGCTCCTTTGTTTTTTGTGTGAATCCCACATTGTTCTTATCCAGCCATCTAAATACCTATATGTCAAAAAGCCATTATAGTCTGTCTGTGAGTCTTTGAAATTCGATGACATCTGGAAATTTGATTGTGGTGCGATTTGGATGAAACTCAGAGCCAGGAGCTTCTGACTCCTCAATGCTTATCTAATTTTGCTGCAAACATATTGCCTACCATTAGGCAAGCTATTTAAATGCCATGCCCTGGTTTGTCTTGCTGCACTAATGGGAGCAATAAATACCATGGAACCCTGCTAATTAAAGCACCACACATTCCTGTTGCTGGTCAGGATGGTAAAAAATTGCTGTACTACAGCTGGTAGCAAACACGTATTCTTCAGCTATGCTACAGCTATTTCCAATAAACATTAGTTTGTCCATGCAAGATGAAACAAAATAAGTCATAAGTTTTCAAGTGCCTGTAATAAATATATTTCTTAGGATAATCAGTGCAGATAACACAGAAGCTAATGTTGAGAGAAGTCAATTATTTACAGTTGGTAATATCCAAAATGGTTTTTCTATGCCTGTACTGCTGGGTGTTTTGAAGTTTAGCATGTGAATACATTCTGCAAAAGCACAATTGCATATAATTTTCTACCCAGCAGCTATTTTCATGCAAATACCAGAGTTAGGAGTAGGTCCAGTGATCATGAACACTTCTAATTGCTTCCACATTGTCATGTGATTTAAAATGGAATCTTCTCTTTAGTATTAAAGCATTTTTCAAATTATAGCTCAGACTGTTAAGCTATTTTAGCAGCTTTAGTATGGTTTACAGAGGAAACAGGAATTATAAAAATGTCATATGCTGGATATTTTCAACCCAGTTGTGAATGTCAGGAAAGGCTCTGGTTAGGAGATATATCCCCCACCCTTCTCCTCTGCATTTCATTCTCAAACTTTTTCTCTAACAAAGTCAAGGTTCTGTAGATCCAAAACTGCTGCTGCTGTTCATGGTCATGTCACTTTTACCCTTTTTTATTTCATCCATCACATCAGGTGTTTTGTCTTTTTGTACTTGGTTTATTAGATTTATAGGGGAGGGACCATCTCTTGTATTTTGCATTCTCTAAATCCAGTGAAGGCTAATACATTGAATATTCATAAGTCACATTCACTACTCAAACACCATTTATATGTTGCTTCTAACTGTCATAAATTTCCATATTGGTTAAGTAATGTCATTAATCAGAGCATAGTAATCTAAATTAAATCACAGTTAAGGAGAGAGTTGTTCCATGAGGAGAGCAGACCTCAGGCTGCTCAAGCAGTTAGTAAGTAAGGTCCCTTGGGAAAATGCTTTTGCAGGTGCCAGGGTCCATCAGTTCTGGTCACTTTTCCAGCATCACCTCCTAAGGGCACAGGAGCAGGCAATTCCCAGATGTCGGAAGTCAAGCGGGTAAGGTAGAAGGCCAGCTTAGTTGAGCAATGATCTCCTGGAAATAAGGCAAAAAAGAAAGGTGTATGCCCAGTGGAAGCAAGGTCAAGTGGCGTGGGAAGAATTCAGAGATTCTGCTTGCACTGTAGGGAGAAAATCCATGTGGTCAAAGCTGAAATGGAGTTGAAGCTGGTCAGGAATATAGGAGACAATAAAAAGAGTTTTTTCAAACATAGTAATGGCAATAGGGAGTATAGAAATATCATCGGCCCATTCCAGGATGAGGATTGTCACCTCAAAAACAGAGATGGAGACAAGGCTGAGGTGTTTAATGCCTTCTTTGTCTTTCTCTTCAACATGGATGATGGACCGAGGGGGTCTCAGTGCCCTGAGCTGGACGACCATGATTGTGAGAATGATCAGCTCCCAGTAGACCCTGAAATTGTGTGGGATCTGCTGCTCCAGCTGGATTCGTACAAATCCATGGGGCTTGGTGGGATTCATTGAAGAATCCTCAAAGAGCTGGCTGATGTCACAGCAAAACCTTTCTTGATGATTTTTGAGCAGTCTTGGGAATCCGGAGAGGTCCCAGCTGACTGGAAGCTGGCAAACATTGTCCCAGTTTTGAAGAAGGGCAAGAAAGTGGATCCCAGAAATGACAGGCCTGTCAGTCACTTCATTGTTTGGTAAAGTTACGGAGAAGATTATTCGGGGAGATATTGAAAAACACCTGAAGGACAACGCAGTCATTGGTCACAGCCAGCACGGCTTCATGAGAGGAAAGTCCTGCTCATCAAACCTGATTTCCCTTTATGACAAGGTAACCTACATAGCTGATCAAGGGAAGCCAGCTGATGTGATCTTTTAGGATTTCAGTAAAGCTTTTGATACTGTCTCTCACAGAATCCTTCTGGACAAAATGTCCAGCACACAGCTGGATAAACACATCATGTGATGGGGTGAGCAATTGGCTCATGGGTCAAGCACAGAGGGTAATAGTGAATGGGGTGACATCATCGGTGACATCACTGGTGACCTGTCACTAGTGGGGTTCCACAGGACTCCATCTTAGGCCCTGTGCTCTTCATCTTCATGAATAACTTGGATGCAGGACTGGAAGGGATACTAAGCAAGTTTGCGGATAACACAAAACTGGGAGAAGCTGTTGACTTCCTCAAAGGCAGGGAGGCCCTGCAGAGAGACCTCGATAGATTAGAGAACTGGGCAATCGCCAACCACATGAAGTTTAACAAGGGGAAGTGCTGGATTCTGCACCTGGCATGGGGAAACCCCAGATGTACATACAGACTGGGCTATGAGATGCTGGAAAGCAGTGCCATGGAAAGGGACCTGGGGGTCCTGGTCGATGGCAAGTTGAATGTGAGTCAACTGTGTCCTGGGGGGCATCAGGCACAGCATGACCAGGCAGGTCGAGGGAGGGGAATGTCCAGATCTACTCTGCACTGGGGCGGCCTCACCTTGAATATTGTGGGCAGTTCTGACACCACACAATATGACAGATATTAAGCTATTAGAGACTGTCCAAAGGAGGGCAAAGAAGATGGTGAAGGGCCTTGAGTGGAAGCCATATGAGGAGCAACTGAGGTCACTTGGTCTGTTCAGTCTGGAGAAGAGGAGACTGAGAGGAGATCTCATTGCAGTCTACAACTGCCTTGATCAGAGGCACTGATCTCTTCTCTGTGGTGATTAGTGACAGGACCCAAGGGAATGGCCTGAAGTTGTGTCAGGGGAGGTCTAGGCTGGAAATTAGAAAAAGGTTCTTTATGCAGAGGGTGGTTGGATGTTGGAACAGGTTTCCCAGGGAAGTGGTCATAGCACCAAACCTGATAGAGTTTAAGAAGTATTTTGACAATACTCTCGGGTAGATGGTAGGACTCTTAGGAATTGTCCTGTGAAGGGCCAGGAGTTGGACTCAATGATCTTTGTGGGTCCCTTCCAACTTAGCATATTCTGTGATCTTAATGTTACAATTTCCTGATCTAATACAAAACCTCTCACGACTTTTGTGTGCAAGAAGGGACAAAAGCATTTCTGTTTTGCAACCAGAAGGGCTTTCTAGCCTTGAGGCTGGGGCATTAAGAACCCTTGGCATGCCTAAGCATGTAGGGCAGCAAGGGACAAAGGTAGACCGCTATGACCCTTTGCTTCTGCTGGGAGGATGCAGAGCAATATCCAGACAGTATGTGTAGGATTCAGAGCCCAGGCATGTCTGTCAGCAGCTGCATTGTCCCTCTGCATTGTGCTGGCAATGCTCCTTCTCAACATCTTTCTTAAGGGTATTTTGAGACATTGTATTTTAGCTTGATGGATCTTTTTTAGAGCAGGAGTAGGAACTCTCATATGTCACTTGTGATTAATAGATTTAAACAAGAAGACAAAAATTATTTTTATCTCCAAAATAAGGATCACAACCATTTTTAGAGAGTAAAAGTTCTATTATCATATAAAACCTGTCTGCCAGCCTTCCCAAAATGTTGGTATTTTTGCCTAAATATACGGGAGAGAAACTCACCAGGCAATATTATTATGGATAAGATAGAGAGTAGGTCTTTAATGAAGACCTTCTGATGCAAGCAGTACAAAGGTGCACCTGTGTCCAGGGGTTCTACAATTTTATGGTACTATCCATCCAATCTGAGAACTATCCACACCCCTGATCCTCTCCGGAATTTCCTCCTGGCATGCCTCATGGGAAAACAGTCAGAAGTCTCAAGACCCCTTTCTTCCTTACCTTCCTCCTCCTCCTTCCAGCACACGTTATCTCTGGAGCTTCTTTAAGGTTCTGGGCCTTCAAGGTTGCTTTGGGTATAAGATATCTTGTTGTTCTGGTCTGGGGTGCCTATGTTCTTAAACAGGATATGTTTACTAGAGACCTTCCTTGAAAAAGAATCTAAACAAGCCTAAAGAATTTAGAAAATTTGATATGGAGCATGAGAATATAGTTTGATAAGTGTCAACTGCTATTCTAAAGTGTGAGAAACTACACAGCTATACTAAAAAGTCATATTTACTACACAGCTACATTAAAATCTACAAAAGCTAAAAATCCTAAAAATACAAAGGCATCAGTATTCTCGCTGCAGTTCCCAGTGGTTAATGGCTGCCTGGCGAAAATGTTACAGAGGTGGGCAACAAGCTGTCAGCACATTAAGAGGAGTTCAGGGGCTTCCAGACATCTCAGAAGACTGGCTGTCCATTTAAGACTGTTTGTGGATACTTAAGTGTCACTTTAAGATCCTCAACTGCACTGGTACCTATACATGGACACAGGATCAGTGTCTCCAGCTCCATCATTCTGGCACCTTCTATAACCACCACCATGGAGACAAAGGTGTCCTGCTCACCATGTCTTTTAGAAGAAGCTCAACTAGAAAGAGGATTGCAGTTTGAGGTTGGTTTAGAACCAATGTCAAGATGTCTTAGTTAAATATGGCTTATGCTGGACCTTCATCCCCACCACAGTGCGATCTCCAGCATCTTCTGTTACCCTCTTACCCCACTGCAGAATACAGATGTTCCACAAAGGTAAGCACTCTGAAATCAACATTCCTGTGAAATTCTGGGTCCAAATTCATAACTTAAACCATGTATAGTCCTACTGAATTGATGGCATCTGAGTCTCTGCATGCAAAACAACCTAATTTGAGATAAATCAAATTAATTATTCAAGATGTTATTACTTTAGTTTACATGTTTTTATAACTTTGTGCTGTCATAATTTCTCATATTCATGGCTTTGGATAACTTTTATTAATTGTGTGTAATATGGCTAATAGTCACTGTGTAGATAGGAAATGTAACTAATGAAATAGTAGATGAAATTACTGTAGGGTTATGTAGGTTATATTTTGAGACAGCTTAATTTTCATATACTAGCATATTATCTACGTAAAAATATAAATTATCTGTTATTAAGAGACATATACATAAAAGTTAATTTACAGAGATTTTGTACTGTACCAACTTTCAGGTGGTGAAATTTTCAAAAACTCTCAACTCTGGCTGAGTTAGATTGTGATTGGAATAAAATCTGAGTTAAATTTACAAAAATGCTACACAAGTAATTGCATTCAGTAGGTCCTAAACATGCTCTACAAGATACTAGGATATATTTTGTTCTTTCACAGTTTATAAGGAGATTTATATGTTTTTCAGGTCGTAGCAGGAATCACTAATGAAACAATATATACAGATGTTTGGCCACTCGTTTTCACTGAAACAGTGCTTCCAGGGAAGGACATCCATTGTCTACTTAGTGTAGTCAGAGGAATGGTCCCTGACACAGATTTGCCCCAAGCTGGCCAGTGGATCCCAAAAATCCCAAGCACAGTTTGGAATATAAACCCAGTCAATCTCAATAGGGAACTTGGCTATGTCCATCCTTTTTTAGGTAATTCTACAGTATGTGCATAGGCCATTCTTTTACACACTAACATAGCTGGAGCTATATGGTTCATGATGAAACACAGGGAAAAAGTATCTCTTAAACAGAAATTTCAGAAAAAAATCCTATTCTGTCAACTCTGATTTTATTGTAAACACTTTTGATATTTTATTTAAAACCTAATTTCTGGAAATAAGTGATTTAATTACTAGCTTCCTTTTGAGAAGCATCTTCTTGATGTGGTTGAACAGAACAGTCCTTTTTTCTTTTTATTTTCATTTTTAATCTTAATTTTTATTATATTTGTAGGGAGGGGTTGCAGAGAGCAGCTTCATACTGCAACCCTAAGTAATCCTAGCATCACATTTTTTGAGAGTGAGTACCATGTTGGAGATGAATCGTTGCTTTACACTGGCCATCCACTGCCCTTTTAACCTAGGAAAGAGGTTTCTTGTCACAGGGATAAATTTGTTCTTTAGCTTTACCTTTTACCAAGTCTCTCCAGCCTAAAACCACTGGAACCCTCCAGAAAGACTCACATTAGACCACAGACACAGAGAAAAAGACTGAAAAGAAAACCAAAGACCTGTCTAGCCTTTGAAAGACCTTCCACTGACTTTAAAGGCCAGATCCCAATTTGTGATTTCTTCTGGGTTCTTAAAAAGAAATCTCACTTGAATTCAGTTCTTGACCTTAAGGGAACTGTGATTTTACAGCAAAATTGCTAATGAGTTTTTATGTTCTGACTGACAAACATCAGCATACACCGACGGCCAGTGTATGAGCTTTGAGCTTTTACACCTACTACCAGGAAATTATTCTCAGAACTCTTACATGAAGTATTGTATAGTAAAAGCTCAAAGGTGAAAAGTGGTCTAGCAGTAAGAGCAGTTTCTTATGGAGGCATACAAATAAGCTTTAAATTGATGTATTTCAAATGTTGCTGCTTTATGATATGAGAATATCATATGAGAAGTGTGTGAAAATAAGATTACTGTTTTAATCATATCTTTTATTGGCTTTTCCTGAAATTATGCTAGCAATAAAGATGAATGTTGCAAAGAATCAATTTTAGCCCTGTACTTTATGCTGACCCTTCCTGACATCTGAGCTTCTGCAACATTGGGAACTGACATTATTAGTTGTTCAGCGTTATCAAACTGGAAATTTCACCTTATTAAAATGCAGTTGCTATGGAAACACCATAGTTCTGTGATTTTTTCTTGCAGGCAGTATAGAAAAAATCTTAGTACCAATATACAAGTCAATGCACGTCATTTTAAAATACCTTCTTAGTCCTCTGATGCTTTTATATACCAATAGGAAATATAAACTGTAGCACTTAATGGGTTGGAAGAGTGAAAGACACTTTTCAACAATAATCTCAAGTATATGCCATACAGAAATAATACCTAGACTGAGACGACTTCTGAATTATTTTTTTTTGTTAAAGCTAATGCTTCTAAAGGCCCCATTCCTGTCTTTTTTTTTAATTCATACTTACTTAATTCATTTGAATATTTTTATTTTAATAGTTTTGTCCTTGGGGTTTAAAGGCCTCTCTTCTTTCTGGAGAACTCTGAAACACTTACATGATATCATGCTATCATCCTTTATGACAAGGGAAAGGGGCTCTCACAGTTAATAATGAAACAGGAAATCTGATAAGCTATGTTCCTAGGATGTAAAAGAAGCACTGAGTAGAGCAGGAAGCAAACTGCCTGCAACACTGAAGACTAACGTTTATTCATTTCGCCATGTCAGCATTACTTTTTATATTGACTTTTCTTGACAGTTTTATTTTCTTGTTCTACCTTCTGTCACTTAGGTCAGGAATATTTATTCAGCTTATCATATTCTGGACAGCTAAGGATTTATTCACAGGTCTGGCACAGATTTTTTGGATATGCTGTATAGCTATGGGATATGAACTGGGCCAGAGCAAAGGTTTGATGTAGATAAATGTCTTATTCAGAGCCTAGTCAACAGTGGATGCCTAGGAGCATACAAAGGTCTTTTCTGATGTTCTCTTGTAGCCTTCAGCAATTTGAAGTTCAGGATCCTCCAGGATGGATTGTCACTTCCATAGTTTTGTCTAGTGTTTGGTTTGGTCAGGTAAGTTTTACACAAACCAAAAAAAACCCTGCTGTGCTGCTGAAATTTTGCCTGGGGACTATATCAAGAACCTTACTGATTTTAAACTTTCCATCTGCTTATCTCACTTGATACCTTCCATTTCCTGTAGTCAGTAAGAAATCATGAATTAGGTGTGTAATCCACCTTCTCCACATATTCATAACTTCATAAAGCTTTATGGCATCATTCACAGGCTGTCAGTTACAGGCAAGTCACTTCAATTCTCCGTTCTCCTATATCTCACCTTGAAGCAGAAACAATGAGAGCTCTCATTTTCAGAGAATACTCATCAGTGCGTACTAAAGAAACTACTGCATTAAAATTAGAATAATAACTACATTTATGGCAATGGAGTGCTACTAAATATAACTGTGTGAAAAGAGAAGCATATCAGACCCTAATGCACCTGTACTGGGATGACAGACCAGGGTGGACTGTTCTGTATGGGCCACTTATTTTCCAGCTGCTTTGGCAAGGTATAGTCAAGAGTGCATGAAAGGGAAGGGGCTGGTCACAGCAATGCTGTACTGTATGGATTCCTGTATTTGGATTCCCATGGTACTATTTCCAAAAGAGAAGCTTTGTCAAACGACAAAGCCTGTGCCAGGCGCTGGTGAGGCTGCGCCTCAAACCCTGTATTGAGTTTTGGGCCCTTCACTACAGGGCACTGAGGTGCTGTAGCATGTCCAGAGAAGGGTAACGAAGCTGGTGAAGGGTCTGGAGCAAAAGTCTTATGAGGAGCAGCTGAGGGAAGTGGGGTTGTTTAGCCTGGAAAAAAGGAGGCTCGAGGGAGACCTTATTGCTCTCTATGACTACCTGAAAGGAGGTTGTAGAGAGGTAGGAGTTACTTCTCCCAAGTAACAAGTGAAAGGATGAGAGGAAATGGCCTCAACTTGTGCCAGGTGAGGTTTAGATTGGATATGAGACAAAATTTCTTCACTGAAAGGGTTGTCAGTCATGGGAACTGGCTGACCAGGAAAGCGGTGAAATCACCATCCCTGGAAGTGTTCAAAAAATGTGTGGACATGGCATTTAGGGACAGTGTTCAGTGGTGAACGTGGCAGTGCTGGATTAACAGTTGGACTCGACCTTAAAAGGCTTTTCCAGCCTAAACAATTCCATGATTCTATGACAGTATATTTATCCTGCAAACACACAACCTGAAGCATTTCTAATCAGAAGAGAGTACCATGGGAATAAGGTTGAGGTTTAAAAAAATGCACTGAGTGCCATATTGGCAATTTTAGGTATCGAGTAAGTGAAGTTTGGAGGTTATCGCTTTTTCCAGATATTGCCTACTCCTGCTGTTATCACTTGTTTTTTTACCCCTGTATTCAGTGGAAACCAGATGGTAACTGACTTTACTTCAGTCACCCATTAGCACGGCTCTGTCTGCATGATAGTGAGGGTTGAGTGGCTGATTGATGCCCAGAACTGCAAGATTCTACCCTGCAACCAGTAGGGTGAAGGGGAGATATTTCAGTACAGCAACTCGAACAAACAAATATTTAAATCTTAAGAGAGGATGCACTGAGATAAGTCTGGGTAAACTAAGGCTAGGACAAAAAGGATTTAGCTGAACAGATTCCTGAGCCATGCAAAAAACTTAAAATGAACAATCAAACAAATATGCTTGTAGCAAAATTAAATTAATTTCCTTTGTAAAAGTTCATTTCTTGCTTAAACTCTCCTTCAGTCTGGTTTATTCTCTGATTAATTGTATAAGGTGTAAGTGCATGACAGAAAACTCACAATTTTCAAATGCCTTGAAAACACCACTTTTAATGTGATACTACTATTGCTAACTCTGTCCTGATGCAATACTGCTAGAAATACTTTTTCCTCCTTTGTAAAGAGAATCTAACCTGTTCTTATTTAACTCCTGCACAAAACTCAATGGACTTCAGTAAACTATATTTGTTCTTGGAATGGCTACATTTTCTTCCTTATTTAATACTGGGGGAGGGGAAGGATGTTACAGGGATTTGGTACATTATCTGTGGCTCACTAGCACTCTGGAAGTGAAGCCATTGGGTGCACAGAGCTATTAAGTGCCCCAAGTCATTAATTTGAAGGCATGTGTTTTTCATTTCCAAGCAGTCGTTCTGACTGTGTTAGCTATTTAGTATTGCTGTAGCTTAAATGTTAACATGTTAGGTATAAGTGGCAGATGTCCAGACACTTGATAAGAATGCTGGTGAAACCTGAAAACTTAGAGAAATCAAGCTATTGCTTCTGCAGAGGAACAGCCCTCTGTTAAAGCAAATCCCATGTCACAGTGGTGGGTGATAGTTCATGTTGATCTCTGTGTTTGAAACCTTGCTGTAAAGCCTTCCTGTAACATCCACACATTTATTCATGGGTAGTTTACAACCACTCGCTTTTGTGCCAGCATCTTGCACAGCCAGCTGTGTTCTATTTTGAGTAGTATTTTCTGATATGCACAGATTAAGTGGGTAATCTAAGAGCACAAGGACCATTGAATTGCACTCCCATGACAATAATTTGCAAATTTCTCTTCAGATTTCTTCACCTTCTTACAGTGCAAACAAGGATCAAATACTAAAAAAATTAACATAAAACTCTACTAGAACAAGTGGAGCTACCCTCCAGATAGTGAAGGGAAAGGAGAAAAGAGAGTCCATTATTTGAACAGCAGGCAAGTACATAATGTGACAGAAATGATGGTAGTTTTAGGGAAATATTAAAACAGTATCTTTGTGCTATGACAAGATAGGGCTCTAATTGCTAAATTAAATTACACTAATTAAAAATACTTAGTCATTATCATAACTCCAGAATAATTCTTAGTGGCTTCAGAAAGAGAAATACTTTGGGGATAAAAACACCAGCAAAAAAAATGAAAAAAAAAAGCTTAATATACAATACAAGTAGGTAAAATATTCAAAATAAAAAGAAAGTTTAAAAATTTTATTACGAAAAAGATTTTGCTTTTAGGTAATGGCAATTTTACTGTAATGCGGTAATGAATCAAATTTAGAAGGACTCATACTCTTGCTACATTATTTCAATTTGCTGAGGGTGTTCCAAACTCTGCTATGGTTGGATTAATGTGATTTTCACGAGGTATGTTATAGGAGATATAAGCAGTATAATATTTGGAAATGGTCTTTCATATGGCTAATTTATTATGCATCAAGGACTTTGTGTCATGAGGAATTCCATTCTGGTTGAGTAGGCCACTGTAATAGCAATTTGACATCCTTACACTGTTCCTGTCTTAGAGCTGCTGTCTGAGTACAAAACTGGAAATAGAAATTGCAGAGCAGCACTAAGGCTTGGCCATCATGAATACCATAAGGCAGAAAGGACAGTTTACTCTGAAAACAAACCATAGTGACAACATTTACAATGTGAAAAGAGTAATTCATCAACTGTCCCATTCAGGGATGCTTTGACAAAAATTTCACAAGTATGTATTTTCACATAGTAACCTTTGTTCCCTTACACAAGTCTCACAATCACTTCTAATAGCTTCTTTGTGACTTTATAAAAACAACATCTTTGAAATGGGCTTTTAAGGTGGTAGTAAGATAAATGACACTAGACTGGCAGGACTAACGTGAGAGAAATGGCATAATATTCAAATTGAAATAATGCTAAAAAAAATCGTATTATCAATTTCAAAAGTTTAGATAATTAAAACATTACTTTTAAATTTCACAGCAAACTTCTGCCCATTGTTACTTCTGCCTGTATGCTATGTTCTCTTGTAACAAGGAAACACTAGAAAAATCTCCATTCAATGTACAAAAAAAAAAAAGTCTAAGACAATATGTCTGGAGCTCAGAGCAAGGTTTGTCTTCCTTTAGGACCCTGATTGATCAGCTGAATTCTTTCCTGTGCTCCACTGAGTTGATGAGGGGCTTAGGATGCATCTGTGATGCCATACAGCTCTCCAGGACATCCATATGGCAGATGCAGCAAAAGATTTAGGCATAGTGATGTCCTGCAGGGTAGAAGACTAGAGGCCAAATGGGGTATCTGACATTTCTTTCAGAGGTCTTAACAAAGGCGTCTAATGTTCCTCATAACCTCCCGAGTGTCTGAGACATCCATATGGGATTTGCAGATATGGTACCTACAAGGCATCTGTGTCTTTTTTACATCACTTTCTGGAGAAATGATACCCTACAGTATCTAAAATGTCACTGGCAGTTTAGGTTGATCACAGACCATACCATAGTACTTTTTCATAGCAATCTAATGGCAGACATGTAATTTATAATAAATATTTAGCATGGATAGTTTAAGTAGATTTTTCTCACAGAATATCTATGAGCAGATTTGGCTTTATTTGAATTTATCCAT
This sequence comes from Pseudopipra pipra, assembly GCF_036250125.1. NCBI lineage: Eukaryota > Metazoa > Chordata > Aves > Passeriformes > Pipridae > Pseudopipra > Pseudopipra pipra. Next base: position 29,742,143 of record NC_087549.1, on the reverse strand, counting down.
TATTTAATTATCAACATTTTTTTATTGTTACAGTTTTTATACTCTGTTGATTGACTGCACTTAATTCTCTGAAAATTATTAATATTTATGTTCCAGTTCTCCCATTTGTTGGGGAGAAATGGCACAGGGGAGGAATGGAGCAGGGCAGAAATATATATATCTTAGGTTAGAGTCTTGCACTTCAGTGTTGCTGGCACTTCTCACTGCTTTTCCAGACAATAATGTCATATTTAGGTGAAATAGGGTTTATAAATTCTGTAATTGGGGTAGTAAAAAATTTCTCAAATTGGTTTTTTATTGGGTTTGAGGGTAAAATATTTGTTTTACTCTTGTAAATCCCACATTTGTAACTTACCCACTGCTGAGGGCAGGTGAATGTTTAGCTAAGCAATGAAGACGTCAGTCACCTCTCCAGATCACTGTCTCTTTCCATCTGGAAGGCTGCCTTGAGATGACCACCCTGTGGCATCCTCTGCAATCTGGTGTTGCCTTATGCCATGGTGAGAGAGGAAATCAGCTACATTTCAAGAAAACATTTGAGTCACACATAGAAAGGGAGCTGAAAATGAGCAGCATTGTTTAATGTTCCAAGATGCAGAAGGACTGATAGTCCTTAAGTTGGAATTTCAGCAGGAGAAAATCAATCCTTGCTAAACACAGGAAACAGACTGAAACAGATCTGCCCCCAAGCCTCTTTGCTTTACCTAGTGGCTTAAACAGTAAAACTCAAGATATTAGCAAAAACCTCCAACATGAACATTGTCATCTTACATTTGGGAGGTTCTGGGCATTTTAGAGAGTTTTTGAAGCTTTTACTGTTTGCTAACATCTCCGTGGGTCATGAGAAGCAAGTTAAGAATATGTCTGATTTAATTAAGTCCTCTGTCCAACTAATCACTGACACCTGTGAGCTTTCTAGTGGTGGAGTACTGGCATCATAATGGAGAAATATTGTTTACATTTGAGCTACAGAAGGAATGATATTTTCTTCTAGAATTGATTTCTTAATGATATTTATATTACTCATAAGACCACTCTCACTTGGTAGAAAAGAAATTGATTGGGCCTTGTCTAGGAACACTGTAAGTTAGTCCATGACTAGCACAGCAGAGGCTTAACTAAGTGCTGGTGAAATTCACCATAAAAAAGGAGAGTCGACAATACACACTATGGATTTGATAAGGAGAATAACCCAGCATGATGTATGGCACACGGGGTTTTCTTCCCTAATTAGTATGGTAAGGTGGCAAATGTGTTGAATTGCAGTGTTCACTGGCTTAATCAGACTTCAAGATTGATTGCTATGCAATCAGTGTGCCAGTGAGCAGAGGTGCAAGATATGAAGGGCCGGTTCTCGAGGGGGATTCAATGCTTGGGTCTTCTTCCCATTTATGCTAACTGCTGACAACTCATAAGGTCATAGGACACATAACTGAGCAGCTTAAAGGACAGAACAACAACTGTGATGAAAGAAGAGCTACCTAAGTAATGCAAACTGCCAGCTACTCTCACAAGGATAACATAGCTGCCTTTGAACAGTGCTGCTTGAAATGTCGGTAACTAGATGTCTGCTTTTTAGGTGTACTACCACAGAATGACTCCTCCTCAATCAGCAAAATGTAACTTATCACAAAATCAGGATTGTAATGCTTAGAAAGACAAAAAACCATTAAACACTCACTGAACATGGATATATGTTTAAAGCTATTCTAGAACAATGCTGCTCATGCAAAACAGCTTAACTGTTTTCAGTGTGAGACTGCCAAACAGCAAGATTTAACAGGAGGAAAGCTGAAATGTTTGACAGTTTATAAGAAGAGAAATCAAAATGATTATCATGGGAATAGCTGTAAAAACGTGAATCTCAAAATTTTTTCAAAAAAGCACAAGTAATAAGCTATCACTGAGAACAGAGCTGCCCACGGACAGAACTTTTCAGATATAAGAGCAACTAAAATATCATTTTCAACTCACATAAATATTCTAAGGCAAATTATTTTAAGGTTGTTTTGGTTTGGTTTGTTTTTTCTTTTATCCAGTTTCTAATGATGGGATAATCATGGAATAGAATCATTAGAATTAGAAAATATTGTTGAGAGGAACCATCATAAAATTAAACAATGACCAATGAAATGACATATTTAGACAAACAACTCTGAAGAATCCCAGAAAACAATATGTTGGGAAGACTACTGGATTTGCAAGGCTGGATGAACTTTTGCCTTGCTTTACCAGGATTTGGAATTAAGCAGCAGATATGGAAAAATATTTCCTTCATAAAACAAAAGGATATCAGCGCTGGTTTATGCAGGCTAGACAGGTGAAACTGCAAGCTCTACAATGTGGCTGGAAACCAGAGAGGCTTTGAGGAAATAAGGCTTGAGAAAAATAATGTGCAGCTTTTGCTGTTTTAATCCTTCCTTTATGTTACCAGCTACAGACTCGCCAAAAAAAGACTTATTAGTAGGGGAATAAATGGAAGCTTGCTACTGATTGCATTGTGGATGACTTTGATTTCAAAAGGTCATCATATTACACCTTTTTCATTTATTTATAAGACATCAGTTACTATGCCCCCATCTAAGGAAACAGATACATTTTTTAGTGCATTCCATTCTCTCCTGTGGCCCGGTAACAATCCCAACCAGGTCCTGCTATGCCCCTGTGAAGCTGACAGCTTTATACATCCTGGGGATTCACTGTCAGACAGTGGTAGCAGGAAAACCGAGGGAAAAAGAGTTATAATAGCCCTTCTATTCCTTTCTCTCACCAACCCACTCAATCAGTTTAGAAATTCTAGAAAGAGTTCACTTCAGCTTCAGTTCAACATACGCATTTTCACTCTAGCCTCAGACCAGAGACTATTATAATAATGCTTTGCACTCTATTTATGACACCACGCTTTCAGACAGGTCTCTGAAGTGACAGGTCTAGTGGCATAATGCAATGGAGGTGACTGGAATCTGGCTGGGAGTTTTTGTCTGAAAATACTTTCCAAACTAAATCAGCATTATTCTGACAGGTTGAGCCTAGTAATAAAGTATAGCTTCATCTTCTCAGTAGTGGTAGTAAGCTGGGAGCACAGACTGGACTTTCAGAACCAAAATAATTTCCCAGTTACAATTTTTATCACTTGTTAGATGAATCATGCTAAAACTGATGTAGCAGCAAAGATTCAAGCTCTTATTAGATACAGTGAACTTCATCTGTGCAGCTAGGAGAAGAATGTGCGAGTTTTGTCTTAAAAAAACGAAGTTATACTAAATAGCCTTTTTTTTTTCCTTGAGACAAACCTAAAAAGAGTAAGGGATCTACAGCAGGGCCAAAATTCTCAGATGAACATCACATGCCTTTCATCTACCAAGAGATGAAAAAAAAGTTGAACTTGGGGATTTTGGAACATTTCAGGATATCTCATGGTAATTAAATAAAATTTATATGTTTAATCTTGAAAATGCAAAAAATATTAATTTTAATATTCTTTGTTCATGAATTATTTTCTCATTTTAAAATCACTGCTTGGTTTAAAAAGTTTATCTCAATTTTCCTTTCTAAAATACAAAAATTATTTAATATCTCTGAAACTAGAATAAACTAAAGTATTGCACACAGAACCAAAATAATTTTAGGCGGATTTTTTTTGAAAACCAAAACCATTCAGCTTTGGTTTAAAGAAAATTTCTTTTTCCCAATGACAGGAGGCAAGCAGATAGGTAGTGAGTACATTTTATTTCCTGGTAACAGGCTTGCATTTGAGAATGACTTCAAAATATGTAATTTCTTGGCCTATGTTTAAAATTGTTGGGGATTTTTTTTCTGTCATTCTACCACAAGAGAGCACATATTAAGATACAGTTCCTTGCACTAGATTTTGAAACATAGGGACCATCGTAGTGGGACTCTGTTTAGCACCAGATATTACAGATGCACTTTCTGTTTGAGTATGTAAATAGTTAATGAAAAGCCAGTAGATGGCACTCAAGAATGCACAACATTGATCATACCTATGAAGCAGAACCCTTGCTGTGCTCTGAAAATGGCTTCCTCAGACTTCTCTGCACAGGAGATCTTAACACCCAGGATTGAAAGGAAGATGAAGGAAACATGGCACTTTGGATTTCACTCTTTGACCTGTTCTTCTCTGTGAAATAGGCGTCTGAATTTTGTATGTCTGACTAAAATAATTGAAATTATCTGCTAAATGCAGTCAAAATCAATGAGAAACCTGTAGGGAATATTTTTAGTTCCTTTTTGGCTCTATCTAATACTGGACTTCAGTTGGCTATTGCAAATTACTGCATTTTCTTCAAATACAGTATGTTCTATGCTATTTGATATTTTTCCCACAGATAAGATTTATTTCTCTAAAATAGCCCTTGCGACATTCCCTTTTAACCTGATATAAATTACTTGCTCAAACAGAAGAAAAATAATGTGCTGAAGGGGGTTTCTTGCTTTCCATGGGGATTCCCTTGTCACCATGTTGGAGTCTGGGAGCTTCTGTCCTCAACTGGGAAGGTGGGAATGTAAAGAGCACCCTTCCAAGTGACCACCATCATGGTGGCAGAGGAGAAACCATGTAGGAGGAGTGATCCGTGATCTGAATGTCTTCCAGCTATGGCTCTGCTTCTCTGGGCACAAAGATTTGTCTGATATGGGGATGTTTATAAAGATGGACATATTTGAGTCCAGAGGAGTGTCATGAAGATTATCAGAGGGCTGAACCACCTCTCCTATGAATACAGGCTGAGAGAGTTGGGGTTGTTCAGCCTGGAGAAGAGAAGGCCCTGGGAAAACCTTATAGCAGCCTTCCAGTACCTAAGGGGACCTACAAGAAAGATGGAGAGGGGCTTTTTACAAGGGCATATAGTGGTTGGACAAGGGGTAATGGCCTTAAGCTGGAAGAGAGTAGGTTTAGATCAGATATTAGAAAGGAATTCTTTATTGTGAGAGTGGCAAGACACTGGAACAGATTGTCCAGAGAAGCTGTGGATGCCCATCCCTGGAGCTGTTCAAGCCCAGGCTGAATAGGGCCTTGAGCAACCTGATCTAATGGAAGGTATCCCTGACCACGGCAGGGGGTTTGGAACTAGATGGTCTTTAAGGTCTCTTCCAACCCAAACCATTCTATGAAGTTCCCAATCATTTTTTCAAACCTACTTTTCAGCTCTCAGCGTTGCTCTGCAGGAAACATCTTTTGTTATTGGGGTCTTGTAAAACAAAGAGCAAATTGTAAAAGTTGAGCAAATTTAGCATAGATTTAGCTCAAAGCTGTATGATTTTGTCCAACATAGCTGCTTGTCTGAAATATTTCTCTTGCCCCTATGTGAGACATAATTAAGTTGTATGTTGCCAGTTAACACTAATAAAATTAAGAAAAGACCATCAACAAATTTGGCTAAGTTAAAACTATCAGGAGGAACAAAATCCAGCTGGGAAAAGCAAGGCCAAAGTCACTTCTAAATTTCTCTTTGTGCAGCAACTAACACAAACTGTCCCGCCAGGTCCGAGTGGCATGGACAACTCTGTTGTGGTAAGGAGAAGGAGAAGAGTGGAAGAAGGAGAAGGAGGAAGAGGAAAAAAGAGAGACAGAGAGAGGAGAAAGCAATGCCCTAGAGAGTTCAGTTCCCTACAGGGAAATAAGAGAGTGTAACCACCCTTGGTGGTTGGGGCAACCTGCCTCCCCATGACCAACAGCAACTGCTCCCTGTCACAGCTCAGCTGCCCACGGTGCTCCGCTCCTTGTGCTTGCACTGGGCTTGCAAAAGCAGCAGGTTACATACTGACTGATAGAAAGCAAAACTGAGGCATGATTGTGGTATGAGGCATCCTTGTTACCTAGGTTCGCGAGGAAGGTCTGACAGCCTGCATGACCTCTGTAGCAATATGTTCATGGCTGGGCTTATTTGGAGGTTTTGTAACAGTCACAAAAGAGAATTTCTACTGTTGGATGCAAAGACACTGAGCAATACTTGTGCCATACTTATGGACCTGAGGGATGAGAAATCTTGTCTCACACTAGTGTAATACTTATGTGAAAGAAGGTGGTGTTGCAAAACAGTCTTGTTGTATGGCTTGGAAGGAACATTTCTTCTTTAGCTTCCAACTTTCCTAACTCTTTTTCCTAAGCACCCTATGCTTGGTCCCTCCCTGTCCTGCAAACTAAACAGGCTTAAAGGCTCCTTCTAGTTCTTATGACAGATGTTGCCTCCATCTTCAGCTCTTACTGCTTTGACATTTGCCACCTAGGTCTTCTTCATGCTTCTCTACATCTTTTTTCCAGGTACTTCATGCTTCCTTCTCCTGTCTCACCTATGTCAGCCTTTCCATGTCTCCATCACATTCCCTCACTCACTACCCTGCCCCAAACACTCTTCTCTGTTGGCAAGCAACCTCCTAATCGTATTTTAGAGAACAGAAGCCTGCTGACAAGGACCAAGAGAAGGAAGATTATGAAGGACTGCAACTGAGCAGCCCCTTAAGGTGCTAAATGACCCTGCTCAGTAGCACAGTTTGAAAGCCTGAGGGATGGAGCCTCACAGATACTTCTAATCCAGAAGTTTTGGTTGGTAGAGAACATGTACAGGGGGTTTATTCAGTAATTCTGATATCAAAGAAAGAAGAATGAAAGAAAATGAAATGTAAATGGTTTAGCAAGCAAAAGTTTAAGCAGCAGATATACTGCTTTGTACCACGAGGTGCTCTGAAAATAGCAACATTTTCTGTTCAGCATATTTAAACTGATCTAAATTGAGCATCTTTCCATTCTTTTATCTGGATATTTTTCTGTTTTGGCAAGTGTTACAGAATCACAGAATTGTTTAAGTTGGAAAAGACCTTTAGGGTCATTGAGTCCAGACATTTATTTTCTTCCTATCACTAATTCCTACTGACTTCTAAGATTTCCAGGTTTGGCTGGGGAGCTGTGGGACAGGCCTGTGGCAAAGACAGACCCTTCTTCCATCAAAAGATTGCCTAGTACACTGGAATATAGACCTTTCCTAGGCACAATTTCCTTCCAGATATAGCATAGAAGAAAGGAAGGAGCAAGTTTCCTTCTGCCAGTACCAATAGCAGCTCTTGGGGAATGGTTCACCACATCAGCTTCTTTGCAGCAAGCCTTGCTGGGTGGAGCAGAGGAGTTATCATAAAGGCCTCCCAGCACCTTGATAAAAGCAGTTTTGTGTACTTATATGAACTGAAAGAAAGATGTAAAATCCTGACAGATTTTTATAGAACAGTGCAAGTTCATGCTGCCTTCTGCACATGTTTTTTTCTTTCTTGGGGTATGTTAAAAATACTGAATGAGCAAAACTTTTCTCATATTCTTCTGATTTCTTTCCTGGTTTTTCTGGTAACCCTCCTGCCCTGGGCACCTCAAACCTATCAGATATCAGAGTGATGCACTAATATTAGGAGCCTTCATACCAACAGGATCTTACCAGCTTGGTCCCATCCTGAGCCAGCTTTGCTAGCTCCTCACAGAGCTTAGCAGTCTGACACAAAGCATAGGTCTTGATTTATAGCCATAGTTTTCTTGACAACTGGAATGATTTTTGGAAAGAGCACAGTCTTTTGAAAGGTCAAATACTGTAAATATAGCCATATCAGGTATGTTATTTTAGTCAAAAAAAAAAGGTGAAGAATTGATGACTCGAAAATAAAATACTGCAATATAATATAAAACAGTATCAGGGCACAATTTAATGCTAAAAACTGTGGGAAAGTGTTAAAGCCTAAAATGAACTTCCTGCAGAATAAAATTGTGAAAGAAGCACAAAATTCAATTTTATACTTAAACAGATCTAAACCCCTTGTATATAATAGCCAGATTTTGTTCAACGTCACATCATTTTTTTTTACAAAGGATTTCTCCAATTTTTTAGGGAAAATTTTTTTTACTGCACCACTCATCACTAGTTTTTGAACTTTTTCTAGTGATGTAAAAAGTAATTCTCACATGGACTAGTATTAAGAGTACACCATTATCTAAGTATCAAGAGAATCTAAAGAAATGTAACTGGTGTGAAACTAGTTGAAAATTTAATAGAATGAGGGCATACATGAGGGTTGAAAAAGATCATAAAGTTTTTTTTACATCTACAAAATTTCCAAATTAAGTTCTTTTATAAAAAAAAGATGCAAATGACAACAGAGAGGCTGTAGATCTTAGTGACTCAGGACAACTTAACATACAGCACTCAGCACCCTACTCTTAATGGAAGAAACACTTTTTGCAAAAGTGTCTAAGTCTTCCAGAAACTTAAATTTAATTAGAAATCGAATATTTTCCCCAAAATTTATGTTTTTCTTAACCTGAAGAGTAATCACATTATAGGGAAAAGTTTTCCAAAAGGAGAAAATGTAAAATTAATTGGATTAAGTCCAATCAAAAGGTAAATCTAGAAAAAGAGGACACAGAGAAATGCACATGCATTAACTTACACAGGTTCCATCACCTCCTAGCTCCTGTCATTTGAAAATCCATCAACACATTTCTGCTGTGGCATGTATTTGCTATCGCCCAGCAAACTGGTAGGTTTCTTAGCACAAACTTTTATCCTCAGCTGAGAGGCAACCATTCCAGATGTCTACTCCAGTTTTCTGGATTTTACAATCTTTATATAAAAAAAAAGAAAAAAAACCTAGAAACGAAGGGAATAAGAAATCCAAAGAATTTGAACTGCTTGATATTGGGGTCAGACATAGTTCCATCCCAAGACACACTGGGGAACAGAACACAAAGATGCTGTACATAAACCTTCCCAAAGAGCAAGAACTACATATTAAAGATTTTTATTAGATGATGTTTTAAAGAGTCCCTAGGTGAATACAAGGTTTTATTGTTTCATAAGTTCAAACAGCATGTTTGTAGGAGAATGAAGCTGTAATATGCCATGTGTCAGTAATTCAAAAAGCGAAAGCTTGTAAAAATTAACAGTCAGAAAATAATAAGTAGCTATATGTCAAGAGAGGCATTATTAAAACAAGAAGGAATGGCACTGTCTGCATATGGTGAATATCACAAAGTAACAAGGTAAGAGCCATTATGCTGTTTGAATAGCTTACACCTTTATGTACTCAGCCTGAAAGTGTTGGTGGAGGCAACGATTACCCTCCAAGATCAATCCAGGTACTGTTGCTCTCTCAAACTCTTGTTCATTTAGCATTTTTTAAAGTGCATTTTAACTGTTGCAAAGTAGCAATAAGATAGTTGACAACAGCTCAGCTTCTTGCCAACACAAGAGATCACATCACCCAAGATTAGCTATGATGCATATTCACTACAATTGCTAATCCCTGCTCCAAAAACCATGATTCAAGGTATTATAATAAAGCACAACAGACTTACAGAGAGACAGAAAGAAAATGTGATCTTCTGATTGTTTTTTTCTGCAGCTTGTTCTACATAAGAAGAATCTGATTCCAAAGTACTTAAAATCCCAGTTTGTCCCATACCTGTGACCTCAAAGAAATATTCAAAACATGGAGCCACAATTTAATGCATTATTTTTTTCTTACATTAATCATAGCGCAGATGCTGCTGGGCTGTTCAGAACTTGGTGTTCAGTTTTTAATCAGAAGTATGAAAGTTCATGCAGCAAACACTCTTGTTTGCCTGTTTCTTAAAGGAAGGATTCCATGGTGGCAAGGTCAAATGTGATCACTAAGGTTGTCATGGCAACTGTATATTGATTCATTAAATGTCAGAGTTTGTTCTGAAGCCTCTCCAAAGCAGGATATTGAAGTACCATAATTGTGTTTCTCTGCTCTTCGACCTTAGTATTTTGTGCCATGGCTAACTGATTCTGAATGCAAAGAAAACTGATGCACACTCACGTGTCAGTTATGCAAGGACAAAAAGAAAAAGGAAAGGGAAGGAAGACCAGAGAAAAAACAAAAATAACTAAGAAAGACTGAAGGATGCACAATGCACACATCAGAGATAAAAGAGAAAAAAAGGGGTAAAAAGATGTTCTCATGTATACTATGGCATACTGAGTCTGGCGTACAAACCTTAAAAAGGTTTGACACTAAATGTGCTCATTCCCAATCTGACCTGAAACCAGTGCTGCCAGGATATGGTGAATCCATAATCCCCAAATATACGTTCCTTTAAGTTGGTGGCAGTAGAAATTCTTCTGTAGAAAAGCTACAGGCTAAAGGGATAAGTGTATAGTATCATAGAATAATGGAATATAGACTCACTGAATAGTTTGGATTGGAAGGGACCTTAGAGATTATCTAGTTGCAATCCCTCCTGCCATGAGCAGGGACAACTTCTACTAGACCAGGTTGTTCAGAGCCCCATCCAACCTGGCCTTGAACAGCTCCAGGGATGGGGAGTTCACAGCTTCTCTGAGCAACTTGTTCCGCCACCCTCACATTCTCTGTCACTGTCTCGCCACCCTCACAGTAAAAAATTTCTTCCTAATGTCTAATCTAAACCTACTCTCTTTCAGCTTAAGGCTTTTGCCCCTTGTCCAACCACTACATGCCCTTGTGAAAAGTCCCTCTCCATCTTTCTTGTAGGCTCCTTTAGGCCCCACAAGGATGCTATGAGATTTCTCTGGAGCTTTCTCGTCTCCAGGCTGAACAACCCCAACTCTCCCAGTATTGTTATCCTGACCTCTCTGTTTATGCAGTATTTGAAGAACTATGGACTAAGCATTGATTATAGCCATAGATGCTCCCTGTTAGTTTGCACACATCCACAAAAATTTCTAAATGCAAGAGTACATCCTTGAGGAGATATGGTGGAGGAGTGCCCTGCCTCTCCACAATGGAGGAGGAGCACTTGGTCCATGCTGGACTGGCCAAGGGAGGTCTGTCCCTGCCTCTGTACAACTCTCTTTACTTCATCTGGTGAAATGTGAACATTATTGATGAACAAGAGACTGTATGAGCTGTTAGCCTGTCCATGAGAGCAAGCACCATGAGATCTTGTGTTTGCTTTGCTTGCCCTGTGTCCTCTTCACATCAGAGTGCTATGATCTTTTCAAGCACAAAGAGGAATGTGGAGTCAGTACTTCCCTGATTTATCGATGCTGCCACTCAAATGCCTTCCCTTCCTATTTCCTGTGACATCAGTATTTCACAGCTGAAAATGCCACAGGTCTTGGTAGAGCACACAGGACAGACCTCACTCAAAAGCCATTCTCTGAACTCCTCTGGTTGAGGTATATGAGACTGTTTCCAGCAGGCACTGGGTGAGATGATAGCTTGTAAATGGTGTTGGGGGGCAATGCTCAGATCACATCTCCCACATCCCTCAGAGCCACTGGGAAAAATGTATCTTCTTACCACAAAATGTCCTCCCTACTGGTGCCTTGTGTGGGTTATAGGGGCTTCAGGGATGTGTGTGGAGTGGTGGTGTTGACATAAGAACATCAGTAATGACAAAGCCCAGGCTTTGTCAATGTGGCAAAACTCTGCAAAAGCGCAAGTATTTCACAGAATCAGAGAATATGCTGAGTTGGAAAGAACCCACAAGGCTCATTGAGTGCAACTCCTGGTCCTGCACAGGACCATCCCCAAGAGTCACAGCAGGTGCCTGAGAGTGTCATCAAACACTTCTTAAACTCTGTCAGTCTTGGTGCTGCGACCACTTTTCTGTGGAGCCTGTTCTAGTGCCAAACAACCCTCTGCTTCTTCACAGCCCTCAACAAGACAGGTCCTATGGGATCAAACAGCAACCAAAAGAGTGATTTTTGGATCACAGACACACTTGCATATCCTTCTCAATGACCACATTACTTTGTATATCAAGCTCTTTCCTTTATTTGGATGGCTTATCTTTTTTTGGCCAATATCCTTTCCCATTTAAAATAAGACCTTTAACATTTTCTCTGGTTAGTCTTATGAGAAGTATCAGACATCTGTGGAACTGAATTTTTGCAGGCATGAATGAATACAAAGTCTTCTGAGAAAGACCAAGCACAGAAGACTCTTAATAGTGAAGAGGGTGAAAGAGTGGTTACCGGCCTACATTAGTATGAACAGCTTATAGCTATTTTAAAACTTGTGAGAAAAAGCTGAAGAGGAAAAACAATACAAAACCTGACATGTTTTTGTGTTTGCAAGTATAGATTGAATTCATTTTTTCATGTGTTGGTAAATAGGAGGGCATTTTCTAGGCCTGATCCTACCATTGTTCTGCCAGCTACTTTTCGTGTGCACTCACTGGAAGAAGTCTTTCAATAACACAGGAAAAATAAGGAACTGACATTCAAGGATTAAGGAACCTTTGAAGATATAGTATCATGATATAATATCTTTTTAAGATATGATCTGTGTGTTTCAGGACAAAGGGAACAGTGCTGATGGTCAAGAGCTGAAACTCAAGGATCATTTTACTCAGGAGCTGGATGGCATGGCATGCAATAGAAGGTATCACTCTCTCTTCTGGAAAACGTGCTCTACAACATCAAGTAAAAAACAGAACTACAATTAAGTCTTGCTTAACAATGAACTGTATTTCTTAAACATCTGTATTTTTTTTACCAACCCAACCCATAGTATTGACCTTGGGGGTGAATTTAAGTCAGCTCTCCCCACAGTCATTCCTCACTCTTGTCTGGTATCTTAAGCATGCTGCTGCACAAAATGCCCTGTAATTTTATTACTGCTCACAAACACTGTCATTGAAAGGATCAAGGAACATGTATATGTGAAAAAGTAGAAATGAGATTTCGGGGTTACAGTCACTGATCTCAGAGTGCCAGCATTCAGGGTTATGTATGAGAACTGTTTAAGCAACATTTTAAATGTGAGGTTTATTATTACTTTTTTTTCCCCCAGAACATTAACCCAGCAATTAGCATAGATTAAGAAGGGGTCCAAAGGACCTTCAGAAAGATCTTGTCTCAATAGCCCTAATTCCAGGATGCAATCTACTCAGGGTGCTCATACCTAATATCATTATAATGATATCATCTGGGTGCTAATACCTAATATCATTAGGAATGATAGATAATGAGTGATGAAAGGCAGCTGCAAGTATCAAGAGATCATTTTACGCACTATATTTCTTGCTCTGTATGTTTTTAAAATACATTTGTGGAATTATTTTCAAACAAATGATGAAAAAGCAGACAATTATTCAAGGTAAACAATAAGAAAAACTGGAAGGCTGTCTCTGTAATGTACAAAAATACATCTTCCTGCTTTGGGGACAGATGTCTTCCTCAGTACTGGGATTACCATTCTTTACCTTACAATAATCGAGCACCAGTCCATTCAAAACAAACATTTTAGAGAGAAAAATGACATTTCTATACTTATACAGCATCTTTGGAAAGAAATATTTTCCACTGTGATCATTTTGACAACAGCAGAATGAAATCATGAGATAAAATTAGTATCTACAGCTGACCATTTGAACAAAAGGAGAAACTACAAAAACATTCTTACAGGATCAAATAGTTAAGCATGTTAAAAATTTCTGCCATCACCACCAGGAACAATATGTGCTTTGGAAATATCCTGTCATAGCATGACAGTCTTATAGGAGTAAAATTTATTTATCAGTGAAGTTATTTATCAAATCTGATGAAAAAAATCCTCTCCTACTGCAAAGAAATCCAAGCTTAGAAAACAATTCCCACAATATTTTCTTCCGACACACTGTCATGGATTTTCAATGAAGCACAAATGTACATAGGCAAGCACACAGAACCTCCAGACTCTTTCTTTAGAGGCATAAAGATAATGAACAAAGGTTATTGCTGTGCTTAATGCAATTTTCTGCCATTTGAACCTGTAAGTGAAGAAAGCCTAGGCAACAGTAGCCAGAAATATTTTGATTTTTCAAATGTGAAGATCAAAAATATCATTAATCCTTTTAGTTAGGTTGTACTTTGAATAAAAAGAGTACTTATCATAGTTCTAAATTAGATCTTTGTATATATGATAGGCAAAGTGCATAAAACTGTGAAAAAATATTGTTTTCTAAGTGCAATTTGATATGCAAACTGAAGGTGAAGTAAAGTGAAGAGCAGAAAAAAGAGGGATGAGATGAGACTATATCAAATGAAATAAGAGACTATTGAAGTGAATAGAGAAATAACGAGTCTTAGATTTGAAGCTTTATATTTGATTAATTAAACTGCATCCTGAATTTACTAATTGGATGCTTACATGATATGTTGTTGTCGGACAATGACAGATGTTGTTGCACTGATGGCAATTAATCCTAGTAGCACTTTTAAAATAGGCATAAAAATCTCTGGTTATCCCTATTTCTGCAGTCGTTCCTCTGAAAACCTAGGACAGAAATAACTATGAGTTTCATTATGAGGAAGACAAAAATGATGAGTATTCAACCAGTACTAAATAGTATTTATTTTCTGTTAGGATAATAATAGCTTTCAAATAAACATATTTTGTGACTTCTACTAACAGTGTCTACCTTTTAGTTAACACATTTAGTAAGGATAGAAAAACACTCTTAGGTTTACATCTTTTTATTCCTGTACATCCTGTACAAGGGAAAGATGTGAAATTTGAATAGTTGAAAATACAAAGTCACTGAAGAAGCAGCAGGAAAAACCTCCAATAGCCCCATGATAGGAAAACCACATTTCTACTTGTTCTTGTTGGTGTTTTTCATCTCTAATATTACAAGCCTACAAGCAGACATCCTTTTGGACCAACTGTGGTGTAAATTACTAAACTTTGTTACTTTGACTTCCCAGGGAATCTGCATTTGATGATACACCAAAGCATGAAATATGTGTTTGATGATCCTACTGAAGGAATCATGGTGAGAACTCTGCTAAAACCTCATTGAACTATTCCATGGTGATTTAGGTCACTTAAAAATAGACACAAGGAAGATCAAGGTTCAGTGCTGCACATGCTGACTCACCCTTTTTTTCTCACTTAGTAGTTGAAATTGATGGAAAGCTACATGTGGTTGACTTCCATCACTTGCAAGTCACATCTGAAAACAAATTTACACATTGTCATAGTCAGGGAAAAAAAAGTTGCTAAGATTATTTTACACATTTTTGTACCACCCCCCTATTTTTTTTTCTTTCAGGCAACTGAATTTCAGTCAAAAGCCGTAAAGAATGTTATGGAAATTAGTCTGCTCAATCAACAAGTTTGGTTCTACCACAGACTTCCTAGAGGTTCACATATAGCAAGCACTTTGCAAAATAGGGACAATAATAAATAAAATAATAACCCTTTCCTTTGTATTTCCTAATCTGTGACGTAACCCTGAAGAAAGGAGTACTGAAGCAGAGAGTAACTAGGCTGTATAAGATCTTAGTCTAGGTCTTTAAGTATTCTGGGATACATCTCTTAGAAAAAATATGTCCAATATCTAAAATTTCCTCAGCTCAGTTAATGCCTCTGGAAGTTACCCTAATTAAAATAACTTAAAAATTTATTTAAGTTTTATGATGTGAAATCTCTAAGTCAGAGTAGTCCACGCAACTGAATGAGGAATGTATGTTGGCTGATTGCAAAATAGGTGGGAGGAAAAAAATCATCTTGTTTTTACATAGAAGATATAATAGATCAAGATTTCTTAAAATGAGAAGCTGCATTCTTTGCTCTTTGACACTGTTTTCAGTCCCACTGAAGTCTCATGCTGCAGCAATCCATACACAAACACTGGACTTGAAGCACAGATTTAAAGAGTGCAGATGAATATAGGATGACAGTCATAGGACACAACAGTAACATTGCTTGCCTCAGAGCATAAGAAAAAGAGAATGAAAAGACTTTTTTTCCTTTACTTTATTAAGGACCTGAGTCGTAAGGTTCCAACATTATTCCAACCATCTAATTTATTGACTAGTGACCAATGCCAAAAGGTCTGAATTATCGCTTCTAGAGCAAAGTTGTGAAATAATTCTTATAGACAGTGAGAGAGGAAGATTGTTTATAACTTGACCATGAAACGTATTGGCCTAAATCTGCATTTTCGTTTACACTTCTTTGTTTGAAATGCCTAATATTTCCCAAAAGGCAATATTGGATCACACATGAAATAAGCAGTGTCATTTAATACTTTTTCTTTCTTATCAGAACTGCTTCTTCTAGGTGATGGTAGACTTACAGCAAATCAGCAGGATATTAATTGTAAATTCAGGTCATATGTAGCGGTTTGCACCAGGAGCCTCTTATTACCATATTGATTAGTAACATTTTATAGTTTTCGACATTGTTCTATATGGAACCTCTGAAAAAAAATTGCAGTTTTACAACTCTGTATACATAATCCATATGATAATAACAAATAAATGTATGCAAGCATCTGGGATAAATCTGCCTGAGAAGCCTGGAACATTTTGACATAAAGATACTAACGACTCTCAGAATGAACCGAGATCTTGCAATGCCTAGTTAATCTTTGTTACTCTTGCAGGTGAATTTCTGGCCACCACATTGTGGTATAGAAAGTATTTATTTCAATAGAAATTTAGAAAATAATTATTATTATTAGAGCTAAAAAGAACCCACGTAAAGTAAAACATTGCCAGAAGTTTGCTATTTGTGCATAGTGAAAGAACATTGGACTTGTAAAACAAAACTCCTAACCACTTCTAAAGGTCATAAAATCATAGAATATCCTGAGCTGGAAGGGACTCATCAGGATCATCAAGTCCAATCAAGGTATCATCTTGGATAAACTGTGAAGCATTTTCCTCCAACCGGTTTCTTTCAGATCCCCAAAATTTCAATTTATTTCTTTGCCTACGTGTATTCAGTGGTGTGTTTGAGACACCTTATTCCCCAGAGCTGATCTACAATGCATTTGGAATTACCTCAGTTCCACATTTACAATATGTTTATGGACATAATGACTTTACAGTAACTTATAAACTTTTTTGGTGAAAAATCAGCAAAAGGCAATAAATATCCTGATGAGACATAATTCATGCCCAGAGTTAAATCACTCCTGTCATCTATCTAGACACATTCCACCGCAGTGTAATACATTAACATATCACGTATCTGTGCTACTTAACAAACAAATCCAGATATCTTCTGAATCAGAGCAAATACTTTACATTTCCACTGTACAAACCATCATTGCTAAAGCAATAAGCTAGATGCGTAAGGAGCATGGATTTTCATTAATACTAGAGATACAAAAAACAATTAGACTGTTAATAATATTCCTACTGATATTACCAGTCACTTGTCAATTGAAACAATAACCTGTATTTCTCCAAACCAGTCATCCAGAAGAAAATAAAACCAATAAGCCAGCAAAGTTAAGACTACCAGATCATCAGAACTTTTGTGGCCTAGAAAATGTACAACCAGAACATCTGCCTCTCCTCTTGGATATGCCCAAGATTTTAGAAGCACTTGTTTTATCATTGTATTCATCTATACAACGATAAAGACTTTACAGGCCACTCTATAAAGATGGTTCCTTGAGTATTTGGAGGATGAGTACCTTCAGCAGGGACTGCTTTTGTATGAGAAGTCATTAAATAAAATACAACCAACACAGGGACTACCACTGATGAGTTACTGATGAGTTTCTTTTTCATTTCCATATAAACCTTCAGTTCTTTTCAGAGCAGTAACCTAAAGGAAGGGTAAAAGAATGGACATTTAAACATTGCCCAGAGCCTGAGCTGCTCAGCTGACAGAGCGAGCTGGGACTGCTGCCAGTATGCAGGGCTGAGGCCATGCAGTCCCATGGGACATCCCAGAATATGACAGAGGAACCTGCTTCTCAGTCACCAACAGCAGCCACAGGATGCTAACGGGATGTAGGCATCTTATGCTGAGCTTGAGAGGACACTGAGCTGCCTTTGGAAGGGGCCTCATCTGCCTCTTCCCATTAACTCTTTGGAACTGAATTACTTTTATGGGCACTTTTTGATATATTGTTTTGTCTAAATAGACAGTCCATAATGTTTTGTTGTCTATTGACTGCTTGCTGTCCTCAAACAAACATTTAGTTCGACTGCACATAGCACCCAGAAAGAGTCTCACACCCATAAAATACAACCCAGTGCTGGGGGGTGGCCTGTTATGTGCACCATTTTGCTAGACTGTACAGTTTTCTACTAAGAAAAGACAATCACTTAAGGTCCTGGGGCTATCCCAAGTGTTACAGAGAATCCTGATTAATGAGCAGCTTACTAAAAAATAGACTCTTCCTGAGGAGCTGTCAAGCCCTGAAGAATTGTGCCAGCACTTCTTAGCTGTGCCCTCCACACCTCAGTGAGTGCAAATTGTTCAATTACTCTTGTATATTTTTGGAGGCATAGGAGGTTTTGGAGGCATAGGAGGTTTTTTCATCTTTCACAGTGGACCTGTCAAGATGTTTAGTTGTCAAAAAAGCGCCTTTCCCTCTCCCAGGATATTTATTTTTTTCAGATAAAAGTTATATAAGAAATGGCCTTCCTTTCCATTTTGTGTCATAGCTGCTGCCTGTGTGTTGTGCACAGACTTTGATAAGGAGCCCACATCCAGAGTCTGGTACAGGTGTCCAGCTAAACCTGAATGGGGCAAGACTGCAAGGGAGGAAAATGTCGTATTTCTTTCTCATTCTTTCACCAGTTTGATAGAAGGTGGTGAGACAGCCATTTTCTCCTCCCCATAAGTTATAACAATGCTAAGCCTGCTTTTGTCTATATTAGCTGACAGAACTTCTTTGGGGTGATTATATTGGTGAGCAACAGGTGAGCTCTAATAAAGTCTAATAAATCTATTATATAAGTAAATAAATAAATAATAAAGAAATAATAAATAATTCTATTCAATCTAATAAAATTTAATAAATCTAATAAAATCCATTGCTTCTAGCATGCCCCTTTGTTAAGGTTACAGAGTTGACTAAAGCCAAAACCTAATAACATTTAGGATATTTTTAGGACTCATTGTAGAAGTCCATGCACAAGATAAGGACAAGTAGGAGTTTTATAGGACTTCTTTATATCAGCAGCAGTCAGCCTGTATGACCATATAAATCTTGTGTCCAAAATCTTCCTGAGGGCACGATTCAAAACATAAAATGCTGTACTTCAGATAACAGAGAGGATTTGCTGTGGGATGATGCTCATTTAGGGATACACAATAATGCAACCCTGCCATGTCCTGCAGTGGCAACAGGGAAACAGACAGATTATTGAGAGATACTGCTTTGGCCTTCATTTCTCTCAGAGTAGGAGGACTTGCTTGCTAAAACAGTGAAATGATAAATGTGAAGTGTATGTACCCTAAACTACTCAGATTGCATAATAATGAGTTTGGATATGGACTACTAGTTTAAAAAAATTAAAGATGAGGTAATGCAACTAGTCCAGCCTATTATAATACTAATTTTTTAAAAATTAAATTCAGGGTTCATTGGATTTTCATCTTTATTTCAACTGCTGTTTACCCTCATTTAGCCACTTGACAGGGGTGCTGGGCCAAGACTTCTTTCTGAAATTAATGGCTTACGGCCACAGGCTTCAGAAGATGAAAAATTTTTCTTACTCTGTGACTGAGCACTCAATTCGACTCTCAGTTACACTTGTATAGTTCAGTTAGAATGGGGATAATCAAGAAAAAAGCATCAACGATGCTTCTACAACCTTCAGTCATTTTGTTTTCGATATAGTGTACTGAAATTATTTCAATGTAGAAGAAACTACAGACCCGTGTAATTATTAACTATCTATTCTGAGGTAGTCAATAGTCAAGACTTGGTGTATCCACAGCAGACAGTGCATTTTCCTCCAGATTTTTAAGAGCTTTTAAGCTATGTGAATTTTTTAATTACAAATATCCTGTGAAGGCAGCTCAAACCAGTTACCTTAAGATGATCTTCATAACTACTCAAAGGAATAAATTAATGATTCCAGGGTCTTCTTGCATTCTCAGCATATTTTATAATAAAGAAAAATCTAAGGTCAGGACAAGAGTCAATTTCAACTTAAAAACAACCCCGCCTTGCTGCTGAAATTGGCTCTTTTTGTGATCCAGTATCTTTGTTACTGGTAGGCCCAGACGTTTCATGAAGAGGTCAGACAGACTGCCCAAATATCTAACACAACACTGAGAGATCTGGGGTTTTTCTTTAAAGAGGAGAAAGAGAAAACAGGAGAGGGAGAAAATATACAGGATATATGCTCATGATACTACATTTAAAACAAAATTGAGTTAAAATTTGTCAATAAATAACATTAAATTTGTCAGAAGCATTGAGATTAACACATACTTCTATAACAGTAGTAGAAAATGCTCCTTATTCTGATACAAAACACTTGTTTGCCATTTCATTCTACAGCTTTCAGATGAAAATAATAGTCCGAGTTTAATTTTAGTTGACTTTTGTCTGTCTGCTTCTCTTGTCCTGTTGTCTTTTTTTGATTAGTTAACCAAATTCAAAACAAAACCATATTTGTTTGGACTCCATACTGGCTCTGAGCAGACAGGGAGGAAAAAGCACATGCATACTGAGTCAGTGCTTTCTCATGTAGAATGCAAGAATCCTAAAAATGCTGTCTCATAATGGGAAACTAAATTATTTTTAAGTCACCACCCCCAATTAACTTACAAAGTTCAACAGTGTTAAAAGAATGGCAAACCAGCTGTATATGCTTTCCACTGCCTGCTTTTTCCATAATAATTATGCAGCCCTGTGAACACAGTTGATATAACCTCTGCTTAGAAGCTACACTCCATGGCTACAGACTACCATTGCTCTGTAATAAAACATTAGGTTCATCACTTGATATTAGAAAGTAATAATTATACTAATGCATTTGAAGATTCTTTCCTTTCATAAAGCTACCTTTGCTTAAAGGATTATCCTGACAGACAACACACTTGCCTTTTTAAAGAAGCAATATAATTAGCTTCCTCTCACCCCAGTGCTACTTCTTTCTCTTATCTCTGGCTATCTGAGAAATAAGAGCAGTGGAAATGTTTGCTCCAAGATAGCACGATGGCAGCAGAGGCAAAACTGCTGCCTTGATTTAGTGGGTCAGGAGGGTCCCTGTGGATGCAGGAACCCCAGGCACGTAGCCCTGTTGCTAGGGAACTGTATCGATCCTTTCCAGCATCTTCACTGACACCCCCTCTGCTCCACTGTGATTGAACACCATTCTTCACAGGAGTGGGAGAGGTAGAAGCTTTGGCTTGACTTTAATATTTATGAAGAAAACGTTTTAACCATTGAAGCTTTAAATGTCTAATGCTGTTTTCTTTTTCCAGAGCAGTAGATTCCTTTGGGAATATTTCAATCACTGTAGTAGGGCAAATTACTTGACGTTGGAGGCAGATAGCTTACGTTCTCTCAGCTAAATGCCATAGTAGGACATGCATACAGAAATAATTAAAGTATATTTCTCCTCATCCATTTAAATTCTCCTATTATTTCAAGATAATTTACACTTAAAATACATCATACTACAGGTTTAACTGAAAATCATCAAAATCGGGTCGAAAGTTAGATCAGGGTATTCTGAATATTTTTATGTAGGCTAAAAAAAACAAGACATATGTAAAAAAAATGTGGTGTGTACACAGAGAATGCTGTTACACAGAAAGTGTTGACAAAGCCCAGAGGGGTACTGTGGGAATCGTCCAGTACCCTCACCAAGAGAAATGAGGATAGCAGGTTACATATCTTTAGCTAGCTAATTTGGTTGTTCATCGCTGTGCATATACAATGGAGGGGTTTTAATGTCAAGCTTTTTAAGAAGGTTCCCCAATGTGTTTCCTCAGCCAGTGCTGCAGTGCACACCACACTGGTAAGGACCTGCAATAGTGGACTTTCAGCTATGTTGCTACGTGTCTGGTCCATATGCAGCTTGGAGGCAACATCCTCAGGACATCAATCCTCTGGGGGGGGGGGGGGAAGGTGGGCCTGCAGATACCTCAGCTGCTGCAGGCAGTGAGCAAACATACTCTATCAAACAATATAATTGAAGAAGATGGAGCACCTGAGTCCCATCCCAATAGATTTCCAGGGAATATGTATTTATAGAAAGGTGATGCCGTGAAGCCTCAAAGATTGGAAAGCTTATCAGATGATATTAAACTTTTCCAAACCATCTCACCTACAATAGTGAGAAGAACCTGAAAAACTGATAGTTTTCCAGATTAAATACAGAAAATTCTCCAACTTTTAAACGTCACCATTAGAATAGAACGCATATACTTCAATAAGCTCCTGTTGATTTTACATCTATATAAAATCAATAATTTAAAATGTGAGATGATTAAGCCCTTGGCATCCTTCCTATAAATACTCCAAACTGGCAGAAAATGTCTAGCAGTAGCCTTAGAAATTGAAATAATTGCTTTAATCAGACACCAGATGCCTGCTATGGAGCTGCATAACAGATACCACAGTGACCCGAGGGAATTAGATGTAGCATAAGGAGAAGGTACTTCTGTGAGCAGAAACAAATTTATCAAAAGAACTATGGGGACAGTAGCTCCCTTTTAGCATCATCCTGTGTGGCACATATTCTGCTCACACTGTAGGAAATGCTGCTTTCTGCTGTCTTGCTGTTCTGTGGAAGGCCACACCTGGCCCTGCATCCATTCCTGTCTATTAGGAAGCCCCTACCAACAACATCCCCCACTGAAATGTCTGGACACTAATGCAGAAAGTTAGGCTTGTGAAAGCTGTAGTGGTTTCCTGCAAGGCAGACAGCAGCTCACACCACTTCCACACGTGAAAACATCCTTTGATATTGACATCATGTGGGTGTGCATGATAGGATCTGGTTTATAAATACAAATCTCTATCTTTAACCTAAATCATACTGCATATCTTATAGTTTCCTAAATTTCTCTGATTAAAACACAAAGATAATAAACACTAGAGTCAATTTATTTAGAAAAAAAATAAAAATATTCAAACTTGTGCTTCATAAAATATGTCAGCAAGTTCCAGAGGATTTGCCTTCAGTCTTTCTATGGGCTTTCTTCTTAATGTAAAGTAAATTCTCATTCTTCCCATTTCAAAGTTAATCTTCTCCCACTCACTCTAATATTCAGAGTTACTATGTTAGAGACCATGAATTAGGTTAAGACAGCACTGAAGTCCCTTATAAATAATAATGTTATATAATTTTCTACAGCGTACAACATAATGGTCTTGAAAGAAACTCATCTAACTAAGCTGCTGCTAGCTCTCAAACTAGCAGTCTTTCCTCATACAACACTGACATGATAATAGCATAATACTCTAGGCCATTAGGTCTATCGAAAGTAAATTACTACCATCAGATGTGATAAAACCTACTTAGATGCACTAACAACCTTGTGTTCTGTCTTGATAACACTATTAAAATAGTGATTGCCTCTGTTTAACCTTATATTAATATTTTTTATCTGTTTCTTCTTAAAATGTCTTGGTCAAACGGCCCACCTGGGTCACTGCTTAGAAAACATTTAGGGTAAAGGGCAGCAGTGCAATACTTTGGGTCCTGACCTGAAGTCCAGCAAAATCAAGGGGGACCCTGCTATTAGCTGCAGTGTCTTCAGCTCTTGACAGGCCACCTCATGTAATTTATAACAGAGATATTAAAAACTCTGCTTCCTCTTAAAGCTGCTGATTTATGCATAGGTTTTATATATATATATGTATATATATGCATATGTTATAGATACACGCTCAAAACTCAGCAATTCAGTCCATCACACAGTAACTGGTGAAGTATGAATTGGATATTGCTCCCATTTTAGGAGAAACTCTTAAGGCCATACAGCAGGGGAAAAGTGGCAAGGCAGCTGGGGTTGATGGAATTCCACCTGAAGTCTGGAAACATGGGGGCCTTGCACTCCATGCTAAATTTCACGAATTTGTACTACGCTGTTGGGAACTCGGCGAACTACCATCAGACCTTCGTGATGCAGTCATCATCACTTTGTATAACAAGAAAGGAGTTAAATCAGACTGTTCAAATTACTGTGGTATTACTCTGCTCTCCATTGCTGGCAAAATCCTGGCAAGAATACTCTTGAACAGACTAATACCCACTATAGCAGAAGGAATTCTACCTGAAAGTCAGTGTGGTTTCAGAGCCAACAGGAGTACCACAGACATGGTGTTTGTTCTCAGACAACTGCAAGAGAAGTGTAGGGAACAGAACAAAGGTCTCTGGGTAACCTTTGTTGACCTCACCAAGGCTCTCGATACTGTAAGCAGAAAAGGTCTATGGCAGATTTTGGAATGTTTAGGATATCCTCCCAAGTTCCTTAAAATGATCATCTCACTCCATGAGGATCAGCATGGCCAAGTCAGATATGGTGACACACTTTCTGAGCCTTTTCTAATAACCAATGGTGTGAAACAAGGCTGCATTCTCGGACCAACTCTATTCACAATCTTTTTCAGCGTGATGGTCCAAAGGGCCGTGGCAGACCTCGATGATCAGGACGGTATCTACATTCAATATCGTACTGATGGAAGCCTATTCAATCTAAGGCAACTGAAGGCCCACACCAAGACCTTAAACCATCTTGTCTGGGAGCTGCTTTATGCTGATGACGCCGCCCTTGTTGCCCACACAGAAGCAGCTCTGCAGTGTTTAACATCCTGCTTTGCAGACGCTGCTGAGCTCTTTGGGCTGGAAGTCAGCTTAAAGGAGACAGAAGTTCTCTGTCAACCGGCACCTCAGGAAGTCCCCCATCATCCCCACATCACCATTGGCCAATCAGAGCTCAAATCAGTCCAGCAGTTTAATTACCTAGGTAGCCTCATCTCCTCGGATGGTAAGATTGATGGAGAGATAGACAACAGGTTACCAAAGGCATATAGTGCCTTCAGAAAACTTCATAAAAGAGTTCGGCGAAATAAACACCTGAAGAAAAGTACAAAGATCAGTGTTTACAGAGCCATAGTGCTGTCTACTCTCTTATATGGATCTGAATCATGGGTCATCTACCACCACCACCTGTGACTCCTAGAACGCTTCCATCAACGGTGTCTCTGTACAATCCTGAACATCCACTGGTCAGATTATGTGACCAATACATCTGTTCTAGAGCAAGCAGCAGTCACAAGTATTGAGGCCATGTTGCTGAGAACACAGCAGCGATGGGCAGGACACGTCTCCAGGATGGAGGACCACCACCTCCCTAAGATCTTGCTTTATGGTGAACTTTACACTGGCTGCCACAAGAGAGGAGCCCCAAAAAGAAGATACAAGGACTCCCTGAAACAACATCTCAGCCTTGGCCATATTGATCAACATAACTGGTCTACTCTGGCCTCCAACCGGGAGATCTGGAGGCACACTGTCTTTAACACTGCTGATGCTTTTGAGAACGCACCCAGGATCACTCTCGAGGAGAAAAGACAACGCAGAAAGAATCGTGTCTTGCAGAATATACCACCTAAGGAGTCTTTCTGCTGTGCCTTTTGCAACCGGACGTGTCTATCTCATATTGGTCTTTTTAGCCACCAGCACACTTGTAACAAACGTGGGTAGAGCCCTTCCCAAATCTTCGTTTGCGTAGCCTAGCCATAATGATGATAGATACATACATATGCATGTGCTTTATTAATTCTTCCATTAATGGCATGAATTCCCATTAATCCTCTCTGACAGCTAAAACCTGTTTACACACAGTTGGTTTTGGTTTTGCTGCTTTTGTGACTTATTTAGAAAAATGTTATAAGAAGGGCTGTTTGAAGCATCTGAAAAACATGTACAAATTTTAAAGACTTCCAATGGGACATGTGTCTCTTTCATTGCTGAAAATTATTCGATTTTGCTTTTTGTTTTTTAACTTGGGGTGAATATAGGTGAGGAAAGTGATTGTATTTCCTACAAATAGTTCTAAGTTTTCTAGGATTTTTTAGTATCTATTTTCATAGCAGAACATGCTCGCTATCTAACACATATCTAAGTAGTGTCATTTACTCGTGGAAACATAAAAAGCCATGACAAAATATAACTGTAGAATTTACTGCATTTTTATCTAAGGCACTGGACCAAGGAATGGCAGACTTGTCTCTGATGTGTAATCTAGGCATCACTGCATGTAGAACACCAAAAAAAATATCATTTTCAGTAGCTGTAAACTCAGTTCCCATACACAATCAATTAAGCAAATAGTAACAGTATAGTACAAGGACGTTTACTCACCAGTAGGTTTGATAAGACCCACAACTTGTGGAGGTTGATAAATCCATCTTAGCAAACACATCTAGGTCACACTTAGCTCTGACTCCTACAAAAACTTTGGTCACAAATACCTGCCACCCTGCAAAGGTCACACACTGTCAGTGTGTATGCACTAAAATAGAGGCAGTTTCCCACCTCCCCCACTGTGTCAGACTTTGTAGCTGTCCCTGAAAGTAAATAGATTCTTTCTTGATCAAAGCCATTAACTGAGCTGTTCTTCACATCCCTGTCTACTACTTTATTCTTATTCAAAGATGCACAATTTCACTGGGGATGTTAAGTGTCAAATGCACTGTGGAGTGATGGTGCTTACTGCTTAACATTCAGCTCCAAAGCCTCTCATAAAGGAAGCGTGAACATATTTGGCTGCCTGTCAAAAACACTGGCCTGGATGAATTGCAACTGCCTGGAACCATATGGTAAATAAGACCAAAAGCTTCTACCAGGAGTTTCCAGGCTCTGGGCAAACATGTTCAGTCATAGTTGTTACATCTGACAGCTTGTAGCCCTCAAGTAATCCCTGTGATTTTTTAAGAAAGCTCCAACTTATGTCCTCGCAAAGAGTTTTGTTATGTTAAATCTTTCTCAGGAAGATGGGGTTTCATGTTCCTGAAGACTTTTTCTGCATGCATTTAGTGGGAAAAGGTGGTGACAGCAATCTAACCTCTTCTATGAGGCTTCACTTAAGTGGGTAACTAATATTTATTTGCCCTCTTTTCCCTCGAAGTTCTGCAATGTACTAGATAGAGGAGCAGAAGTAATACAAACTCTGCAGCTTTCTGTGGCTGTGATGCTGGGTGGAAGTTCAGGTTAAGTAGCATGTAGGTAGAGGGAGCAGGACCCTTAGTGTCTGCTTGGGGCACTCACTAGTCCGGTGTTAGTCATGCTTCAAATCACTACTCTTCTTTTACCCCATTTTACTGATTTTCAGAGACATTTCATTTTAAGTATTCAGAGCCACCCTCTCTGTGTCATTAGCATAGTTACTGATTTTATCATTTGCCCACCTAATTTGTTCAACATATTCTTGTTAGTTCTTTTGTGTATTGAATCAGTCGGGTGTTGCACATCACACATACACTTCAGGAGCAAGGAATTTAGTATGCAATAGAAAAGAAAGAACTATTTAAAGGTATTTCTTTATTCAATTCATGACTAAGTGCACAGGGAACTTAATAGTACTGGGATATCAAATGCTGAAGATTAGCATCTTCTAAGAATGCCCTATATGTCCAAACAATCACTGGTAAAAGCTTTTGCAAGCCATTTAAGATGACATTGACCTCCATTTTCTGAGAAACTGGAAGAATTACATACAATTTAATAAGAGAAAAGGGGGGAAACTAATTGACATAGAAACGTCAAAGCAATGTAAATGTGATGTTTTCATGATGGGAAATATCTTCACAGCTGAAAAAGAAATGAGCTGGATTATTGCAGATATTAATATTAAGAAAGCATGCTGTTAACATTAACATCCAATTTGCCTAATATAGAGTTCATTACTGTTCAGTATTTCATCTAAATCATTTTCTTGTTAATGCTCACCCAATACCAAATAACTCTCCAGCACTTGCCTTAGACATCTCTATGAATGCTAGTAAATTTATTATACTTGGTCCTGTTGTAATGAAGCTCCAGTGGATTCATAATGATCAGATACTTAGTATAAGCAGTGAGCATTGAGAAGGCTCTTCTTTCTGCTTGTGTGAACACAATAAAATACCAGAGGTACACTAGAGACATCCTCAAAACTGGGCAGATAGTAAGGTTGGGAGAAAAAGATATATTTTTTTGAATAATAAGGAGGCACGATCATGAACATCTGCAAAATTGCTAATTTGAATTCATCTTGCTGCTTCATTTTCATTTCAAAACATTAGCCAAGGGGAGAAAAAATAAAGTTTAAGGTTTCTAACAATTTGGACTCTAAGAAATAAAGTAATCTGTGCCTTACCAAGGGAAGAGGTGTGTTATGGCAAAATGTGTGATATACAGATACTGTCAGCAGTCTTTAGAATACATTATTCTTCACAGAACTTCATGGAATGAAGCTACTGAAGATTGATTCAACCACTATAATCGAAGTGTCTGCATTGTAATTAGCACATGAGCAAATATGCATACATAACTTTATAAGAAAACTGTACTACAGCACCTTTCTCTGAGCACAGATCATAGTTGTTAGCTCTGTCATTACCAAACTGTATATTATCTATCTAACTTTAGTGTTCAGTTAACTGCACTGCATTTCAAGTATATTATTTTAATATAATTTATTCGATATTTTATAACAGAAAATGTCAATGTCACAATCAGTGGCAGAAACCACTTCTCAGATGTGACACACGATATGTTACAGGTGTGAATCTGTGTTCTGAGGACTTACCCTGGGCCATTTAAAATGCTGGTCACAGCGAATACTGATGTACAGTAGATAGTAGCCATGGAAACCAGTCAGATCTTACCTTCATAATATTTTTTTAGGAAAATTGGATTTCAAAGGGTGATTTTTCTCTTTCTTTGAGGGCGCAGTGCATTATACTAACTAGTAAATTATCCATGAGAGGTTTTTAAAAGCAATTCCATCCTAAAATCCCTTGCAGATGTTGCACAGTGCTCATTTCTGCACACTAAGGATCAGATGTGTTATTAAAACATGATAAACATATCAAAACCTCCCTGAGGAATGCAACAAGTGAGGAGCAGACTCAGAGCACATCCTGGGCTGCAATGAGAGGAGCCAGGTCTGCTGCTGCAAACATGTCCTCATTTCTAACCACTCCTGGAGGGACCAAACGATTGCATAGAATGTGCTAAGTGACAGGGAAGACAGGCAGCCAGGCCCCTAGAGGATACATGCAGGGCAGGAGGGGAGGGGTGGAGTCCTGGCTCTTGTGAAGGCAAGATGCGAGGTCATATTTAACGCTTGGAGGCTGGGAATAGGGCAGACTGAAGCTCTGGGTAAATACAGGCTTTGCTGTGAAATTTGCAGTGTGGAAAGTGATGTTTTCTGGATGGAAATAGTAATTTAGAAGATACCTTTCATAGGAAGGAAAAATATCTTCAAAAGCTTTTAGATGGAACATTAAAACCGGGTACTGAAAAGTAAGATAAAATCTCCCCAGGTAGAGGACAGCTGGCTGGTTAGTAGTGGTCCCTGGGGAGCTGCGCTGTTCAACTTGAGTTCTCAACAAGGACTTGGCAGTTCCCTTGACTAAAAAAAGTGAGCAGGCGGACCTGACCAATGACATGGTGGTAGCTAAATATAAACCCTATAGCTGTGAGAATCATAGAGAAGGAAAGAAGTGGGAGAAAAACCTTACCTTCCTTCATCAGGGAGGCTGTTCCTGCCTCTACCCCAGCCTGTGAGGCAACAGACCTCCACTGTGGTTACTCTGGTGAGAAGCTTTGAGATAGATCTGTAGGTAGCAGAAAAAGGAAGAGAAAGGGTATTAAATTAAAAAAATGGGAAAGATAAATGATGTTTCCATTGTTTTGAAAGGATAAGGCATCTATAAAAGCAAGACGACAATATATAGAAATAAGATGGATTTTTTTCACTCCTTGCAATTCATGTACGTTCAAGTTTACCCATGAATATTCACTTTGATACAATTTCCCAATCCCATTAATTGTGCTTTGGTATGAGCATATGACCTCTGTAACAGACCTTACTGGACTTCCGTGGTTAAGTTGACAAAACATAATATCCAAGTGAGGCCTGAATTCACCCTTGTCACATTTTTCATGACTTCCCCTGCCAGAAAAAAAAAAAAAAATATTTATGAATGCTAGATACTTACCACATTATTTAGAAAGTAACACCACTAGAAAAAAATATTGCTTCTATATAGTGAACAGGGAATTCACAGTATTAATTTCAATTCACCTGAAATTTAGCAGGGTGCCAGGCAACATCCTGCAAAGTTTGAGTGAACCTGTAGCTAAAGCTGGATCAAGGTCCAAATTTCAGAGTTTGGTAAACAGTAGTTAACTGCAAAGAGTTGATATATTACTATGCAGTCCTCCTCAAAAACCAAATACAAAGCTGATTTACTACAAGATTATTTCCTGTCAAATTAAGAAACTTTTTTTCCTGTCTGGTTGGCAATTGTACAACACTTAGATGACAAGCTAGCTGTCTGATCTCAAATTAAATCAGCAGATTTGTGACATTATTACTGTTCTCTTAAAAAGTATAGTGCATGGAGAGGAAAGTCAAACAATAGAAATGGATTTAATGAGATTTTCCACATAGACCCTGAAATTATTCCCTTGTAAGATATTAGCTTACCTATACTTGAATAAAATGAAAATATAACAGATGTCATCAGGAAAACTTGAGGCAGCCCTGAAAAGGCTGTGGAAAAACAAAAGCTTGATAGTATTCATATTCCTCAAAGAAATAACTTACCATTAAAAATATGACTCACAACAACCAAAAGCTCAGATGACTAACTTACAGTTCCAAGAACATTTCCTCTGCTGTTAAATATCAATCACAAAGTGCAACATGGTCATTAATATTTAAGACCTTCATCACTGGGAAATAGAGAGCCAGTTGAATACCCTTACTTAAAATTTATTATCACATTTCAAAATGATAGATGAGACATTTTCCAAAGTTTTGTTTCATGGAGTTGTTTTGATTTTCTTCTGAAGTACATGAAAGATGCACTCTAAGACAGAAGCTTTCTGACATAAAGGAAAAAAAAAAGGGATCTCCACTTCTGAAACAGCCCCAACCTCAATGTCAATATGCTGGAATAAATTCCTGAGGCCTTTGAATCCAGTTCAGGAAGAAACATCTCAAGAGGTCACAGCCATCATTCTTTCCATGTGCCCAATTTCACCTGTCTCCACGAATAAGAATTATTTCTATTGCTCACTGAAAGTGTCTTAAGGGATGGTCCCTTCTTCTGGCTTTTCCTGTGTTTTCCCCTACTCAACAGGAGCTTTCTCCTGTAGCATGAATGATGTAATTGAAACCAAAATGTAGGTTAAATGAAAAAATTGTACAGTTTTGATTTTTTGCTATTCATTTGGTGTTACTTTCATATAGGCACCACCTTTCCTTCTGCACTTCTCTTCTGGTAAACTTATTTGATGCAGGAAGCTTTTCTTGACTTTCCATGGCAAATGTTAATCATGTTTATTGAGAAATTACAGGAGATCAAATATTCACAAACTGTGTAGTTTAAGTACTATCCCTGATTTACAGGAATTCTCAGAATGAAATGAAGGTTTATAGGGAAGATACCATCCCTTCTCTGCATTCTCCTT
Source organism: Pseudopipra pipra (assembly GCF_036250125.1). Lineage (NCBI taxonomy): Eukaryota > Metazoa > Chordata > Aves > Passeriformes > Pipridae > Pseudopipra > Pseudopipra pipra. The sequence goes on along the minus strand of NC_087549.1, from coordinate 29,710,740 downwards.
CTTTACATTCAAGGAGCTAAGAGCAAGAAACCTAGTCGGAAAACCAAAGCTTACTAAGGAGTAAATAGACCTAAAGAGCCTATGGCTTGGTAAAAGTAGAATAACAAACACTTCAAAGGTCACAGTTCAGCAATATTATGCTGAACTTGAAAAGGAATGACCTGTATTCATTTCAAGTCCCCAAATAAAACTCAGCACAGGTCCTTCCTTAATATGGAAGTGTGACATTTTTCTTAAACATGTAATTTAGACTGCATTTTAGGTCTGTATTTGAGAATTTGAATTGGATTTTAAACTGCAGAGCCTTTTTAACATGAAGCAGACTGATTTCAGAAGAGTGGGAAAAGCTGTTAAAGGTTGATAAGTAAAATGGCTGAGTAAGGAAGAGAGCTTATCCAGAAGAAAACAATATGCTCCAGTGACTATAAATTGCATTAAAGAGGTTGAGGCCACTGTCTTCTTTTGATCTAGTTTAGCATAGAGAAATACTTGAGAAAAGGAAGCTTATTTTTCTACGTGAATCCTGGGAACTCCAGTGATGTTAAAAACACACTAAGATAAAATTTACCCACACATAACATAAACTCAGACTAAAAAATATCTTAACTCTAAGTATAGTATTTAAAACTAACTTTTTGGTATACTCAGTCAGATGCAAATAAATAATGTATAAAATTCGAATTGTTCCTTACAACAGAACTAACAGAAAAATGTATTTTTTCACTTAGTTGGAACCAACTTGCATACAACCTTTGTTTTCTTTCAACTCCTGGAATTTTTTGCAGACTTCTCAGGCCATTGCATTTTACGCCTTCCCTCTACCCCCCAACTCATCTTTCTATTTTTCATTAGCTGGAGTAGCACAGTTTATTGCATGTAAAATCAGTCTATCAATCAATCTCCTTGGAATCCTCATCCTTTGGCCAAGATCTTTTTTGCAGCTTCTTCTGCAGCCTATTCTATGTAATTCAACAAATGTTACTGTCAAACATCCTATTAACATATTCAAGACAGGTGACATAAATGTGCATTAGTATTAATTAGCTGATACCATTCAGTTTTCCTCTCGGATGATCTGTGTCGCTTCTCTTTTTTCTTGTATCTCAAGCAATATATGTAATCCCACCATATTGTGGCTGGTGCATTCTGTAAAATATAATCAGGACACTATGTTTAATGAGGCCTCCATCTTATTTTGGCAGAGAGAGGGATTTGGTTTTATGGTTGCTATGGTCTAAATTTTTGGCCTATGAAGTATGCTGCAGATTTAATACGGTTCTGAGTACACACAACCAGAAATTTTACACCTTCTTAAGTAAGAAGGAAAGACCCCTATAAATATGTAAATATGTCTGCTGTGTTGTACTAGCCATAGTTGCATCCCTACTTTCTGCAGAATAGTTTATTACGCTTTTGTTATTGCAATCCAATTAGGGATAAAAAGGCTTTATTCCCAGTTAGAGGATGCTGCCCAAATAGCAGATAAAGACTTCATGTGTACTTCTCACATTAACACATGTTATGCGTAGAATTCACGTGCACAGATAAGTTTGGGATCAGAAGAAGGAACAGTTTATGCACTGGATGTCAATGGCAGTCAAATTCAGTGTGAGGAATGTTTTCTACAATAAACAAAAGCAAAAGAATAATTCTTATTTTCACTGAATGTATTGTCTATGAATCTGAAACACTAAATTTGAACCTTTCTAAACATTTTGATTCTCACTTATCAAGCAGTCAGCAACCCCTGGGAAACTGAAAAACCTGAGCAACTGTATGACAAGAAAGAGGGAAGAGGAAGAGAAAGAGGGGACTATTCATCCAAGACTCTGCTCTGAGGTCAAGTTAGGTTTAGAAAGTCATCCTGTTTCCACCCACATGTGCTTTAGTCTAGAGAATTTCATGTTTAGAAGTCCAGTTTGGATGTGCACTTAATCTGTCATCCAGTCCAAGGTTGTCAGCATCATGAAAACTGTAAATCACATAATTCTTTGCTACAAAATCTCTTCTGTTCTACTCATTGCAGATGTTACTTTCGTGACAACATTGCCCTTCTGCCCTGGCTTCAGATGTCATCATCTTCAGGCTACCACTTATGCCATCCAATTCCACTCATAAAATCACTGCACATAGGACTCAAATTTTTCAGATGTAGAATAAATTTTAAAAAAAGTCTACTTTGCACCATTCTATTTCTTAGAGAATTCTATACTTGCTACCATTCTTCTTCTTCTATAGGGTACAGACTTAAACTTGCCTGTGTTTCATCTAAATTCCAGGGTCTATAATGCTTTGAAACATCAGTATGAATCGCATATTTCAAATTATGATTTTCATAATATATAAACTTTTAATACAATGGTACTAAAATTCTATTCCTCATACAAATGTAAATAAATTATAAATGTATAATAATTTAAGCAAGAAAAAACCTGTGTCTTAATTTACATAAGAATGGTCATTTATTCTTTTATCTTCTAGTGATTTCCCGGGTGAAGTTCTGGGCTTGAAGCTTGTGATCCTTGCTCAGAAAAGAATTTGGATTTTAGGCAACAACAGAAATAAATATATTTAATATTCATGTGGTTTGGTTCAATCCTTCCACATTGTCTTAATAAGTATCTCCTTACTAAGCTCTGAATTTTCTGTGTAGTGAACTGTGAAACACAGATGAACTTTTCTGTTGTCATTCATGCATTGGACAAATTTAGGACATAAGAGCATCTTGCTCAAGTAGCAATGGCTTTCAACTGAAAGAGAGTAGAGTTTAGATTAGATATCAGGAAGAAATTCTTTACTGAGAGGCTGGTTAAGCACTGGAACAGGTAGGTCAGGTAAGTTTTGGACTCCCCATCCCTGAAAGCGTTCAAGGCCAGGTTGGATGGGGCTTTGAGAAGCCTGATCTAGCAGAAGGTGTCCCTGCCCATGGCTGGGGTGTTGGAACTAGATGATCTTTATGGTCCCTTTCAACCCAATCCATTTGATGATTCTACGATTCTATGCTTGCTCATTAAGACAGTGCAATAACACATGTTGGTAGGCTGCCTTGCGCTGGTAAATACGTAACTATCCATTTTAAAGTTATCACACAGTGAAAAAAATACCCAAAAACTAAAAGGAATCCAAGGTGGTGAACACACAGCGAAATATAGACTCTTAGAGAACTGAAACCTTAAAAGATGAGATAGAAGAGGGACAGAGGTAAGAAGGAAAAAGGAAGCTTCATTTTACAATTGTGAATTGAGATAGAGAATGATTAAGTAGCAAAAGAGGAATGGACAGAATAAAAACAGTAAGGAATCATGTTTACAATAGCAGGCATTTGCATGGGACTTTAGAGGAATTTTTTCACATTAATCAAATGCAAATCCTTCAAAATGCTTCTCACATTTTAGTACGATGTTTTCACAGACTTCCTTGACAGTCTCCATTCTTTTCTGTACTTCTTCTCTTTAGATATATGCTGCAAAGTGTATATGAAAATGTTTCGGTCTATCAGTTATTATTTATTATCAAATTAAATTTTTATTAATAAGTGTCTTGTTAGGAAAATAGTTATGAACCTTTTCCTTTACTAGTTTCAGCAATGGGAAATTAATTTCTAAATCTCTCTTGGAGACTCCTTATCTGTTTGATCTGTATAATCTTTTATGAATAATTGACCCACTTTACCCAATAAGAACTACATGTCTAAGAACTGTTTGTCCAGAAGGTTGAGAGGTTCTATACCTTGATGCAACATATGCTTTACCAGATGTTTCACAGGGAACACAAACACGCTGATAAAAACAAATTGCACTAGGAGTGAACTTTTACTGAATTGTTTTAGATTTAATGTTAACCTTGGAATGGATTCATTCTATCATTCTCTGGTAGTGGGTATCTGAATTTGGTTTGTTTTTATTGTGGTTGTAATGAGCTATGAAAGAAATTGTCCACTCTCCACGCCTTCAAATGTTTTTGAGTAAAGCATTTATAAGGCAAAATGAACACACTGATGTCTTTATGGAGGGGAAAATATATTTCAATTGCAATTGTTTTTTTAGCCATCCTATTAACTTCAATTCGTGTTACTTAAATCCACAATAAAATTTTCACTGCGCTGATGAGCTGTAGCAAAGAAAGCTCATAAAACTTGCAGAGTTATTTCCATTTGCTCAGTGCCAAATGGGACTGTGTAGCAAATGGGACTAAGTTCTCACTGAAATTCTCAGTTACACATATTCAGTGAGAAAATAATAAGGTTAATTTAATTTCTATTTTCAATTTCTCTCTTTTCCTATATACAGTAGGCAGTAGCTGTCATCTTTATGAAGTGTCTTGCTTTTCATGATATTTTATTCCTCAGTAATTTGTTATTGTAAGATCCTTCTCTAACTCTGTTTTATCAGTGATATTTTTTGTTCAGCTATTTAACAATGTTTTTAATTTTATTGTAATATTAGAAAAATCATTGGTAAGTAATTTGTATTTTGATGCCAATATTTCAGTAAAGAGGAATTAATAAGCAGCAGAACCTTTATACTGCATTATTATGAACAGATGGAATAAACATTATGGAGCATGACTGCTACAAAAAACCTGAGGAGTTCTCCTTTATAATTTGTGGTAGAAATTAAGCCAATAGTGTGTGTTTTTTCTCATCTTTTTCACAATCCATAATCCCAATAATACAGCTGGAGAAGGGAATTGGGTGCTATTGACAGAAGAGAATTTATATGCAAATATACTGGAATTTTCCAAGACACAGGATGAGAAAACATTATAGTAGGATAATCTGTGCAAAAGAGGAGTCACATATATTGGATGTTATTGACTCTTCTATAAATTTGGTATTGACTGGTCCTGCCCATTTGTAGTGGGTTTGTAACCCACCCTGGGAGGGAAACGGAACCAGGATAGGTCACCTGATGTATATTTTACCAATAAGCTATTCCATACCATGTTATGTCGGCTCAGATATAAAGAGATGAGAAGGAAACAACTCTCTTCTCTTCTGGGAGGGTTGCTCAGGATAGACAGCTGTTTTCGGAGGAGGAAAACACCTTTCATGGGGAAGTAGTCTTCATTGTTAGTTTTCCCTGTGTGTATAGTGCTTATCATTCTTTTTTTTCTTCTCTGTGTAAATATAAAACCATCTTTCTCAGCAGCCTCAGTTTTGCAAGTTTTTTTTTCTTTTCCCCCTTCCCTCCTCCTTCTCCCTCTGGGGGGGCTTGGGCATTCAGTCAAAGTAGCAATGACACCATTGATTATTGAAAAAGTCTATTTTTCACTTTCAAGAGAATCATTTTCATTGCTTTGCTGCCCTTTATTCCTAGACAAAATTCCCATAGATGCTACACTTTGTGGAATTTTTAGGTGTACGTGACCTTTTAATTATTTATGACTTGCATATCTATCAACTGAGATCTTATGAGGGAAATAAGATTAAATTGCTCTGAAAGAAGAATCAAGTTCTCAAAATTGTATCCCCATTAATGTCAAAGCATGGTATCCAAAGGCAACCTACTGTTCTGCACACTTATTGCCTGTGCAATATTAAAAATAAATTGAATATTGCATGTCCAAATCTCTACAGTCCTTTGCTTCATTTCTTAACAGATAGGAAATGCCATTCATTTATGGAAGAAGAAAAACTAGGGGCTCTTCCACAGAGTCTGGTCTTCTTGCTCACCAGCCAGCAGTGTTGGCAGCCTGGCTTCGTCTTCCCCAAAGGAGTACAACTGCTTTTCCACCCTGCAGAAGAAACAGCCCCAGATCTCCTCCAGCAGAGACACAGCCCCCCAGCATGGAGATGGGCATCAAAACCATGATCATGCCCTTATGGGAATTTTTCTGTTATGTATACACCATTATTTTGTTTCATTACAAAAATCAGAAAACAAATATTAACTACTGTTTTGGAGTTTATAATCGTGGGTAGCTGTGAGGGTTAGATGACCTTCATAGTTTGTTTATGTGCATTACATTGCTTCAGCAAATATAAACAGCCAGTTAAGCCTACAACGTGCTCATACTCTAGAGAGGCACAAAGACTAGCCTGATAAAAATGAGGCTTGTGGAGTGGGGAGATTGTTTTCTTCTTTTTCTTTTTTTATTAAATTCCTCTGCAAGGGTTTTATTGATTTATCTTCAGTCATACAAATTTGATATTTATTTTCCAGAAGAAGTGAAAGAAAATTTAACATTGCTAATGTCTTTACCACTTCAGAAATGTATTTGAAACATGATAAAGTCCCCTGCTTTTAAGTATGTTTTCTCCAAAGTCAGTAGTAGGCTTTAATGGCTCAGAAAGAATATCATAATACAACATCATCAAACTTAATCTACCATAAGAAGAATAGTAATATCAAATGGCCTCTCCTATAGAAGTGAATTGTAATTAATTACCTAATTTGTTGGAGCATTTGTAATATATATTTAATGACACTTCTGTCTGGCACAGCCTTCCAGACAGTGTTCTGAAGAAACATGATCTAAGCATAGCCTCAAGCTGATATTATAAAATAATTCACCATGCTGCGTAAAAAAAATCCAGATAAAACAAGCAGCTAATGTTTCAGCTTCTAAGGCCTCAGGAAAGCCTGTTTCTACCCTAACATTTATCTCTGGCAGCCCCATCACCTCTGCCTTTATATATGGAATATGCAGTTAATAAGTATTCAGCACTGGCCTGACTGCAGGTACCGCCAAGCAAACAATAGCCCATTACTATATATCACACTCCAATTACTAAAGATCTTGCCATATGTCTAATAGTGTGATATAAACAGTCCATTAGGCTTTCTAATGGTGGTGTTAAATAAAGGGTGAACGAATAGCGCTGGAACAGTTAGAAGCCCCTGGGCAGCTTTGCCTCTTTCTATGCCATTCCTTTTAATGAGATTATGCTATTGCTTCGGTCGATAGAAACTGTCATTTGAAGGTTTCCAGTTCTCCTGCCCTTTTGTGTTGAACTGACAAGGCAGATGTACCTAAACATTGACCCTTTTGTCTATTTTCTTAGACAGTGTAAAGTTCTTGCCCTTTATTCCCCACTTACATCACTGCCTCTTTTTGCTACACGGAACAATGTATCTCTCCTAATCAAGTAGGAGATCTCTGGTGCAGACCCTCCCTGGAATAAAATGCAGCCCGTGAGTCTCCCAACATCTTTGAGACAACATTAGTCATACAAATGACCCCTGCATCAGTGTTCTGGCAAGGCATTGTAAGAGTTTATTCAATAATGGTACAATATTTTTTCCAATTAGAGAAAAGTCCATTATTTTTCTTTCCTTAGAGCCTTTCAAACCCAGAATAACTACAACAAAAAGATACTTAAGACTTAGAAATGTATATTCAAAAGACAATATATCAGAAAAGTAAAATAATTGAAGGAGAAGTATTAGATTAGAATAAAAATGCTTACAGAACTGCAAAATTAAGTTTCCTCTAAATGTGCTATAGCATATTTGTTGTGAGCTTTACAGAGGATTAGCAATGAAACACCAGAGAATAACATTTAGTAATGTTCTCCATCAGAGACTGAAACCAGAGTAACTACTGAGCTACAGAATAAACATACAAATGTAAATTTGATCCAAGCAGTTGTATAGCCTGATGCAATGCATTAATACTGAAGAAAATTACAAAACTGGCTTTAAACATCTGAGTCTTGCACACTGATTATTGCTTAGTTTCAGCTATAATGAGCAGTAAAACTATGGACATGCTGTTTAATTTTAGCGATTGCCAGAAGACAGCAATTGAACAGCCATCCCAGCTCTGTAGTTCTGATATATCTGAGAAAACCTGTTAAATTATTGTAAAAATTCAACTATGCTATCATACACTAACAAACTCCAGAACGATGGCGTGTGTATTTCATATGTAAAACACCAGAAAATGTAGCATTCCAGCACTTATCATTTGTTTCAGTGGTGTTTCTTTTTCTTTTAAATCCTGCTAATTTAGTAATCACAAGTTTGTTAAATTACAAGCCTTCTATCCATATGTTCTCTATGAAGGTAATGAATATAGGATGAACTACGACATAAACCAGTATTGTAGTACTGCAGTGTTGCAGTACTGCACCAAAGGGACCACTTTTCAAGACCAGAAAATAAGTTGGCATCATTCTTCCTCTGGTTTTGGGGAACCTGCCTAATATAACACTTCGGGCATCAGCTAGGGATGACTGTGATGATGGTTTACAATCTGAGCACTCTACCATATAGACAAAGAAATTTTCTAAATCATTTCACAGTTGTCATTGAACAAGCTTTGGAATAATATCAAAGACTATATGACAACTCCTGTTATATATTTCAATAATCAGTGCAAGTAGGGTGTTTACCTGGACCCAAGTCCTTAATGAAACATTTTTCTTATATTCTTCACCTTTATTTCTGAGTGTCTAAACAGAAAGTATTTCCTCTTTACTTGTGATGAGAGTACTACTTATTTCCCTAAACATCATGTAATTTCTGTGAGCAAGTATTATGATGGTGCTATCGTGAGCAAGCACTTCTGATGATTTCAAAAGTACTGCTGCTGTACAAAAGTCCTGGGGGAGTGAAGTTTATCTAGACAGAAATATGGGAATACATGGCAGATTTTAACTACTACCCTCTTGAGAACAATGACGCTTCAAAAAAGTCAGCAGTGTTTGTCAACAGAGATGTTCCAGTCTCTCATCAAAAGCTTTTAATCATGGTTCATGTATGTCCCAATCAATTGTGGGAGTCCGAGCACAAGAAGCAAAAGGTGGCATGCCAGAAAGCACTAGGAAGAGAAATTTCTGAACCACCATTGTTTTGTTCAGTTTGGTGGTAATTTCCCTGACGATTCAAGCGAAATCAAAAAAAAAAGGCACCTTTGCCTAGCATTGAACCTTGACACAGACTCAAACAGAAGACCATTTTTAAATAAGTGGGTAGTGCTTCAGAACTTTCTGATGGGGGAAGGGGATCTCTTTGAAGCTCTCATGGGCCACAGGTGAACAAGTGGGAGCAGAAACTGTACTTTCCTCCAGTCAATCAGCTGTTAATTCTCAGTTTGTAGTAGCTTGCTTTGTTCTGAGCTCTAAGGAAGGAGTGGTTAAAAATCTGAAAAGGGCAAAATGCAAAGTGTTCACAGAAGTCCCAGAATCGGAAGTTCTGTCCCTTGATTAAGATGAGGCCTCATGTCATTTGGTGGTAAGCAAAAAACCAAAAGCTCTTGGAAATGAGACTGCACACCCAGATGGAAGTGACATCCAAGGATGTCAGAAGTTTCTAGTGGAATTTGGAGACATTAGGGCAACCTACCTATTATCTTCACAGATATATGTTATGTGTGGTTTAGACTGAGATAGATAGAAACCTAAACTTTAGATACCTAAACTGTAGATTTCTACTTCTGACCTCATTGCCGGAGGTTCTTCTTGTAATTGACAGTATGAAATAGGTATATAGTTAGTTTTAGGGCATGCTTCATCTTAGCTGCTCTAGCCTGAAATGAATCTCATTTTACAAGTGCATATTTCATTTTACTCATTAAAAATTAATGTTAGGCTGCCAGTTCAGACAAAAAGCCAGATCTACATTATAGACAGTCACATCAGATCAGACCTGAAGCTGGAAATGCCAATGTCCCAGAGCACAAAGTTCTTAGACTAGAGAATCTGAAAAACTTCTAGTTCATGGGAAAAAAAAGGAAAGCAGAAGAACTTCTAACAGCCAAAAATCATGAGCCACTTAGTGTGCTGTGAGGAAGCCAACAGATATTGAATTTGGACTTGTTGTTACTATGACTTCATGCAACATCAAATAAAGATTAAAGTAGGGTGTGAGGCAGCTGCTATGCTGTATTAGCCTGGAATATCACTAAGATGACAAAGAGGTGGTAAATCACAAAGCATTGACTGGTCTACTTGAACAACCTTCACCACTTCAGACACTGTAAGAAAGCCAAGTGGTGATGTGAGGCTGCACACTGATATTAAGAAACGGCTCATAAATAATCTCTCTCATGTTCACAGCACAATAGCTAAATAACAGGATGAAAAAGTGTAGCAGTTTAAACTTTTCATACATTATCATTTTCAACACACCTGAGCATGAAATGAAATGCCTCCTGGTTGTCCCAGTTCCACAAGAGCCTTTTAGATTCATTAAAGTAATAAAAACTTTTCAGACTTAATAAATGGCCCTCATCTACAACATGAGAATTGAAGACATACACTCAGGTAACTGTCTTTAATTCCACAGAACAAAGAAGAAATATTTCATGGGAGGGTAAATATTTGTTTAAAACTGCATAACCAAACAAGACTGGAAAGAGCAATCTGGGTTCACCACATCAAGTCCCATTCTAAAGTCTTTTTCTGAACTTATAAATCTCCGTCTAAAGAAAATTTATTACTTTTTTATCCTAATCCCTTGTTGAAAGTCATCCAACCCTTAAACCAAATATTATATTTTTTTAGGCCCTAATTACAACAGGAACTTCTGCAGTTTAATTATAGGCTAGGCTAATTGATGTGAATGCTACTTTTTTTATAATCTCTGCCTCCTTGCTTTCCATATCAGCTCATATCTCACAGTGAACCTTTTACTCACTGTTGCTCCCTCTTCAGAATGCTTCTTTGAACCCCATTATTTCTTTGGCTCAAAGACAATACCTATGTGCTGGTTTTGGCTAGGGTATATACACAGCTAGTATGGGGCTGTGTTTTGGATTTGTGCTGGAAACAAAGTTGATAATATAGAGATGTTTTAGCTACAGCCAAACATTGCTTAAACACCATCAAGGCCTTTTCTGCTCCTCACCTTTACACCAAAGGAATATCTGATATGAATAATTTTTATTGCTTTAATAAGACAACTATGATATATAACTTATCAGAAATGACAACTGATCTGCCATTAGTGTTTTGCAATCTTCCATGACAGTGTACTGTTTCCTTTTGAATAGTTGGAGTCGTACCAAGCAGAATCTCCTTGGCTGCAAGAATTCTGTCAGGAGTTAACTTTATATTCCGTGAATACTCAGTCCCATAAAAATATCTGTATTCTCATTGTGTTCCCAGAAGTGTTTATTGATCGTTATTTGTTGTAGTTCCATTGAAAATTCTGTGGATAACCACCAGGAAAAAGTGAGTTAGATGTGCAGTCACACTTTACAGAGACAGGTTAACAATCAGCAGATAGTTGAAGAATTAGGTCTTGAAGTGAAAAAGTTGAGAGTCTGAGCAGGGAGGGTGTAAAGGTTTAATGTTGCACAGAAGATAGAAAACCATATTAGAAAATACTTGTCTGCAGTACCTCACTGAAGAAATTTGTTAGCATAATGGAGGAAAATGAAGAATTGAGTGAGTCATAAACACTGACGTTTGAACACAAACAAAAGGCAAATGTCTAATTAATATTTATTTGCAAAGGCATATGGGCAGAAGCAATTGTTACCCTCAGTGTTAGGTTAAATGTAAAAGGGTATAATAGGTGTTCTGCCATTGTTGATTGAATAGGTAAATTCTGGAAAGCAGCTGAACTTAAAGAGATGTTTGTAGTGAGGTCAGTTTCCAAACGTGGAGAAAAAGCCTTCTGAAAGCTCTGTCTGTGCTATAACCACATCACCACAAAGAAATTAAACTCACAGATTAAACTTAGACAAAATCCTACTAAATGGAAGAGGCATTCAAAAAATAAACAGACATTTAAAAGCATGAGCTCTGCTCTGACAATTCAGATCCCTCTAGTCTGGACTTCGACTTCATTTTTTGTTTGAAAGTCCTATAGTAAGGTTCACTTGGCATATACGAGTTCAGAAAGACAAGAACTTTGTCTGAGACACCCACACTGGTCAATATGAAAACTCCTTGAAGGTTTCCTCCACATAAAACGTACCTGCCAAAAATGATTAAGTGGTTGCTGCTACTGGGCATTGCGTCCCAAGTTATTTCCTTCTGTATTACTCAATTCATAAAAGAAACTGTTAAAAGCCTATACCTGGTGAAAGTCCAACTGGAACTTGTAGATACTAAAAGCTTCCAGAAAAAAAAATATGCAAGCAGAAAATACAGAAGCAATTATTTTAGGAATGGCAAAAACAGATTTTACTTACTACTTTTTCCTCCTCTAAATAATTCAGTAGCTGGGAGATTTCATGTCAGCAGTTTCATTATAGGGATGAAATTATTTCACAAACTCCATTCCTTTCACATTTGACACAGGTTCAGATCCTCAGAGACTCTTGAATTCCTAACTGTCAATACTATTGCTAATAACCATCAGCCCTTTCGCTTTCTTCCTTACATTTCTCCAGCACAAGGAAGAATGGATCCCTTAGTATCTGGTTTACTGCATTTCTGGAAAGAATGGAAAGTGAGCTACACTGTAACTAACCAGGCATAATGAGCTTTTAGTGAAGCTGTTGGTAATTACAATGTCTCCATAGGTCTTATAGTTTTCCCTCACTTGATATCTCTCTGTCTTGTTCATGTTTTGTGGTAGCTGTCATTGCATTTTTTGTACTAGAGGTTAAGATTTCCCAAATGGAAGATATGTTTCTAGGAAAAACAGCCAGCACTGTAACAGATGAGATAAATACTGTCTTTTAGTAAATATGAGAAAAGCAAGCACTTTGACTGAATGTTTTAATCTTCGCACAAAATATTGAAAACTATCTTCCTGAGGCAAGGAGGAAATATTAAACCAGAAAGGCAGTTAATGCATTTCCTGGGATTAATATAAAAAAATTAATGAGATAAAGCCAGATAAATGATGTTAAAGGCAGGATATGAACATGCAGGCATAAGAGTACACCTGCAATAGTTAACAAGGAAACAAAAATAAATGATGGTCTGTAGCACAGCCCATTGCTATTAGCATGCTGAGAGTACATCTCCACCCTGTTAATCTTTTCTAATCTGTCTTTTAGAAGTACATATATTCACCCTGAAAAGTCCATTTCCAGTTTCTGATGCAGTTATATTTCGTCTAAGTGCTGCAGGAGCTGTCTCACTTGTTCTCTCTATATTTCTGTATAGCAGCAGCACACGGTCCCTTCCCTTCTCAATCCAGCCATGCATAGGGGTGGTTTCCAGAAACATGGATATTTTCACTTTTCCTCATCTGAGAGGCAGTAGGACAGTCTGTGAAAAGCTATATGCAAGCACAAAAAGAGGTAAGATGTTGGAGGATTGTGAACTGTTTTCTCTTTCCAATCATCCTTCTTTAAGTACCCCATCCCCAATTTATTATGGTAACATCTAAGGAAACCTGTGTTTAACAGGCTGTGAAGACAAGAGACAGAGGGACATGCCCTGTTTTAAATCCCACCTATCTTCCCTCACAAATAATGTCTTGCAGATGCTGCTGCATTTCAAAGCACTGCAATGCATTCCCAGCACATTGTGCAGGCCTCCAGGTCTCCCTGAGGGATGACAAGGACCTGAGTCCCCACACTGTGTCTCCAGTTGTCACAGCTCCAATAGAGTTGATGTTTCAAACCCTTTGGATTTATAGTTTTTGAGAGATGAAATTATTTACATTTTTAAGCTGCTGAATTTTTCTTTGCAGTTTTTAATCTGTTCTGGTAAAAGGGCTTCCTATAACTGTGGGGAAAATCCAGCACAGATTGCTAGCAAGAGAAGATATTATATCCTTATAATAGGTAGACTTCTAATCGCAAAAAAAAACCCAACAAAACTCTTTTCTGAGTAATATCTCTGCCTCTCTAGATATCTTGGATCTTGGATATTCAGTATTTTGTTGAATCAGCAACTTACCAGTAGTAATAATGTTTGATTGTGACTCAGTGATTTGAACGTGATCAGTCATTATTCTCTTTCTATTGTCTCATTCTCTCACTGATAATTAATGCTTTATATGATGCATTCACCAGAATGTAGAAAAAAACTCTGGGTGACCACTTCAGCTTTTTTAGCTTTTCCAGATTCTTTCCCAGAACTCACTTCTAAGTATCTTTCTTCCAACTAATTTTTACTCTTTATAGTTTGTCCTCCCTTTCTCTCCTTCTCAAATAGAAAGACATATATACACATTCATCTGTACATATTTTTTTTTTCTCCAGGATGTAAGAAAAGGTAGTGGAAATGGCAACATATCAAGTCCAGTTTTCATGAAGAAAATATCCTTCTTTAAGCAGAGTTCTAGATGTCAAGCAATACTAAATGGTTCCAGGTATCATGACTAATAATATATAATAATATATAATGCTGTCCATTTCTGCACTTGTCTGCATGGACTCATGCTTTTGGAAAGTGAGAACCTTCTCTCAAGAAATTATAGTCAGAAAAACACTACCTGATGTCAAAACATAAATAGAGGAGGAAGTCGTGCATAGTATTGGTTTCTTGGAGGTGTTTTGTCCTTCATGGATTGCAAAAGCCTGAGTGTTTATGGAACAAGAGAAATGGGATTAATTTTCTTTTTGTCTCTTAATATACAAAATTTATTGTTTCCTCCATAATGTAAATCAGAAGAAAATTATGCAGTTGTTATTACATGGACAGATGAAATTGCTACTTTAATACCTCCTTGCAATTTTTGCAATCTTCAGAATTCTTCTGATATCCTGTTGCATGAGAGTTATGTGGGTCACTTCAGAAAGAGTAAATCCAAGCTCTAAGAGCTACATTTACTAATTAGATGTTTCAATAAATAATTTAGCAAGCCTGTTTCAGATGAGAGGTTCCATTAAATACTTGAAAATATTTAACTATTTTGGTTCTTTCCACATCTGACACAAGTTTGTTTCCCCAGAGATGTCTTCAGGTTTTTAAGACAAATGCACTGTTCCTCCAATAAACCATTCTGCATACATTTGCTTTGTCATATTGATTATTTTAATACTTTTTTTTTAGAGTTCATTGATATTCATCCTCTAAAATAAGAAACCTTAACCTGAGGCCTATAAAGGTCTGACTTGCCTCTGAAAATTTTTCTACTGTGGGATTAATGGAAGTTACATAGAAAATAATTTAAGAAGAATAAAATATTTTACTATATCATCCTGTTTCACAAATTGGATTGACTGTCCTAATTTGAAATAATTTTTTGCTTCATAATTAAGTAGGTTTTGTGTTCAATATTTTTCTTTGTTATCACAAATAAGGCTGTGAAATCTTCATGGGAATATAACAGAATGTTCCCGTTTTGTGAGTGGTGTTTGACGTCACTACAGTGTCTTATTAATTGCTCTGTTGTACTTATCAGAACAATTAAATTCTACTAATGGCATGTAGTATTTTCACGAACAACACTATCTTTTTTTATTATTATTGTTATTACTACCAATAAAGGACAGCAAGATGCCAAGCACTAAAACACAGCTTTTGTGGAACCTAAGGACATATATCTGGAATAAATCAATCCCATCAGAATGAACTGCAGAACAAGGCAAAGAGTTTTTCTGGAAGAGTTTCAAAACACCATCAATAAAGTGATGCTACAATTGATTACTTCTCAGCATGCACTCTAAGATAAATGACCTATGATTCCATTTTAAAGTTGATGCTGAAAAATCTTCAAATGCTAATAGCGAAGGGCAATACATAAACAATATAAAAAGAATGAAGCAGACATTTGAGGTAAAAAAACCAGACATGCAAATATACCACAAAGATACACACAAGTACCTTTTTCAATACCCAAATATGTTCATTTCACATCTATTTATAAGATAAAAGACAATCACTAGACAAACACATAGAAAAATGAAGCTTTGAAGTTAGAAGTCAGTTAATCCACTGACTTAAGTTAAAACTCTTACAGCAACGTAAAGTTTCTCACTGAATTTTATCAGTTACTATTTAAACTCTTAAATTTCTCTTTTAATAAATACTCAAGTGCTAAAATATTGCCTTTGAAGCAATAGCATGCAGTAGGATTGTTTGCTCAGAACTAGTTTGTCTCAGAAGCAGCTTATGGCAGTCTGTTCAGCAGTCTGTTCCACAATAAAAATGGGAAATACATACACTTCTGTCCTCCATGAACCTTGACAGTTCTGTAGATGAGCACAGATGTCACACAAGCAAATAATATGAGATAGACAAACAAACAAATAGACTGTCCAACCCTCTTTTGGCCTTTGCGATGTGGAAAGATACTTTGTTCATGATGTTATATCACTACTGCCAGCCCAGCCAGACACACACAACATGGCCAGGATCATTTAGGAGCCAAAATCAGTTTGTCCCAATAGAGTCATTTCTAGGAATATCAATAACATGTGTGCATTGCATTTAGACTGGCAGCTAGAGAAAAATTTCTACACATCATAGAGGGGAGGTACTGAAATACTTTTCCACATAGTAATAATTCATGGGAACAAATAATAATTTTAAGATCAATGTCTTAACTATTTATGGGGAGTGATATTATGGAAAGGCATATAATATTGTCACCTCAGATAACCAGCAACTGAATGTCATAAACCATTTTGCTTCTTCCAATCTGTCACCCAACTTATATGTTTATTTGCAACTGGCTTCTGTCTACATTTGCCAGGGCAACCTGGTTATAAGGAATATATTCATATTCTGAACAGATTCACAGCATAATTTTGTTTCTAAAGGATTATGAATTAATCTGAAGATGTATGAAAAGCCGCGTTGTATTTTTGACAACCTATTAAAAGATTGTATCATAAAAAATGCTGGCTCATTCCAGCATATTTAGTTTGGATTTCTAAATGACATACACTTGCAAATACATATGGTGACTTATGTAAAATCAGAAATTATTTTACTCACATACAATTTTCCTACTTCACTGCAGAAATTCCTCTATTGTCAAAGATACCCATCATCAAGAGCTGATTTCACTTCTTGCATCACAACAGAGTTACTATCACCTGTACAACTGTCAGCCAGACTTGGTGGCTAATTGGTTTTCTGAAGTGTGTAATCTGTGTTCTACTAATAGAAATAAAAAAAGCTTTGATGTTCATATTGCTTCTAAAGCAGAACGGTAATAAGTATGTAATTTTTAAAAACAGATTAGTTTACTGAAAATTATAACTTTTTTGCAAGAAAATGAGCATCTTTATAATACAAGCCAAAGAGAAAAACACTACCATTTCATTTTATGACCAGAATAAAAGTGCATTTTGTATCTTCCCTTTAAAAAAAAATCATTTTATTTTTGTCTCCCTAAGAGGAAAGTTGAACACTGTAGATATGTACTTTTTTTGAAACTGCAGTGCTGAACCAAGACTGATGACAGGAGTGTGTCTTGAACAGCAAAAAGAAATTAACTTTTTCAGTTGACAGGGTTAAGAACTGGTTACCCTACTTTAGTTGGAATATTCTGAATCAAAAACTAGCATTTTTAGAATATGCCCAGCTAGAAAACACAGGGACAAATTCCTCATGGCCAGGTAAGATTTGATGGTAATTTATCATTTTGGGTTGGCAGAAAATCCAACTCCTCCATTACAAAATTAGCATTTGACATAGTATCAATAAAAAAGTATCCAGCTTATCAATATTTCGATCATCTCCTTTCATTTCCTCTGCCCCTGCCCCCCACCAGGGGATTCCCAGGGTGATCTGACATGCACAGAACATTATCTATCATAAAGGATGATGAATACTTATAAACTCCCACTTCTGTGAAAATCAGAACCTTTGTGGAGAAGACCTGGATTTGGTGAGCTGATCTACTCTGAGGTCAGTGCTGATTCTGTTGAGCCATGAGCAGACTGGGAGTCCACCACTAAAAGCACAAGGCCTCCCCAGCAGGTCATTTGAAGGAAATCCAGAGGAAGATGATGGAGAAGGCCATACTTAACATTTCCCAAACAAAATTGGGATGTAATTTGAAAGATTAAAATGACTGTTTGTTTGCTTTTGGGTGGTAAAACTGAGGGAAGATACAAAAACAGTTGAAAAAAGGAAAAACATGGGGGTTTGGTAGTTTTTTAATGAAGTAGAAAAGAAACTTTGTATTAATGTTGAGAAAAATGTTCTACTCATAGGGGTTTCTAAGCACTGGAGCAGATTGTCCACACACATTACAGAACCTCAATAACTCTTGGACGACTCAACTAGATAACTAAGGAAAGCCAGGAGATGTAATCTTTTTGGACTTCAAAAAAGCTTTTCATACTGTGTCTCACAGCATCCTTCCAGACAAAATGTCCAGCATACAGCTGGATAACTATGTTACACAATGGGTGAACAACTGTCTCATGGGTCAAGCACAAAAAGTTATAGTGAATAGGGTGACATCCAACTGGTGGCTGGTCACTAGTGGGGTTCCGCAGCGCTTCATCCTCCACCCAGTTCATTAGAGACTTGGATGCGGGACTGAAAGAATACTAGGTAAGTTTGTTGATGACACCAAATCTGGAGAACCTGTTGACTCCCTTGAGGGCAGAGAGGCCCTGCAGAGAGATCTCAACAGATTAGAGAGATGGACAATCACCAACCATATGAAGTTCAACAAGGGAAAGTGCTGGATTCTGAACCTGGTAAAGGGCAACCCTGGTTGTGTGTACAGACTGGGGAACGAGAGGCTGGAGAGCAGCACTGCAGAAAGGGACCTGGGAGTCCTGGTCGACAGCAAGTTGAATATGAGTCAGCAGTGCCCTGGCAGGTCCCCAGGAGGGCCAACCGTGTCCTGGGGGGCATCAGGCAAAGCATCACCAGCCAATTGAGGGAGGGGATTGTCCTGCTCTGCTCTGCAGTGGTGTGGCCTCACCTTGAATATTATGTGCAGTTTGGGGCATTACAATATAAAAAAGACATTAACCTCTTAGAGAGCAGCCAAAGGAAGGACATAGGGACGGTGAAGGGCCTGAAGGAGAAGCTGTATGAGGAGCAGCTGAGGTCACTTGGTCATTTCAGCCTGGAGGAGACTGAGGGGAGACCTCACTGTGGTCTTCAACATCCTCGTGAAGGTAAGCAGAGGGGCAGGTACTGATCTCATCACTCTCATGACCAGTGACAGGAGTCAAGGAAATAGCATGAAGCAGAGGCAGGGGAGCTTTAGACTACATATTAGGAAAAGGTTCTTCACCCAGAGGGTGGTTGGGCATTAGAATAGGCTCTCCAGGAAAGTGGTCAGAGCCCCAGGCCTGTCTGAGTTCAAAAGGTGTTCAGACAATGCTCTCAGGCACACAGTGTGATTCTTGGGGTGTCCTGCACAGGGCCAATCCTGCAGTTAAGGAATCCTTTCTGTACAGACAGAGCTGTTGCATACATTTCTATGATGTTCATTTCTGCTTAGATTTATGGTGCCTGTTCATTGTCCTTTATTAAATGCTTCCGTTAACTTTTCTGTTACATTTTTTCACAGCTTACAGCCCTATAAAACTGAGTTACTATCTATGCAAATTCATACCATTTGCATTTGTAGAAGTTCTGATCCAAATAGATGTGTTATCTTTCTGCATATTTAGTATATTTAGATGCAAACCTTTGCCTAGTTTTTTCGAGATGCACTGACTTTTTGTATTTCACCAAATCTGATTAAAATATGACTCTGTACCAACTTATGATGATGAGGGAGCAAGATACAGGGTCAGAGGCAAATCAGTACCTAGTGGTGATAATGATTCTTTGAGTCATTAGCCCTGCTCAGTCAAAAACTTCCAAATTTGCTTCTATTTTCTGTCTATGGACTGGATCCACAAAAATATTGCATTATAGTTATTTAAAGATCTATATTGAAAGAGCTTTCATGCTTACCCTTAATACAGACTAGAATTTCTGAGCTTTCAGTAGTGCTTGCCATGTGCCTAGAGTATCACCATATGCAAAGATTTAAGACCTTCCTTCCTTCTTAGTGTTTTCTACCGAGCAATTCAGGCAACCTCCCTCCAGCCCATTACCCTTTATAGATCACATTTCCAAGCCCCTTTTGCTCTGCATACACAGTTTGGAGGCTTCACTCAGGGCTGTACAAAGTTCCTCCAGGGCTGAAGGAATCAATAAATGAGTAGTTCACAATGAAGGCAAATAAATTAACTTCTTCCTCTTGTACTCTGTTGTAGAATACATTCACGATCCTTTCTACCTTCTTGCACTGAAAGGGAGTGGAATTAAAATTTCCACCTTCATTGTCCATTGCCAAATTTATCTGAATGTAATCATGGAGAAAATATTTCAAATTCAACTTTCTGTTTTTTAACATTTTTCCCACTTTTTGGTGTTCCTGCTACTCAGATATGTACAGACAGTTCTGCTATATTGATCAAGCTAGTTTTCTTCACTGATCTATTAAGAGTATTTTTTATTTTTTATTTTTTAAAGAAATCATATCCTTAACTTCTTTTGTGTTGCAACATCATACATCCTCTTATACATCCAATATCCTAGCCCTTCACATTCGCTGATAGTTCTTACTTTTTCAGTGTGCTTTGTCTCATCTCTTGACTCCCTTCTGGGCATTCTGACTGAAAATCATGCCTTTGGCTTATCATTTGTTTAAGACGGAATAATTGTTTCTAGCTGTATATCCCAGATAACCAACCTCTGTGCTGTTTGATAAAGACTACTTCTTCTAACATCCTAATATCAACAGCAGTGCCATGTCTGTATTTCTAGAGCACAGCATCCCTGGACTAACTACCCCAGAGTGTTCACTCCAGGGACATTCCTATTGATGGGGCATTTTATATACATCTCATTAAGATGTTTTTATCCTCTGTGTTAACCAGGAATTGTTTGACATGTAGCCATGTTCTTCAGCCATATCTGAAAAAAAATGTTTTCAAGTTTTTGGGAAAAAAAATTTCTTGAAAAACATGATCAATATCAGCCTAGTTTACCTACTTGAAAGAGGAATTTCCTATGGCCCGTTGAAAAATAACCAATTGTGAATTACCCTCACTGAAAAAAAAATAAATAGAACAAAACCTCAAAAAACAAAACTACAAACAAATAAACAAAACAAAACAAAAAAAAACAAAACCAAAAAACCAAAACAAACAAAAAAATCAAGCAGAAAAAATAAGCCAGCAAATCTGTGCTGTATCTTAAGACTGTGTGAGTGCAATACTTTATGATTTTGTGTTACTGTATTTAATCTCCTCCAATGCTCTTCAGGAAGAAGAGAACTTTGACAAGTATCACAAAGAAAATTAATGAATACTGAATCTACCATATAGTCACCAAAAACCAGTCTGGTGAGTAATTTTTTTGGTGTTATCTTTTTTTAATAAATAGGACCAAAGGATCATAGGGGTTAGCGCACGCATGCTGCTTCATATCAGTCATCAGTCAGTGAAATATCACTGAGGGATTTGAGTACAGAGATCTGGGACTGTTCTGCAACCACAAAAAAAATGTAGAAAATTCTCAAAAGAAGATGGGAATTCTGCAATTATGCAGACAAAAATTAATCAAAAAGTACAACCAGCTATGTTTATGGAGACAATTTCTGTTAAAGTCATTAACTTGTCAAAAATCTTTGAAAAGGGAAGGGTTACTTCTATTTTAAAATTCTGTTCTGTGAGTGACATACATTTATTATATCTTTTGATGTAACAGAGAAACTCAAAGGGGAAGGAATACTTAGTATGATAAATAAAAATATGAAAATACACATTTGTGATCAACATTCCGAGAATTCATATTGGTAGAGTAGAACAGTCAGATTCACCCCTCATCTAAATCTAAATTTCATACTGAGAGTTTTGGTACATTTGGTTAGTCAGTTGGTCATACCGGAGCTCTTCACATTCTCTGGGACTAACAGGCCTTTAGCTCTGTGTTATTTTGCCTATATTTCTTACATATATTTTCAAAAAATAGCTCTTGTTGTAGCTGAAAAGAATATTTTCTACACTTTTTACTTTTCTGTGCTCAAATTCAAGAATTATCAATACCTTGTAGAATCTGATTATGGAACGAAATTTGGTGTGTTTCAGGGAGCAATAATCTTGACTCCTCATGTTTAGCAGAACTAAAAGTATCTTGAGATCCTCGGATTAGAGATACAATAGAAATAAAAATGCAATTACTGTTGAAAACATTTTCACACAATAGATACATTCAATTTTTGTCTTATGTTTACAGTAGCTGAGGTTTTATGTTCATCATTTCTAAATTCTAGAAACCATACCATTGGACTACATAAGGAATACTTTTGAGCAGATGGACTGATGTTGCCCTGACACTGTGGGTTTTGAGACAAAATGTAAGGGACACAAAATGAAAGACAGAAATCAAAAGCCTGAAGGCAAGATTGGCTCTCCTGATAAAACTTCCATTGATTTTAATGGTAAAGGAGTTTGTCTTAAGTTTGAATTGACTAAAGGGAAATCACGAGGAAAGAGATATACAGGGCATAGAAGAATGGCTTATGCAATTATCAGGTATTGGAGTGTCCTTAAACTAGTGTTTCTTGTCTCATACACTTTCTGTCTGCCCAGGATATCATCTTGTTCCAGTCTATGAAGACAATTCTTGCTAATTCTTTTTTATTACATTTTGAAGTGGCTTCTGCTCCAGAACTTTAAAGATCTAATTTTTTCACTCAGTTAGCTTTGTTAGCAGGAGGCTAGTTATACTGAATTAGTATCCTGAACCACTGTTACTATGAGTTTGGGGTTTTTTTCTTCAAAGCCCTTCCTCTACTAATGAATGCTGGGAATTATAGATACATTTTTGCTCAAGAGCCTTTCTCGACTCAAATGCTAAAGCTGTGGAGCTAGTGTTCCCCTGAATATGAAAGACCTTTTACCTGCTTCTGACAAAACTACTCAAGGTAAAAGCAAATTTATGGAAGTGAACATTTTGCAGCATGCTCGTGATGCATTGGAAACTTAGATCTTTCAAATGGATTGATTGCAAAGGCTCTATACCAGCCTCTGTACAGTGAAGTTAAGGCTCAGAACACCACAGCTTCATGCACTTGTATAATTGAGTGGTGACTTGGATCAGCCGGCATTCCCCATGTGGCTTTCACCTTGCTTTCTTCAGCTGCTGCTGAAGGGCAGGCTGGGAGGAGGAGTGAGCTACACTGCGCCAGTGGCCAAGAAAGGTTCATGTGTAAATGTATTTGAAATCATGTAAGAAACACAGTCATGCATCTGCAATTAATTTTTTAAATTATTTTTAAATACTAACTCATCTACTTTAATTTATGATTAAAGCTTCCCTTTAATAGCACAGAGAATAAAATCTTGAAGAACTGTATTTCCATTGTATTTCATGTAAAGAAATATCTTTAGAAGTCTGAAAAGCAGAGAAAATCTGGCATATTAATTCTAATGATTAAGAGATCTGTGATAATAACAGGATTTCTGGAAAACAAACTGCATCTGTTGGTACACATTAAAGGAATCCCTGCTGCCTCATACCTTTTAAGTTTCCTTTTTCAGGACAAGTGATTAGTTATGTGGTCAACTGTGTAGTTGTTTTGTCTCCAGACCTTTTATTCTGCTAGTATTATCTGTCTTTCTGTTTCTTTACTTGGGGTTGGGCACATGCAGTACCGTGGTAGTCTGAGCAGGTGCCTGAGAAATAGATGTCTTAATGGATCACTGCCTAGATGTAAATCATATGACAAAAACAGGATCTCATATGAGATGAATATCACCTTAAAACGGTGATACAGAACATCAGTGACCAAACAGAGTTAAAAGCAAAAAAATTCAGTCTTCTCTAAGCAGAAGAAAAAGAGAATAGAAATCAGACTTCAGGAACCTTCTCCAAAATTAAATCCAAAAAGGAAGAAAGGAAATATTTATGTAATCCTCGACTCTAAGCAAACACATGCTTTTACTATAAATCTCTTCATTACCACTCATCACTCACAAATTTCTGAAAAAGTCATAGAAGTTAGTGGTTTCATCTGAGTTCCTTCCACTTGAAGTGTACTTTATAAAATATTTTTATTCTATTCCCTGTTGAGTAGACCCATCTCTTCTCTGACTTCAGTGTAATTACTTGTTCTTAAGCACTCATGGGTAAGCTGTCTTATTTTTCCAAACTTGTTTCTTTCCCTAGGATTCTTTTCAGTTCTGAAGTTCAGATTTCTAGCAGTGTAGGAGTAATTAAAATTCCGCTTGATCAGTGTATTGTAACTTTTTACAGGCCTCTTTTATCTGTACAAATATGGCTCTGGATACACTTTCTCTCCTTAGAGGCCAGAGACAGAGCCTAGTAAACATTGTTTTTAGAGCAATCATACCCTTTGTCCCAGTTAGGCAGCAGCTAAAGATTTTCCTTTTCTTTTCTTTTCTTTTCTTTTCTTTTCTTTTCTTTTCTTTTCTTTTCTTTTCTTTTCTTTTCTTTTCTTTTCTTTTCTCTCCTCTCTTCTCTTCTCTTCTCTTCTCTTCTCTTCTCTTCTCTTCTCTTCTCTTCTCTTCTCTTCTCTTCTCTTCTCTTCTCTTCTCTTCTCTTCTCTTCTCTTCTCTTCCTCTTCTCTTCTCTTCTCTTCTCTTCTCTTCTCTTCTCTTCTCTTCTCTTCTCTTCTCTTCTCTTCTCTTCTCTTCTCTTCTCTTCTCTTCTCTTCTCTTCTCTTCTCTTCTCTTCTCTTCTCTTCTCTTCTCTTCTCTTCTCTTCTCTTCTCTTCTCTTCTCTTCTCTTCTCTTCCCAAACCTTCCCTTCCCTTCTTTTCCCTTCTCTTCCCTTCTCTTCTTTCTTTTTTTTTTCTTCCTAGAAAGGCTGTGTTTTCATATAACCCAACCCTATTGACCACATTTTTTGGATCAGTCTTTGTTTGCACTAAGGATCCCTGAATTGTTTTGAATTAAGCACTATCTCCCTCCCTGACATTGTCTTGTTTATTGCAGAGATCTTCCCAGGCATTTTAATGATTCAGTTATGTCTAGATATGTCTAGATTTGTATCCAAATTGGTCAAATGTCACACAGACCTACCCAATATCTGCTGCAATTCTCTGGTTTTGAGAACAAGTTTTATGCTCTGTAAAACATCTCAATCCAGACCAAGGGTGAAGCAAGTATTAAGGCAATGTGGAGAAATGTGAGAGAAGGAACTGAGAAAAAGAAGAGGGTAAAAACAAAGGAAATCCAGCGCACATCTTTTTCTCAGCCAGTTTTGTTTAAATTGCTTTTGGTCGTTCCTCTGACCAAAACACAAACCTTTGCTAATCTGGGTTTTACTCACTAGCAAACGGTCTGGACTTCATCTGTCACAGAGGCATTCATGCAGTCACTTCTCTACAGCACTTAGTTTAAGAAATAATTAACTCATGACGTCTAGCTTTTCTAGCAGTATTCTGAAAACGTGATTTTTTTTTTCAGATGCCTCTTACAAGTAGTAACCAATTGAAAGTGAAAAATAGTATTTAGCAAATATTCTCCTCATTTTTGTCATGTTTTGCTTAAAATACTAATACATAATTATGGCAAGCTAACAAAAAAAATTGTTCCTCTGTTTTTGATATCAATGATTCTGAAGAAAACCACATAGACAAAGTGTCCCCACACAATGAGTTGCACATCATTCAGAGATTCATCACTCCGACTCTCCTTTAGAACATCTAGCACCATTTTTTGCAGGTGATTTCATAGCATGAAATTAATATTCTGCAAAGCTATTCCTTGAAATTGTTCACAGAAGAGAATAAGCACTCAGAAATTTACAAGTGCTGTAAGGCTAATGGATTAGAGGAAATATTTTGTTCATCTCCACAGTGCTGAAAAAAGTCGCTTTCACTTTCCACCGTGAAAGAGTCCAGCAGATTCCAGAGTCGAATGTATCTCGTTCATTTCTATCTCTTACTCAGTCTGTCTTTCCTAAAATTGTAAATTTTCTTTTCCCCCCATTTTGCCTCATTCCATTTATATCTGGACAGGCATAGTCCTCAGTCTAATGCACAGAGCACTCTCCAGAAAGGTGGAGAATCCGATCTGAATCCACTCAGACTGAGGGACAGGGAAATGTAGGGACAGAAGAGAACAGCAGCTCCACGACAACAGTCTTTAAAGGAAAGTTATGGGATACTACCTTTGAAAAAGAGTATTGGACTTAGGACCTGCAGTAGAAAGAAGAGCCTGCTAAAGTCTCAAAGCCCAGAGGACAAAATACTGGTTACAAGCTAAGCAGAGGAGCTGCCCACCTTGTCAGCAGTCTACCCTAAGTGGCTCCCAGCCAAACATGCTGCCTCTTTGGATCATAAGGAGCACAGATCTATTGGGATTTATACCTAATGTGGGCATTGAAAATAGCTTACAAATACTGAAACTCTGCATTCTGTGGTGATCACATCATGATGTTAAAACATCTCTTAAATTTTCCTACAGGCACTGATTTACAAGATTTTGTATACTCCAACTCCCTCTTATTTGCTCCTCTAGAGACATAACACCTATCTGCCTTCAACAATTTTTGTGATTCAAGTCCCAGGGGTGCTGAAGAAGAGTGCCTTGAATGTACTCCGGGTAGTGTGGAACCTCCTAGATTCCTCTAGATCCACAAAGCAGACATTTTTTTCCCACCTAGTTTTCCCTCATGTTCTAATCCACAGGCATTTTCAAAACGGAGTACTAAAGGAAATATGTCTGTGGCCACATACTGGCTTCTCAGGTAGCTCTTTATTTAGAATATGCTCTTGGGATGAAGAAATACTGGTTTCCTCTCCTGTTCTTCACCTATTTCTGTTATTTGGTTCCTTACCTGGGGAATGGGTTAGATTCTACACTGAGCCAATAAAAAAGCAAGAGCGAGTAGTGAAGAGGTTGGACAGCTTGCCGCGGAGGATCTGGAAGACACCTTACTGTGATATTGCTTTAAGCACTATGCTATTGATTCCCATTTGCTTCTCAGCCCATATGAAAAGTTTGGTTGTTCTGTGAAGCAAAAGTGAGAGCTAACCATGAC
Source organism: Pseudopipra pipra (assembly GCF_036250125.1). Classification (NCBI taxonomy): domain Eukaryota; kingdom Metazoa; phylum Chordata; class Aves; order Passeriformes; family Pipridae; genus Pseudopipra; species Pseudopipra pipra. Next base: position 29,683,952 of record NC_087549.1, on the reverse strand, counting down.
CTTGCCTTGGAGGCTTTCTCCCATTTCTGCTCTAAAACAGTTAGATACCCCAGAGGGGGGCCCTGAACAGATAAAAAGGCATCATCAACTGAAATCTGAGAAATGACCAACTGTTGCCTATCAACACCATAGCAATTTGGAATCCATTTATCCTTGGCTAGAGAACCGACTGTGGACTCAGACACAACAGTAAAAATTTCTCCTAAGGTGAGAATGAAAGAATTCAATGGTTTTAATTCCAATTTATTTTCTAGCAAAACTTTTGAAAAATAACTGTTTGAATGGGCATTTTTAGTTCATTCTATGAAAAAAAATCCATTGTCCAAATAGCATTTCCTATACCATCACAAATGACCATTTAACAGATAGAAAACAACTTGATGTAGGCACTCATGCAAGCATTACTCTAATCTCAGTAATGTTTGCTCTGATAATTATGTTTACCACATCATTCTTACTACCATCTGACAGCTTCTTCCCACACTGTAGAGATCAGACCCCATTTTTCCAATCAAATCCACGTTAGTACATGTATTTCAGACATTCATATTGGGACTGCTTTCAAAAATCTTGTTGTAAAATCATAGAGTTCATGTAAGAATCACTCAAGAACAAACTGAACCATTATTCCCAAAGCAGAAGGCAACATTCCTGACTCAGGACTGGTCTTCCGCATTGTAAAGGGGAAAAGAAAGTCATTGTTTCTCTTAAAAAACACCCCTAGAGCAGAGGATTGTCTTTGTGCATTTCTTTGCAACTCCAGTACAGGTGTATGCATTTTAAAATAAATTACAGAAGAATCCTCTATACACTAAAGAAATACTTAAATAGCAACTAAATAAAACAGATCCACCTGTAACAGGGCTGTGGTACACATGGATTGTTTTTGGCTGTTGAATTTCCTTTTGGTATCTCTTGAAGCCAGAAAATGAGACCTAGGAACCCTCCATGGGCTATTTTTAGCTTTGACTCAAAGGATAAAGTTGGCATAAAGTTTGCCCTTGGCCCACTACCAAGGCGTTTTAAGGAAAGGAAGGATTAGCCAAACAGTCCTCGTCAAATATTCACTGATGCTCAGCAGCATGCTGTAGCCTTTGCAATTCTCCTGCATCTCTTCCAACACAGCATAATTTTCATACTCTCAATAGAGATTTGTTTAACTCTGTCTCAGGACAGGCTAATTAATTTTGCTTAATTATGGCTCACAGTAGGCAAACAATAAGCAAAGAAAGAAAAAAATACTTTCAATAGAACTGAATGCAGATGGTACATTATCTTGTCTCACATCATTGTCATACGGACCTGTGCTTGGATATTGTACTGGAGGCTGTCCCATTATCCAGGTTTGTCCTATAGGAGTGCACACTGAATGTTATTCTCATAGTCTTCTCATGAATATGTCCCAATTATTAAGCCTGTTCCATAAGATCCAAACCTTAGAGTAAATCTTTTATCAATAGTTGTAAAGCAAAAAAAAACCCAGAAGTGTTAAATGCACTGGAACTGATGCAAAGCTTTTTAACTATGCATAAATGTACTAATTTTAAACACATTTGAAGTAATCATATTCATTGGATACACTTCCACTCCAACCCAAAACCTCTATCTGACTGAATCTTAATGTAGATCACTTACTCTTGAAATCACTGCTCCATTGAGCAGCTTGCTAAAGATGGCTTCATTTGGGAATTAACATGCCTTGAGTTGCAAGATAGTTCACAGACTGATGTCTACACTTTATATATAGAACCCTATATATAGATCCTATTCCTAAGGCAGCAGTAATCACTACAAGTTAAAATAAGTTATGCTAAGGTCTAATGACAAAATCTGAAGTTCTATCATCAGGATAGTATTTTATTAAAACAGGGTAGCCCAGCAAACATGATGAGGATGCATTTCAGTTCTCTGAGCCTATACTGCTTTACTCAATAACCTAGTAATGCTGTTAAGACTTAGTTGTCTTTGCAAGCATAAGCCAGCTCTCTGCCTCTCTTCACACTCATAGAGATAGAAAACAAGATCTGCAAAGAGGCTGTATAATGGATAAAAATATTTGTTAACAAATAATAGCAATTGCTAAGAACAGAATGGCAAAATGAAAAGCAGAACCTTATGAGGTTGAAGAGGAAGTAATTGCAAATAAGCAAAGTTAACCTAATCAGACTAAACACATCCATGGAAATACACTACCATAATCAAAATTTTTAAATTGAACTCTACTAAATTTGTTCTAGTTCACATTAATAATTCATTCCTTCAACCCTAACATATTTATAAAATGAAAGGCTATCCAATCTCTTGATAATGGGTATCCTTCATGACAGTCCTCCAGGATGGATGGATACCATAGTCTCTGAAATGAATGGTTATTAGACCTTCCCTCAGAAATCTTCATTTATCACAGGAGTTATTCAAGCAATATGAATAATTATAGAATAACAGCTATAGATCTGTTGGTGAAAAGAGGTTTCATGTTCCAGAAAAGAAAACATATATGAGGAAGAGACAGAAGAGGACAAGAGTTTCTATAAGATTTTGGTCAGAAGCCCAATATTGCTCAAGTGGGATAAAAAAAATCTTTACAAAGTGAATATTGTTTGTGTAGAGATGATCTGTAGTCCATTTATTTCTGTGTTTTTCTCACAATACCCAAGGAATAACTGCTTTCAGAAGGTTTGCAAATTGCTTTGTTGTACATCCTTAAGGAGTAAAAGTGCACTCAAAGTAGAGCTCTATCAACCAGGGTTCACACCGTGATAGAGCCCTAGGCACAGTCATGTTTAAGACCCTAGGAAACACAGTGATGTAAATCCAGGTCATATGATGTTACAGAGCTCACTTGGAGCTTCTTAGAGGCAGAACCATCCATTGCCATCTCAAGGGCAAAATATTTTTTACCTGCAACACCAAACAAGAAATCCTGCAGTACTGACATTCCTGGGCCCCAGCTATGATCCCTGAGAAGTATCAGAAAGGTTTCATGAGAAGCTGTGAACAAAGGACTAACCTGAGAGGGCTCAGAGAGGTGTTGTGGGACCGGGGAAACTTCAAGGAGATTTGATGTAGGTGGGTGGTAAAAAGGGAAGGATGTGTCTTCACGACCTTTCACTTGCTTCCTGCCCTCAGGAGCCAACCTGATTTCCCAGGTAATTCAGTGGCCACCTTAGGAGGATTTTGTCCTGGCTGGTGGCTGCAGTGCTGGGGAAGGTTGTCCCAGAGGCATCTGGTGGTGAAGCAGAGGCAATGGTGCTGGGCTGGGATGTGCAGACACTCAGAGAGCAGACTTCACCCCAAATGCTGCTGCTTGCAGAGGAGCATAGTAGTGCAGAAAGAGCAGCCACTGCATTCACTTGTGAGTAAGGGAAAGCCAGTGCCAAATGGGGAAGGTAAAGGCAGCCTGGCAGCTGTTTCACTGCTGACACATAACACAAGCTCTTGTGCTAAAAAAAAAAAAAAAGATAAGATAACCAGTGTTAAGACACATAAAGACTAGCAAACTTATTTCCTACTTCTTTTTTTCTTCTTAGTGTCCTACAGAAAAAACCAGCTCTTGGGGAGCTTTTGGTTGGACTGAGAAACACTAGTTTTCCAGAGATGCTAGGTGTTGCTAGAACCTTATAGTGGGCACCCACAGAGACAACCAAAGCCAGAAATGTCACTAGGGCTTATCTTGGGCTAACCCAGTCTTAAAAAATTGGTGCCTCCTGCCGGGAGTGTGTCAAGCAGGAAGCTCTACCAGAATTGTCATCACATGCTAACTGAAAGGAAAATTACACTCCCTACTTTAATTTCAGAAATGTAAATAATAAATAATAAGAGCAACTATCATAACTCAAATATTTATAAAAGGCTACTGTCCTGACTTTTCCTAATCTTCTTAGTAAGCAGTCTCAAAATAACCTGATTTTGCTAACACTGGTGTATCTACACTTCTGCCCTTCCAAAGGAATGATTAACTAAAACTGCATGTTAGCATATTCTGTTCATCACAGGGTGTTTTAAAAGCACACAAAAGATCATCTATAAGAGATTAAGTTCTTCAAAACAGAAGGAAGAAAAAATATTTCAACAGGAAAAGAACTATTTTCTCAAGACTAAAAATAAGAGGGCAAACAACTGTCACACAAGTATCTGTGTACGTGAATGGAGCTGTCTTGGCTTTGTAAAAGCTCTGAAAAAGCATGATTCAAACCTCACATTAAACTGAAGGAGTGTAAGGAGGACCAGGGTCAGCCCAAATGGATCAAACTGGTGCTGCAACACACTGAATGCTGTTTTAGAGGGGAAGACTCTACTTAATAAATTATTCAGTGTCATTTGATAAAACTTTAAGATACTAGTTATTAAAGCTGTACAGTCTGTCAAACAGAACTGAGAAGTAAAGCCACATCTGATTCAAGGATGTCAGTTCTGAAAGAACAGGATCCATGTTGAGGGAAAACAGTTAAGTTTGCTCAAGAACTGCACATTCCTGTGATTGCATAGGAACTGTAGCCAGGGATGGATTAGTGACTTCAGATGGGAAATCAATAGGGAGAAACTTGAAATTCATTTTGTGCACTGCTGTGCTAATGTGCCAAATGTCACTGTCTCCTGGTTGGCTGCCTCAGGGAGGGGCACTTGCATTTTTCTCCCAGTTCCCCGTAGATTGTCAATTTGTAAGACCTTAAGTAAAGCAAACCTATGTTACTTCACTGAAGGAACAATACAGAATAAAAACTGTCATTAGCTGTGGCATTGTGATAGTGATTTCAGTCACAAATTAATAATATTATTTGAGAATACAGAACTGTTAAAACAGAGTGCTTGAAATTGTGATCTGTTTGAAACTGTGAAGATCAGGCACCAGAAGAAATTATTTTCAGACTCCCTCTTTTCTGCCTGATCTTCTCCATAGTAATTAATATTTGAATGCAGACCAAGCTATGGGGAACACATGCAAATTAGGAAATGTATGTAAATGTAGTGGCCACCCTAGAGTCCTCACAGTCTGAACAAGCTAGGAATAGAAGTAGAATCTCAACGTCCATTTCCTGGATGAACAGAGCAGTTGAATAACTTGCTTAAGAAGCATGTGGGAAGCCTATGACAGAAGGCAGGACCTCTTCTCCTATGAGTAGATTTAGTATGCCATACAGAACACCCTTCCCTATAGCCAATTATCAACTATTTGCTTTTCTATGATTCTACCATGCCTTAAAAATACTCATTAAGGGAAAAAAGACATTTGCAAAGAGGGAAGGGGAAAAACGTCCGAAAGAAAAAGCATTCCTCTAAGGCAAAAGTTTTTGCCTCACAGGCCAAGGTGAGCTTACACGGGAGAAGTTAAGAAGATAAAAACGGTGACTGTAAGCAAAAGAAAGAATTAATGCTTGATGAATCATTTACAATGGATGAAAACCGTGAAGGTGATTGATGGTATTTACATTCAGCTAAAGTAATAGTTCTTTACTAACCTGTTCAAACCTGTAAAATCCAGGTCTATTTTCACAAACCATTAAGGTCAGTGGAAAGCTTTGCTTGGTCTATGAGGAATTGAGAAAGAGAGGGGTTAAGTAGGCTGTGAGTTATGTGGAAGCAGTGTTACCTGATATAATGGCAAATTATTAAGTCCTGGCATGCAAGAACATGATCACTCGCATTTAAAGTGTGGCAATAAAGGGGACAGTAGACATATGAGATAAATGGGTAGGGAGGGGGGAGAAAAAGGAAGGAAGAGAATAGATTGCAAACCAACTGCATTTGGTATACAAAATGTGTATTTTAGGTATGGGAACAGTATCAACTTCCAAGCCTGGGACTGAAAGTTCTTCTGACATTTTCCCATGAAATAGCTTGTGAAAATGCCAAATGACTGAAAGTGCTTAAGGAAACATTCTTCTTATTATTTTCATCATTCCAGGGGTTTTAGACTAGAATTTTTATTGCAAAGAAAGAGAAAGGAAAATTTTATTGTGAATTAGCTAACAGCCAATGGTCTTTGCACTCTACCTGCTTGTAGGTAGGTAGTGCTGTTTTCTAAGAGCATAGCCTCAGTACTAAGCTGCTTTACAATAAGCATGTTCTCTGCATTGTTGTTTTCCTTTAACACACAAAAAATACTGTGGAAGATTTTTTTTCTTTTGATTGTGGAAAATAAAGAATATCCATAAAATATTCAGAAGTATTAAAAAAAAATGTAGTTTCTTCAGTGGGCCACATCTAGCATTTAGGTCATTTGCCTATCATGTTAATTGCATGTCACTATGCATTAAGAACTGGTGCCACTTTTGAAAGGAGGGAAGGGGAGCAGTTCATTTAAAGCTGTTTCACTATGAAAGGCCGCCTACTAGGGCAGGCTGAGTGATTCACAATGAATAATTTATTCTCTCCTTTCTCTTGTGGAGTAGTGACAAGCAGAATGTGAAGGTGTGAAGGGTTCTTTTCTTCCACTATAATTCTATATTTTGTCTTTAAGCCAAGTCAAAAGCCAGCCTGAGTCAATGGAAGACTTTGAAGTCAGACGTGCTCCATGGTTCACAATGAATGTCAGAAGGTAGTAACCCAGGGAAAGTTGTGCTGACAGGAGTTTTACTGCATAGACAAAGGAAAAATTGATGATCCACCTTTAAGAGGCAGGTTATAACATACAGTCCAAACTAGAAATATCTTAAGTAGTAGCTCTGAAGTCCCTCCACATGGATTTTTGCAGGGACAAAAATTTGGGGGTCTGGAGCATATCACTTATGAGGAGAGCCTGCAGGAGCTGGGCCTGTTTAGTATAGAGAAGAGAAGACTGAGAGGGGATCTCATCAATGCATATAAATATCTGAAAGGCCGGTGCCAAGAGGATGGTGTCAGGCTCTATTCGGTGGTGCCCAGAGACAGGAGTAATGGCCATAAAATAAAACACGAGAAGTGAAGTTCCACCTCAATATGATGAAGATCTTTTCATTCAGGGTGGCAGAGCACTGGAAGAGGCTGCCCAGGGACATCATGGAGTCTCCCTCTCCGGTGATATTCAAAATACAACCAGATACATTCCTGTGTAATCTGCTCTAGGGGACCCTGCCTTGGCAGTGAGGTTGGACTGGATGATCTCCATCCGAACAATTCTGGGATTCTCAAAAAGAGGCAAACACAGTTATTCCACTTTCTCCCAGAAAGATCTGACAAGATGACAGTAAGAAATTCCTTACTAGCTCTTCTGAGCACAGTTTTCCGTAACTGCTCTGTGAGAAATGGGATAAACTATACAAAAAGATGACTGCTTTTTATCTGAATATTATTACTTTTTTCTAAGTGATAAAAAATGATTGCATTTTTTTCCTGTTTCTTGATTGGTTTATACATGAGCATTACTCCTCTATGTTGTTTATATTTTCTATTGCCAGTCATGTCAGACAATCACAGCCACTCAATCCTCAGATTTTAATAGAAAGTATACAAAAAAAGGCTATTGAAAGAAAATACAATACTCTCAATAAGTATTGGAAAATTATTTAAAATATTCAGCCAACTTCCCTAGTTTGGATGTATTTCTCATCTGACCTCAAAACTGAAAGAAATAAATTGAACCAGAGTTTGAAAAGCTGCATGGAATGTTTTTAAACTAATCATACCTTTTTTTTTCCTGATTGTCTGCTTGATAAATTTGGGACATTAGCAATTTTCTTGTAAATATTTTTAATCTATACTTCTTTGGAATTTAACAGTAATAAGCAACATCCCCAAGCAAGGAAACAAAATCCTCTTAATTTTTAAAAAAGCTAAACCAAACCGTATGAGGGACCACACAGCATTCTCCCACTCACAACTCAAGAACTGGAAGAGGTTGGGGCTGAATTATTGTGTAGATGTCCATTCAGTTTTGCAGTATTTGAAGGTATGCATGCAGGTACCTCTGTGCCATTTTGATATACTGGCATAAACATGACCTTAGAAACCTCAACCAGCTGTTTTTTTGACTCACGATCAAACTAATTTAATGACATTTGCAGGTGTAGATTGTTTGGGGGTTTTTAATAGTTTTATTTTGGTTTGAATATGAGCAAGAGAAACTACGCAGTAATTTAGGGACAGTATCATCCTTCAGGATGTGGTAGACTCTTTAAAACAGAAGCTTGAGTCCTGATTTTTGTCATGATTGAACTACATCAGCCAGATTCTGTGTGAAGATGGGTTGACAGTGTTCATCTTACTGAGATCTAAAGCTCTATTCTGAACTTAAGAAACATTTTTCAATAGAAATTTAGCTGAAACAGGGTGCTTTCAGTGGATGGACATGGTGAACTAATTCATTGTTCTGCATTGTTTGCATGCACAGCTTTTGTTTTATCTATTAAACTGTCTTTATCTCAACCCATGACTTTTCTCACTTTTCTGATTCTCTCCCCCATCCCAATGCAGCAGGGAGTGAGCAAGCAGATTGGTGGTGCTTAGTTGCCCCCTGGGGTTACACCACAATATTCCTTACTGGCATATAACATGGGGCTCAAAGTATTCACAATAATGACAGATTTGATTGGAATGCGCTAGATCAAGTTTATAGCTGATGTTGCTGTATAGCTATTCATTATCAGGCTCCTCTGCTTGCCATGGGGCTTGCCTGCCTGACTGTCTTTTAGAGTCTGTTTCTTTCCCCACATAGATATTCTTTCTCTTTGCTTCTGGAGCCCAGAAACAAGTCAAACACTCAAAAAGCAGAACACGATATCATTTCTTGTTCTTACACCTGATCCTGGAGGAGTCTGCAGCAGACCAGGAAACAAATGCAGACTTGCCTGACCTGAAGCATGAAAACTGGATTAGTTGAGATAGTTGGAAGACTTGGGATGTTTAGAAACAAAGTACTGATAAATATCTACTACCCGTATGCAAGCAAGTTGTTTCAAAGGTCAATATCAAAGCCAATTTGGATAGATATGTGGACTTGAGATCATACAAATATATATTCATTTGTTAATGTTTGTGTCTTGTTTGTTCTTTTGAAGTGTCTTACAATTTGCGTGCACTAAAACATTCTTTGGCTTATTATTCTCACTGGTAGAGTTTGAAATTTGCTCTGTTTGGACAATTGAGGCAGCAAGTAAATAACTATCTGAGGATAGTCCTTTTTAATTTCCAAAAATATAATTCAGAACTCCCCAGTGACTGCTTAACCATTTTTCAAACTTGGGGAATTAAATTAAACTTGAACTCCTCGAATGGAGTTATTTGGAAGGAAACATGCATTATTGTTTCTAAGAATCATGTGAATATTGATGTCAGTTCTATTTGCAAATAATCTTTTTATTTCTAGATAAAGTCCCATTAGGGTTTTTCATGCATATTTCTCTTGGAGTTTCTTTTTTTTTTCCTGCATAAAGCACAATGTAACACAAAACAGATAATCATCAGTATTTTTATGTACTTCTCTTTCATGGAACTTGGGGAGGGTTTTTGACATTTTCTCCCAGTCATTTTTCCCACTGACTTGAAAAATATCTCATTGGTGAATTGTGTAGTCAGAGATAGATTTGTCTCAAGAGGACAAAATATCATAAGAAATTATGTGGATATACTCTGAAAAAAACATTTCTTAGAATAGCAGTAAATCTCATGATTTTAAGTGCTTCAAAATACAGTGTTTCTGGATATCGCTAGCATGCTACACAGATGATGGTTCTCAAGGAAGATTAGAATTATTGTTACTAGATGATTTGTAGAATCATAGAGTTGTTTAGGTTGCAAAAGACCTCAAGATCATCAAGTCCAAATGTCAACTCATCACTGCCAAGTTCACCACTAAACTATATCCCCAAGTGCCACATCTACATGTCTTTAACATACTACCAGAGATGGTGACTCAACTACCTCCCTTTCAGTGAAGAAACCTTTCCTGATACCCAGTCTAAACCTCTCCTGGCACAATTTGAGGCCATTTGATCTCCTCCTATCACTTGTTACCTGGGAGAAGAGACTGACCCCCACCTCACTAAAGCCTCCTTTCAGGTGGTTATAGAGAGCAAAAATATCTCCCCTCAGTCTCCTTTGCTCCAGGCTAAACAACTCCAGATCTCTCAGTTGCTCCTCATCAGATTTGTGCTCCAGCCCCTTTACCAGCCTCCTTGCCCTTCTCTGGACATGCTCCAGTGCCTCAATGTCCTTCTTGTAGTGAGAGTGGAAGGATAGAGACACTATTTGTGCTCCTGATCACTTAACCAGTCATTCCAAGGCCCTGAAGTCTCTCTTGATTGCCCTCAGACTTCTTGTTAAAACTTCAGTGCTGACTATCTGAAAAATCAATAATGGATGATAATCTGAGGGCCATGCTAGGGTGGGAAACTTTTTTCTGCATCTTTAACCCAGGCATCAGGGAGACAACAAAGTTCCCTAAGTGGGTCCAGTCTGCATATTGGGCCTTCTGTTCCCTTCAAAAGGGAGTCTCCTATGACAATGACATTTTTTTTTTCTTTATGGAAGCGGTTTTACACAGAGCATAGGGTGAAAACCTCAGTGACACCTTCAGCCTAGGATGAATCATCATTCTTGTTATTGTTCATCTCCACTTCTAGAGTCTGGTACCTCTTATACCAGGGCACCAGGAGAGAGTGTGGGAGTCATGGAGGAGACACTAATGCTATGCCACACGGGAGCTTATCACAACTGCCCTCTATCCCTTAAGTCATTGTGTTCAGCCATGTGGAGAGAAAATAGGGAATCCTCCATATCGTGCATTCTTTGTATTATTTGCTTTATCAATTGGAATGTTGTACTCTCTGAAAGGAGAAAAATTCATGCAGGACCTGAGACCATCGTGGTGATGGTTCACTCCACGTAGGTCAAACACATACCACCAGGGTCTGAGGGTCCATTAAAAATAAGTCCCATAATTATTTATTGTAATGAAGAGTAGATACTGTGTTAGGCACTTCCATAGACTAATGTGTTCTCAGGTTCATCACATGCAAGATCTTTACAGGACAATTCAAAACAAAGACCTTACAGATCTTTAAATATGTATCTTTTGAAGAAGGATTTGATTATATTATATACATTATATTTCTTAAACCTATTTCTATTCTCAGTTACGTAAAAAGGCTATGCTTTCAGTATTTCCTGCCTCAAACTATATATATTTCATATATTGAGGGCAGATGTTACAAAGTGGTGAGCAGCTGCCAACACTGTCAGGCCTGAAACAGGCATGAACACAGAGATGCAAGGATGCTCAATCCCACCACTTAGATTTTACCTCGCTGTCAGAGAAAGGATTTACCTCCAGTCTCTGGAATGACTGTTAATGTCAGTCAATGAAGATGACAGACACAAATCTGTGGGAAACAAGCATATTCCTCTCTTTCTGTGAGTGACAGATCCAATTTGACTTTCTCGCACCCACCAAGAAATAAAAAAAGCAGTAGAAGACTTCAAAGACCAGGTTCATTGAAATGCATAAGAAAGGTTATGAGGCCCACCATGAAGTTAAACAGTTTCTGCCATGGTACTTACAGCAAACTATTCCAAAGTTAACACAAAGAAGAAAGAGGAAGCACACAACTTGTAAGGTTTAAACCACAGTAGTTTTTTCAATGATGGGTCCAAATGATGTCAAGCAGCAAAGTATGGACATAAACTGCTTCATGTGGTTATCTCCTGACTAGATCAATAAAATCATCTTCTCCTACCTATGTCCACACAATTGCAACCACCATCTCTTCCAGTCATCCAGAGTCTCATCCAGCCATGCCTACTCTCATAAGTAGGGATTCTCATTTCAAGGGCTGCTTTGAAGTGTCTATTATTCTATGTAAAATTTTTTGCAACCTCTCTTATGAAGTACAAAATCTAGCTCATGATTGTGAATCTACATAACATGATTATGGCTGCAAAAGTGAACAGTAGAGGTCATTTATTCTGCATTCCTACTCCAGGAAAGGATGATCATTGTCTATCAATAACATACGGTGGAGTAAAGCATCCCAGAGAGGACAAACACAGCTGCTGCCAGAGGCACAAAGGAGACAACATTGTGATCAATGTGAGGAGACTATCACACACTATTTGAGATAATCGTTAAAAACAGCCAACAAGGCTCAGTGTCATTAGCAAACTGTTTGATGGAGACCAATTTAATGGACCACATTGGCAATTTCAATAAATTACGGCATTTCAGAGTGGCTGCACTGGAAGTCAACTTGAGGGCAAGAGGAAGGATGAATCAATTCCTTTTAAAAGGCAGTTGTTACAAAAATTATAGTTTAATTTATTCAAATTATATTGGCTTCAGGGACAAAATGTGAGATGTAAAGTAAGAAGAGCTGGAAAATAGGTAGATCCATCATGGTTTAAGCCAAGTCAGCAACCAAGTACCACGCAGCTGTTTGCTCACTCCTCCACCAGCAGCACTGGGGAGAGACTCAGAAGTGTAAAAGGTAGAAAACTTGTGAGTTGAGATAAAGACAGTTTAATGGGGAAAGCAAAAGCCACACACAAGCAAAGCAAAACAAGGAATTAATTCACTGTTTCCCAAGGGCAGGCAGGTGTTTAACCATCTCCAGGAGAGCAGGGCTCCATCACGCATAATGATTACTTGAGAAGACAAATGACATCAATCCAAATGTCCCCCAATTTCTCCTTCTTCCCCTCACTTTATATACTGAGCATGATACCATTCGGTGTGGAATATCTCTTTGGTCAGTTGGAGTCGGTTGTCCTGGCTGTGTCCCCTTCCAGCTTCCCAGGCACCCCCAGCCTCCTCACCAGCGTGGCAGTGTGAAAAGCAGAAAAGGCTTTGGCTCTGTGTAAGCACTGCTCAGCAACAACAAAAACATCTCTATATTATCAACCCTGTGTTCAGCACAAATCTAAAATACAGCCCCATACTAGCCATTCTGAAGAAAATTAACTCTACCCCAGCCAAAACCAGTGCAGCCATCTCTGTACAGATATTACTTGATGCCTAGTAATGAGGTTTAGCTTTTTTTTTTTTAAGAATGATTTTTCAGTAATTTTTGTTTATGTGTTTGTAAAGCTATCTCAGAACCTATCTATCATTTTTTGGTTAAGGCACTGCACATTCTCTTCTGTTTCTTCTGGATCAGTTCAGTGTATCATCACGTTGTATAGGGCATAAAATATTTTTCCACTAATTATGGCAAGGAACCTGAGCTTATTATTGTGCTTGTTCTTTTGCTTTTATAACTAACCTAGATTTATCTCAAATATAATACTTAATCCAGAGACAGTATAAAACACTTCAGAATGAAAACATAATTGATAACTTTGTAACCTCAAACTTCTCTATTTCTCAGTCATTTACTGGTTCTTGTAACATTCACCACAAAGACTGAAAATACTTTTTTGTTATATGCAGGAGCAATTAGTTTCAAAAATTATTAAATAAATTACCATTGTAAAATTAACATAGCCATAAAAACTAATCTTTAGTTTTCACACGGCTAATCTGACTTGCACTTTGTGAGTATACACATAACTGTGTATATGAGTGAGAATACATGGGTGAATGAAGAACTATCTGAAAGGAGGTTGCAGTGAGGTGGGTATCAGTCTCTTCTCACGGGTAACAAGTGACAGGATGAGAGGAAATGGCCTCAAGTTGCACCAGGGAAGGTTTAGATTAGATATTAGGAAAAATTTCTTCATGGAAAAGGTTGTAAAGCACTGGAACAGATTACTTTGGCAAGTGGCGGAGTCACCATCCCTGGAAGTTTTATGGATATAGCACTTGAGGACATGGTTTAATGGCGAACATGGTGGTAGTGCCAGGTTAATGGTTGGATGCTTAGCTTAGGAAGAAAAGGCAGCTCTCTCCTGCTTTAGGGACTATGCCCCTAAAATTTACAAACAGTTGTCCCATTGCAATGCTATATAGGATACCTTGTATTGCAGTAGGAAACTTCGGCTTTTTGACAGCTCATTAAAACACAGCTTTTTGGGTCAAAGCATGAAATATTTGTTTATCCTCCGGGAGCACACATGTACGCAAGTCAAGGGTATGACTCATATAGAAGAAGATTTGCCAAGCTTGGAAGAGATGGACCATTAAAGTGCACATGGTGCACTTCTGATTTGCAACTGGCAGGTTGGTACCCTTCCTAACGCAGTCACACAGGATCTGCTTGACAAAGTGGTCGCAGTGGTAAGAAGAGGTTTTGTTAACAGTCCCAGACAAGGCAAGGCAAGGTGACCAGCTGCTCCACTGGGGCTGAATATTGCCTGCAGAAGGGCAGAGCAGCCAGCAAGGCAGAAGGGAACAGCAGGGGCCTGGACTTAAGGTGGAATTGTGTGTCATATGGCCAAAAGAGCAAAACTGATAGATGTGCAAAGAGGCATTAGTAGATTCAGACTAATTAATCACACCAGCTCCGATGGCACCCTGACTTTCTACAACTGTGCCAGGAGATCTACAAGATTTCAATCCAGCCCACATATAAGCATTTATGAAGAGGGCATCCATCTTATACTGTTAATCTTGAATTCTTTAAATTTTGCTTTGCTGCTTTATTTAAGCCCCATACTTTACAGGATCCAAAATAGGAACCTCACATGAGCAGAGTGCATAGTTGCCATCCTAAATAGCAAAATCCAAAATACAATCAGTTGGGCCTTCCATAAATAAGATAGAAATTTATAGAGTACCATCATTGTCCATTTGCAACTCTGCAGAATACACTCAGCACTGCTATATTTCTCCCAAAGTATTTTATTCTACGCGTTCAAAGCAACTAATAATGCTCTCCTTTGCCTTGTCCTGCTATGCAGAACACATTTTCTCCTATTCTGCATTGGGTACATAGAGTAAATCACAAAGCTGACAGAAAGGTCTGTCAGAAGACAAATTTATGTTCTTGTTCTGTAACATGACAGGTTACCTGAGCATATTTAGGGGTGCTAGATAATTTTCATTTTCCAGGCCTCTAGCTTCCCTTTGATCTCCATATGTCACTTTCCACTTCCTTTTAATTTTATTCTCAGGTGCATGAAATGCAGTTATGCAAAAACAGGGGTTATTTGCAATTAACCCCAAATTAAAGACATGACCTTCTTGCCAAGCACCAGCCCTAGAACAGAGCCTTCTCCACTTTTCCTGCTTGTATGGTTAATTGCTGCTGTGCCCATGGCATTCCCTGTGCAGTGTCTGCAAGGGGCTCAAAGAGCGAAGGTGGCAACAAGGGACCTGCATATGCAATAGCTGATGACACCAAAATTATGACCTGTTTAACAGCATGATTCATCCAGATTCTTAACCACACATTTAAAAATAAATATACACTCTCTCCATTTGAAGTTAGTGGGACAGAAATATATCTTATTGAACAGAGTGTCTGACAAATTCTTTAGTGAATCAAGGTTTTTTACCACCAGATCTTAAATAACTAAACTCCTGAGTGCCAGTCACATTTCTATTCTTACAAGCTACTATTTTGTGAGTGCCCAGGAGTCATCAACAAGGACCCCATTTTGTTTGGTTTTATACAGGGTTGGGTATAAAAAAAGGGGCAAACCCCTGAAAACACGAAAGAAGAAATAACCCTTTAGGGAGGAGATGGGAGTGATGGGACACTGAGCAGGCAGCACAGCTAACAGTGGGCTCAGCCTGGCAGCAGACTCGTTGTCTGGAGACTGTCACAAGCACCCTGGCCAAGGAGAGCTTTCCCTGGGGTCCAACAGAGGGTAATGAGGCAGCTTCACTGAGGTGTGCAGCGCACTCCTTGCAGGTAGAGTGAGAGAACACATGGAATTGCTTGTTTGAAATGCTAACAAGTGAATGTTGAAGCTGGCATCAGTGACCTATAAGGTCTAAGAGATGACACTTTCTGTGAATTTTAGATGATCTGTAGGGAAGGTTCAGCTTTGAAGGGCCTTCAAGGTGAAGCCAAGTGCTTCACATTTAATGTGATAAAAGAAAAGTCAGCAGTGGGATGATGAGGGGACGGAAGGGAGCAACGTGACAACACCGTGGAATTATTTTGCAGCAGCGTGATGAAGGTCAGGGAAAGGCTATATACCTGCCTAGATCACTTCCTCCCATGACCATCATCTCCCAGTTGACCTTCCCTACTATACTGAGTGCATGAGGCACTTCCACTAGTACCTTGCAGTACTAGTGATTGATTATTTGTTCTCAAATTCAGGGACTGTATGTGATGGAGAGTGTACCCAGGATGAGGAGCATGACAAAAATATCTGAGAATAATAATAAAAAAATAAAATAAAATAATCAAATTTCTATTTTATTAGATTAGAGATTAATGAAATAATCTTCAGATAATCACAAGAAAGCAATCAATCATTGCCTTATTTTTAGATTTTGATTCATGTTCTTAATTACCCAAGAATTTACAAGATAGAGGGGCATATTACTCCATTAATATGCACATGTCATCAAAGAATCAATATTACATGTAAGAACTACTTACACTTTTAACGTAGAAATCAGGTATAGATAAATGGAAAAATAAATTGTACTAACAAATACAAGTATTTTGCTTAATTGTGAGGGATTTTTTTCATCTCGTAAAAGCACTTGCTTTCATGTTCTTTCACCTTTTCATCTCTCATAATTACATAGGTGGTGTCATATTCTCCAGTCATTGACCTTCTCAATAGATCACTGGAGACCTAATTTATCCCATCCCTTGACATGTCTGATTCCCCACATGGGACATATACTCATTATTAGCCTATTGTAACACATTCTGTATACATACACCGTGGCATGTTTTGCTGTAATTTGCTCCTTTTATTCTGCTAACAACCTGATGCACTGACTGTTTTAAGGTAAATCCCAGATTTTTCTTCTTCCCCTTCAGCAATGACCAAATATCAGCAGTAAGCAAAGAGGTCTGGTGAGCAACATTCTCCTTCATCTTTCATTAATAACCAAGTATGTATTACAGATCTTCTCAGCATTATTTCCTACTGGATTCTTTACAGAATGCTACTTCCTTCCATTTTCTTCCATTCAGCTTTGCTTGGAATGCACACACACAAAATAAAAAATTTAAAAATCCAACAACCAATAAAATAAACAATAACAAAGAAAAGGCTTGGTGCAGCTATGTGGAAAAAACCCCCAGCATCCTTGCACATGAACAGTAGGATTTGACTGGGAATCACCTCCCTTAATTTTAGCCATTTGAAAGGCATTACATCTTAGCCAATAATTTTGACTGTCCCTGTGGTCAGTGAAGTAGCTATCTCTGGGTATTGATTCATCCTACTCTCTTTTTGCATCTGCTTAGATTAGGCACCTGATTTTCAAATAGCTGAAGGTGCACACAGCACAAGACTTGTAAGGAAGGTTTCTTCCTCCTGTGAACAAAGCTCCTTCTTCTTGTAGTGCAAAGTTGCTACTCTACTGTCAGAGTTCTGCATTCAACATGGATGAACACATTTGCCTTGATTAAAACAGAAATGGTGAAAAAAGACTCACTGAGTCACTCTCCACCAGATGGAAAAAGAAGGCATTCCTTTTCAATTGTTTTCTGTGAAATGAAAAGGTGATGATTTAGTCTTCTACAGATGTCCTTAAGTGCACCATGTTACTGACCTTCCTGAAAGCTCCCTTCATCTGTTTTGTTGTGAGACCACCTCTAGGACACCATATTTCTGGAAACAGTCCCCATCACTCAGCAGTTACTCAATTTACTGAAGCATTTCCAGCCGTAGGAAAGTTTTCCTGGATAAGCTAAGAAGCATTTAAATAATTGCATACATATGTGCAAAACCTCGGCATTGTTTACATGTGTAGGTTCATGAGATTTTAGAAGCAGTAAAAAATCTATTAAAGGAAAACATTTTCTTTTCCAAGCTCATAGTTTTGCTTCCTTGTGAAGTTCATGCGTCTTTAACCTAGTTTCACTCATGCTTGCTCCTAAGCCATCAAAACCAAGGCAGAAGCAACACAGGCATCATATTTAGAGAGGTAATAACTATGCATGCTCAGTTCTTAAAGAGTCAGTTTCTTGGTAAGACCTCATAGTCAGAAGAGAACATTTTCATAATAATCAAGTGCTAAAAACATTAACAAAAAAACTCAAATAGTTTGAGAAGTTCTGAGCAGGCAAACATAGGGCAGAATTAACACTTCTCCATCTTGATTGCTAAAACAGCTGTGGATAGAGCTGAAATGCATCACAGCACAGAATCTACCTCCTTTGCAATTTCCAGGTGCATGCTTAAGGGTCCTTTTGGTTTTCCTGCTTCTTATCGTCTCCCTCACATTTCTGTTGACTTTGATGTCTTCTGCATTCTTAATTTTCAATTTCATCCCAGTGATAGTCCTTTTACATAAAAGTTCTGATTACATTCTAGCAAAATTCACATTCCTACAAAGAAGGCTTCATTTACAGTATCAATCCTTGATTCTATGTTTTAGAAATCCCAGTGACACTTCGTAAAATGAAAAGAAAATATCAAGACATCCAAAAAAAAAGCAGAATTGTTTTCTGGAAATTCCCCAATGACAATGGAGAAAAGACAGATATTTGGATAAAGAATTCAGTTTTATTGGGCAATTTGACAATCTGTCCTTCCAATCTATCCAAGACACAAAACAGGATTTTTCTAGGGTTTTAAATTTGAGGTCTAAGAAATATTGTAAACATTTTTCTTGAAACTGTAACTTGAAGTATGTACTCATTTATTGAATTTTCTAGCCCAGAATGAAAATGGGAGGTGTTGTAAAACTAAAATAAGGTGGAGTCCTTTCCAGTTCTTAAAAAGAACATATTTTTTCATTCTTTGGATCCAGTTTGATTAAACAGCACACAACACGGCTACAACCTACTGTTCCACAAGCAGGAGTAATGTATTCTAAATTTTGGATAAATATCCTTGTTTTGTGATTTTAACTGAAACAAATGAAATACAGCCATTTATTATCTCTTAGAGGTTTAAAATTCTACAAATGTAAATAAAACCAACCACATTCATGCTGTCCTTATCTAAGAAGAGCAAATGTCATACAAGCTGTTCTGGGGTTTGGTTTATGAGATTTCAGTGTGATTGTTTATACTGGAAGATTAAAAGCAAACATCAAAGGGCAACATTAGGCCCAAAAAGAGGACTGAGAAATAATGAATCATTAATAAGTCTATAATCTGGTGTAGGAAGTCTTTAACTCTGGTCATTGGAAACAGCCTTTTCTGTTTCCAGGTCAGAGAAATTTGTGACTGGTCAGGTATGAATGGCAATTGAGACCAAACAGCACTATTCTTGCCACATCAAGAGAATGTGACTTAATGTCCACTCAGCTGCATGCCTGAGAAAAGATCAAAAAGGATGTATCGTAAAAGAAAAATAATCTTTTCCACAAAGATGCTCTAGCCCCTCCTGCAGAGAGATCCCTTTAGGAGCAAGAAAGAAATCAAATAGTCACTAAAACTGAAGCAAACCCAACTAAGAGCAGCTGTGAAAAAGTCGCAGTTATCTGCCAGAGCACCCTGCAGAAGGAGCGAGGTGATGGGAGTGCTGCACCTGGAGTTCAGAGCCACGGTCCAGCCTGAGCTCCTCTGTGCCAGCTGGCCCAGGAGCAGAAGTAGTATAAGAAGATGCACAGGTTAGAAGAAGTTAGAAACATCCCTCTATCTTCACTGTTCAGAATAAAGTTTACATATATTTCTTGACAAATATGTTTTGCTAAAAAAAATATTTTATTCCACTAATGGAATATTTTAAATAATATTTTTAATAAGTTACCTGAAATATTAACTACACATTCATCTACATTAATAAGTAACTACACATTCATCCACATTAATAAATTTCATTTCCATCATTCTAGCTCTATAACTAATATGTAAGACTGCAGAAAAAAATTGGTCTGTCTCACTGACAGTCTAGGAAAAAGATTGTTTGTGCTTCTAGGAATTGAAAGTTTCGCTTTACTAGTGAATATTTTTTTAAGTTTAAGGCTGGTCAGACTGGAATATTTTCCTGGAATAGAAATTAAACATTTCATTACACTTGTATTTAAATCTGTTTAGCCTTTAAAAAATATCTCTTTTTTCTAAACCAAAGTATTTTGAAATTAAACAGGGTTTTGGGGTTATTTTGTCTTCTTTCTTATATGGACACTAGCATCTGAATTCATTATGAATTTGTCAGTGACTGAGGCATTTTATATTAAAGCATTTGATGAGACTTTTTCTGTGAATAACAATTTTTAAAATCTTTTAGCTCTCATCCTCCTGTCTGTGGGAACACAGCTGACCTAGAGCTTGCATTGTTTACATTAAAACAATATTACAAACGTGCAAACATTTCGTTCTCAAGTCAAGCAAAAGCCAAAATTTGCAAAAGAACAAATGGTCAGCCTTTAGATGAACTTCTTGATAATTTAAGGTCTGAACTAAGTTATTTTATACAGTTTCAGTTTTAGATTAGCCCAAGCTCTCTATTTTTGTCCAGACTTTATCTATGTCTGATCTTGGTTTTTAAAGAAGAGTTAAATAGTTCAACCACAGCTATTTAAAAAACTTACATATAGAAGTAATTGAAAATGTCTTTTGCTTAGTTTCGCCATCTTTCCCACTCAGCCAAGTTTCTCAAGATATCTTGGAAGCCTTTGGCAGCCTAAATGATTCTATGATATAGTCTCCCCTCATTTTTTTCAGTCATATGAACACAAATATTTTCTTTTCTTCACAGTTTTCGACAAAAATTAAAATGTGCGTAATTTCACCTCCAAATTCTGGTTCAAGTGGCTAGAAAAATAGTTTCAAAATGAATCTGAAGAAAACCTATAAAAGCATATCCCTTCTTGAGAAGATGGGTCCTTAGACATTGCAGTTGCTGATTTTCAACTTCTCTTTTTTTGTGATCAAATTACATAGTAAAAAATCGCTTGGTGTCATAGGTATTCTGTGTAAATTTACAATGAATTATGTGTGAAAGTTGCAATATTGAGATTACTGAATTACGCAGAGAGCAGGCAGGAGACATGATTTTAGGAGGTTGTCATCTTATACTCTATACTGTTTTTCTTAAAATTCCAGGAATGAACACTTCATAATATAGCAAAAAGTGATTCACTGAAGAAAAATAGATTGTTCTTATATTTTCTTCATCCAATCAATGACTTCAAGATTAAGGTTTAAGTGAAACACTTCCATTATCCCAGAAGTAATTTTTCCATATTAAACTGCTAAATACTTAGGCATACTAAGTACGTACTTACATAAGTGTTTGTATACATATATATATAAATATATATAATATAAATATATATAATAAATGATAAATAATAAATTATTTTTAGTAAATAAATTATTTATAATTATATATTAGTCTTTATTTATATATATATATATATATATATATATATATATATATATATATATATATAAAATTATATATTAGTCTTTATTTGTTCATGTATATGTAGTTGTGAAAGACAATTTCAGGTACAAAATACTACATTCCCAGTTTTGCCAGACTGAAAACAGAAACTGAAACCAGAGATTGAAACAACTTTGATTCTTTGATTTCCCATTCTTACACTGGGATCTTTGAACTATGTTGGCTCCAAATATAAATTACATCCCAGATCCGTAGAACATGTTCTTCCATGCACATCCCACAGAACTCAGCAACTTGGCAAATAATTCAAACCAAATTCATTTTATCCTCAAATGAAACACACATATTCTTCACTGAAAACTGAGAAGATCATGCAGACAAGTTGCCACAGAATCTCTTGACTATAAAAATTATCAAAGTAAATTTTCCTACTTTTATTTCTAAGACTTTTCCCACTACTGGACAGCATCTCTCAGATACAAAGTTGTTTTTCCTCTGATTAAAATTCTGTAATGTACTATTGAGAAAAAAATAAAATTACCACTGAAATGCAGTAAGGGACAAGTCAATATCAGAACCCAAACTGTGAAGGACAATGGGGCTCTCAAACAACTGATTTAACATTGCCTAGGAGAAAGACTAACGACACTTCTAGGATTGGAAATATAAATGGGGTTTGTTGTTTTCAAATTATGTTTGACAATTGTTTTGGAAACCTCAGGACTTCCACACAAAAATACTTCTGTTGAAAGCTAAATAATCCATTAAACCACAACTTTGATATAACATTTTTGAACATTCTTGTCCATCAGCCATAAAACTGAATGTTATTTACAGGGTAAAATAATTGTGAAAAAATGCTGTAATCAATCTGTACTGGAATGAAATTACACTCCTACTCTTGAGCCAAGTATGAAGACACTTTTAATTTCAAACAATTGATAAGCACATAACAGTGACAGTACTGACCTTTTTCCAGGGCTGACTATTTACTTCATCATGTTTGATAGTATAAAAATTGGTGTGATGATGAAAAGGTTTGCTTAAAAATAAGAGAAATAATGATTACAATTTATGAAAATGTAGGGTCCTTGATGTCAGAAGAGAGACTTTTTGACTGTACTTTATGTAAGAAAAGTAGGTAGGAAAACCCATCCTCATTTTCAAAGAAGGACTTTAGCTAGAGTTACTCACAGGAAACATAGACACAAATAACAAAGGGATACCTATTAATTAATGGAAGAAATATATCTAGAAGAAAACAGAGGTGAGATGGTCAAGATAGATTTCTCCTAACAATTTCCAGAAATTTTGGTCATGTGGATATAAATTCTGTTATGGTACTTACCCTCGGGTATTATAACATAGAGAACATACTCTGTTCCATTTATCGATAAGATAAAACTTTTTCTTCCTTTTTTTTTCTGCTTATAGAGATTGTTTTCATGCATATCAATCACCTGTAATTCTAGCTCACATAATGTGCTAGCTACAGCATCTACTGTGTTCATTACTTAAATTATATGCAACTTTTTGCTAGGTCACTGTGTTTCAGTATGCAAAGCAAATTATATGATCCCCATCTTGGAAAGGATGGGCAACCAGAAGAATAGCCTCTCATGAACAGATGCATTTGGATTCAGGGCTCCAAGTGTCCCCATCAGCTGTTCACCCCCCATGGGAGAAGGGGAGAGTCAGTTCTCCAAGCCTCCATTTTCCAAATTGTGATCAGACTGCATGTTGCAAAATCATTTTGTCAGCTTTAACAAGGACGTATTTAAAATACTGGAGATGCTAATACTGTTGATTTTGATTATTTTGATTTCACCATCACTAAGACTAAAGTATTCACTTTCACAGGGATAGCAGTTTGATATGGAGAAAATAATGATGATATACAAGGCTAATAACACTATTACAATGTTTCCTAGATGTGGCAACACACTCAGATGATGAAGAATTACGGCACTCATAGTAGTGAAGTTACTTTTTTGATAACTGAGGAAGATCTCAAAGCAGATTTTTACATTACATTTTCTCAGCTGTTGCACATATTGCTTTAAAGCTGAAGAGCAGTAACTTACTCCCACTGAAGTCCCACTGGCAGACTCCCATGCACCCTTACAATAACTGAAGAGGTCTCAATGGACTCCAAGCAGAAGGATTAACTGGCATTTCTAGGAAAAACTTCCTCATGCCCTGATTAAATTCCTGTAAATCCCTAAAGCAGAACCATAATAATTCCCAGGTGATGTCCAGGTACACTCTTTATCAGACCATAGCCAGGTCTTACCCACTTTCTGTATGGCAGCACATATGGTTTTATGCAGCTACTTATACGTAACAGGAGTAATCCCATCAATCACTGGTAATAGTGGAAACACTATCTAAAGATGCAGCTGAGGGCAGTGCAAACAGCATCAATTGAAGACAAGAGACTTTACACGGGCCAAAGCACCTACAACCCAAATAAATAATACAAGAGGTGAGAAAGTTAATGTTTCATCAATATTGTCAAGTTCATATTAACTAATGAAGATAGGAAATCAGTAACCTATGCCTGAATGCACATACAGCCCTCCAGTGGATGTCCCCCAGCCATGTTAATCCACAGAGGATGAGGTGTTACAACATCTGAATTCCTGCTCTCTGCAAGTTGCTCTTGCAACTCATATTATTAATTTGGAAAGTTCCTTGGCTTAACCTGTCGGGTATCAGCAACAGATGAGCAGGCAGAGAAGGTACTGATATTGAGCACTAAGGAGAAAAATGGACTAAACTGTTGTCTTAGTTCATGGGATAAGCCTTGGTAATTGAACCTTGTGCCCAGTACTTGTTAAGTAAAATGCATTAGTTTTAAACCACCACCACACTTGCCCTGACAGTTGCACATAAACAGAGCTGACTTGCTAAGCTGCAGTCACTCTTTCTGTTCCAAAGAGTTCTTCACAGCCTTCTCACATAAATAAGTGCAAAAGTACTAAATTGAAGTACTTGAAATGGGAAAAGCACCCATTTTTTTGACAGTAACCTCACTTTCTGTATTCCTTCATTACCTGTCCATATGTCACATCCCTTCTGATCAAAGACCCACTGGTCATACACACCAGGACACAGATCCGCAGCCCTCCTGTTCAGAGCCTGAGGCTGCAGTGAGGAAGATCTGCGTTGTTCTGTTAGGAGTCTGAGGTGAAGTGGGGCAATAGGTAGGACCAGCAGGCAGGAGGCTCAAGGCAGGTTTCTGACTGAAGCCACAATCCTGAGCTATGGCAGGACAGAGGTATGCAGACCAATGGGCCAGGAAGCCATGAGAGCTGCATTTGTCACTGATGGGGCAGTGACACACCACAGCCAGGATGCTGATATTGGGATGGGTTTCATGTTGCCTGAAGTAAGTTACATCTCACACAGTTTCACAGCATTCAAGATCTCTCTGCTTTTGTCTTGTGTAAAGTAACACTGGAGATGGGAAAGAGAGAAAACCTCGAAAAGAAAGGGGATGTCAAATCCTAAGATCTGTACCTTGATTAGGCAAAGAAAGGGGCTGACTGCAAGGTATCCTACATTTCTTACCCTTAGCCAACACATAACCTAACCGCCTGTCATCACATAACACTTAAATCACATTTCTAAGGTCTCTTTCTCTTAAAAAGATAGCAAAGTTAGCATTGCTGGGGGGGGGGGGAGGGGTTCACCTCTCCACAAGCCATTTTTTAAACTTGGATCCAGTTTTCAAACCAAGTCAGACCTGAGCTTAGACTACAAACACACCCAGATTTCAAAAATTAAGAGCACAATAAGACTCCTACTCCAAATCAGAATTGCAAAGTAAATGACCTGATTTAATGAAGTTCTTACACGTAACAACTCCCACAGATGTCAGCAAAAACTTTAATTCAGAGTTAAACTTCAGTGCTGTAGAAATCAGGTCACTTGTTCAAGTACCTAAATATAGAAAAGTAGCTTCAGCCTTTATTTATTTTTTTAAATACTTAGATTCAGCATTCAAAGGAGATTATTTCTTTGGATCTTGCAAGAGAACTTTGCAAAACTTGATTCAGAATCCAAATTTGGTAAGCAGACACAAAGACTGGAAGCATGCAGAGTCATGCATTCAGTCCTTTACACCCACCACAGGTCCCCATACATTGGTAGGAGGAATCTCAGCCTTTTGTTCTAGTGACCTTGTAAATGACCCTGGCAGCTTCTTCAAAACAAAGTAATTTTTTCTGCACCTCAAAATATAAAGCATACCAAAAAAAACCCAGTCGATATTGGGCTTTACACATATATTTCTATTTACCTAAATCTTCCTTTGCATCAGTCTGCAAACTTTCCCTCAGCTCAGATGGCCTTCATCTCTAGCTGGAAGACACGGACAATCCTTATTGCAGGGAGTAATAAGCATGACTGCCAGTGGCTCAATAATCTGTTTATTCTCCACTTCTTCCTAAGGTCATCTTCTGTAAGATTTAGTATGCCCCTTAATGGTCAGCTGAATATCCATAAATCTGTTGGTTCACTTTCCAGCATAGTCTGCCGAGAAATCATATCCTGTGCCAAGGCCATTACTAATACAGAGACATAGGTCATACCTGCACTGGCAAAAAAATGGTAGAGAGAAACACTTTGGGTGATAGTGCAAGATGACACTTGAGAACAGCTTCTATTTGGGGGGATTTGTAACAGGAGCAACAACAGATGAGTCTCACTCTTACCTCATCTGTTTCTAAGGGGTCCATAAAACCACAGGGCAAATTTTGCAGTGTAACTGCATTTATGCTTACAAGAAACTGGGTTTGAGGAATTTCATTAACCCATCGAGAACTGAGAAGCTCACAACTGAGTTTGTTGTGGCCAGCTGAGGCAGTCAGATTGTCACAGCAGCAAAGGGCCAGTACACTTCAGTGGAACCACAGGAGGCAGAAAAGGGAGTGAACTTTCATAGTGCTTGCCTTTCTGTTGATACATTATGACCCACAAGTCTTAACACCACAGCACAAGGGGCAAGAGAGACCCAAATCCAGGCTTGCAGTCTGGCAGGGAGAAGCTGTGTGGAAATTTTCAGGGCTTGCAGATTGTACAGAGGGGTGCTGAACACCTTGTTGGGAATGCACCCCTGGGCTCTCTCCTTTCCCTGCCTCCTCACCCAGCTCAGCCTCAGGCATACATGATTGCTGCAGCAGCAGTGAGCTGGGAGCCCCAGGTGCTCCAAGCAGGTCCCAGCTGGCAGCAAACATGCACTTCCCCATGCTCTTCTTTATTGCCTCCCCCCCTTCCATTGTCTGGTTTTTTCACTCTTTACCCATGCAACACTTCACTGGAGACCTGATGGATTTAACAACTCATGACTTGTCATGACAGAAGGTTTTGTCATATAGGAAGACAACCAAACCCCGCTTTCAGTTTTTCATGGAAAGGCAGTCCCCATGGACACTCCTAGATTCCCCGCTGTCACCTGACTCACAGGAGCTGCCAAGGGAAGGGAGAAAATTAATTTCCTTTCTGCATTCACCTTTCTATACGTCTGCATTATTTTCATATTGTTTAAACTATGAATGGGTTGGAATGGGTTTCCAAGTGACTGCAGCATAGACAGAAAGTTCAGGATACTGACAGTGAGGAGGTTGTCATGGCGACAGAGAGGGAGACCCAGTGATTAGAAACTTGGAGGCAGGTAATTAAAGTTGCCCAGAAGCCAGGGACAAGGGTTTGATACCACCCTGTTACCCTGAGGCAAAATTCAAATGAAGATGAAACCTTCTGCCCCATGCTTGTAATTAATGCTTCTAGTTGTGCTCTCAGGCACAGGGATTCAGAGCCTTTGCATTCAACTGAGGAAAAGCACTGTTCCTAACAGAATACTGAATCATCATTTTTCTGTGCATTTTGTTTTCTATGTTTCTGTAGTGACAGCATATAACTGATACAAAATTCCTCACCATCTGCAGATTATCCTGTAATTGGTGACGTTGAGTTTATTTGGCATCCATTATTCATGATGTAAATTGCCAGCAAGTATGGTGGGCTGGACACCACACACCCACCAAGCTGCACTATCCCTCCTCAACAGGATGGTGGCAGAGGGGGAAGAAAATAAATTGGAAAAAGGTCATGGATCAAGATAAAGGTAGTTTAATAAAGCAAAAGCAAAGACCACACACAAAATCAAATGAAATCTTCTCTTCCCATCAACAGGTGATGTCCCGCTATTTCACAGGAAGCAGGGCTTCAGTACGTGTAGTGGTTGCTCTGGAAGACAAACTTTGTAAACAATGTATGTCCACCCCTCCTCCTTTCTCTTAGCTTTTATTGCTAACAGGATGTGATATGGTATGGAATATCCCTTTAGTCAATTTGGGTCAGCTGTCCTGGCTGTGTCCCCTCACAAGGTCTTTCCCACCCCCAGCCAACTGGTGAGAGGGGAATATTGTAGAGACAGAGCTAATGCTGTGGGAGCAATGCTTGGCAGTAGACAACACACTGGTGTGTCATCAGTGACTTTCTAGCCACAGATACAAAGCACAGCAGTGTGAGGGCTGCTATGGGGAAAGTTAATTCCATCCCAGCCAGACCAAATATTATGAATAAAAATATTCTGAAAATGTACCTGCACATGCACAAAGATACATCTGACTCATTATAGAGTGAATGATGATATGATTTACTAAAAAGAAAATAAAATGATTACTCACTTGTTAGAAGAAACAAAAGAAACTTAGCCTTGGTCCTTTGGCTTGCAAATATATACGGTTCAGCATGACAAATGAGATTTTAACTTGCTTCCCTCTGTGTCAGTAACCATATAATTATGCACAGTTAATTTATTTGCATTCACTACATCCACATGGATACTTAAGTACCCCTGTGAACTCACTGAGACAGATGTGTTGTTACAGGCAGAGTCCTTTATAGTACATGATTTGGTGACTCTGCAGCAAAATACGTTCCAGGTACCCAGATTTCGTCACGCACAAAAGCGGGTCTAGCAAAGCCTCTGTGGTGCAAGGAAAAGCCTGAGAATGTGAGCTGAATAACAACTGAACAGACATGTCTTCCTGCACTAACAGGCAGTCTGAAACAATAGGACACAGACCTCAGCAGCATCATTTATTTTAAAGGGCTGCTAACCCAGGAACTCTGAAAATAGGAAATGATCAGCAGAAAATGTGGAAACATCACAAAATAATTTAACGATAGTAACAGAACATTATATGTCAAGTTTCAAATCTGAATCTCCATTTAAACATATCTGACGCTCATGCAAGAAAATGCCCAAATTCCCGGCAGTGATGCAGAATCTAGGAATCCTGGCACAAATTCTGGATGCATATGGCTTTGTAGTAGGATGCCTTTTGCTTACAAACGGATGCAATCATACATGCACAAATTTAAATTCATGATGCAAGAAATGTTACTGTAGCTAGTACAATGTACCTCACTAACCAGAACTCAGAAAACATAAAATGACTGCTATGTATGTCATCTTTTTGCACTGAAAGTCTTCCGGAGAGTCATTTTATCCATTGTAGGTTGTTTATGTTTTGTGCTATCTGCACACCAAATAAAAATCTGAAACTAAAGAATTATTGTGAATTTTGTAAAAAAAAAAGAAGGAAGAAAAAAAACCAAAACACCCTGAAGTATATGAGAAATCAGGCTCTCATTTTGGTGTTTTTTTAAAATATTGAGGTATCGGGGTATATAAATATTATTTTAAAGCATTGAAAAGTATGACATTTTAAAGAAGTAAGATAATAAATAACCTCGACTCTGCCCTTGATCACTACCATATTGAAAGTATTTTTTCCATCAGTTGGTTACAACCACATTCACTCACAGAAACTGAGAGGCCGTTCATTCAGCTCAACACCTGGCAACCTGCCTTGCTTCAGGAGCTAAATTTCTGTGTCAGATATTTTCAGGGGTAGACAACAGTGGCAGATCCTTCAATAGCAGCTGCCTCATTTAATGAAGGGAAAGAGTCTTATTACTGGAGTCATTTGTTGCCATAGCTTCCCATGTTAAAGCCAGAGAAACCATTAGACCATCTTTCTACCAGAGGGCAAAGATTTTCATTCAATTACACCCATTCTGAGTGCAGTAATTTGAGTTTAGCAAAAGCACATGTTCCTAAAAGCCATCCACTTTCAGTTTGAACGTGCATGCTACTTTTCACTTCAACTTCTGAGGTTTTGACTTTCAGCCACTGGTTCTTCTTCTTCTCTATCTTATTCTTGTTAGATATTTTTGAACAGAAGAACATTTGGACATTCTAATCAAGTCCTTTCTTGATCTTCCTTTTGATAAACTATCTGCTGTGACCACGTGTCAAGCAAAGAACATCCCACCTGGCATCCCTTCTTTAAAATTTTTGGCTCATAAGTTAGCTCTCATCTTGACATAAATGGTCAAACAATGCTGCTCTCTGTCCTCCCCTTAAAAGTCTATAATACCCTTATACACATCAGAGCGAGGAGTAAAAATGTGCACTCCTGAGGAATAAAAATTCCTCCCTCTTGCTCGCTCTCTCTCATTCTCTTTCTCTCTCCCCACCAAGGAAGTCAGAAGCTTTATGTCTATTTTAAAGATGGGCAAACAGAAGCACAGAGAGGATAAAGCCTTACTCTATTACATATCAGACAAGGGCAGACCCCTGTAGCCTAAATCTCCTGGCTAAATCCAGCAATGCATTAATAACACCAGTTCTGCTGTCTCTAACCGTTGCTGCTAATTGTCTTCACTACACATACATATTACCAGAATTCACAGTTTCATATGTTAAAATGTGTCAAAGATGTCTAGTATTGTCATTTTTTTCAGGAAATTTCTTTTTGTTTCTCTATAAGGCACTTGCAGATTCACTGCAAATCCACAAATTGCAATTTTTATGCCCTGCTTTCTTAACAGACAGAGAGGAAATCAATGCAGGTGGGGAAACCAAACCATTATTACCTGTAGCTTACGGTGTTCTGTTTAAGGTACGTACAACAAAATGTAAAACAGAAGCACGTGACTCTACCAGAAAAAAAATGAAGCAATTCAGACATAGAACACTAACAGTGAGCCCTGACCCCTCTGTGTACCGACCTCCCAGACTAATAGAAAGGCAATTTCCTACCAACAAGATATTGATCTCCACATTGCATACACAAGCATTTCCTGAAAGTGTCAGATGGTGGATTTATAAATTCTGTAAACAGTAGGTGCACAGATGTGCATTTAGTGAATTGTTTCAGTACTACAGATGCCATTCAGACTCATGTTATGTTTTATTTCAAATAAGTAACCTATGTTTTATAACTTTAGTAATTTAATTATTGCGAAGTCTCAATGTAGACACGCAATAGGAAGTCAACTAGCTTGTGGTCAAGTCATGCAAAACTGATTCATGTCACAATTGTAACCCAATACACAACAGAGCACCCACCAAACTGCACACTCAATGTTCCAGGAAAAGAAAGAAAAAAAATATGTTCTACAGGCTGTCAAATCATCACTTTCTACAGTAGAAGCTGATGAAGATTCTAACAGACACATGAGGAGTGGACAATCACATGAAAGACTCAGTAATTGTTTACTTGTTTACTAACACTGTGATTTACAAAGAATAAAATGTCAGATTCCTTATCAGACATGATGTGAATCTGTCAGAATGATATGACCTAATAGTGGTACAGTGTAGATGGTTTAGATAAATCATTCATAATTTACCATATATAAGTGGTATCTACCGGTGTTCTCAGATGGATTCCACTAAATGTGCCTGGTCATGGATTTCTCATGACAATCGTGACTATAAATGCAGGAAAAGTTTTCAAACCTCAGATCATAATTTAACTACTGATGCCCATACAAGAGTGGCAGTAAAGATAGGATAACTTCAGTCTCAGGGTGAAATTAAGTATCCAGGACATAAAAAAGAAGATGGAAGATGTGGTTTGTCCTGTAGTAGACCCATTGCCACCCCAGTTGATGGAGGGATTCAGATGAGGAATCTAAAAGAGTACCAAACCATCCTACTCCAGTCACAACACTCAAGTGCTTCTAACTAAGGGGCCAAATTTAACCTTCAAAATGATAACGAGAGACATGAAAGCCTATGTGCTCTTCGTAAGTTCACTACTCAAAACTTATCTAGGAAATAATTTAGGCCTTTAATGTTCTGTTTTCTTCACTGCTTTATTTGCAGGCTAAGAAGACTGTGATTGTGCATGGGGTGATTTGGGGCTCCCCGTACTCAAATTTTGTTAAGGAGGCAAGCTAACATTGTTAGGATTACAGGGCCATTGGGATGCAGTGCCTTGTGTTTCAAATTCCAGTGTCATTCTCCTCCTCTCCCCTGCCACTGCTGACAGAAACCACATACAGAGGCTCTCCCTGCAGAGCAAGATGATCATCCCTTTTCAAATTCCAGGGTAGACTTAGAATGGGAAAAAAATTTTATGTGCATGCACATAGCTACACAGCTACGAGTGGGGCTGGTGGGGGGCACATTCCTAGAAGTTCCTGCCTGCCCACCTGCCTGTGAAAGGTTATAGAAAGATTTTTGAGAGAGTTTAAGAAAGGTTTAAAGAACTCTTTTTCCTTCTGTTTCCTTGGGCCTTTCTACTGATTGCTGTAAGAATACTTAGATTACTATTCTGATCCCCCTACTTCTTCCACTGGTTTGTACCTTCTCACTAGAGCAGTACAACTTTCACAGCATGCTAGTCCTTGGGGAAGAACAAGAACTAGTGCTTTTGCAGGTGTCCACTGCTAGGGGAGAATGAACAGGGAACTCTTACTGCCTCAGTCACAAAGGGATGCACACAAACCATCCTGTTGTTTTTCACCTGCAGAAATTACTTGTCTGATCATATTTCTGCTTTTCAGGTTTCAGTTTAGCTGGTATACACAGGGAAGAATCTGAATTACTGGATTCCTATTGGCACAGGAATAATTGTCATGGGTTCCAATAGTCTCAGAATTTTACTGTCTACTCAGTTTCTCAGGTATCTTTTGATTTTTGCAATATTCATAATTCACTTTCAACAATTCCACAACTGTTTTAAAATAAAACTGGTGACCAAAGTGTCATGTAGGTACACACCTTCCTGAATACTCTGCTATATTTAATAGTTTGATGAATCTTTAGCTTTGTTTCAGTCACTGCTTTGCATCAATTTAAAGTCCACTAAAGGCTAAAACTACTTCCAAGAATGTAGACCACAAATTGATCTAAATTTACTACTTTGACTTTCCTTGCCACCTGTCAAATTATAGATTTTCATTCTGTATGGGTTGCTAGATAATAGTCACTAAATAGACAAAAATATTTCAGAGCTGACATTGCTACCTCAAAAGGTCAAATAAACCTAAAGACAAGTAAGTTAAAATAATTTAAGCAGATGACAGCTTTAATTAAAGTCAGAAGGAACGCAAGCATATTCAGAGATGGATGGTAAATGGTTATTATTTGCATGAATAAGACACATCTTTCTAAGACACATTCAGAATGAAAAATCAGGAGCATAAGAGCAGTCTGAAAAAAACAGGTCTTATACCTGAGGCAATATACTGAGCAAGGGCATGGTGTAGATAAAGTAATTGCACCTGGTAGCATTACAGATCTGGAATATCCACTCCCAGTAGTAGCTAAATGTTATCATTTATTAGTAGGCATTTTCATTTGTTTTAAATTCCCTGAGAGCAGCAATGGTAGCACTCAAATTCAGGAGCTCTACTTATTTTTTAAAATAATACTATAAATAAGTATTAGAAACATAATCTCCTTAATACAAATTTCTGGTACAAGAACACTATGTGTATTTATAAATGCACCAAAAGTACTGCATTTTTATGTGATTTACTTCCCTCAGAGTTAGCGACCATGAAAAATATATTGGCTGCTCTCTTGTATATTTTTGAAGATTTTTGTTAAATAAGTTTATGCCAGTGGAATTTTATAATGTGGGGTTTTTATTGTATTTCCCCCTCCTTTTTGGAGATAGAATTTTAATTGATCTTTCTATAATACATTCTTAAATTGAAAGTAGCAAAAATTATCAGAATAATAATCTCCTTTAGCAGGTAGTGTATTTGGAAAACAACAACACTCTAGAAAAATGGATATGATTATTTCCATTAAACATAAAAATTCTACTGGTTCCTCTAGCTCACTTATGTGCCACAAGAAAAAACAATAGACTCTTGGAGTCTGTCAAATCTTAGATTAATAATAAATGAACACCAAATGATAAACAGAACCTTTCACTGTTCTATTGCTGAAGATTACTGCAGGGTAAATACTAACTGGAAACTGAGCAATGTTAAACATACAGCTTAATGGATACACAGTTTACAATATAAAAATGTATCCATAATAAAAAGGATCAGGCATGTGTTAAAAAGAAATAATGTGCTCTGGAAAACGTTATATTACATGGAAAATATTTTAAAATAAATTAATTTTCAATATTTAGTTGCAGAAATGTCCAGAGAATTCAGAGTTATGTTAGGCTGTACAACTACAGCCTTTGATTTATTGATGCTGCTGAGGTAGAGATATATGCTGATTGGGAAGGGAAAACTGGTGAATGTGCAAGAAACACTACAGCAGGAATAGTGCAACCTTCTTCATTTTCCAAGAAATAGGGTAATTTCTAGTTTATTCCTCTTCCTTCTAGTGGGTTTTAGTAACAGGGCAATAGAAGATTCAGCTAAGTGGTGGATAGGCACAAGATATACAAGAAACTGCTACCAGCATGGTGCAGAGCTGGAGCAGAATACAGAAGCACCCCTCTGCCATGGTCTTCGGTGATTGGGTAGGGGACCTAAAATTGAGAGTAGAATTTTGGTGATGAGAATGAAATAACCCAAATCAAAATACTTGAAAAAGAGAGTTCTTGCATGACTTGCTTGCTGTAGTCATATTTACAGTGACAGAGTCCATTAGAATTTATCTTTCAGAAAATGAAGACTACAAAATATCTTCTAACACCACATTCTAATATAGCCAGATGGAGAGTCATACATTTATGAACCTTACCTAAAGAATTCATGAAAGCAGTGACAATAATGAGGCTCTCAGAGTCCCAATACATAAACATTTAGACCAGCTATATCTGCATCCTGTCATAATTAGGAAAGCAAGCAGAAATAGAACTATAGAAATAGGTATTTGAGGGAATTTTTCCTTTGTTTAGCACCTAAGTGTGACTACTAGTAAGCAGTTGTATTGTCAAAAGTCTACTGAAAACATGCCTCATCCTGAAAGCAGCTAGTAAGACAGTTGCTTGTTTCTTAATATGTAAATTGAAATGACTTTTATAAAAAAGGGATATATAGATAAAGGAGTTATCATAACTATTAATGCCTAAATTTCTTTGCCCAGCACATTGCAATCAACATTTTTACCCTGAGTATGTGTCTTTAGCTAGGCACTGCTCTGCTTATAGGAATTTTGAGTCCTCACCCACCATGCTGTCTGTACCCTATAGTGCTTAGGGTACGTTGCTATATAATCTGTCATCATCCAAACAGATGAGACTGCTGTGGAGGCATTTCATTAAATACAATGTCACTTTGCTCTCTCTCTCTCTGTGTGATCATCTTTACAAAGATCTTGATGCATCTTAGTGCTCTAATTTCCTCAGGGACACTACCTATGTTTTTTAATGCACAGCGAGGGACCCCATTGCAAATTTTAAGTATTAATGCAAAATGCATATTCAGGAACAGATCACAGTCTGAGAAGATTTGGAAATATACTCCTGGAATTTTACAGCAATGGTGGGCAGATTTAGATTATAAAAAATGCCAAGATTATTGTTTTCAGACTCATGGATGTTTTTTTCTAGTGGAACTTCGGAGGAAGGAGTGGAGGTGGTGGGTTAGGGTCTGTTACTGACAGGTGCAAGATAACCAAATAATCATCATTCCACTAAAGACTAGACTTTGAAATTAGGGAGCATTAATCAGTCTACTCCTAACTCAGCGATTCCTTCTTAACACCTCTCCTGAATTTAGTGATGAAGTCCTTCCAACATCCAGGAGGGAGAAGAATAGAATGGTTTGGGTTGGAAGGAATCTTAAATATCTTTTAGTTCCAACGACCCTGTCATGTCAGGGACACCTTTCACTATACCAGGTTGCTTAGAGTCCCAAGGAAAGGAAAGATCCTGGGAAACACAGTCATCTCTCTAACCTTCATGAACAAAATCATAGTTCTATAGAGCACACTTTTCTTGTGTTTCCACGTGCAAAAAGTCTTATTACTCTATTGCAGAGTCCTCACAATCATCACATTGTCATTTTGCTGCTATAAAGATGATAAAAGACATATCTAAATGACTCCTGGAAAATAAATATATTAATAGTGACAGCTCCTCTTTCCTGCAAGAGCCCAGCTTCATTCAAATGTAAGGGAATGTGATAAAATTTCATTTTCTAATAGCCCAGAGACTCAAGTAGGAAGAGCACCGAATAGGAATGTGTGTCTTCAGGGCTGTGTGTTCACCACCTGAAAACAATTTCCGTGAGTAAAGTTCAAAACTAAGAACAGATAGCTCTTTTCTGATTGTTTTGAAGCCAAAATCCCAGACTGTCTTATGACCAATACTAATGATGCATGAGTATCATTCAATCCAATATCATTCCTTTCTCAGACACAAACATTAACAGTCAATGATAGGTTCTTCACAAAATTATTTTTTCAGTACAGAGAAAAGGCAGAGAGAATGGATATCACTAACCCATCATTATCATTCATATTCCTTTCACAGTTAACAAAACTGCTTTCAGAGTTGACATTAGCCATGCTTCTGAGGTTTCTACAATTTTCCCACTCTTTTTCTGCCTACTCCTTTTGTTGCCACTTACTTGAGAATTATTGTTTGATTAGTTGGCTCTACAGAATAAGTTATCAAATTCAACATGGCTAAAACCATCCAAAAAAGGACCACCAGGAAAAATGACAAGGTTCTCACCATTCACCTCTGGCAGGAATTTCAAGTTTAGTTTTTTTCAAGCCCTCATCTTCTTAGCCCAGTGGCCACTGAAAGAAGCAAAACGTCCAACAGAACACCACAAAATACATATGTAAATTTTCAAATCAGTTTACCAAAAAGGTAAAAGCTAAAAATCTCAAGTGCTTTTCTGCTTGATCACTTTGCCTTTTTTTACTGCTGCACATATCTAGGGCTTGGGAGAGCAGATGGAGCAAAAGATGAATCATGGCGTAAAATCACAGTATTTTGTTGTTTAATTTTTCTTCTTAATGTAAAAATTATTTTATATTAGGAGCCAGTGACACAATTAGTGAAAATCACATCAATGAAATCAATATCCATTTGTCCTATACCCCACGTTCCCTTCTACCATCCCTGTTGTATGCTTATTTCTATAATTCTAGGAAAAGAGCAGGCTAGATTCTCCTATGTGAGAAGCTTTGAAACCAATGGATTTACACACAATGCTAGGTGTTACTCAGCACCAAAAAAAAAAAGGGGAAGGAGTAAAAGGCCTTAACTGTGTCACCCAGGGTGCTACCTTCACATTGTTTCACCTTTCAAAGCCTGAGGCCCCCTTCACCACTGCTTTCTCTCAAGAGTTTTCAAAAGCAATCTCATCTCAGGGTGACCATTATGGAGTTTACCAGCAAGACTTTGCAGTCTTAACAATTACTGTGAAAACTTTTATGTGAAATCTCCAAATGCCTTGCAAATATTTAGTCTTTAAATTCCATTGCACTCAGTGACATTGGATTATCAACATCTCATAAACAGGCAAACTGAAATATGGTAAGTGACCTCCCTAAAGTTATAGTAAAAGCCAGAGTTCATTTACTAACATATTTTAAATATCCTCACCCTTCTCTGGTCACAGCAGTGCATTTTCTTAGTTCACCTGCAATTTTGGTGACAAGGTAGTTCATGGTTCAATGAACATACAATATCAGAGTATTAAAGAAAAAATGGCCTGAGATACTGTGTGTCTGTCATGTGAAACCTGCTCAAGCTAACACCAGTCCAGTCATGAAAAATCGTTTGTGACAGCCAGGTACTAGTAGAAAGATTGATATCCAGTGCCAGATACTATTTGGCAGAAGCCTTCAGTTCCATGCTAAAATTTCAGGTATCTGCAGAAAGAAAAAGTAAAAACCATCTCTATTTCTATATATTCTTCAGATCAACACACTTGCAAATGGTAAAAAGAGAAACCACAGCAAATGCCATGTGTTTTAGAAAACTGGGGTTTTTTCTGCATGCTTTATGCACACCCGGACACTCACTGAATCTGGTGTGTCAGGAAGAAATCACTCAGAGGGCTGTCATGTTGATTTCTATCAGTAACCAAGGAAAGTAATTTTCCAGGGAAGATGAATGAAGGACCCATACATTTCTTACCAATATTTGTCTGAGGACAGAATTGTGGAAACAGAAACAATGGGAAGCATCCCCTTATACTGACCACCCAGACAAGAAAGTGGCAGCCAGTCTCTCAGCATAATCAGATCATCATTCTGCTCTGCAGCATGGCCAGCCTTTGTTTCCTTTATTTGCTTGTTCATTACTTGTCTGTGCTGAAAATCAAAGCTTAATGGCTGACACCCATTCCTAATGAATCCATGTGACAGACATAAGGGTCACAGTCTTTGCTGCCATCCCAAAGTATGCAAACATCGCTTTTGTTCAACTGCCCTTTCCACATCACTTGACCAAATTGGACAGTTTTTTGTGGATCATATGCCCAACCAATTTATAAACATCAGCTCTTTCAGACTGAGAGGGTTTCACTGTATCGTACAGTGAAAATAGCCCTTTACTCCCCCTGCCACTAGTAATAATGGTTTACTTTCTTTAAATAAATAAATAAAAAATAAATAGAATGAAATAAGTCTAGTAAGAGTTTTAAAGATGGTAGAGTTTGTTTCTGCCTTTGGTCTACTTCTGTAAATTATTATGCTGCAGCTACAAGGAGAACATAAGCCATTATGACCTGCAGCATTTCTCCAGGGATACAGTACAGAAGTGCTCTATCAGAAATGCAATCAATTCCAGAGATGACTGCTTCCTGCACGCTTCCAAGCTGCTGCTTTATAAAACAACTCCCCATAAAAGAAGCAGGAAATGCATGACATCGTTTAGCAACCAGTCATTAGAATTTAATGGAAGAGGATTAAAATACAAAAATGCCATGCTTATAGACCTTTCCATACATTACCATAGCCTCTGAGAGAAGGAATGCATGATGTATTGGTAGAGCGTTAACCCTTTCCTCTACCTTCAGAGAAGGAAACATCCTTCTAATAAGACAAAGAGTTTCATTTGACTGTGGGATAAGTCAAATAAAAA
Organism: Pseudopipra pipra; assembly: GCF_036250125.1. Lineage (NCBI taxonomy): Eukaryota > Metazoa > Chordata > Aves > Passeriformes > Pipridae > Pseudopipra > Pseudopipra pipra. Next base: position 29,645,325 of record NC_087549.1, on the reverse strand, counting down.
TCAAACCTCTGAATGAAAGTGGAGTCAAAGGTTAGGTTTCTCCATTTTTATACCATCTCTCAATCTAAAAACCTTGGAGGAAATGGAAAGGTGTTTCCTAATCTTGATTTCTCCTTAACTGTCTTTCCTCGGGTGCTGTACCATGGTATTTCTTGTGTTTTAGAAGTTGTCTCATTTCTAGTCACCTACACTGAAGTGTGTGTGCACTCCCTCTTGCATACACACAAGGTACAAGGAGAACAAACCAAATAACCTCTAAAATATTGTCCCTACTATTTTATTGCGAAGGCATTTTTCATACAGAAAACACCTGGTGAACTGTATCATGTGCATTGATAAAACTCTGGCACAGCTTTTTCCTAGAGCAAAGCAAGTGTTTACAGCTACATGAGCAGAATGCTGGCAATGAAGCATAAACAAAAGATAACTTGAACACCAGGAAGATGTCAACCTCTTGAGGTTCGAATCTCTCTAAATCAGCCCCAGAAGGTTCTATGAGTCTTTCTGCCCCCTGCGAATTTTAAAACTGAAAACCGCATGGAGCTGATAACCAATATCTCTATACGTGCTCTCCCCACTATATGTTAAATTGTAGCTAAAAATAAGTTACAGATCATCTATCTTTAAAAAGCATATTACTTATCTCTTCATGATTACATATCTCTTAAATGACAAGTCCTTTCATTGTACTAAGCCAGAGGCCAGAGTAGAGGTATGCTTTTCTTTGGCAACTTTTCTGTCTCTCACGGCGCTTTGCTCTCCAGTCAAGAACAGTTCACAACATACAAGCAACTGGAAGTCAGAGCACTGCCCAGCACCCAAATGACCTGGTGTATGACAGAGATAGGCAGTCACATCTTGCCATCCCGTAGTCTGAGATCACTGCCAGCAGAGTGCAGTAACAGGAATTCAAGGTAATCAACTGGTAAGAAAAAACATCTTATAACACTGTGAGAAGTGTTGAGTCATAAGGTTTGTCTGACTCACATTAAATATTTACTGTTATTGGTTAGTTTAATCATTCAGCTGTAATAAAACGTATTCCCTGCAGCCATGCCACTCCAGCCTTGATCCAAACATGCTCTATACCCAAGGTAATGCCAGCCAGCCAGGAAACCCTGTCCCAGGCCATCTCCAGCAGTGTGGCAAGGACAGGTATCCAACACTGGGAACAGCTGCCGCTCCACAATCAACACCTCATCCAAGAATAGCAGTTAGGAAAAGGGGTAGCTGAAAGCGTTGCATTCTGGGTGAAACTAAAAAGAAAAAAAGAAAAAAGCATTCTGACTATTTCTGACTATTAGATCAAGCAGGCTGCTTTCTCCTAAAGCACAGAACCATCACTCTAAACCAATTGCTCTTTATTTGACTCAGAGTTTGACAATCTGGCACAGCATCACCTAACTTACCATCTCTCTGAGGAGGATGTTTCAAAACTTCTACTATTGCAATCAGGCATTGCATTTCTTCTGTCATAAATGTCAGATATAGTGCTGCTGTTTACTGCTAAAAATTGTCATGTTCAACCTAAAGGTGGATTTATTTCATTACTATACAAAGGCATTCATATGCATAAGAAAAAAAAATGTTCTTTATGGCAAAAACTGACATAAACACCAAGACTGAGAAAATTTGAGGTCTCCTCAGCTATATCCCCTCCTCTTTTCCAAATGCATATTTAACACACCCAGCTTTTCTTATACACCTGTGAAATTATGCAATGTTGCAACAATAAAGCTTAAATCAAAATGAACATAAAATATCAATAACAAATTGTGGTTGCTTCAAATGAATACCTTTTATTGTTGCAGTCATTTAGAGTTTAGGTGGGCTGTGATGCTGAAAATCATCTAAATGACTCATTTAAAACTTCCTTAGAAAAACACACTCTAATTTAACATGCACAGGTATTTGAGAAATATTTCTAACATGGAAATCACCAGCACCAGCCACAAAGGTAAAATTCAGATCTAATTGTCTATTCAAAGATCATTTTTACAGCACTTCTTATATATATAAGAAAGGTATACAGGAACAAAATATAACACAAGAAAGAACATACCAGTGGCTCAGAGCAAGGGCTTACCTTGATCAATGTTCTGTCTCCAGCAGTGGTCACAAGTGGACATGCAGGTTTTGAGCCTTTCCTTTGTTTTGAAACTGATCCAAATTAATGTAATACCTAATTCTATGGGATCTGTATCTGAAAAATACAATAAGCAGTTGATCTCTAGCATTTCTCTCCATGCCACTTGGAATTACGTTGACCTCTCTCATACTTCCAATAAATCATTTATTTTTCAGGTTGAAGTGTTCACCTCAGCTGTGCTCACATTGTAGACTAAGTAATAGGAGTGCATTTGCAAAACAATATTATTGATGTAGAGTCCCCATCATTCTCAGCAGTCTTTTTTCTTCCAATTAGCATAAAATTGGTCCTGCAAATTTTACACTCATTAAAAGTTGGATTGCACCAGGTGTGTTCCAGCATTGCACTAGGCATGTTCCAGGGCATGGACTGGGTTTGTTTCATCCAAAGGAATTCAGCTCAGGTGTTCCAAGACTGTCCTGTGTTTGAATTAAAGTGTAGTAAGTGCACTGGTAGATGTAACTAGGTTTTCCTCACACAGCAGCTGTTCCATACCTCTGAACTGTCCTTGTCACTATGGACTGAACCTTTTCTCCTTTAAGGACATACTTTTTTAAGATGGGAGGACCAGAAATGCACGTCGCTGTCAAAATGTGGGAAAACCAGGAATGTGCTTGCTGTCATAAAGATGTTTTCTGTTTTCTCCTCTATTCTTTTCATAATACTTATGAGTATCTGTTTACTTTTCATACTGCTGCTGAACACTAAGCTGACAATTTCATAGTACTATCTATCTATAATCTCCCTAAGGTCTCGTTCCTGGATGGTAATGGTCTCTCAAAACACAACATTTTGTATTTGAAGTCAAAATTGCTTTTCCCTGTATGTATTGCTGTACATTTATCCATCTATCTCATTCTTGACACACACATGAAATCTAAGAATTGATAGAAACATCTCCTATAGCAAAAAAGTCTATTAATCAGCCTATTATGTCCCACAATGTTCTTTTGAGGTGTGCAAGCATTATTATATCCATTTAAACACTGTTATATCAATTTTCTGTGATATAAACCCACATGGACATGCAGACTCAAATGAGGAGGAGTTTTTCCATCAACGGAGGAATGAATTTCCCCTACAATTGCCCTGTTTCTAATACATAAAAAAACTTGTCACAACTAGAAAGGAATCCTGGAAAAAGCCTTATGGTAGAGCACCTTTCAGCACAGATTCTTCTAGCTAAGAGCTAATTTGGCACCGCTATTATCACCTAAAGAACACATTATAACCTTGGGCTATCATGTCAGAAAAGAGCATCCAAAAATTAATTATACTTTTGAATTGTTTGACTGTTCCTCACTACTTGCCAGGAGTTACCTTTAGGAGGACATTCAAGTGCTCTAGGCACCAGCACTCTCTGATAATAATGAATCAAGTTCAAAGAAGCACAGCTAAGCTCCCTCTTTTTCACACTGAGATATTGAATGTTTCTAGGTTCTTATCGAGACCCTTCTGACAGCTAAATTGTTTGAATGTTTCCTAAATTTAATACAAAAGATGCTGAATTTTATGAATTTTAATGCATAACACCAGATGATGAGCTCTAGAAAGAGGGTTCTTGAAAATGGAAAAAAGTATATATTAAAGAAACATTGAAACTTAGATCTACATTTTGGCAGAACATAACAGAGATCTTAGCCAGCCCATACATCAGACTTTTTATGGGAACAGCTTAACTAAAAAAAGCTCACATTTTAATTTCAGAATTTCAATTACTTGGTAAAAAAATTTGCTTTGTAGCTTTTTTATTTTCCTTCTTAAGGAAAGATTTTTCAATGTTAAGAGCTATGAATGTTCCAGAATCAACACAGAGACCTTCGAGAAGGAGGATATTAATCTGAAAATCATGAGGTCAAATATACTTAATGCATTCTATTATATAAAACATTTTTATTGTATAATTTAAAGAGATTTTGTATATATGTATATGTATTGTACTAATGCTTTCTGGCTTTACAGTCTTGGCATGCCCTCAAGTTGCATTTTTTTCCAAAAAATGAAGACTGGAGAGCTTTTTGAAAATTACAGCTTAGATTTTACTAAACTCTGATTTAGGTCTTACAAATCAGCCTTTTGAGGCAAATGCCCTTTTGCTTTCTTTTTCCCAGGATAAGGAATTTTTACTCTGTGTGATGAGGGTAGACCTAGGGCAGTGTGAATGACTTAACATTAAGCTGAGCAGGTCTAAAGCACAGTGTGGTTTTGGTGGGTGTATATGTGAGCTTCCTTCACTCTGTCACAGCCAAGTGTATTTGCTTTTCATTTAAAAGGCTTGTACCTTCATCTATAACAAAAAGACCCCACATAAAACAAGACTGAACAACCCCTTGATTTGCACGAGGCAGAAATCCTTTGAGCATCAGTGAAATTCTTGAAGAAACTGAATTACCAGAGAAATCAAGGCAATATTTCATTATCTGCTGAGCTCTTCCTGCCCAGGCCCCTCTGTGCTACCATAGGAGGAGGCTGAGCAGGACTCGCCGAGATCTGTTCAAGTGGTTTGCCCTGTGAACCATGCAGGTACATCATTGCAAGCTGCTAGTGCAGATGAAGTCACAGCAGGATGAAGAAAACTAAGCCAATACAGATTATATCTGTGACCATACCAAAATGGGCTAGACACTGTAAAGGCACCTTTGTGTGAGGCTCAGGAATCATCCTCATCAGTGAGGCAATATCAATTCAACTATTGTGTCCTGAGCCTAGTACGGTTCTGACCTCAAATGTCCTCAAAAATGGGTGGACAAGTTCTGAAGGTCCAAGTCTGCATCCATACCTGAAGGCTTTTCTTTGAAGGAGTAGCTGGGGAGGATATCCTTAGACAAGACTCTTCTTCAGAAACTCTGTCTTATACAATGATTTCTTGATCTGGAGAAGTGTGTTCCATTATGAATCTCTCTTTTTCCCTAAGCAAGTGTGATTAATGTAATGCTAAGGCAACACTTATTCAGGAAGGTCTCTCGTGGCCTGCATTTTCTTTTTCAAATCTGTTGAATGAAGATATTTTGTAACCTTAACTTTGAGATTAAAGTAGTGGTTAGAACAATTCAAATGGAAATATATTGGCTATTTTTGGTAGTCTGTAGGGATAATCCATTTAGCCCTTCATAGAACTACATACAGAGAATAACAAAATTGTAGGAAGGGTATTATTCAAGAAGTATATGTGCGACTGTATCTATTACCCACAGCTATAATATATATCACTGGATATCCAAGCAAATAGTACCTGGATGAACTCCAGAGAATACATGGAATAAAACCATACATTCAAGCCAATATATGATGGAGAGTCCCCTTAAAATATCACTGGCATGGAACTAAACCTGCTAAAGGAGGTTTTACTATACTCCATGTGTGTGTTTTGCAGAAGCTTCCACTATATTCAATTACTATTGATTCATTAGGTACATGAACTGTACAGCTCTAATTAAAGACCTTTTTCTTTTCTTCTTTGAAATCAGCAGGGAACCTTAAATAGATTTACTCTGAAAAAAGAAAAAAGTGATAAAAAGATTAATTAGAAAAATGCTAACCCAAATTCCCTGGCCTTCTTTGAGTCAATGTCTGAGTAACCGTGGTCTCCCTGGCTCTCCCTGAGATGAGGTAGCAGATGATGTACCTTTCTAAGTTTTTTGATTGCTTGTCTTCGGCATGAGCACATCTTGGCATGTCCCACAGGCAGGCAGTGCTTGCTCACACACATTGTCCTTTCCTTCTCTGGAAAAGGAAGATCTTAGTGCTGGTAATCTCAGACAGAAAAAAGGGATGCAGAAAAGAAGGAAAAGCTTTATTTGACTAACCAGGCTTCTGACACACTGACTTAGAAAACCTTTCTCAGGTTAGGGGAAGGGCTGACAAAACACAGTGCTGAGAATGGATCTGCTGCCAGGAGGCACTGCAAAAGCTAGGAAAAAACTGGTGGATTGTGCTTTCATCACTCTGTGGATGAAATCCAGCCTTTACTGGTGACCCAGTGGCCAGACTGAGCAAGCCTTTCTTTGGATAAGGTTCTTTATCCTCTGGCCCTGTCCCACAGCACTTAAGAATTTAGATAGTTCTCCAGACGTTACCGCATCAGCCAAGCCTTTGCAAGCTGGAGTGAAACAAAAGTACTCCAAACCTACCCCAGGAAAGGGAAATATCTCTCTCTAGGTAACTTGCTACTTCATGCTTAAAAGCCTGTCACCTGTGCTATTTAGGCTTTGATAGTCACTCATAGAAAGAATAATTAGTCAGAGGTATTTTAAGTACTTTATATCTGCTGATTGCCTCAAAAATTAGCTAATTTGAGACAGTCACAGTCACGTCATCCTTCCAGTGCTTTCCCATGCAGTAGTGAGTGGTTAGACTTCCTCAGGACAAACAAACATCCTAAACATTGCCAGCACTCTCCAAAGCAATAATGCATGTAGGCCTTTAGTTGTAATTTTTTGCAGCTACCAGGTCGGTTGGGGCCCCATTTGTGGTAATTCATCTGGTAAGGACTGAAAGATGTCTGTTACCATATGGATGCACTGCTTTAACATAGACTCCTACAACCTCCCTGCTGTTGCATTTCTTGCTGAGATGAAGCCAGATTCAGGCTGGATCAGGACTGTGGTGGGTAGGGTAGGCACAGCCTATGTGCCTCATTCAACCCAGTGTCACAGGCAGCTGACAAACCATCAGCTGCAGCAGGATCAGGCTCCAGCTCCCCCAGCCCTGCCCTGCCCAGCCACTGAAACAGATTTTTGAAAGATCTATTTGCATTCAATAGCAACAGGACTCTTGATTACTTACTGAAGATATGTTTATGGAACAGACAATTCCATATCTGATCTCTTTTAATCAACCTGGAAAGTCTTACAGTGTATGCACCTACATACAAATTACTGTAGTCGGTGGACTTTTCATAAGGATTTCCTAGACTCAGTTGACTTTACATAATCATTTCCAATATTCTGTACTGCTAATTTTCTTTTTCAGAGTTTCTTCCTCCTGTGTGATGGAAACAAGGTATTTGCCAGTGAGTAAGGACAAATATTCTTCTATGTGGGCTATATCCAATGCTGCAATTGTGACAAGTTGCAGCTTCATCAAATTCCTCCCATAGTGGCTACTTCTGCTCAGCCTCCACCAAGGATCCAGACCAACCTACAGGTACCTTTACACATGAATAAACTTTCACCAGAGGCTGCTGCTTTAATGAACTCTATGTGCAATTCAGACAAATACTGGTCTACCATCAGTTTTTCCACTTAAATATGCTTTAACCTGCCAAGTGAACAAAAAGAGGAAGCCATTACTTTTGTAAATGTAACAAGAAAAGTGTCAGGAGGTCCATTATTTAAAACTGAGTTGGGCAGGGTAGAGGATAATGTATGGTAGAGACCAATATAGCAAGGAATGGACTAAACAATTCACTGAACTCCATTTCCTCAGCAATTTATTGACTTTCATTTCATTTTCCTGCATCAATAAGTTTGGTTATTAAGGCACAGACCCTTGCCATTCCTCTGAACGGCTTCAGCACTGCTTTATATAGCAATTTCTCTTTCCAACACTAAAAGGATGCTATTTTCTTCATGTTGAGGATATGTTCAGTCTAACTTAAAACATATGTGAACAGTAATTTAAACAATGCCAAAAACCCTGCTCCCCAGTTCCATCTTCAGCAAGTCCCTATGGTCACATGCTATATTCAGATGCTGGGGGGAGAGGACATGCTTTTCAAAGGAGCTATAAAGGCCAAGAATTTCATTTTCTTATAGATCATTTTCATAATCTGAACAGCTTCAGTACGAGCTGGCTAAATCACTGCACAACTATTTGAAAATTCGGTGTTTGGCTTCTATCATTACTTTATGGGATTATAGAAAAAGCCTTAAAATTATGCATGATCCAAAGGAGAAACTTAATCTTAAGGAGTTCCATTTCTGCTAATTGCTAAAGCCAAAAGGAAGTCTGTCAAAGGCTAATAATTCCCCAGCATCTTCTGAAACGTGAACATACATTATCAAATAAGATTACACATTACATTCGTCCTTTAGAGGGCATTCTATGAATAAGGAATATGCTCTGGGTAACACTGAGGGTCAGATCTACTCTGGTGTATATTTCCATATTTGCACTTAAGCTAATGAAAATGCATGAGTTACACCGCCTGCAGACACTGCTCTTTGTCTTTAAATGTTTATTCTTAAAGCCTGAACTGCCCTAAATCTTTTCAAATGGATCTACACGTCTTCTGAATTGATTTCACACGTAGCTTACAACTATTATTTTCTGTTTTATTCTTGCCTATATATCTCACTTGGCTGATAAAGAAGCAGAATCAGTCAAAAGGAATGGTTGTCGCCCACTGTCCCACAGGCTTCACCGGTAGGAATTGTTTTGTATCTGACTTCTCTCTTCCAGGTCTAGTGACATAGCTATATTTAAATTAGGAGTTCAAGACACCAAATTGTTTGTCAGCTATATGCAAGCTAATTAATTCTAGGGGTATTATAGGACTGTCACTCCATAAGAATAAAAAAATTATTTTGAAATAATAGTGCAGTATTATGTATAACTAATAACTACTAGTGTCTAGTTCATTCACAAGAACTAGTATTATTGGCTAATAATGGAAAAAATATCAGCAGGTCTATAGCACCTTACTAAATCTAGTACTTAGTCCTTCAGTAGAGGTGAATTTTGGCATGGATTTCCTGAAATCTTTCCAGATCAGTGATTTTATTGACATGGTTTTAGAAAACAGAACTGTAAAGACAATTGGATTGGAAGAAACATCCGTTGATGTAAAACATGAAATATGAGATAAAATTTCAAAGAATCAACCAACTTGGATTAGAGAGATGTAAGGACACTTAAAGGAGACAATCTAAAATATATTGTGAGAATGTAAAGTAACAAGAGTAGAAATATCTTCTTTATTGAATGAAAGGTACGGAACAGGAAAGGTATGGAAAGATGGGGTTGCATACCAGGAAAGACAGAAAGACCATAGAATAAAAAATCCCAAAGGCTCTCCAGCAAATCTGCAGCCTCAAAGAAGGATCCAGATGTTGCATGCAGTCATTTAAAACAGGCATGGACAAATGGTGGGAACACACTTCCAAGAGGAAAATCCAGAATATACTTTGCGTTATATCTCATTTATGTGTTTAAGCCTGTGAAAATAAACGTGTTCTTTGAGGTTATTTGAATGCCTAAGGTTGACCTTAAGCATGTGCCACTGGGCTGACAGATGGCATTAAATATGAGATTAGAGGGGAGTTTCTTTAGAAACTCCCACCTGAATTCCTGTCCTAAGTCTAAAAGACTGCATAATTCTGAACTATTGGGCTGACGTAACAAAATGTGTAAAATTACTCATAAACTTGACTCTTTCCTATGCAGTGGTGACTTTCAGTATGACAAAGGGGAATAAAAGAGTTGAACTTCTGCATAACTTCTGGGACTCAGAAAAGGCTGCACTGTCATTTGTACCTTGAAATGAAACTCAAAGCCAGTTATTCACAGAATCAGCAGCTCTGTTCTTCTTGATCATTGTAATTGTGCACTGCGCTCAGAAGCATAGAAGATGTCTCTGCAGTATATTATTTTCACTGAAAATATTTGCCAGATAAAAAAGACAGATTGAATGAGAATAAGTGCCACTTTTTCTAGCAATAAAAGCCTCTAATTTTTGCATCTCTCAGAATTTCCAGTGCTTGGCAGTTTTGACTCTGACTTTTGAGCACATTCTAAACAGGTCTTTCATTGATTCCATTTTCTGCAATCTTCTAAAATCAAATATTGCTAGTGAGGACAACTTTAAAATGCACAATGTTTCTCTACAAATCAGTCTGATATCTAAGGGACAGAGGTATCCAGGTTCCTTCAAACATACTTATTTTCCCAAAATGTCAAAAAGCATCACAAGAAATAATGCAATAAACAGTTTCTGGTAATGCAGTAAACAATTTTCTACCTCTTCTAAGAATCTAGTTAATAAACTAGGAAGGATAAAAAAAATATTTATAGGGTTAAAAAATGAGCATCATGCAAAGAAGAAATAATCAAAAATGTGGGTATTCAGTAGGACCAAGGCAAATTTCATGCCCTTCATGACCTAGGAAAAATTAATTCAAAATTCAAAGCTGATTGTGTGTATGTATGTGTATTCATTTCTGTGTCTGTGTATGTGTGAGGCGAGCCATGTCTCTCCCCTTTACTCCATATCTGATTTCTCCTCTCTGAGATTCTGTTTATCATTACACACAATGGTTGAGCCTTACTTTGAGATTCTTGATAAATGCCATCTACTGCTATCCAGTTACCTCTATGTTGGTTAAATGTTAAAACATGCAAGCCAACAACCTTTTGGCTAAGCACATGTGTGGCTCTTCAGACTGGCTCTGTACCTTTCAGTAACATAAAAGGGAAACTATGTCAGCTTGATGTATGTTCCATTGTGAGCATATGCAAACCTCTCCTAGAAACCAACTACAAAACAAACGGAGGTAGAGTCTTTTTATTGGGAGTTTTGTCATTTCTCTTTACTATAAACTTAGCTGAAGTATGTCAAAGTCCTGAAAGCAGATACAGACTCCCTAACATCAGAAAGAAGGCAGGTCTGAGTGTGCAGAAACGGCTCGTCTGTTTTCAGTAGCAGAGCAGTGCAAAAGCAACCTGAACAGACACATCCACCACCTCAGGGAGCCTCCTAAACCTCACCAGCAGCAGCTGAAGCAATAGTCCACCTGCCTGATCAAACCATATAAGAGGGCAAACATTTAAACAGTTTGTCTGACTTGACACAGGTCAACTGATAAACTCAGCAAGCAACAAGCATCAGATTTTTCTAAATTACAGATCTTGGTTGCACCACATTCTTATGCAAGAACTTACTCAACTAGGAGAAGAAACTCAGTACAAAGACAGAAAACACTTATCTCTGTTTCCAAAATGTAGGAATGAAACTTAAGATTTTAAAGGAACAGCTTTTGAAGAGCACAGATTATTTACTTATAAATAATATTTGCAGCTGCCTTCAGTCTTTGACAAAACATCGTCATCAGCAAATATGTTTCCTTCTTCACTAGCCAAGCTGCACAGACAGAAAGCACACCTGTGTTACTCATATTCAGCCTTCCAGTCACCAGCAAACTTTTGTCTCCTCAGTCTGTAGCAGAACACAATTGCAATAGCAGGAAATAGATAAGAGAGAGTAGTCAAAGAAAAATAAAGATGTGTGTTAAGCATAACAATTAAACATATACTTTACTCAATGCATATAAGGAAGTCACTTTGAGATCTCTTAAAGGTCTAAAAATCCTTAACTCCACTCTATACTAGACAGTAGAGTACACAATAGCTTTTACCTGTGATCTTACCTTCTCTTTGTCTTGAAATAAGCTGAGATTTAATCCCTCTCTTACTCCTTTTTCTCAGACATTGTTGATGGGATTGAAATTACATGAAAGTCAACAAAAATGTGAATTTTATCTGCCTTTCATTAGAACATTAGAACCATCAAATGACTCCATCTTAATGTCCACAGTCCTGAGCCAGTCCATAGTAAAGCCCCCTCCCTTTAGTAGTGATCTCATAACTGCTGAGGAACATAGGTTATGAGAAAGCTCAAATCTGTGGTAAGAAAAAGTATCTGAGACCTACTGTATGGCTGTTATGGGGAATTGGTAGTGGTATTTTGATCTAAACCTAGTGTTACAGAGAATTGTGGATATGTTCCCAGTAACCAACATTCATGATGCAGCGAGTTTTGTTTTTTGGGAAACTAGAAGATATTAAGTCTGTGTTTGCATTTGCCAATCTGGAGATGTCTGGCAAGTCAACTTTATTCCTTACCACTCCTTCAGATGCAGTCCAGGTTCAGCCTAGGCTCACTTTAAATTTAATTAGGATTCCTGTAACATTAAGGTGCTTCCACAGGTGGTGATTACAGAGTGGTGTGGAATGAGCCTTTGCAAATGCGTCTTTCTCATCGTGATTAGAGAGGGATGGCTGTATTCCTAAAATCACAGAATCACAGGATCACAGAATCACTGAATATTCTGAGTTGGAAGGGACCCACAAGGATCATCAAGTCCAACCCTCAGACCTGCACAGGACCATCCCCAAGAGTCACAGCATGTACCTGAGAGTATTGTCCAAATGCTTCTTGAACTCCATCAGGCTTGGTGCTGTGACCACTTCCCTGGGGAACCTGTTGCAGTGTCCAACCATCCTCTGGGTGAACAACCTTTTTCTAATATCCAACATAAACTTCCCCTCAGACAACTTCAAGCCATTCCCTTGGGTCCTGTCACTAGTCACCACAGAGAAGAGATAGTGTCTCCTTCTCACAAGGAAGTTGTAGACTATGATGAGATCCCCCTCAGTCTCCTCTTCTCCTAGCAAAAGCCCCAGAAACCAAAGTTAGACAATGCAAGTCTGTCCTCTGGTTTCATAGCAGCTGCAAGTACTTAACTGAATCTCTAGCAGCATTCCTGATGACAATACTCCTAACACCGGACAGCCTGATTGGCTCAAGGCTCTGTTTCCAATTCAAATTCAGGATTATGCACAAATCCCGTGAAGCCCTTCTTTGTACTCACCTTTAACACTCTACAAAGAGATGCTGGCCGGTGTATTTTTAAAGAAGGCCACCCAGCCCCCCCTCACCAGACAAAGCAGGTGTGCTACACATGGAGAAAAAGAAGGGTTCCAGTCCCCGAAGAATGATTAATTCACAGAAAAATGTCAGGGAAGCCTGTGTTGGATTTCAGTTAGAGTACAAAAAAAAAGTTCTGTTAGTACCATCCATCATTGTAACCAGGGCCATACATAATAACACTTGTGTCTTCACTGCCTAACTCCATGTTCAGGATCTATGCAGGAAATTCCTCTTTCTCCCTCTTTCTTCTAGCAAAACAGCTGACACCAGCATGTGAGATTTATTCTTCCCATGAATCCTTATCAGAGATGCTTTCCCTGCCAAACCCAGGGGAAATCCAAATGCAACTCAATTTGTGAAAGGAAATGGGGTCACCTATCATCTACAACCTGGCAGGATTGTGTGACAGGGCATTGGAAACATCTGTGTACACCAAAGCATCATACAATTCAGATTTTCTAGAGGACAGTGAAATACTGTCCTGATTCCAGCCAGAACCGGGTTAAATTTCTGCAGTAGCCAGAAGGGGACATGGAATAACCTGGAGGTTATTCTATACCACTGTGCTGGTTTAAAAGTAAACCAGCAGGGGAAATGAACTCAACTCAAAAGAGAGATTATAAGTCAGAATAACAATTTAATAAAATAATACAATAAGTACAATTATACAGACAAACAATTGATTTTAACCCACAAAACCCAAATATATAACCCAGCACTCTGGGGCATGAACAGAGTGGTGTTCGTTGGGCCCCCTGAGTCCAAAGGAAAAAGTGAGGGGAAAACCTGTTGGTGAGAGTGCTGTTGCAGTCTGATCAAGAGTGGTGATTGCAGTCTGATCAAAAGTGGTGGTTGCAGTCCAGTTGAGGGTGGTGGTCTCAGTCTGGTTGAGAGCGGTGGTCTGCAGTCTTCCTCTGGATCCCACGAGTGGTAAAAAGATTCCAAAACTCCAAGTTTATATATTCTCCAGTTCAGGCAGGAATGCTCAGTCCTTCCCTCAGAGTGGGGAATTCCATAAAAGGGTATGAGGATGCTCAGTCCTTCCCTCAGAGCGGGGAATTCCATAAAAGGGTATGAGGACAGGAACATCTTCCTATCTCGCAGGCCTCTACTGCTAACAATTTCTGGGAAATGGCATGGAAGGCTATAGAATACCCAGTTTTGGGTTACACCCATACCATGATGAACTGGTCTCAGCTGTCCTAACTAGGACAACCACCTCACATGTTTTTCTGGGAATGGGGAAAGGGGTCTCTTCCAGTTGGGGCAGTGTGGCAGTGGTTTGCATATTACTGGTTTCCATACGGTGAGCATTCAGTGTGTGAATCGTTTGCCTTTCTAGTACACTCTTTTATTAATATTGTTGCTGTTCCTGTTCATTTCTTATTTCATTGCTGTTTCCAGTAAATCGTTCTTGTCTCAACCCATGATCTTTAACTTTTGTGCCTCCAATTCTCCTCCCTAGTCTGGTGCAGGGGGAGGGGGAGAGGGAGAGGGATTGAGTGAGCAGCACATGGTTTGGAGTGTTTCAGTGGAAACACTAAATTGGGGAACACCGTTCCAGGGAACACCATTCCTAAACCACAACAAATACTGACCTCCAAGTATTTCACACATGGTTGACAGAATCTTCCTCATTAATGAAGTCAGACTTCACAACATCTTGTCTTGACAAAACGATAACATTTAAAGATTCAAAGAGAGTAAGCAGTGAAAGAGGTTGTCTGAAATAATTTAGGTGAATCATGTTCTTTGGTTAATTTCAAGGGCCACTGAACATGGACCTGTTAAATATAAAATCCATCCAAAAGACTATGAACCTTTTAAAATATCTACTTAAACAATACCAAGTGTCTGATCCAAACTTAAATGTGAAAAGTAAATAATATCAAAGTTAGTAGCTTGGTTCTGTTCCTTGCTGACATCCACAATCAGTTTTGCTGTGTTTTATGACTGAGAATTTAGGAACAAAAAAGTTGTGGGGAAAAAAATCAAAAAAGACAGTTACAACACAATGATCTTGATTTATTCAGTTGAGCTCTTTTTGTACAGTCAGACCAAGTAGTTGCACCTGTAGAAATGAGGGCCAGATCATTGCAGTCTCCCCACCTCCAGCACCTTCAGCCATTACTCTGAGAAAAGAAAGGGTTTATTCATTTTATTCATCCTAATGACTCATTGGAAAATTTTTCAAAGCAGCCAAAACCAGATCAAAAGTATCTGTAAATCATCTCTCTTACCCTCGGATTAACCTGGTAGCATTGAAGACAGAGGAACTATGGTTGCCCAAGCTACCTAGGGAGAGACTGTGCTGTCAGAGCAGCATGCTAACTAAAAATAAGTGAGTAAAGAAGAAGAATTTGCTCAAGAATTTTCCTAGATTGTTAAAAACAGTGGGAAATGTGGCTTCAGATAAATACTCTGACAAGAAAAACCACTTATGCAAAACATCAGAATTTTCTAGGGAAAATGTAATCTTCTCCTAGGAAAAAGAGATGCAATTTTCTGTCAAGAAAATAAAAATGCTAGTTTTGTGATTGCCCACCTGGAGGGACTCTACCCATTAAACTCATTACTCACTGGAAGAAAGCAAATAGGTAAAAGCAATCCCTCAGGAAGCCACTACCTTCTGCAGATATTGTCTCCCACACAGAAACTGGTTATGGCCCTAGGTTTTCTTTCACATTTTCCCACTTTCCTAACAGGTTTGGTTTTTAAATTATTACTAATTTTGTTTCAGATAAAAATTTTCTAGATGCACAGGTAACATTAAAATCCATGCTGAGTCAGTACAGCAACATCTTGCAGGAGAACATCTTTAGGAAAGGATTTAGTATTACAGAAAGCATGGTAAATTAGTTTTTACTGAATGTCTTCCAGGGTCTGCTCAAAAGCCCCTGGTTACTGGGCAATTCACAGATGACATTCTTTCCACCCACATAAATTTGCACCAATGTGAAAAGTTAATTTACATGTAAATTGCACAGGAAATGGAATGTTACTCCTGGAGCCAAGGAGGAGGTAAGTAAAAGAAAATGCAGATGAAAGGTATCACCTGAGTGAAAGTATAGGGCAGAAATTAAGTAGGATGTTGTAGTTCGTAAAAATGCCCTGGAGATCACAAGACTTATCTCTCCTTTGCAGAATTTCTCTTTACACCAATATCAAGGTCCAGATTTCAGTCTCCATAATTTACCTTCTTCCAAGAGCAAAGCCCCATTTGGTTTTGGTTCCTTCATATTCTTGAATGGGGTGTTACATAACATATGAAAGTGTAGTAGAATGTAGCACAGTTTTGTCTTTCTTCTACAGCAAAATGATGACATGATTGTTGTAAGGAAAACCAAGCTGTCCGTGACCTTAAATACTTAGCCTTTGATATTAAATTCAAAGAGAAGGAAAGTAGGTTGTGATGCTTATCTTTTTCAACTTTGTAGTCCAGGACAAAAATGTATCCCAGCACAGCTTGCAGAAGATGTCATACTGTAATTTAAGAGGCAAAATCTCTACTTCCAAGATGCTAAAAGTTGGTGTTTTGAATATAGAAAGAAATAATTATAGTGAGAGTCCCAAACACTAGTATATATGTTATCAATGCTACCTCTGAAGAAAGAATTGAGACAAATGGCAAAGTGAGAGCTCTGCAAGGCAAGAGGAAGAATGAGAGTAAGGGAATTAAGAAGTAGCAAATAGCAAACATCTGCAAGAAAACTGCTGATTTGTGAATGAGGAACCTCTCTTGATAAGCCAGATGGTTCATTAGCAAAAAGAATGAGTAGATGCCAAACCAGCTTTAACTCTGCAGTTACCAACACCTGTACCTATTGCATTACAGAGACAGGGCACCCCCAAGCTGTGTCATACAGTTTTTTTAATATTAAGGCTGGCAATACTGGACAACTGCAAATTCTAGCCTGTAAATAGCCCCACCTGACATGCATTGAGCCTGAGAGATAAGGCAGCAGATTATTTTTAAAGGTATAATAGACATGCTGCTTTCTGGAAGCATATTATTGCCCTTTGCTATCACCTGTCCTTTTATGACCTCTTCTCACCACCCACCACGTTCCAGGGAAAATGCGGGTTTTGCACAATGTCCAGTTTGTTTCATTTTCATTTCTCAAGGTATCAGACGTTCTCTTTCCATCTGTGCCTTTACCTTTCTCTGTGACACTGATATTAGTTATGACTAATGGTTGGTTATTCTTGTGCCCAAGGCAGATACTTATTTTTAGCTCTGTAAATACAACACACGCTGTGGCCAAATTTCCAGTTGCTCTTTGCTCTCACATTAGTCTCAGCTGTGGGTGAATGGGTATGTTTGAAAATCAGGCCCATCCAGGCTCATAAAAATGTGGGCATCTGCTTTACAGAAAGCATAGAGTTGGTAGAGAGGTTACTGCCCTCTTTCACCTCAAAAACATCAGATTTGTAGATTACTCATTAAAGAAGGCTCTGAGAACACCTAGGCTTTGTATCTCTAGGACCACCTCTGAGGAAATCAGAGGATACTTCATGCCATGGTTGCTAATTTTGTGAAATAAATCTGTATTTGTACCTTCCCAAGGACACATTGCAATGAAAAGGAAAAGAGCTGTAGAGTGAAGGACAATGCCAGCAATTTGTAGGTACAACCCTTTACCCAGGATGATGGGGTACATAGCATCCATCAAAGAAAAATAAGTGCTTAGTAGATACTGAGTCAGTCTTGTAATTTTCCAACCAGCTGGCAAGGACACCCTTTCAATGGCTAAATATGCTTTCTACCATGCTGAGAGCTTTGTGCTTAAGGCTAATATTATATTTAAAAGGATACTTAACATTATATCAATATAATGCAGTTGCTTCACCTTGCTGGAGGCATCTGTCTGGAGCAGAAATAGCTTGGAAAATCTGGCACTATCAGCAGTGTTGCTGTTCTCTTTCTTTATTCAACACTTCCAAGAACCTAGATACAAATCACCCAATACAGCTAGCCAAGCACACAAAAAAAGAATTCATACATCTGTCTTCTTTCTCCATTTGTGATAATGTCTCCATTGCGTCTGGACATTATTCCATCATGTGTTTTATGTGCCTTCTGTGTAGAAGCCCAAATGACAAAAACTCACTTATATTCTGCACGCATTACTCAGGGATTGCTCTCAGTCTTCCATCCTAACCAAATCTCAAAATCAGAAAAAAAATCTGATCACATGTAGCTGATCTTCCCACTGTCCACTGAAAATCATTTGAATATGTCTTTATACACTCCTGATAGGGCCAAAGAAACTGAATGCTGAAAAACAACTATATTCACTGACCAGTTGGCATTATTCTGAATTCCAGGTGTGGAAAGGCCAAATTTCCTACTGCCTTACCTTCACCTTTCTGGTCAGAGAGATACACTAGCATTCCTTGATTAAAAGCAATGTTAGATATAGACAAATAAAATTTGAAGATGTAACACTTCATCAAATATGTCTTAAAATTGGATTCATGTTTGCCTACCAGAAAGCTATCTGAGTTAGGACATGACTATCTGTCTTTCCCTCAGGATATGGGATTCCTTTGTCCTTTTCTATTTTTAAATCTCATTCAGGTCTTGTTTTTCCCTAGCCGTTTCTCTGGGTTTGACCTTAATTCAAGGACCTTTTTCATTTTTTTTGTGGAATATACCTTAACTTCTGCACCATATAATCTAAAGGTTTACAGTGCTGTATTGTCCTTTGATTTCCTATTTGCACTTCCTCTGACAGCTTATATGATTAGACTCAGCTTGGGTTTACAGAGATAAGGTGCTACATAAAAGCCTTGCTTTTCTTCCCTCTCAGGACAAGTATTTCAAATGGATCCTTGCCATTTTGCAAACAGCTTGTACTACAAACCTCCCTGTGATACTTGAACTTCATTGGGATTCTGTCTCCTACCTCCGTCTATACTCCCGAGAAGTTTCTCTTCTTCCTTCTCCCCCCAGTCCTACATTGGAAAAGACAGTGGTGGTTTGACTCTGGCTGGATGTCAGATACCCACCAGAGATGCTCTATTACTCCCCTCCACAACCAGACAGAGGAGAGAAGATATGATGCAAGCTTCATGAGATAAAGGCAGGGAGAGATCACTCACCAATTACTGTCATGGGCAAACCAGACTCAACTTGGGGAAATTAATTGAATTTATTACCAATCAAAATCAGAACAGGATAATGAGAAGTAAAATAAAATCTTAAAAACACCTTCCCCCACCCCTCCCTCCTTGCCTGGCTCTACCTCCTTGTAGGAGGCACAAGGAGACAGGGAATGGTGGTTATGGCCTGTTCATCACACACTGTTTCTGCCACTGCTCAGGGAAAGGAGTCCTTTTCCTGCTTCACTTTGCGGTCCCTCCCATGAGAGATAGTTCTCCATGAACTCTGCAGTGTGAGTCCTTCCAGTAGGCTACAGTTCTTCACAACATGCTCCAGCATGGGTCCTTTTCCATGGGCTGCAGTTCTTCAAGAACAGCCTGCCCTAGCATGGGTATCCCACACGGTCACCAGTCCTGCCATCAAACCTGCTCCAGAGTGGGCTCTTCTCCCCATGGGTTCACAGGTCCTTGTCAGGAGCCCACTGCAGCATGGGCTTCCCATGGGGTCACAGACTTCTTTCCACCTGCTCCTGCATGGGTCTCCTCCATGAGTTGCAAGTGGATATCTGCACCACCTTGGAACCTCCATGGGCCACAGGGGCACAGCTGCTTCACCACGGTTTTCACCATGGTGGTGAGGGGGGATCTTTGCTCTGGTACCTGCAGCACCTCCCCCCCTCCTTCTTCACTGATCTTGATGTCTGCAGAGTTGTTCCTGTCACATATTCTAAATTCTCTCTTCTCTGAGCATAATTAGATGTGAGCAATAACTTTTTTTCCTTCTTAAATACATTATACTGATGCCTTAAGACTCTTCTAGTTTTTTGATTTTTCTAACTTTTATAAGCTTTATAAGTAATTATAGTAGAAGTAGATTTTAGAAGTAGCTATATTATATCCCTCACCCTTTAGCACAGTAGTTTACACATTCCCCTACCCCATTACTCCATCCTATATTCCCCATATCAATCCTACCCCTGAATTCCAGTAGAAAATGTTTAGTCTTTTGTCAAAACAAGGCCTATGCTGTTTAGAGAACACTCGTATCTTGGCCTGAACCGCAGAACACGTTCAGAATCTAGGTGACCGTGTACCCTTTGTGCTCTGAAGAAGATGAAGAATGATGAAGAAAAACCTCCAGACCAAATTTCCGGGGGGAAGGCGGGGTGGACCAAGGCAAAAGCTACGGGATGGACAAACTTTGGATTGGTTGGGCAGTATTATAAATTGTAACATCTCAGGCACGGAAGGTGCACGCATCTTAAAATGGAATTAAACCCTTTTCTTATCTCATCTTCAGTTAACTGCTCCAGAGATTTTTTTTCCCTCAGCTCCTATAGGCATCAATACAGAGGTATTACTACTATTTCTGATTGGCTTGGCAAGCGGTGGGTCTGTCTTAGAGCCACGTGGCATTGGCTCTGCCAGACATGGAGGAAGCTTCTGGCAGCTTCTCACAGAAGCCTCCATGCTAGCAAAACCTGGCCACATAAACCCAATACAAACCCAAATATTCTTGTTGGCTGCAGATGTTGCAACCTTGCTGCTGCCTCCTACACAAAGAGGACGGTGCCAATAAATGACACAGTGGTTGTGGTTTAATTAAGAAGTGGTCTATCATGTCCTCTGATATATGTCTAAAGCACTCTGCCCTCTCACCAGTTGTGCATGATAGGTTGACATCCATGGCACATAAAGAGTTGGATGTTCTTTAGAACATCAGACATCTCTTTTCTTAGGCATGAAACAGTGCATCAATCAGTAAACATTTCTTTGTGCAATCAAATCAGGAAATAGCTTAGCTTCACTATTCATATCCTGGGATAGCACAGAGCATATTTTATTAGGACCTGCATTCAGGGCCACGTATATGACAACTGACTTGCAACGCTGAACCCTCAATGCACACCTAAAGATAATCACCAGTAAATGTCTTGTTATTGTTCCCCTGGCATGTCAAGGATGTTTATTCATGGGCCTCCAACTGTCTTCTTGTGACTTTGACCCTGCTCTCAAGTCAGTAGATCTGAGTCTGTGTCATCAACTGTATTGCTCACTGTCATTGTAGAATAATCATTTGTATCTTCACTGGGACTTGATCAAAACTAAAGTCATCGTCTGGAGCTGTCACAGATTTCATGTGCCAGCTCTTCTTTCATTGGGGAGACAAATAAAAAGCCATCACATTGCTATGGTAGAGCAACTCTCTGGGACCCTATTTTTGTGCCATGTTTCATAACTATGATATTTCAAACACATCAGTATAACTTTGGCTCTTTGGTCCGCCAGTCCTCATCTGCACTTTCACCCTTCCAACACACTCTCCACTAGTTTCATGCCACAGTCTGTTTCACAGTTTCTCACATTTGCAGTCAAAAGCTGAAGTTGCTAATCTTCTCCTGTTCATTGTTCATACATCAGGGAGCAGAGCCGAGCCAGGACAGTCACTTCACCTTAAAATGCCATTACCACTGTTGTGATGTTTTTCATTCCACCATTTTTAGAAATACAGGACACCTGATGCAGCACTGGAGCTGGCCACAGTAGAAGCACCTTAAGTGCTGAGATGCCAGGGAGACTGATGCAATCCCCCAATCACACATTTAGATTCACATTGCATCTTTAACCTTTGTCTCTCTCATAGGTAGAAGGAAAGGCAGAAGAAGGACAAAATTCATTTATGCATTTTGATATGTAATTTTTCTTAGGAGATGTAACAATGAAAAAATACAAAGACAGTTTTAGAAACTACAGTCTTATGTCTGCTCAATCAACATTAGCATAGTGATTTCATATCTAGATTTCATATCTCTAGAGAGGACACACAGTTATTTCCTCTCTTTTAACCAGTAAATCAGATGGAAATTAATCTATTTACAAGCAGTGTGCAAAATATTCATAATTCTAAAACATTAATTACAAGTCAGTATATCACAGCAAAGATAATTTCAACTGATTGAGAAACCAACCATGACACGAGAAGGTCTTACACTGAGTAGTGAGTAGATAAGTATGCAGAACTATGTATAGTTTGATGCATGGTATCTTTATCAATTGTACCCATCAGAATACAGAATTGAGATCCTGCTGCTGTGTAACACACATGTCTGGGGAAATGATTTGGCTGTGTATAGTAGTTAAAAAATATTTTCAGCAAAGTGTCCTTCACACATACCTCTAATGCTCTTCAACTGCACAGTACAGCAACAAAGACTACTGGTAGAAGGAAATTTAATCATATGTAACATTTATAGTATACTGTATAGGAAGACTTTAACTCTTCACTAGGATGCTAATGTCCCTGATATCAATTGTACACAGCACAAAAAATATAGTGGAAAATGTCATTCATGCACAGACAGGTGGAAATTGTACCCTTGCAACTATTAGCTGAATATAAGCTTTAAATATAAAGATCCCCTTGTGTTGTATTTCCCTTTGGTAAGAAGCCATCTTTGAGTAACTAACAAAGGAAAAACTCAAGAGTATTTGATGACCAAACTCGCTAGCCTAAAATTTTGGTGGTTATGCTCTTCAACAGAGTAACCCACCCCTGGAAGTGTCCAAGGCCGGGTTGGACGGGGCTTTGAACAACGTGGTCTAGTGGAAGGTGTCCCTGCCCATGGCAGGGGAGTTGGAACTGCATGATCTTCCAGGTCCCCTCTGACCCAAATTATTCTACAATTTTACAAATTTCTACTGACACTTCAGGCAAAAATGCAGTGAACCTTTTTGCAACAGTAGTCTCCATCTACGAGAGAACATTTTCTCTTGTAGCAGCAGAAGTCTGAATTTCATTCCCCTTATTCTTATACTCCCAGTGTGAGAGTCTGGGCCTGACTGTCAGTGAGCTACCTCCTTGACACATATCTTTGCCCCCACAACAGGACAGCATGAAGCTGGTCCCACATGGTGCATGGCAAAAAAAATTTGTCTTGCTCAATTTTGCACGCGTTTGGAAAGACCGTTCTCATTAAAATGTATTTCCTAGTTTAAGAAATAAAAATGCTTGATTGTCAGGTTCTAAGTGTTTTAAAATTTTCTGTGATTTAAATATTGTTCCTGCAACAATTTGTAAAAGACAGATTATCACTTGGAATGATTTCACGTATCAGAAAACAACTAGGGGTAAAAGGTAAAATATCTTTAAAGTTAATTATTTATACCTAAAGCCAAGCAAAGACATTAAGAATGTATGAATTTTAAGAGAAGTAAAAACACTTGTGTGCTTAAGACAAAGAAAAGGCACATCAGGGATCCCACCTTCTCATCCAGGTTCTTTGTGACTCTTTTAAATGCAGTTTTAGTCAGATTTCTTGTGCACTGTGCAGGGGAACTTGCTCCCTGAAGGGGCATTGGAACTCTCAGCAGCTCACCTGTTCTGTATGAAGGGTGATGACAGCTAAATGTTGGTTCTGTGACGACTGGCAAGAGCTACTAAACCCCAACCAGCAGGCAATGCTGACTAACTTCCAAATTCTACTTCTCCACAGGGACTGCAAAGTGTGTGAAGTGCTATGAGAAGGTGAATCTTTTCATTAAAGGTTCTTGAGCCTACATCATCTTCTGCAGGTAGTTTTGCTTCAAGATCAAGACAAAAGTCATCATTTATGGATTTAACATTAAATAGCCTTAAATAAAATGCACAAGTCATCAATAGAGCCAGTCCTGGAATTCCAGTTTACTTTTAACCAGTCAAGTGTCCTAACTATGGCCAGAAAACCTGATTTCTTCTGGAAACTTGGAAACAGTCCAGCAGTTTTATGAGAACCACCAAGAACCTTGGATATAGGTGCTGAGTTTACAAACCATATTCTGATTCTTCAAGGAGACTAAGAAAAAAAAAGAATAAAAGCAAGGTCAATAAAGGTACTTAAAAGCTTATTATTCCTAAAATGGGTCTAGTGACTATACTATGTGTTTGTGTGTTGCTGTGTCACTGCTAACTGTACTATTTTCTTGTTCATGCCACTTACAGTGCACTGTGTTATGCAGTGGATTGCCTGTTTTAATATATTGCTCCACAGAAACTGAATCATTAGCTAATCCTATGTGCAGACATCCTGAAACACTCTTGAAAGTATTTTGATTCTTCGATTTTTTTCAAATATTTCCTTCAAATGAAAATTACAATTTTTCCACTCCACCCATCCCACTCTCTAAATGTTAAATTATATATAATGTTTCCCACAGGATATTCTCAGGTTCCTGAAGCTGCTTTTGAGACATGTTGACAGTGAAGTGGAGCTTCCTTGTCTCAGTTTCATTCTATATATGCACATTTATATGCAAGAGAAGCAGTCTTGCAGAATCCAGGCTCAGAGAAGGAAGGGAAGGAGGTTCTCCAAGCGCCAGAGCAGAGATTCTCCTGCAGCCCATGGAGGAGACCATGGTGGAGCAGATGTTCGCTCTGCAGCCTGTGGAGGACACCATGGGTTCTTCAGCTTCTCTCACTTTTCCCTGGCTTACAGCCACACAGGGAAAACCATAAGCTACCAAACCTCAGCTTCCACACACCACCATACATTTTGGTTATATTATTTTCTGATTATATTATTCAATTCTCCCACATTCTGTCTTTTTTTTTTTCCTGCTGGAAAAGATAAGAAATACAGGTATATTATGTTCTCATGGACATTCTTACAGGCATGAATGTCTATATAATTTCTGTATTCATAAATTAATAATAAGTTTTTAAATATTCAGACGCACTTCAGACTGTTCGGCTTTCTAGCACTAATGGTATGTCACACTTCAGCAGCAGAAATTATCATGCAATTTATTTAAAAAAAATTCTCAATTTTAGCTGAACCATTGTTTTAGCACTGATTTTAGCATTTACAACAATTTTCTAGTTCTCAGATGAAGCACTCTGCAGGAATCTATGCAAAATCAAGACATTTGTCATGAAATTACTGTCAACTTTATCAATACAACCTTTCAGTTCCTTATAGATCATCAAAAGGATACGATTAATCAGAGCAAAGTTTGCAGAATATTCGGATTTGTGAAGTGTTCCAAAGTAGTTTTCATCCTCACTCAGGGTGAGGGCAAATTTATGAAATTTCAGTGTCTCTTATAGGGCAGGATTTCAGTGCTTTGACCATTCTAGAGACTTGACATTTCTCAGAAACTACAGCTCCACCACTGTATTAGGCTATGCATTGAGACTAATATTTAAAAATATTCAGGAAATGCCATTGCTCCTGTAAGTTATATTTAGACTGTTCCTGGTCAAAATTAAATATTTCCACAAGCAGGTATGTGACACTGCATATTAGAGGCCAGAAAGAATGACGGTGTGTGAGACCTTCTATCTGAGAATGGTAATAACAGATTAGTAACAAAATAAGCTCTACAATAAATTATTTAAGGAGGTTCATCATTGTGGCATTGTGATTCACATTCATGTAGTGACCCTTTCCATTTTACCGAGTCAATAATGCATTTCAGCATGGATATAAATGTGAATTCTGTAAAAATCAAGCATAAGCTTAAATACAGGACCCCAAAATGCCTGAGTTCAGGAAAAAATCCTCATGTTGCTGGGACATTAGCAGAAATGGGTAAAAATTCTGCCTCTAGGTAATGTCCCTGGAACTAAATTCCCCTCTTCATGAAATAAGGCAGTGGAGTGAGGTCTGTCCTTCTAACGGAGACATTCAGAAAATTTGTGCAGATGGAAATCGATAGAGCTTATCTGCTACCTTTCCACTATAGCCCTCCAAGTATGAGGAGCTATGTGACTAGGAGCTTTCAGACAGTATAGCAAAGAAATTAATTACAAACTGATTACAAATGACACCTTATCACCAGAAGACTTGGACACACATCAGCAGATCTCAGTTTCCGCATCCACACTTTTCTGGTAACAGCTATCATCCTGCTACATTACAGTAGGAGCACTTCTCTCTAGTTCTCCCTTTTTGTTTATTAGTTTAAATATGAGTATAGAAGCACTTGAAACTGACCCAAAAAGGTTGGGTTAATGAAAATCATTCAGATAGTGAATATTAGAAGAATGGGTCGAGGATTTGCATGCAGCAGAGTGGAGCTCTGCATACATTTCCATATCAGTAAGTGATGAATAATAAAACGTACAAGTTTTATGTTTTTATCATGTCATCATCTCTGATTTAATATTCTTTTTGGTGCATTTTTTTCTTCCTTGTTCACAGTGTTCCTTCTTTCATTATTTAGTTCAAATGATAAGCCTTTCTCCACCTTTGGGAGTTTTATTTATACGTTTTTCCCTTCCTAATGCAAAATAGAAATATGCATTAAGAAGACATCCCAGAGGTGATTAGAGTCATTCATATGTAAAGCAAAAAGAGTACTATCTGGGGAGGACTACTAAGCTCATATCACTGTTCAAAAAACTCTTCTTTTCATTTTTTTTTCCACCATTGTGCCTCCCAAAAGAAAACTCACACACGCCAAAATAGATGACAAAAAAAAAAAATATGGTGCTATTTGGTCAAGGTCTGAAAAAGTTATTCTCTTTAGGGAATGGTGGTAGTTTGTTTTTTAGCATTTAGCAGGCAGATGGTCAATCCTTGGGACAACCTGATACTGTAGGTGCTGAGTTCTAGCAGAAGTGCTATGAAGTCTGATCCTTCCACACTGAAACCAATGATAATATTTACCTTTCATTTCAAAGCAAATAAAACCAAGATTTATATTGAATATTATTATCTCTATTTTACAAATGAAGATCAGTGTAAGAAAGCCTCGGAATAGGACACAGTTGCCTACTTGTCTTTTAGACAAAATTTTACATTTTCCCATTAACCACTGCATGCAAAATGGAAATTGAGGGGGACCTGAACTGCACTTAGCTATCATCTAACCAGAGAGGCATCCAAATTTCCTTCAGCAAGATATTTCATCTTTTCATTTTGTGGAGCCCGAGACATTTTTCAGTGAATGTCATAAACATGACTGTGTGACTGAGTCACTGTCAACTCACTTTATTTTAAGACTCCGAGAATAATGTAAAAGGTGCTTTGTGTGCTTGATTTTCTAGCACAAAAATCCTCTTCTTGCCTGACTATCTCTGACTAGGAACACCTAAGTGTCAGTAACACTGAATTATTTAATACCCAACGTTTACATCTGCTTATCTCTTAGCATAATTCAGAGACTTGGTGCTCCTCCATCAGTTCCACCTATGGAGTTTTTTCCAATACGTTTTCTTTGGTCTTTACCTACTGGAGCAGATCTGAGCAGATCAAGTGAAACATTCAAATGTTTTGAGTTAGACCAAAACTGTTTAAACATAGCTTTACTGGAAGACTTTCGGTGTTCTTCAGAAACCACCTTAATCTTTGCAAACTCATTCTCTTATTTTGTTCTCAATACATTTAGATATCAGTGTTGTGAATTGATGAACAAACTGTATTTGCCAAATGTGACTATTTTGTTTTAAATTAATTTTAAGCCTGTAGTTTTGACAGCCTTCAGAAAATGCTTAAACAATTATGACACTTGCCAATTATAACAACAGCTGGAACTGGAGACTAAAGAAAGAAGAAACTAATATAGATTTTTATAAGGGACATATAAATGTTTTGCATGGTAAGAATTCATTTGATAAAAAAATTTACCTTCCAAAATGCATTTTGCTGTCTTTCCAAAAGGAATAATTCAGATTTCTTATGTTAAAAAAAAAAAAAACAAACAACTACAACCAAACAACCAAAAAAACTTTTTCAGCATCTAAAAAGCTGAATAACAAGAGCTAAAAATTAAATCACTTAGTGAGGTGTCCTGTTTGATTTATTTGACCTGGTTTATGTTTATTTAAAAACAAATAAAGCACCCTAAAATGTCGTCAATTAGGGGTGGCCTGAATTACTTGTTCCTTCCCCTGCTCTTCCATTTTTTTCAACCAACTTTTCTCCAACCCTTTCTGACTGTCTCAGTCCTGAGCTTGGCCAGGTACATGTCTCTCACCTCAGGGATTCATTTACTTTCGTATACGCTTAGTAAGTTCACAGATGTCACTGAGTTGGGAAGGACTGTTGGTCTGCTGGAGGGCAGGAAGGCTCTGCAGAGGATCTAGAGAGACTGGATCAAATGGCTGTGACCAGTTGTATGAGATTCAGTAAGGCAAGTCCTGAACTTGATCACAACCCCATGCACTGCTACAGGCTGGAGGCAGAGAGGTTGGAAAGCATCCCCATGGAAAAGGATCTGGAGGTGTTGTTTGATGGTGGCTGAACACAAGCCAGCAGTGTGCCCAGGTGGCCAAGAAGGCCAGTGGCATCCTGGCCTGTATCAAAAATAGCGTGGCCAGCAGGACTAGGGAAGTGATTGTCTGTACTCAGCACTGTTGAGACTGCACCTCAAATCCTGTGTCCAGTGCTGCACCCCTCAATACAAGAAAGACATTGAGGTGTTGGAGCACGTCCAGAGAAGAGCAACAAAGCTGGTGAAGGGTCCGGAACATAAGTCTTCTGAGGAGTGACTGAGGGAGATGGGATAGTTTTGCCTGGAGAAAAGGAGGCTCAGGGAAGACCTCATCATTCTCTGCAACTGTGTGAAAGGAGGTTGTAGCCGGGGTGGGTCGGCCTCTTCTCCCAGGCAACAAGCAACAGAACAAGAGGAAATGGCCTCAAGCTACACTAGGGGAGGTTCAGGTTGGACATCAGGAAGAAGTTCTTCACTGAAATAATAGTTAAGCATTGGATCTGGCTGCCCAAGGAGGTGGTAGAGTCAACAAGCCTGTAAGTGTTCAAGAAATGACTGGATGTGATACTTAATGCTATGGTGGTGTTTGGTCAAAAGTTGGACTCAATGGTATTTGAGGTCTTTTCCAATCTTAATTGTTTTATCATGCTATAACTCTAAGAATAAGTAAAAGCCTGACTTTTCAGCATGGTTAGCACACAAAAAAGTGAAATCTGGTAAAAAATAACCGTAAGAGATCCATAGTAGTTTGCACTCCTTTTTATCCTTAGTTCAAACGAAAATATAAGCAGAAAATAGAGAATAATATGCCAGAAATTAACTTTTTTCCCTGATCAAAGTGTAAAACTCTCATTGAGATTGGAATTTCAGCCCAGAAGGCTTGGCCAAAGAACATATGCCAATAGTGTGAAATGCACTGCATATGATATGACATCTTGACACTTAGCAAACTTAAAAAATGTTATTATATTAGACAATGATACCATAAAGATGAGCCTTACTAATACTACTACACCTAGTTTCTATTACTATTTTCCTGGATCATGTGGCAGTGTGGAAGGCAGCTCAGGCTCTAGGCAAAACATCAAATTCATTAGTACTGCACCCTCACTAACACACTTTCCCCAGACCTGGGCATTTCTGAAACTCAATTTACCCAGTTCAGTCTCTGGTTAAAAAAAAAAATGGTATCATGAATTGCAGCCTATGATGGGAGGCAGGAGAACTCAGAAGACTCCTGCAATAGAGCAAATATCTATTTCCACCTCCTGAAGCCTTCCTTATCCTCTGATGGGACAAGGATGAACCAGATTGGTCAGCTGGGGTAGACAGTAATGAGGAATTGATCCAAAGCAAAGATGTTGATACAGGACTCCCAAGGAACAAAAACTCTTATAGTGTGACACCCATCCCTATGCTGCATAGTCTGTCTGCATGACATGCCTTCTGGAAGTCATGGTAGACCTGAAATGGTACATCTGCCTCAGTTCAGTTCAGAGTGTGTTTCTAATAGCAAATGTCCTAATATCCCCCACATATCTTACTTTGGCTTGCACCACAGAGAGGGTTTGGAGCTGAAATTCCAAACTTAAGCCAAAATGAATTTGAATTTAATTCCTTCTGGATGAAACTGAACAAGAGAGCATACTCTAGAAAAGCATCTGAATCAAATTAATTACTGTTCAGCTCTCAGAAACATAATATCAGTGCTCACAACCAGATAAGAATGAGTCCAAGGCAAAAATTCTTGGAATGCATTCAATGTGGACATTAGATGGCATTACACCACTCAGAACTTGTTCCCCCTGGACCACAGTACTGGCTAACATAGACATGTTAGCTACCACATCAGGAGAAATAGAAAGCCTTGGAGTACCCCAGGTGCTTCACATAAATGTCTGAGCCACCCTGCAACTGGATTTCAAAGCACTAAACATTCATTACAATGAATTCAATCAATCTTTATAGTATATAGAAGTGCAATTGCAAAGTATTCTACAGGCAATTTCTGTAATTTTTCTTGTTATTTCCATTACAACTGTGAATAGAAACTTGCTCTTAATGTTTTCATATCAGTCTCCCACTTGAGCTGTTATCATGAAGTATGTTTCTCGTCATCAAGTACTAAGGACAGCATAGCACAGATGGGATGAGCCATATAAAATTATTTAGGAAAAGGATCCTATTACTAAACAGTTGCCATGTTAAAAATTAGGAGAAAGGGTGTGACAAGATTATCTTAAAAAAGGATGCAGAGGAAGATGTATTACTCCTAATGAGATTTGTTTGCTTTATTTTCCCCTTAAAGTTGAGACTTAAAACACCATTAAAAAAAAAAAAAGACAATAAATTTTAATTATAGAAAAGATTTCTTTTTTCATAGAGTTCTGTAGAACTTCAGGAGACACCAAAGAGAGGTATCCAAAGACTTCTCTGTACAACACTCCATCTAAGGGCAGTTGAAAACATAGGGTTATCTACCTAATGATCAAATTAATAATTGTTCTGCACTCAGAAACATAATTTTTGAAGGAATTTTGACAACGTCTTTTTGCTTTCTAATGTCACTCGTGGACGATGCTAGTTTAGGCTACAGCTGGCAACATAATTAGTTGATTAAGCAGAGTAATAATGGAGTGTTCATTGATCTGATGCATGTGATCTAAGTACTGAAACATTTTGTCCCACCAAAAGAGAATGCTTTTCAAGTACATGCACGTGTGCATACACCAGAAAAAACACGTGGTCCTGCTGTGGTAATGTTCCAGGGATGCACCAATGCTTACGAGATGCACCTTGTACCTAGCACTGGCATGAAATTGGAGTTCATATGACGATTCAGAACAAATTCTTCTGAAAAGTCTGCAAAAAAGGCATAAATATGCCTTACAGGGCAAAAAGATAATAGCCTATCACACCATATTTTAGCAAAGGGTCACCACCCTCAGTGGGAACAAATAAATCATAAAAATGTTACTGCAAGTGTCAGAAAGAAGAAATCTCCTTTACTTCACTTCAGAGGCACCTTACTCCTACAAAATCAAATGCTACTGAATCAACTGAACTTTTCAAATAAACTCTGTAAGCTCATCTTTGTTTTAATCAATACAATAATTTAAATTTTAAAGTAAAATTAAAGCGGCTGTGTATTTCGCCTCTGCCCCCTTGAAGGGGGAATTGGTTCCCTGGCAATGCTGAGATAGAATTTTCTACAAAATGTAATCCTAAATGATAGATTTCTTGGAAAATATCATATTGGTTATGATGAAGAAGACTATTTTTTTGTATCTGTCTTCTCTTTCTCCAAAGTAATAGTGAATAAATTAACTGAATAACACCTCTCAGCCCACCAGCAGTATCAAGAGGTTTTGATTTTAAAATAGAAAATTAAACTTTCTAAAGCTAAAGATTTTCACTCCAGATAAAACCTTTGCTATGTTATTTACAGTTCTGGAGAAATGCATTCAAGATTTTCTGGTAATCCATAATTCCTGTTTACTGATATGTGAAAATTACCACAAATTTCTCCTCTGGGATGTTCATTCACTTCTACTGTTAATGCAAAAAAACCTGCACAGCTATTTATTCATCTACATGGTAAATAGCCAGTGTTCAATCAACAATCCCTAATTAATATTCAAAACATTTCTCTGAGGTTTTGTTTACTTCGTCTTATCATCAAAAATTAATCCAAGATAGAAAAAAGGGATCAAGATTTCAGCAGATTTGTTAGTAAAGCTACAATTGTAAGCTGCACCTTCCTGACACTTACTGCTATATACATTTCTCCAGATGTCCAAGAGAGGGCTAAGAGGTATTACCTCCCTTCTTGTCAAATATCCCATGAAAACTCAAGGATTACCTACAAATCAGAAACTTTCCATGTTGTTTCAGAAAAAGTAAGCATTTTTCCTCCTGTTTTCCTACATAGCTATGGAAGATTAAGTGCAGTCATTGCTCTACACAAATATACATGAAGACTAACTCCCCAAGTCCTTCTACAGAGACATTTTTGACTAAACTACGTGGATAATGGTCGTCAGTAGAACAATGAATAAGGGTCTGAATCAGGGAGGGAAATTAATTTTATGTCAGCAAGAAGCTTCTGACCTCCTACTTTCTGGCAGCACCATATGTTCCCATTCTGCAAAATGATTCAACAACTTTCTGGAAGCACAAGAACAGCCCATGCTCCACAAAGGGAAATGAAGAAGGCAAAAGAACCTGGGTTGTTTTATGATACTATGAAATTCAGGATCCCATTGCAACATTAAGAGAAAACCTGAACACAGATGGAAGCTGAACCTGTAAAGAGATAAGCCGTCTGAAATGATAATATTATCAACATCAGATGGGGAAAAAAAGTATTGGTAAGCCCTTGAAAACGTTTCAAAAGAAGCTTGAAAGTAATCTCAAAAGCCATTTGCATGGATTACACAATAAAAATGTTTCCAAAGTACATGTAAAATAATGAAAAATGCTAAGAACTAAGCAAAATACATAAAATATTTAATAAACTGGAAAGTGCAGCAGAAACCAAGATAAAAACAGTCAGCTCACATGATGAGTTGCAAATTATCTGACAAGGATTTGATGGTCATGCTATATTCAGGGCTCAGCCTTTACTCAATCCCTGCCTTATCAAAGGGATTTTATTTTGTGTTTATGGGCTTATTGCTATTAAAACCCATGTAACAATGTATATTTACATTGCTTTTACATTACATTTAGATTTACTTTGTGACTTGCAGCAAAAGATCCCTCACCACAGTGGTCTCAGAGGTGAGAGATATCCTTGTGCATGCATGAGGGCCTAGGAAGCATTTGCTGTTATGTTTACAGCAGAGAGGAATGCTTGATATGGCTGAAGGGTTTTGGGCAGGGGGTCTGGGGAGAAAAAGAGCAAGAAAAGTCATTCCTGGAAGACCTTGGAGGGAAGTTAAAATCCTGAAAATGCCACAATGACTTGAAGAGTAACAGGGTTAATTTACTGACAGTTTAGTAATTGTCAGGCTTCAGTGAAAGCCACAGAAAACCTTCAAAATCCCTGTAAAAGGGGCCTGTTTTAAAGAGGTTGTCATGGCTGAAAAGAAAAATAATAGACTAATGGGACTAATTCTAAACCCAGCAGGTCTGGGGCTGAGGCCCCACAGAACAGAAAGGGAAAGCAATCATGTTAGATGAAAGAAAACATGTAAGGGGAGAATATTCTGCTGGGTACCGTCAAGTCAATTGTGGGCTAATGCACATCTCTCATTGCTGTCACTAATTTAAACAGGCTGAACATTCAATCACTATTATTATGTTATCTTTTTAGCTGAAGGTCAAACACATGGGCATTGAAACACTACCATTTCTCCCATACATAGAAAAAAATCCATGTGCCTACATTTGGTAGGTAATATTGCCCTTTGTAATTAGAATGTTTGTTTGTAACTGGAATTGAAGGACATACTTGAGGAAAAGAAAGCAGAAAATGCTTTGGTGGCAATTTCTATCCAATGAATAGGGACACATATTGGCAAGGTATACTCCATCTCATAGACCTTCCCAGTATGGACACATACTCCTGTGCCAGAGCTGTGGCCACCAGTGAGTAGTTCTTTTTATTGTGGATCCTATGGTTATTTCTCATAAAACTATATGATGGAAAACAACAAAAGTCTCTACAGGTCTTTTCCTTTATTTATGCAGTCCATGATGCAGACATTGAAGGAAAAAAAAATCACAAACCAAAGTTATTAGTGGGAGACCATAATTCTGTATCTCCAAAAAAAGAGCTATCTCTGCTCTCTAAGTTTCTTAAAGAATCATACAATAATTTAGTTTGGAAGGAAATTATATCATCATCTAGGTGGAACTCTCAGAGTAGGGCCAGCTTCCAGTTTAATGAGATTGCTCAAGGCCATGTGTAAGAAAGTTTCAAGTATGTACAAGGATGGCAACTCATCAACTTTTCTAGGTAAATATTCCAATGTTTCACATCTTCATCGTGCAAAAATATTTTCTTTCTATCTATCTGGAATATTTAATGGTTTTGTATTGAATGTAAAAATTGCTAACTCTGGTCTTTTTTGCATGCTAAATAAATATATTTAATCAAACAAATGCCCAGGTCTTTCCTAGAACTTTCAGTGTAACCTGGAATATAATAATCCATTTTTAATAGGATTTGCCTTGCCAAAAAAAAAAAAAGGGGGAAAAAATTCAAGACTCTTAGGATTTTTGAGTTCCTACTCACTCAGATTGAAAAATGGGAACAGAGATAAGAGATCATAGCTTTCTATTCTCCTTTTAAAACTAATTTAAAAACAAAAGAAAACAACCAAACAAACAAAACAAACAAAAAAAATAACCAAACAAAAAGCCCTTCTTTGGATCCTTCCCAAAAAAAAAGTATTTTGATGCACCCTGTTGCAGCTCTATCTCCACATAGGACACATCCTATCCTTCATCAGCGATCTCCAAATTTTCACTGAAGTAGATTCAGATAATGTATTAGAAATTATTAAAGTTATAGTTAATTTTATATGTATGCTACTGTCTTAAAAGAAACAGTTCTACTGTGGATGGTGCAGCATAGAACAGCACAAGAGTTTCTGTCACATTTAAACAGTAATACAGTACCACAGGCATGGACTGGTCAAGGAGGAAAGGAGGAAATAAGAGGACCTCAGATCTCAGTCTCCTGAATTCTGTCCCAGCACTAGTTTATCCAAATCACAGACCCAGATGCACTGGGCAGAAACCTGCTGTGGAGAGCTGAAGGCTGCAGTGTGGTATGCCTCCTCATCCCACATTTCAGCAGCACAAAGGGAAAGAGGTCCTTCATCACACATACACTGGGATCACCTTGCCCTCCTTCTCCCCTGCCACCTGACCTGGGGCTTTGGTGACCTCAGAGCCAGATGCCATTGGTGGACAACCAAATAGCTGAAAGGGTAGAGAGAGACAGCCCTGGCACAAGAAAGTGCTACACAGCAAAGAATAATTACTGTGAACCCAAGCAGCACATAGAAATGTCCTTCTTTATGTGACTGGTTTTAACTAAGTATCCATGCCCAAGTCATGACCCTGTACAAGCCAATGCACATAATGCCACTGTGCCTCTTGTAGTGAAAAACAGTGAGTGATTCAGCAACTGCCAACCAAACCAAGAGTACTGGGATTAAGTAACACAATCCTTTTCTGTAACTTCAACTATTTCTATAACTCTATAACTATAGATGTTTCCTGTTCCATTATCAAATTTTTGTTCCTCATGTTAAACTACCCTGAAGTCACTTTTCTTCCTCCTCTGGGAGCTCAATAGATTAATCGACCTTATTTTTTTTAATAAGTGGGTCCTGTCCTTACAGCTGTAGATGTTTTCACCACTTCATGTTTCCTCAAGGACATTTACATAATAGTTCACTTGAATTGTGCTTATTACTCCAGCAGCTGAAGAAGGGCATGCCATGGTAACTGGCCCACAATTACTTCTGTGGTCTCTGACAGTGTTACAGCAGCTGTTGCTATGTGAATGGGATGAACAAGTTTACTGGCAGTTTCAGGGAGAAGCCTGTAAAATGACTGTGTAAACACACATCATGGTCTTTCATCCTAAATTCAAAACCATTCAAAACACCAACTGAACTAAACATTTGAGGTTTTTCTTCAGCGTTAAGGTTATATGCATATATAAAGAAATAATCTCATTTTATCCCATAAAAAGAGTGATTTAATACAGGTCTAGGGCTACAATAGCGTAAACACAGTCATTTTCAGCCTTAAACAGTACTCTTTTTTCTCTATTTGTCTCTCTAAGTCATACACATACGCTGCTCAGAGACTGAATCAATTGTGGTAATGGGAGTGGGACTGGCACCTGAATACCTCAGTTTGAAAAATACAGATTGTTCCTAACTTCTGAAAGGTGTAATACCATCCACCTCCCACCCCCCCAAGACTGCAAGGATCCTGAATGGCTCCCATTCCTACTGAACGTGTGTCACTACCAATGCTTCCACACTACAGAATATCCAAAGTATCTGCTGAAGGTTTCAAATGAACTCCAAATTTCAAAGTGATATCCAGTGAGTATTGCATGGAATCTCATTTGGATTTGCTCTGAAGCAAAGACCTTCAGGCATGAAGCTCAGAGTTTCCTAAACCTGAGTGAAATTTTCAGGAAAGATGACTGAAGTTTGTAATAAAATGCAATGTTAGGCAAGCTTTCAGAAACCACTATAAGCAGTTCACAATATCGGTACAATAATGCTCTATTCTAAAAGTAAAACATCACTGTGTAAAGTGTAATCTTTCATATAAATCCAGAGTAAACACATGAAAATATGTCTGCTAATTGTAGCTGGTCAGAGCTGCCATATATGGCTTTGTCATTCAGGGTGTCAACAAATTGACTTTAAAAAATTCTGCTGAGAAAGCAGCGGAGCTGCTGAGCATGACAATTAATTTTTTCCAGTTCAATAAAATGAGGGAAACAAACATAGGAGACCTGTGGAAGCTAAGCCTAGCATCCATCTCAGGGTGCTGGGATGCTGTTTTTTGGGATGCTGCTGCCAAAATCCTTCTAACATCTCTTCAGAAATCATCTCTGCAAGCCTTGGCCAAGGAGGTTGCTACCTATATTTCCTACTGGAGATCAAATCAAGTCCTGAGAGCTGGCAATTGAGCTCATCAACAGCAGTGAAAGAACTGTGGTGCAGCCAGGTCTCCCCTTCTCCCCATCCCCTGTTCCTGCTTGCTCACGGACTCCTGTTGGGGCCATGTCTGTCTCCAGCTCTTCAGCAGAGCACAGAAAGGCAGCTTTCCTCCTGCTGAGCAAATAATACATGCTCCCTGACCAGGCCTTGGCTCTTTGCACCAATATCTACAGCTGGCAGAACTTAACCCAAGCTTGTTCATGGTATACAATACTTTGATTTGAAAGCTAGCACCCTAATGTGCAGAGGATTTATGGCACATGAGTGTGCATAACAGAATCACACTGCTATTCCAAGAAATTGGACCCAATCTCATCCTGACAAAGCTAGTGGTAATTTTCCTAATTAATGCATTAGGAATAGTCCTCAGGAACTCTGCTGAAAAGTAATTTTCCATTAGCCTCCACAGGGCGGCGGTTTTACAATGTGACAATTATTCAAATATCGCTTCATTGTAAGAATTACAGATTTAAGTTGTGTCATGGGTTTTGACATTTGATAAATTCATTATATATTTTACTACACGTTCCTGCCTGGGTGTCAATGTGCAAAATCTCATAAATACAACAAAATACAATAAAACTTTTAACTTAAGTTATTAATTAGGTGATTAAACTGTCACACAAAGATTTGTTTGTCCTTTGTAAATTAGTAGCTCAATCCTCACAATTTGTAGGCAGAGCAAATAATGAAACAAAAGGGTTGGTTCACTATAAAAACCACTAAGCTTTTGTACAAGGCCAAAGCAGCCATGGAAAATTGATTTTCCACAGCTTACTCAGTCTTGAATAGGCACCGCTTTGTAAAAAATTTTTATTGAGTCAAGCCAAAACTCATTATAGCTTAGGCCATTAGGAACAATGTGTATTTGCTCCATTATTTTTAATGCCAGCAACATCATATTTTAATCTCATGTATTAAAGTGGGAAGAGCTTGAAGATGTATTTGCATTTTATTACCAGGGTAAAAGAAGGAGACTATGATAGATCTTTGGTAAAATGTGGACCATGGGAGACAGAAAACAATTATGCACTAATTCTCACAGGATGAACTGTGGGTAAAGAGCAGGTTCAAGGTAAAATGAAGCAGCACTTTTTGTACAGTGTATCATTATGGAACTCATTATTATTGAACCTGAGGACAGCCAACATATAAATGGCACTAGACAAATTTGAGTAATACACAGCATTCCAGGTGCTGCCCAAGTAACCTCTTGACCAGTGACTGCCAGAAGCTGGGAAGCCCTGAGCAACATGGTCTTTCCTCAGAATCTGGCCTC
The DNA here is from genome assembly GCF_036250125.1 of Pseudopipra pipra. Classification (NCBI taxonomy): domain Eukaryota; kingdom Metazoa; phylum Chordata; class Aves; order Passeriformes; family Pipridae; genus Pseudopipra; species Pseudopipra pipra. Next base: position 29,607,247 of record NC_087549.1, on the reverse strand, counting down.
CCTGTAGGAAGCAGGTGGAACCAGAGATCTCCTGAGATGCCTCCTAACCTGGATTATGGTACATCCCTCTATACATGCGCTCATCTCACATTGTTAACATCCTAGCTGGTATAAAAAAAAAAAAAGTTGGAGGACTACATAGACATTTGACTTTTGGTGGTATGGAAGATTTTACACTGTGTTAATAAACAAAATTGTGTCACCTGATCCAAGATATATTAAAGTAAACAGTCTTCAGTAGCTTCTCTAGTCATTAAACCAGTCTAGTTAATATCTCCAGGATTACCACAAAGAAATTCATCCAGAGCATACTCCATACACCTGAATAATAATAATTTAGGTACTAGGCAACCTGAATTTTATAATCAGTACAATTTCTGTACTGATCCATACAATTTCTGACCCGTGCAAAAACCACCAGCTGCTCAGACAGCTTTTGGCAGAGACCTGATCTCATGGAGTCACAGTGCTTAAACACAGAGTTGCCACTTGTGATCACCTGATCTGCTCTGCTTTTCACAGGCCATTACCTCTGTACTGAGCTACGTAACGTTGAATTTGACTTAAATACATCTTCCAGCATGACATCCCATCTTAATTTGAAAATGAGAGATGGGGAATCCATCTCTTCCCTTCATCATGTCCTTCAATGATTAATCACTCTTTCCGTAAAAAATGGGCATAGAATTTCTAATTTTAATTTGGCTGGTGACAGCTTCTAGCCATTGCTTCTGTAGTACTCTGAATTTTCTTATTGTGAATATGCTCACATATTTTAATGAGGTCACCTCTGAGCCTTGTTTTTAATTCACTAACATGCCAATTTCTTTATTTCTCATGGGATGAGGTATTTCTTACAGCTCATGAATCATTTTGGTAGTTTTTTCCCTTACTCTTTTAAATCTTTGAACCACTTTAAAAATATGAATATGAACTGGATATAATATTCCATTTCTGTGCAGAGAAGTAAGACATTTCCATGCTTCTATCAGGAATCTGTTTGCTAATGGGCATCCTACCATTGACTGGAGCATAAAAACTGGATTCCTCTGGATGAAATAAACCCATAGTAGAGGACTGACAGTTACTATATGAGAGACTTTTTTTATATACAAAGGTTTAGTTGAACACCCAGATTCCTGAGTAAATAAAACAAATTTTTGGTGGAACATTCTGACTGTCAAACTGTGGCCTTTTGAAACTCAAATTACTACCTGACCTCAGTTTCCGTAACTATAAAACTGGAACAAAATCTTGTTAACCATGGCACATCAGAAAAAAAAAAAAAAAAAAAAGAATCCTTGCTGTAATACTGTCACAGCAATTCTGTACTTCAACACAATTGAAATTTTCAAATAATTATGCCACATTAGTGGGGTTGTTCAGCCTGGAGAAGAGAAGGCTTCAGGGAGACTTTATAGCAGCCTCCCAGTACCTAAAGAGAGCTACAGCAGAGCTGGAGAGGGACTTTTAAAAAGGGCATGATAGGTCAAGGGGGAATGGCTTTAAGCTGAAGGATGGTAGGTTTAGATCAGATATTAGGAAGAAATTCTTTGCTGTGAGGGTAGTGAGACACTGGAACAGGTTTCCCAGAGATGTTCTGGTTGTCCCACCCCTGAAAGTGTTCCAGGCCAGGTTGGATGGGGCTCTGAGCAACCTGGTCTAGTGAAAGGTGATCCTGCCCATGGCAGGGGGGTTGGAACTAGATGATCTTTAAGGTCCCTCCCAACCCAAATCATTCTATGATTCTATGAAAAACTAATTTTATGCAAAAGTTCTTTCTTCTACAGGGGCTATTCAAAGCAACTTCTCAACCTGTAAAACCACCAGATACATAGGAAAAGCTTTTATCCTAGTGCTACAGTGGTGAGATAGGTGACTACTGAGATAAAAAAAGGGCACAGGCTGTATTAGTTCAAACCTACTGTTTTCTGCAAATTTTAGCTGACAATTCTCATTTTAGAATCACTGCTGCCATAATTGATGTTTAATAATGCCAATTTAAATGCATTACTGAATTGAAAATCCTGGCTCTCCAACATGTGCCTTATTTACTTCTGAAATTATTTCTTGTTAGCAATAGAGATACAAGGTTTCTCAGAAATTATGGATGCTGCATTCCTTTTGCTGTTCAGGATTCTTATCATCCTTTCAGACAATTGAATTTCTTCCATTTGTAAAATCTATTACCAGCAGAAAGACTGCAAGTAAAACCCAGTGACTGGAAACAGAACCGTTGTGGCAACATAGGAATACTTTATTGATCCATATTAATACCTAGGAATTTTTTTTAAAAACTGCATTTACTTAGGAATTAGAGTTTAATAATACTATGAAAAAACTCACAAAGGATATAAACTCATTATATTCTTACAACAGATATGAGTAAGATACACTTTAACTAGAACCAATTCGATCTTTTGATTTTTGGAAATGCCCTAAATAAATATGATCACATTAAATGTCTAAAGACTGATTAACCAGAGAGACTGAAGAAAGCAATGGCAGGGACAGCATCTTTATTGAAAGAGGCACTTTCTAGGCAGGATCTACTTTAAATTAGATGTGAATCTGCATTTTTAAGTAATCTAAATGGGAGTATTAAACTTATGCTATAAGATATGAAAATACTAATAAAGTTTGTGATTTCATAAATAATTATTTGCAGAATGACTCAGAGAAAGTAATAGACTTTTCTAGACTTAAAAATTTATGAACTGATGACTCCCTATTGACTGGAGCATTTACTGCACCTTCAATATGTCTAATTCACTAAACTGTTCACAGAATTAAACACAGGACTTAGCAGGATGACACTATGCCCCAGTTCTTTGCAAAAATTTCCACATTCAAACATTTTCATGCTCATGGGGTGGCCTACTGAGGAGGCTACAACTTGTCCCAGTGAAGTCAGAGAGTGTTTCTCATTAACTTCAGCTATCTTATGCTTACCTACATACAAATATAAAGGTATTTAGGAGACGTAAATTGCAGATCTGATCCTTGATGATGCAATACTGATGATGATAAAAATCAGATGTAAAGAACTCTTGGTTTGTTTCTTCTCTCAGTTAAATTTAAATCATTACTATAGAAATTAATATGTGGAAAAATAAATTTTTTATTTTTGCAAATAAAATAAATTTGTGTTTGAATATGTTCCAATACAAATGTGTAGATCCAGAAACTGTCAGTCTAACATAACAGAGAACAACAGCCTGGAAAGTGGAGTCTGAAAGGGATCTGCAAGTCCCAGTGGAGAAACGGCATGAACTCTTAAAAGCAGTTACATTATGACAAGAAAAGCTAATACAGTTTTTAAATATATGAAATGAGTAAAAGCAGACAGGCAGCTTTAGCTTGTTGCTGAGGTCAGTTTAGAATAATATGTTCCTACTACCTTTGCTTTCAAAAATGTGTTTAAAAAAAGGACAGGAATGTAGTAAGAGGAGACAGAAAGCTAAGATCTAAGATAATCCCTCAAAGCAAGAAACTTCAGGGACCAGATCATCTTAGTTTTTCAACAAAAGGACTGAAAAGAGATTGGAAACTAAAACTGAAAAAGGCAATAATAAAATCAGAAGACAGACTCAGAAGGCCGAGAAATTAAAATTAAAAGCTAAATGTTTTACAGAAAGATTAGTGGATTTTTCATCTCTTCCTGAATTGTGTATTTGTACAATACAGGAAATAAAGAGAATTTATGATTTACTATTCCATTCTGTCCATCTGCAAAGGTCGAAAAGACAGTGGAGCAAGGATTTCAGCTAAAGGAGAGCAAAGTTTTCTGGCTCAGTGAGTCCTGTTCCCAGAATTTCACTGTTAACCAGGCATCTAACAAGCATTTTTAAAGATCCACATCTTGAAAGGACAGAACTTAATCATTGCCTAACTATTCAATCTGTAAATCCAAAAGCCTAAAGTTGTCATCTTGAAAGTCATATTGCTATATTCATAGTACCCTCTGCATATTGCATGATCTTATGTCAGATATACACTGCAATATTTTAACAGAACAGCCCAAAATGGAGGTAAGTTTACAGCCTTAGTTTTTTTGGGTTTGTGAGCTTCAGTCAGCATCAAAATGTTACTTATACTTTAGAGATGTGATAGAATATCAAGAATAGTGAAAGGTTTCAGGCTAGCATCTGGATTTTCTACTGCAAGCCATCATATAAATGTGGTATTCTAAATTTTGAAATTTTGGGTAATGAAATATTTATAATTCTAAAATACACTTTACTCTAAAAGCTACCAGCCTTTGGAAGCTGGCAACCTAAGTAGTCCACAGAATACAAGTGTGGATAGCAACAGGAATACATATTCATCTGCCAGCATAGATTCCTATTTGAATCTTCCCTAGAAAATGATTGCTTCACTCTTCTGCTTACAACCTTATTTGGTCCCCAGGAACTTCCCTCAATCACATCTCTTTTTCTTCTTTCAGATAAAAAGATCTTTCATGTGTTGAGTGAAGCTAAAGTCTGTAGATTACCAACACTATGACCCATCCAGACTTGTCTATTTACCAGCTTCTCTGGAGGAATAAGTTTAACAGAGACAAGTGCCAGATTTTATACTTGGGATGGGGTAAACCTGGCTGTTCATTAAGACTGGGGAAGGAAAGGCTGAAGAGCAGTGCCACAGAAAAGAACCTGGGGTCCCGGTCAATGGCAAGTTGAATGTGAGTCAGCAGTGCCCTGGCAGCCAGGAGGACCAAACTTGTCCTGGGGGACATCAGGCAAAGCATCACCAGCCGGTTGAGGGAAGGGATTGTCCTGCTCTGCTCTGCACTGGGGTGGCCTTATCTTGAACATTGTGGCAGTTTTGGGCACTGCAATATAAGAAAGATATTAAGCTATTGGAGAGTGTCCAAAGGAGGGTAATGGAGATGGGGAAGGGCCTCAAGGGGAAGCTGTATGAGGAGCAGCTGAGATTACTTGGTCTGTTCAGCCTGGAGAAGAGGAAACTGAGGGGAGACCTCATTGCAGTTACAGCTTCCTCATGAGGGGAAGGTCTCTACAGTGACCAGTGACAGGATCCAAGGGAATGGCCTGAGATTGTGTCAGGGAAGGTTTAGGTTGGATATTAGAAAAAGGTTGTTCACTCAGAGGGTGGTTGGGCACTGGAACAGGGGTCCCAGGGAAGTGGTCACAGCACCAAGCCTGACAGAGTTCAAGAAGCATTTGGGTAATGCTCTCAGGTACATGGCATAATTCTTGGGCCTGTCTTGTGCAGGGCCGGGAGCTGGACTCTATGATCCTTGTGGGTCCCTTCCAACTCAGGATATTCTATGATTCTATGATATAGCAAGTCCACTCCAAACCCCCACACTACAAAGAATTTTTGAACAACTTAAATCTAAGTTTAAAAACAAGCATGAAAATGCACTCTTAGCCAGTCTCATTCAGCAGCTGAACTGGAAGTTTTCATCTAATGTGTTTTTCCATGTTTTCTTATTACAATGGCTATGTACCATGGAGCCATTGATGAAAGTGGGCAGATTTTTCATTTTCTCCCTAGATTTAGAGCTCTTACATGACTTGAATCTGATAGTGTTTAACTGAATAGGAAATCAGAAATCAGACAGGAATTTTTCAGCCCTAGAAAAGATAAAAGTGAGTTACTGCTCTAATTGGCTGTTGAATTAGCTCATATGAATAATAGCTCATGGCCTTTTCAAGTTCTGTGGTTTAATAAGACTCCCTTTTACTTCTTTGTCTGAAGATTTACAGGAAAAGATTCATTCCCTCTCTGAACATAGTGATTACATTCAAACTTCAGACATGATAAAAGAAGCAGCTATGCAAAGCAAAAAGCATAATTACTGTAAGCTGCTGGTAGCACAGGTTTTTTACCTCCTTCTTTGTGTGTGCTACATGACAAAAACTGAGGGAGCACTTTGTGACATGGGATTGCACTAGGCAGGATTCACAGAGCTGCATAGAAAAAGACAAAAGGGGACAAAATAGATATATGCCAGACAGCAGAATCATCACCTGTGTCACAGAGCTGGAACTCAGGTGGCACATTGGCTTTTGTAAGTTCAGAGTTGAACTAACAAACATGGGGAAAAATTTTATATCATTCAAAACCTAAGTTCCTTCTGAGCCACAGATCTACACTGCCTACCAGCAGACACTACCAAGAAGGCACTTTGTGTATAAAAATTATCGAAACAAAAGGTCAATATGAAAGGAAAGCATTCTTTATTTTCTTTGAATTATTTTTGTTGTGAGTTACTAAGCCTGTAGCTCCCCACCTACATGAACTCTACTATAACAGCATCTTCCTTTCCAACCAGTACAAGTTGTTAATGCATTGCCACTATTTTCCATGGCACAAATTAAATATCTATCTAAACACTATTCACTCTTAATGTACCTAACCATGTAACCTAACCACTGCTCAGAGGCAGTGACTATATGGGGCACACTTTGAAGCAAGCCCCCATGAGACAAGAACCTCCAAAAACTCCACCACCTTCTACACTCAGCTCTCTCTTGGAAATCTGTCCTGTACAAGGGTGATAACATCCTGTATCTATGTTACAGTCTCTAATTGCTGTTTTTGCATAGGACCACTGCTACTTTCACCAAACAGCTAATCAATACTTTGCTTTCACCTCATAATTCACTATGTGGCCTGTGATTTTTTTACTACTCGCTATTCAATTTTGTTATGATGGCAGAAATATTAATTTCCTCCAGAGTTTCTCAGTGCTGCTCATCACTTCAACAACTGAATGCTGCACAAAAGCAAATTACTTTAGCTTCATAAAAATTCACAGTGGCAAAAAAAAGCTACTATTGCTCTTCAAAATACAGGGCAAAGAGCCACAGAAAAATTAAAGGCAGAGGTATTCAGTGATTTTGGAACTCATGTCTGAGGCATTGCAGATGTAATTTAAAAATATTTAATGATATTTCAAACACAGACATTGCAGCATCAGTTGCAGGTGTGACTGCTGAGCAAATTGAATTTAGGACTCTAAAAGGGGTCATTAAAAATTAGATAATTAGAAGCTATTAGACTATTAGAGGTTCCACACACAGAGATCACAGAACTGGTTTAAGTGTCTATATTAGCAGTAGATAGGAAAAGCATCTGTTTCGCAAAAGTGCATTATTTCAATCACATGACCTTTCTTTCCCCTCCCTTCCTTTATTCATTAATGACTTCCCAGCTCAAGCAATAAATAAGGCAGGAGCCACACAGGCATCACTTGTCTCTCCTGCACAGCCTTAGTACATCCCTAGAGCAGGTCCATCCTGCAGAGAGCCAGATATCCTGCATCAAAACAATATGTGATCACCCATGTATCATAAGGAGACCAAATTAAGGTTGCCAAGCAACCACCTCCCCACATTATGCCACAAATCCCTGTCCTTCATCTCTTCAGCAAACACATGCCAGGCCTTGTCTCACAACCCTACTCTTTCCCTTGTCTGCTTCTGTGACCCTAATTACCCACACTCCCAAAGGCTTCTTCATTGCAGTTTCTTTGTCCAGCCAGCACCCATTTTCCCTCATTACTCCTGTTGTTACCCTGTCTTTGTGCTCTTCATAATTAGCATTTAGTTCATCCCATTTTCCTATTTCCTTGACTAGCTCTCGGTCCTAAAAGATGAGACAGACACTGCTAAAAAAATAATGGGCATGCAACACTAAAAACATCAGATAAAGATAACAAAGTCTGGCCAAAGCTATGAGCAGAAACAGTTGTTAAATAAAATTTCCTGTAAACTTTTTAATGCACTAAGAGCAAGATTAGAAATAAAAAAGTTCTCCTACGCTTCATTCTTAAAGTGGGTTTCTGCTACTGTTTCCTTCAAAATGTGAATTTTACCCAACTAATATCTTCAGTCTGTTTTATCCATCCTCAGCATATTTTTACTTTAATATCATCTGGTGTCTAAATCACTGAGTAAGTCAAAATAAATTTTAGTTGCAAAAAGAATAGATGATGAGCCTGATATCAAGAACTGGATCTTATTTGAGAGCCAACAATAACATAACACTTACTGTCCTAAAACATATCTATAGATATGCCTGGCTACATAAAGAAAAATGGTCTAGAATACACTTTGAGCATCAAATGGTTGGTTGGTCTTCTCCAAGGTGCAGGAGACAAAAGCCATGATGAAACAGCTGATAACCAGCCAACAGCCACAAGAAATGTAGTCAATCCAAAGAGCAAAACCAGCAAGTTAAAATAGCTGTGTACTTTCTCACTGCAAACAGTAAGGGAGACAGAGCTAAGTGCTTAAAATAAACAAAAGATGTCTCTTTACACAGCAAGGAGCCATCCTGTGGAACCTATTGACATGGGACATTGTGAATACTGTAGAAGAAAAAAGATCCCTCAAGGGTTACTGAGTATCAAAATTGTATCAGGCTCAGGCATTTTCTGAGAGCAGTCAGGGACTGTAATAATCCCTGAGGGAGTATGACACATGCTTCTCATACTCTCAGCTTTCTCCCAAAGTTCACCTACAACCAGTGATGATAAAGAGAAGCTGGACTACTAGAGGATAACTAAATGTGAAGAGACCAAAGGAAGGCATAAAACTGCATCCATTGGGAGAATAATGGGAGCTTGCCCTCTGCTGCTGCTCCCAGGTCTGTACTTGTGGCTGTTCTTCCTGCACAGCTTCCCATTTCAGACACAGCTCATCCCTTACCAAAAATAAAAAATAAGACTTTACCTGTGAACAGTGAACTAAAGAGGAAAGACATACAAAAAAAAAAAAAAAAAGCACAGGAACACGGAAGTGGAAACAAGGAGGCAGGGAAAATAAAAGCACTACAAATTTAGGGATTCACAGGGGGACATCAAGTGGTGCATGTCTAACAGCATTTCTGTGAGCACACTGAGCGCATGGAAGGATGTGGGGAGGCTGCCTGCTGGTGGCCTATCCAGAGATGGGTCAGGATGAGAAAATCAAAACAGTTCCACAGGTACTGGGATTCCCCTCCAATCTCTCCCATCGAAGAATTGATGATGAGGGGTTCACCTGAGGAAAGAACGTCACTGACTAGAAAATCCTGTTATCTGGTGGGGGCTTGGAAGGGGAGGATACGCAATTTACAGGCTACTGGATAGATGGCCCCTTGGTCTGATTCCACACAACAGTTCTCGTGGTCTCGGGCACATACTGTCCTCATTCAGAATGACACAATTTGTTTTCACCTCAGTTTGCCCAATCTTCCCCCACCAGGCCTATAGTGGTTTATGTATTTACAACATAGCACAGAGTCTAGATGCAACCAAGCCACTCCCATCATGCGGCCTCATACAGCTCTAGCTCACATCTCATGGACAAAGGTGTTGAGGGAGATCTTATTATGTCCAATCCCCATGCTAGCATTAAGTAATTGCTTACAAATTTCCAGGAAAATAATAATTAAAAAAAAAAATTTTAAAAAAATCCACAAATGTCATAATACCATTATTCAGCTTCCCCATGGTGATCCTGAACACTGCTGAAAGGAATATCATGTGCAGCCGTGCAAGTATAAAAGCCTGAATGAAACCAGGCGAGTGCTAAAGCTGCACTATTCCTACGTGTACGTGGAATGAGCAGCAACTAAAATCACTAATGGTGACATTGTTTGCAGCTGGCTAATCAAGCCACCACCAAGCTTAAACAAGATGATTTTTAGATAGGCTATGCCTAGTAAAAAAAGCATCATTTCAGAAGCAGAGAAATGCTGATGGAAATGTAACAGCACTTTACTGCTTTGTAACTCAAATGTTCCACAAAGAAATATAAGATAGAATTCAAGAAAAAAATGGTAAGCATGTTTCACATACAAGACACAGTTATACATACGTATCTGTGCTCTTTCTTTCTCCCTACGCATTCAGTACACAGCTAATCTTTTCAGCTGCTTGGTATAGTTATACAGTCTTACCGAAAAAAAATCAGAAAAAGTTACAAAAAAAAAGCCAAAACATTACAAAGATTATGAAAATCCCACATGCATATATTTGTAGTCTTTTCTTCCTACATTTCCCAATAAAATATGCAGGATTTAACTGCTTACTGAAACACAGACTATGCTAACATCTTCTAATCTATACTTCACCTGCTGTGAAGAGTAAGGCTAGACAAAAGATTTTTTTCACCCATATCAGGAAGATAGTCTGGCAAACATTCCTGCAAGAAAATCTTTATTGTACCCATGCTTTCAAGGACAGAGAGGACTGTGTCAAGGTTCTCTTTTATGAGAACAGAATGAAAAAAAAAATCAAATAGTGTTCACCGAGGGAGTATCATCCATCTTGTTACATATGTAGAGAGAATCTGGTGGAAAAAATAACATGTGAGTATATAATTAAAAATTGTATAATTATAAATGCATAGGAAGAGTAATTAAAGTTGCATAGGCACCATTTTTTGACTTTTGAGAACTTCATCATACAGAATGAACAATATCTTTCATCACAGGTTTTGGTGAGGGCTTGGAAGAAATAGGGATGTAAACAAAATAATCATTAATTAATTACCAATTAATTTTCTAAAATTGCACAGACACTAAGAGAAATCACTCCAGAAGGCCAAAAGAAGTAGAAACAAAAAAAAAAAAAAATCAGGTCCTCTAAATAAGGTCCATTACATTTCCTGATGACAAAGGCTAAGTGTAAACAAGTCTCCCAGAAGCCAGTAAGAAAAAAGCTGACTTTCTCAAGTTATTTAAGAAAACTAAACAAGGCTGCACAGCCTCACAGTCTATGCAGCACAGACACATAGCACAGGCAGACAGTAGGAGATTCATAACCTACTCCCATCTTTGTGATGCATAGTATTTCAGTGCCAATGCAATTCATTTTCTTAGCAGCAATTGTCTTCAAAGTGCTGCACAAACATTTTTCTTTCCAGTACCACCTCCTTTTCTCCCTTGACTGCAAGGGGGTAAAAAGTAAAACCCTTTCTAGCAAATGGAGAAAAGAACAAATGCGGAAAATGAACAAAATGTTTTCAACCATCTGGCCAAGGCCACAGAAGTGTCCAATAAAAGTGGGATGAAAGGCACAGTTATGCAGCCACAGACCTGGAGATAGGCTAGGCTGCAAATGCATTTTAGTGTCAATCAAGGAAAGGCCCAGGCTGTGAAAGAAAAAAAGTCCTAGCCTTGCTAGGACATGCTGGAGTTTAATTCATGCTCCGGTAAAATTTATGTGAAACAAAACATCAAAAGGTGGCAGTCAGTGGAAGAGAAATGATGTATGGAGTGTCTGGTAACTGCTTCTGTAAATGCCAAGATTTGACATGACAGTGATTGCCAAGCTATTTCTCGCACCACTTTCTCGGCATTACCCACCCTAGGAGCCCGGTACCAGCTTCCTGGGGAAGAGTCGAGCTGCATCCACCCCCCGACCACCGTCCCGGCCTGACAACCTCCCGGGATGCGGGGGAGTCCCGGCCTGGGGCACCCGGGGGTCGGGCAGAGGCGCCACTGCCGGCGGCGAAGGGAGCAGGGAAGCGCTGCTGCCCCTGCTGCTGCCGCACGGAAGCGGGGAGCGAGATCCCTCCCGCAGGGGAGGCTCTGCCGGCCGCCCCGTGCCGCTGCTTTAGCTCGGAGAACAGGAAAATCAGAATTAAATAGAAGAGACAGACCGTGGGGCGGGTTCGCCTCCTTACTAGGCGTGCCGGGCGGGGGATGGGGAGCCGAGCAGAGATGCGCTGTGTCAGCGCAGCCCCGGTGTCACCCCCTTCCCGGCAGCTGAGCCCCGCGGAGCCAAGCCGAACCCCGATGCCGTCCCATGTCGGGAAGGCAGCATGGACACGGGAAGCGACGGAGCCGGGCGAGGCCAGCACCAGGACCCTCACCCGCAGGGGCGGGGGCAGCCGCATCCACTCCTGCCCGCCCCCTCCTCGTTCCGACCCTGCCGCCCTGCCTGCCTCCCGCCCCCAGTCGGACTCCCTGCCGGCCCCTCCTTGCCTGCCCGTCCCGCATCCCGCCCACGCGGCCCGGTCGGGATGCAGCTGCCCCGGGCAGCGCCGCCGCCTGCAGCACCACGGAGAGCGCCCGGCCACCCTCCGCCCTCCCCTGACGGGGGAGTGGGAGCCTGGGTGTGTCTCGTCTGGGGCGAGGTCGCCCTTGCGTGCGGAGCACCGTGTGGTTGCTCACCATTTCCTTTTGTGAATAAGCTCCTCTCCCTACAGACATCCAGGCACAATCCTGTCCCCTGCTCACCCAACCCTCCTCTGCAGCCACACAGCCAAAGGCCCAGAAGTGAAACCCTCCAAAAAGCCGCCGGGTCCCCGGGCCGCCCTCCTGCTTTCTGCGCGGGCAGGGCCTCTCAGGAAGGTGGATCGGCCCTGCATCCCGACACACCTGCCTCATCCCCTCCTCCTGCGAGCCAGAGCCGCCTCGGCAGGGAGACATCACGGCGTCTGCCCCGCCGCGGCTCACTCGCTGGTGTCTGTGCACGGGAATGTTTTTCTCCCCAGATTCACTTCCAGACTTCATTATTCTCATATAAAGAAAAAAAATAGTTTCTGCAATTCAGAGATTATCATTAGTGTCTCAAAAGAGAAAGCTAGCCTCATGCTTATGCTCTGGGTGCTGCTTCACTCAAAGATGCTGTTTACTGACCTCAAGAAAGCTTGAAAAGCATAATCCTGAGTTACCTGTTCTAGGGAAGCACACTGAGAGTGAGAGTACCACATTTAGACATGGCACATAGTGTGGCCTTTGCAGCTGCAAACAGCATCACAAAAGTAAGGAGAACGATGCCAATGCCCTGCCTACTCTAGGACAACCCAGCTCCTTCTGCCCTGGAGACCTGTGCTTGCTCTCCTTGCGCTTTCCCACTCACCTATACACCACATCATGAAACAAATCCGTAAGTAATGTCCTCCAAATTCCAAGCTGAAAATTTGTCCTGTGCCCTGTCTGTCTGCAAGCCGCGTGGGAGTCTGTTATCACTGCAAGCTTTTAACAGTAAGACTGTTTTTCCCCTGGGAGAAGCACATGAGCTCCAGCTGGACAGCATAGAGGTGAAAGTGTAAAGACGGAGCATCCTTCTCTTTGTGCCATCGTCCTGGATACTGTCTTCTCTAGGCCAGCAATTGCTTCCAAGCCCAGGAGGTTTCCAAAGAGGTCCCATCATTGCCATGTTTTTAGCAAAGGTTTCAATTAATTACCCACATTTGTTTAGTGACTCTCAGTCATGTCACTGACTGTCCTCCTGCTGATAATAGAGAATCCTTAAAATTAATGTAGGGAATCCTTAGAACATGTCTATCCCCTTTCATGTAATAACAATACCAGGTCCCATGCTGCACACTTTGTCAAGGACATCAAGCACTTCCCAGTGGCTCTTGTTACAGTGCATTAGGGAAGTGGTCATTAACTTCTTTCCACATTTATTCTGGTTTTGGCTTTCCAGAGCCCTTTGAGAGTGAAAGCATGTCCAGCTTTCCCCATAGTTTAGCAGAGTTCAACATGTCCAGGGTTAGGTCTGGGAACACTAAAACAGGTACTGAAATGCAGAAACATTCAGTATAAAGCAATTGTATAGGATATCTGTGTATCCTTGCAGGAGGCAAAAATAATCTGAGCAGCTGTTTTGCTGAAATAGTTTTGAAAATCCCTCATAGTGGTCCCTTTTCTTGTATCTTTGGAATAAAATGTGTTAAAATGAATTTGTGCGTGTTTTACAGGTAGCAACAGCAGAGCCTTCAACACCAATAGGCTTTTTTCATGTAAGACATAAAACATTTGACATGGAATGTACTATTAACACCAGACCGAGGGGGGAGAGGCAGCCAAGGACTGATTTCCATTTCAAACTGCATTCTGGCACTTTGTACTCCAGCACTATTGGCGGATCAATATTTAATGCCCGGAGATTCTGGCTCTGCAGGAGTCATGTCAGGGGACCTCTCGAGCCAATCTGCTTGGGTAGAGGAGTGATAATTATTCATGGGCTCCTGCCTCTTGCTCCTTCTCTTGCACAGCCCCACTCTGCTGACTCAGTGCCTTATTCAGTCTTCTCTCCCTCTCTCCACTGCTGTAGCTGGACCCCTTTGCCTTCACCGCCTCTGAGAGCCGCACATCCCACCATGGCTAAAACAGCAATGGGTAAGAAACCACCTCTCTTTTCCTTCAGCCAGTGCCACGGCCGCTGTCTCCTAGGTCCTCTACCTACACTAGGTGCTCTTTTCGCTGTCCCGAAAGTTTAGGGGGGGGAAAAAACCAAGACAACGATGAACATATTTTTAATTTCTTTGATCAGGAAAAAAAGAGAGGGTGGGTGGGACCAGGGGCTGTTTTAGCGTCCTAATGGAGATCGGATTATAGACCGATGGGTGAGGTCGGCACATGAGCACAGCATAATTTTGAAACTGCTTTCATTAATTTAAAGATGAATATATATTTTTTTATATATATATTAAAAAAAGGGAAACAAAACGAACGGTAAAGTTATCCCCGCTGTCAGTGTACCTCCCCTCGTCCCCGGCGGCCGGACTCAGCGCTCCCCTCTGTCTCTGAAACCGCGTGGGGAGAAGAAAAGAGGGGCGGTGGAGAGGCACTGCCGCCCGAAACGGGCACGGCGGCGGCCCGAGGGGCTGCGGGCGGCGGCCGGGGAGGTGGCCGGGCCGGGCCGGCGGGGGGCCCGCGGTGCCAGGCGGGGGGGCTGCAGCGGGGCGGGCCCTGCCAGGCGCGCACTGCGGCCGGCCGCGCCCAGCACAGCACAGCCCAGCCCAGCTCGGCCTGGCCCGGCCCGGCGCGGGGGGCTGCGGGAGGGGCGGCGAGAAGGAGCCGCCGCTCGGCGTTACCCCGGCACTGCCCGCACCTGCAGTCTGCCGGGGGGAGGGACGTGGGGGGCGGCTGAAGTAGGTCACTGCATCACGGAGAGCTGGTGTGCGCTAGCAGTGCCCACCCTGCTCTCTCTCCCGGGGGGCAGCTGCCGGGGCTGTTGTTACTTGGCGTTTTCCAGCTGCCAGCAGAGCATCCTCCCCCCTCCCCAGCAGAGCCGCGCCCTGTCTCCGCGACGCGCCGCCCCCCGCCCAAGCCCACCCCGCCGGGCCCCGGGGAGCGCCGGGCGGGGCGCGGCAGCTGCGCCCTCCCCGCCCCAGCCCCGGTCCCCGGGGGGCTCCCAGGTCATCGGGGAGCACGTTGTCGGCGGGTCCGTCTTGGTCCTGCTGGTCCAGGCAGGAGCGAAGGGCGGTAGCCCGGTACTGGCCCCTTTGTTCGAGGGAGACTGCTGGGGAGGGAGGGCGGAAAAATCGCAGTGAAGGTGTGGGGGAGACAGATAACAGTTTGCGGGTTGGGTTCTTTGGGGTTTTTTTTCCAGGAGGGGAATGAGGCTGGACCTGCATTTGTTGCATTCAAATTCAAGTTTTCACAATCATTCACCGTTAATATCGTGCACGCACAAATCCCATAAAATAAGGATGAAGAGGTCCCAACACAATTGTTGCCTTTCTCCAAGAAGCAAATCCCATTCAAATTTCCATTCTATGCAGATTCTTGTTAGGACTCTTCATCACATTGCACAAAGTTACACCAAAGCCTCCTGGCAGTGGCTGTAATCGATGCATTACACCAGTGCATTTGTTCGAATGCTGATGTTCCACTCCCGAGGAATAATCGGTGTGAATTGAAAACATTTTAACCTGGCTGTGGCACCCCTGGGAACAGCATGAGACAGCTGTAGATGCAAATAGACGAGGGAAGTGAGGGCTGTGGGAGCCTGGCCAGCCCTGCAGTGCCGAGCACGCGGTCCCCTCCCCACTGCAGCAATCCCGTAATCAGTATTGATAATTTGTAGTCGGCCGGGGACTTATCGCGGCAGAAGGCCCTGTTAGGAATTCTACCACAAGGGAAGAGCGAGCTCCTCAGCCTGTGGTTAATGGTCTCACAGTACACAAATATAAAGATTTCTGCAGCAAGAGGGAGGCCAGGAATCATTCAGTTTGCCCAGAGACGAAGGGACTATATGATGCCAGTTTGTCTAATAATACCTGATTAACGAACCACATATACCAACAATAAAAAGCTGTGTAACTACCTAGCTCAAGTTTCTAAAAATACTAATTACAATAGCATTTAACTTAAAAAGAATTGAAAGTTACATTATTAAAAGCATCTTCCCTCTTTAAACTCACAAAGATTAAAGGATTCTCCTCACCATTTCCTTAAACCTTATTCTTCCTCTTTCTTAGAGAAAATTTGGATCTAGACAGTCTATTACAATAAGCCACTTTATTTCAAGAATTACTACAAGCTAACACATTTTATTTTCATGTGAAAAAATAGATGTATTCTCTGTAATACACATTTCCAGTTAGTGCTAAATGAGCTACATTTGTCCTGTACTCAAGCTTTACCCAATAGACCACTGCAAGAACTACAGAGCGCCTGATTTTTTTTCCCTTTTGAGCACCATATTTTGCAAAGTGGCAATAAAGGCTGGATCCTGCTTCCACTGGAGCCAGCAAAACATTTCTAATCAGTTTAAGCCAGCCCACTATTATGTTTCTGGCCCTGGTCCAGCAAGGCACTTAAGCAGGTGTCTGAGTGAGCATGCAAAATAGTCCTGCTGGCTTTGGACAGAACTCTACACGTAACTCAGGTTAGGCAGATACCAAATACCTTGATAAGCCTGTGTTTATAGTTTGCCATAAAAAGCAAAATTAAGCCTCATTCTTTCTTAGGTTCAGTAAAATAAGAGGTTTTCAAGGACAGCTCCTTTGACTTCTGTAGGAATTTCAACGGCTGCAAGAACTTCTGGAAGATCAATACAGCCCAAATGCCCATGAGGTTCTTCTTTCTGTTTAGTGTACATAGTATATGAATGATGCATGCCAGAGACACACACTTTTTTTTTTTTAAGTGTGTCTTATTTTAAAATTCCTTGTAACACAACTGTAGGGAAATTCTAGGGGCTTTTAAATTTCGTTCTCCCTTTGATGCCATCTTCCACACAAAATCTATATTGAATGGAGGGACTCCTTCATTCTTTATACTCCCAACCATGCAGGATGTGTGTTACATAAATCAGCAGCCTTTGCATGTGGGGTCACTAAAGACCAATCAGGCCATGTACCTGGTTTGACAGACTTACTTAGGGTATGTACATGGATGGCAGTGTGAGGGTGAAGCAGTCTGTGATGACACTGGAACTCAAAAAAAATTTGAAACCATTATTTCATTGTTTCCTTGTGGTGTTTTATTTAAAGAATATTTATTAGAACATTTTCAGACAATCATCATACAGAAACTCTCAGTACTGGTTATGGTTCTTGTTTATTTTATAGGAAGCTGTTTAACAGAAATACGTGTGATATATGTTAATAATGTGTTAAGGAAGTGTTTAAGTTCAACTCCTTTTGAGACAGTCAGGAATGCTGTGAGGTGATAAATGGGTGGAATTATGAGGATATGGGAATTCAGGCAGCCCCATGCTGCCTCCTTTGCATATCTCAGTAAGATTGATTAAACTCTTGTAAAAGTGTTTCAGAGTTGTTCTTCTACTTTGTCATTTACATTTTATTCACGAGCTCTATACTTAGCTTGATGGATGCAAGGCCATTGCTAAGTTTGTCTATTAACTGAGTACTACATTATTGTTTTATCTGATATGTAAACATACATATGAAGTCATAAATAAGTGTATGGTTGTTGAGTTTAGCTAGTTCAATTACTTTAATAACTAGGCTTTTTTTACTGCAAAGGTGTAAGCATTCTGCCTCTGATTTGCCACCACACTTAAACAATTGTTTGATCTTTAACAGTTGCACAAGAGTAGTCATCTGGACATCAATGACAATGACAAGCTTCCAGTTAAACAACATATGGCTAAGCGCCAGGCTGAGTTTAGACTGAGCATGCTCCTTTCCATATTACGCTGTTTTTAGCTGAAGGTTTTAACCTTCCCTTTCATAAATAAATGAACACAAATCACCTCTGAATTATTTTCAGCTGTCAGAAAATAACATTTCTGCATAGACAAATAAGAAATCATGTTAATATGAGAGTGAATGTAGGCAAGAATCAGAAAATAGTGTATTGTTTCAGTGTTATCAGAAATGTGATTTGACTGAAACACCATTTTTCCAAATTTTTTTCAAGATCTAGCAGAAGAAACATTTTTCTGAGAACTTTTATTACTGAGCTAATATAAAGTTCATGGCAAGTACACTTTACCACAGAACTGAAGGTTAACACCCATTCACATTCTTTTCTTGGTTTTGAAGAGTCAATTACTCTTCCTGCAATTGAGAATTGAGGCAGTAATAATTTTAAAAACAGTCCATATGGCTAAGAATTTATATTACCTCATAGCAGTTCTTTACTTACCCTGTGAGGTGTACAAGCAGGAGGATAAAATGTCATCTATTTCATTTTCTTATGGAAGAGATCCCATAACATGCTGAGGAAATAAAAATAAAATTCAGCAGCTTGAACACTTCCAAAATGTTCTCTCACCTCCACCTCCATTACCTCTTTTTCCAAATATAAGCTCTAGTTAGACTAAAGACTTCCCTGTTTAGTAATGTATTTCTGTAATTCATTCACATCAATTTTGTCAATTTGAATTTTCTTTAATTTATTATTTAAGCCTGGGAATTTATTTATTATTATTTATTTTTGTATTTGTACTACAATAGTACATTTCTCTAGATCATGTTTTGCACACCTATTTTTTAGTATAAATACTGTGTAATCTAACCTAATGGTTAGATTTATCTCAGGTGACATTTATATTCATTTCTTTAGAAAAGAATTTTTCATTTTCAAATTAATAGCATTGATATAAAAACAACGCAGAAGAAAGATGGGACACTCATATCCAGCAATATATTTAGATAGTGTTTCAGACTTCAAAAACTATACAATATTAACTAATTAATTCTCCTAATTGCCTGCAGTGAGAAGTAGACATTATTATATAGTCTGAAACACAGAGATCAGAGGGTTTCCATGACAGGTCTGTCTGGGCAATACTTGACCTCTGAAGCATTTTCATGTAGGTCTAATTTAACTACCTTATTAGTGCACTGACAAAAGAAACAAAGAGATGTTCAGCACTTTTGAAAAACATCAAGCCCTGGGTGTCTTACAGTAGGCATCTTAAAATGGTATCACACCACATAATTGATATAGGTGAAAAATTAACTCACTAAATGCTTTGCTAAAGCTGATACAACAAGAAAGCCACCACTGGAACATAAGGCACTGAGAGTTGCATTGAGCTTTCTCACAGTGTGCCCTCCCCACAGGCTGTGTGTGTATATATATATATGTATGTATATATAGTACATTTGCCTTTCAACTTAGGTTATCAGGCTTCAAAACCCTTTATTCTGGCACTCTCAGCAGATCTGCCCAATGCTTTAAGGAGGAGTAAATGTCACATCATGAAGCAGCAGTGCTTGCTTACCTCTGCAGTAACTGCCTTCGAAAAATCCATTGTCAGTTCTCCCTACAAGTCATCTTTATAAAAAAAACTGTTGCCATCATCAGGTGGCTTGCAGAGAACGTGTCTTCTTCAGCAGTAGCCATAAAACGGATGATAGATGAACAAACTTTGCAAATGACACTTGTGTCACTGCAACCAATGGAGTACAGCCACTGGCCTCAGTACAAGTGGGGGCACAGCCTATGGGGACACAGAAATTGGCAGCTGACTCCGAGGAATGTCTGATATTCACAATTCTTTCTAGGCTACGCACAACCCTCATGCATTCTGTGGATGCAGTCTGAGGTGTTGTTGGTTTTTGTTCAGTTTAAAAATATCGTTGATCCCACTTGGAAGTATGAGTCCCCTCTGTGAACATCAGCCAGCAACTCTACTTGGGACACATACCTCTATCCTGCAAGGTGCTGGGCATCCATGACTGCAGTGCAGGCAGTACCTGTTTCCCTAGTTACTCAGCACTTTTCAAAAGCAGGAAAAACTGCTTTGGAGACCTCAACCCACATGGACCTGCATCCTCAGTCAAAAAAATGGACTGATGCAGAAATGCTGGCTCCTGGGAGCTAAATACTTTGGACATCATGTGTCTGAGAAAAAACAGCATACAAAGTTGCTCCAATATTATTTCTTTTTTTCTTCCACTTATTATGTTTTTATTTTTCCTGTCTGCTAATACATAATTTAACCAATGAAGTGAATTTCAGCTAGTTCTGCCAGGATGGGCAATTAAACCGATGCACAGCATCTACAAAAAACACTAGGCTTTTCTGAATACATATAGAAAGTATATTTTTTTAAGATATAGCAGTCAAATCCAAGCAGTTCATAAATAAATTATGATTTATGGACTCATTCTAATACACAAAACCTCTCGTGGTTGTGGCAGTTGCTGTGTGGGGAAACGGTGATCCTTCACACACACAATCACAAAACAGGATTGGTGGGGTTTTTTTCACTAGTTTTGCCCCAGGAAGGTGGTTTAGTTTAGAGAGGTGACTGAGGATAGGGTTAGTAAAGCTCTAAGGCACCTGTGGTGGGATACAGATATGACTGTACCTCCACAGCACGTGGGGAGAGGTCAGTGCCTCTGGCTATGGTCAATAGTGAATGCACTCAATTCAGAAACCCAGAGGAAAATGCAGGGAGGAATGGGGATACTTCAACCATCCCTTGGGCACTTCAGGGAGAAGCCCTGCTTCAGTCTCTGCCTTTGTGGTGGGAGGAAGAAGAGGTGGCAATGGATGTACTTCTGTCCCTGAGCCAAAGGCTGGTGGTTGGCCTCCAAGTGTGGTGCTGGGATCAGGTGGCCCTTGTCCATGCATGTCCTCCATCCCCATATAAGACCAGAGCCACTGAGCTTTGTCCGCTTTCCACCCTTCTGTGGGAAGAACATCATGCTAGAGAGAGGACAAGAGAGCGCACAGGAGGGAGGGTAACCTCCACCTAGTAACTGGGGACCCCAGGACCATCGCTAGATTTTGCATGATATGGCAAAATAGAAACAGCTGTGGGAGCAGAAAATAGAACTTGAGTTTCTTTAGGTGGCAGTTAGGACCCTTTGGCCTGAATCCCCTCATTCTAAAAGAGATTGAACTCAGCTCCTGCACTTCCTAGTCAAAGGTGCTCACTGTAGACAGTTGTCCCAAAGGGCAGGAGTTTCCCCTCAGCTGCATTTTAAAAGAAAACTGTGGCTGCCCTTAAATTTATGAAGAACCCTATCCTATCTACATGTGCCAGATGCTCACAGGAAACAGGCTACACAGATTTCTTCAGAGGACTGGATCTGAGTTGGAAGAACACCCAATTCCCAATGTTAGGGGATTAAACATTTCAAGCCTGAGGCAACCTTGCTTGTGCAAAAAACTAATACCCTCCACTGCACACCAATTTGAAGAACACAAATTGTGTTTTTCTGAATTTTCATGACCTCTCCTCACCTGTGCAGAAATTTGCAGGATCCACATTTTGGATTTCGAAACCTGAGTTATTTTTTTTCTTAAACATCATTTTAGGCACCCAACTCCTTTATTGGATTTGTAGGTTAATCATTTTATGACCTGACTTCATTTTCATTAAGATGGGGAGAATCATAGTTGGGATGTGAGGTTATTTTCCATACTGCATGGAAATGTGTAACTATGCTCCAATATTATAGATGTTGCAAAAATCCATACGGATCAGATTAGGAAACAGAGCAACTTAAGCTACTGAAGATGTATTAGCATTCTATGCTATTCAGATAGTTTTTTATAATTCTTAGGGAATTTCTTAGGTAAAGAAAAATTAATTTTGTGTATATTTTATACTACTGATTGACATAGAGGTTTAAAAATGGGCAATTTATCTTAAGCTAAGGTATGCTCTACCTGGAGGCAGCCAAAGTACCTTTTAATGCTTACAGTTCTTACATTTAAATATATTCACCAGTCACTAAGTGATTACATAGCTATAACTTTTGATCTTGATGTTATTTTTCATCCTTTCAAAGTTATTGAAAACACAAATTGTGCTTTTAGGCTAAGATTTCTGAGATACACATGTTCAAATTTGTCCTCTAGTTTCCACTAGGGTGACTCTTGATGTCATTTTATTGGCAGAGCTCCCTGGACTGACTAATATTATTACAGTTATTTTTTCTTTTCGAAAGACTGTAGAGACCACAGCCAGGTCAAAGATGCACAACATTTTTTTATCAACACTGGTATATAAAAATGTAGCAAAAATTATATTTTTTTGTTTCCTAGTATTTTTGTACTGCAAATCCTCCAGTTACCTGAATGGAGCTGTAAGAAATGTTACGTGCTCGTAGGAAATTTTTTTACTTAAAATGAATGCATGAATCAATCTCTATAATTTTTCACAGATCTTTTGTGGAAGTAAAATTCACTTCTGTAACCCTTTTTATTAACCTATTAATTATTTGAATGTATTTGTTTCTTACATTATTCATGTGAAAAGAAAGAGCAATTGATATCACTTAAGTCATGTTTACGTCACTTGAATACACATTGTTTGTCTCCAGGTACTGGTGTTTATTCAATTTACTATGTAGATAGTAAAAAAACCCTATTTCTAAGCTAATATCTTTTCTGCATGCTCAGATATTTCTGATGCAGTTGAGACTGCAGTCAGGGACCTTTCAATATATGTTGTGGATAGGAATGATGCCCTTACTCCTGATTTAAAAACTTAAATGTTTTAAATTTGTCAACAAAACACTTGTTCTCAAGGCAAATAATTTCTTGCTGGGAAATTATGTTCTACCTCTAAACATCATTATTTTCTAAGTAAAATATCAATAATGACTTCTTAAGTAAAGTAGTAGTAAGGTATTTATTTTAAGCTGTATTGAGGGTTCAAGTTATCTTTTTTGAAGTGCATTCACCTTTTTTTTGCAGTGAAAGATCACGAAGGGAAATATCTTACACAGAAAATCATACTACATTTCATTAACAGCGTAAAGAATTTCACCTTCTTGTGGTGGATGGCCTGAAAAACAGGATTAAACATGACAGAGGTACTTTCAAGTCCTCTGCAAAAGTGTAATTACTAGTTTGTATAGGTTGTCAGTACTGTTCTAGAGGTCTCAGTTCTGCTGGCATCCTAGTTTCTGCACAAAAATGTGAACAGCACTGCCAAGGGTAAAAAAAATTGGAATAATAAAAATAAATACTTGCAGCAAAATCCCTTGCAGATAAATCAAGACATTTAGATAAGCATACATAAGCAATCTGCAATATAAAGGTTGCAAAATTTTATTTAGTACATTTATATGTAGTTATATGGATGGAATTTCCTAGATTAAAACAAAATTAAGAAAAAGTATTCTGGAAGCAGAATATTATATCAGATGGACCCCAGTCTGACCCTGAACTGCTACTCTAATATTATACGCTTTTAATGTCATTGGCATTAGAGGAAAGTCTGAGCTAGCAGTCAGGAAGATTTCTATTTCAGATGACTCCCAACTTTCTTGTGAACAATCTGCTGTCCTAATCAGTTTCCCATCTGCTTCATCGCCACCACCTACTGATTTCCAGTTCCAGTCCATTTCCTTGGTACCCTTTCCCTGATTTTCTTAATCCAATATCATTATCCAGTCAATCAAGTGTCACCCTCATTCTTGGTCAAATTTCGATCATCCCATCCCCTGACTGACTTTACCTGTGTGTTTTTTCTTCTTTTTTTTTTTTTTTTAATTTGTCTGTTCTCAGCAATTTCTTCCAATATGCAGATTCAGCTCTCATCCCTTCATACAGCCTCTTCCTTCCTGTAGTCCTTCATACTTCTGTGATGCCAGAAGGGAAGGAATTAAGACCACAGGATAGTTGTTTCCTCTTGTTTTTCCAATTTCCAGTGCTCCTCTGGTCCACAGCATCGCTCTCAGCCCATGTGGAATTAGTCCTGCCCAGCACAAAGTGCCTTGAGACAAACTGGCTGTAAAGCTTGGATTTGTATCTCTCAGCCATGGCTGAAGCCTGAAATCCAGTATTTCAATTGCTTATTCCCATGGCCAGGCCTGGACAGATTTTTTTCAAATGAAGAATGATTTCCTGGCACAAAGCACTAGAACCTTTCAAATAAATAAAATAAGCACTTGTTTAGTTTACCACATGCATGTATTTTTCCCTAGTCATCTTCATAGAAATAGTGAAATGTTTTTAGCTAAAAGCTTCTCCAGAATTCAGCAAGAGGCAGCCTTCCAGCTGAGAAAACTGTAGGCCAAATTGTAATTTATCAAAGTGACGTTCAGTGGAAAAAGGACTCCCATATTTTCTAATCCAGTGGGGAAAAAAAGTAGGACAACATGGGAAATAACAATGGCTGAACTGTGGTGTACAGGTCGCATGTTTAAATGGCTAAGATGTGCAAAGGTCAGGAACACCAATCTTGCAAGAATTAGAACATAAACCTGTGGAAATCTGTGGATGTATTCAATCTATGTTGATTTACATCTGATGAACCTATTTTTTCACCCTTTAAATCTCCCAAAGTATCAGCTTAGGAAAGAAATCTCTCCTTTATTATTTTGAAAAGTCATGTAAAAGCCAGCTACACTAACAAAGAGAATTTGATTATTCAGGGAAAGAGATTTCTTTTTTTTTTTATTACAGGAAAAAGAATTTGATTATACAACAAAAGAGACAAAACAGGCTATTACAAGTTGACATTTGGATATATCCAGCTCCTGCTGCTTTTAGGTCATACTAAAAATCCAGTAGACAAGCCAGTCCTAGAAGTTTGATGAGTCTGTTAGAAAGGGCAGGCTAAGCAACATAGAAGTTCTGATTTGCTGTTAATGACAGACTGTTGATGCTGGTGCACAGTGCCCTGAAAATCTTGCTATTGCAAGTGAAGATCTTTTTTTTTATTATTCTAAATGAGCCAAGCGCCCTCACACCACCAACCAGTGGAGCATCTCTGCAGGGATCAACTCCTCATGTGGTTAATTTAGTAGCAGAGCAGTGTCTCTGAATTCATCAAGATCTTCTTCAAAGTGGACACCAGTATTGCAGAAAAATAGAGAGACAGGAGATAGACAAGTAGATAGCTGCAGAGGGATAAATAGGGTGACAGAGCAAAGGTATTCTAGAAATCTTCACTAATATTTCAGAATAGGAAAAACATTACTAAATTGAAAAACAGTATGAAAGAGTGAAGCAGAAGAGAAAGATGAAAAGTAGAGGAGGTGAGTCATGAAAGACTTAATCGGAAGCAGTCATATTACTGAAAGTCGATATAAATTGCTATAGTGTAGACATTTATGCATTAATTTTACATCTTCAAAAATCCATTTATTTCTATTATGCAAATCAGAGCAAAGCTACTTAAAACACAGATCACTTCCTGTGACCAGTGGTTCTTTTTCTAGTTTTATTGTACCATGAATTGTAACAAAAGTATCCCATCAGTAAATGTTCTCCCTCAGCCAATTTAATCAATTCTGAATAATATGCTAAGTTCTTTGCACCATCAGCATGGTTTCCAAGAAGAGGCTGTAATTTTTTACCTTTTTTTTTCTTATTAATTTTATGTATCTTCTGGTTAGCATACTCGGTAATATTGATAATTTATGCCCAACCATGATAAATTTTAGCAATACGCTGTTGAGTGGTATCATTAGTTTTGTAATGGAGGCAATCAGATGTTTGCATATATGCATAAAGACATGGCAGGATACAATAGTAGAAGTATAAACCTGGTAATTAGTAATAATAGCTGCATAGATCATTTAGGTAAAGATCATGCCAAAAAATCTGAAAGCCACAGAGTTACAGATGTGTGTCATCTGGAAAAATTTGACTCTGTCACTTCACTGATCTTTCCTTCAAATAGCTGTAAGCAGCTAGTATATTGTCCTTTAAGCCACCCCTTTGCCCAGATAAACAAACCAGGCCCCCTCTAACTACCCTTCACAGGCCACATTCTCCGGTCCCTCACCTTCCTGGTAGCCCTCCACTGGACCTTCACCTGTTCTTCCATGTCCCTTTTAAATTGGGGGACCCAAAACTGGATATAGTACCTCAGGTGCAGCTCCACAGCCCCAAATATCTCCAAGAAGTGATGAACACAACCTCCTCTCCTGCTGGTTCACACACACCTTTGCTTTCTTTCTCTGTTTTTTCCAAATTTGGACCCTTAAGAAGAAAGGTGGAAGAAATAGCAAAAAAAAAAAACCAAAAAAAAAAACTCTTACTTGTGAGACTTTTGGAGCCAACCTACACATGCCAAATTTATTCCTGTAAGTTTATTTTTTAACAAAGTCCCTGCCCCAGTATCCATTCCTATTTTGGTACCTAGACTTCATCCTTCAGCATTGACAGTTATGCGTTTAGGTAGCCACGCACTGAAACATGTCTGAAACCTCACTTGGGCATTTTTACTTTCTTTTGAACTGTGTAGAAGACTAGCAGAAAATTATCCTATGTTTTTCAATGCTGTAAAAATAGATTTTCACACTAGCCCTAGTTTCTAGATTTGGCGACCTGCCAAAAGATTCTTTTCCTAGTCATGCTGCTACCCACTTGTTAGGAGATAATGCCAAATGAGAATAAGAGTTTTACAGAACCTGCTTTGTATCAACATGGTTGATGAGGGAGTTGCTGTCATTTTTGCTTACTCTGTAGAGTGCTTTCATAAACTAAAGTGCTAGAGTTCTTCAAAAACCAAAAGCATTATTTTTGAACCAGAAGATTTCTCCAAGGATAAACACGCCTTTGATAGGCTTCCTACATAGGGAGACTTTCTTAATTTAGGGACTACATTTCTCTAAACCCAGAAATTCAGTCCTTTGTAATATCTTGTAATAAAAATAAATACAGCCCCTTGCTCCCACATATACCCCACGGAGTAAACTCAAATTTGTATAAAAACATTTACATTTCTATTGTCTTTTTTATGAAAAAAGGGAATTAAGCCATACAGTGTAAAGCATCATAATAATACAGTTTCCGTTATCCCAACTTCTTGGGTTTACAGCAAAATCTTCCACAAATACAAGTTAAGTTGACAGGCAGACTCTAAAATCAAACAGTTTTACCCAGAAACTTGAAAGCCATTTACTAGGAGCTTGTTTGGTTCTGGCATTCGAATTTAAAATACTATTGTTAATTAACACAATATAATGTGTGTGCCACTGTATTATTGCAAGGATAGGAGCTGTTCCTGTGTAAGTAATCTGCTTACGTATATCATTTGCAATTGTGTACAGAAAGCAAACTAATGCCTTTATTCAAAATTATGAGGCATCCTTATTTTAAGATGTCTCACAAAATTAAAATTCCATTCAAAACCCAGAAGTAAATTGAATTTTTCAGACTGTCCCCTTTCACTGTCTTTTGCATTTTGACATTTAGTCGGTAGTCATGGCAGCCAGCAAGAGTGATTGTGTAGCATAAAGATGCAGTTACACATATTTGACTTTGGGCTAAGTACATTAAATACATGTCAATTGCTCAAAATCAACCAATAAAGTTACATAAATAAAGCTTTACATATATATAAAAACACATGCATTTTTATGTAAACACAGATATGTCTAAACTAACTAACAAATTATTCTATCTGTTTGATATTCAGACACTATAAAATGGGGGTTCTAGTCTATATGAAATCATTAGTTTGGCGGGTACTGTCCACAGCCCTCACAGCAGCATATTTTCTCTAAAATAGATTCTCCTGATATTTATGGTGTGAAAATAATTTTAATATGTTCTGCACTCAGTGAAATGACTCAGCAAGCAAGGAATGCACCGGAATGTAGAGATCAGTAGTCCAACCCTATCATAAATTATAATTGCATTTATATCTTATAAACACAAATTTCTAATTAGCTGATTGTCTAGGTTCTTTTTTTTTTTTTAATAAAGGAAAAAAAATGCACCTTACAATTTATTTTGCTAATTGTTTTCTGAGCCTCAAGTTACCACTAACTGATATTTGGTTTCATCAGTTCAAAGCACAGTTTTGAAAATACTGGAAGACATCAAAGTTATCTGCACTTTGGAATGGCATAGGATGTGTATTAATGAACATTGTGGTTACAGCCCCTATATGAGTTATAAAAAAAGTCACATTTTATATCAGATTTACAGTTCTGTTAAAACTGTGTGCATATCTGAACCCAGAAAAATGGCACGAACTGGCTTGTCTGTCAATGGAAACTGGCAGTGTAGCAATCCATCTCTGTTCCCTCAGGTGAGGTACTCCAAAACAGATGAGACTCCCTGAATGATGAAAACAGAAAACACTGGATTTTTTACTCATTCTTTCTTAATTGCTTGCTCTGCTTGAACCATTTGGTCCATTTCTTTCCTTGATGATCAGTGGCTTGCTTTTGTAACATGTGGGTAGTTCTGTTAAAATTTGCTTTCTGGAGAAGCTCAATATGAACAATTTGACTGTAATATCAGTTCAGAGATGAGGGGAAGGATTTCATAACATAATTGAAATATTATTCACTACAAGTCCAGAAAGGATCTGCTGTGACCAGATGAAAAGAGACAGTAGCAGAACTCTTATTTCCATTGCGCAGGCTGGCAATATGCAAGATTATGTCATTACTCTCTAGGGATGACAAAATACAGATGCCACAGAATAAAATGACACCCAGTGTCAGTGGTGATGCGTGGCCAGGTGATGCAAGACCAGAAAGAGTTTGTCGAGCCTCCATAAAGGAATAAGGGTGATGCAAAATTGTCAGTTGAAGCCTCTGAAAAATTATCATCAGGAAAAATTGAATAAATGCCACCATTCCAAAAACACATGGCTGAGAGTGAGATTCAGATAAATAAAAGTAAAACTGGCAGCCAGCTCTCTCACACCCTGCTCTAGTAACCCAGTCTTACTGCGCTAGAACAGAACCCGGAGCATGATTCATACCTCGGGAAGATGCTGTTTGATCATAGTAGGCTGCATGACTAAACTGTTGCCATTCTATTTCATTGTATTTGATTTGCATCCTCACTCAAGGAGCTGTTTCACCAGCCATATTGCCTGCAGCACTCGCAAAGAGACAGCCTGTGCCAACAGAGGTGTCACTTATACAGAATTCAGGAGAACTCTCTTCCCCAGGAAGCTTTCCTACAGAACAGGTCTATGACCTGAGGCAGGGTTTTTTTCACTTCTGGGTTGTTTTTTCCCCAGCATCCCTTGCCTGTCTTTCTCGTTTAGACCATAAGCTCTTTGGCATAGGGTGTTTACATCTGACAAGTTTGTACAGAAAGTAGTGCAGATCTCATCTGGACCTCTGCATGCTTCCACAATGGAATGACGAGATGACCTGAAGAGCATACTGGGAGACAGCAGCTACCTCTGATGGCCTAGCCCTGGGTGTTCTACTGGGTGCTCTGCTTGATGCTCTAGGGGAGATCAGTGTGCCCAACACAGGGACTTGAAATTTCACCTCCCACTAGTGCTCGGTTCAGCAGCAACATGCTGCTGTTATGGTGGCTGATGCCTGCATGACAGGGCTGTTGAGGAAAAGGGGACTGCTTGCAGGCTTGGCAGCTTCTAGTCTGTAACCCAGTTCTCCCCACCCCACACTTAGAAAGACACTGAAGAAGTTCCAACTCCTTTGCAAGTCCTTCCCTGGTGCTTCAGCTGCCATCATGGCCCCAGAACCAAGCCAAGCACTACAGATTTGCACCCAGGAAAAAGCACGGCTCAGGGAGCTCCTAAGCACTACATGGTCACTTCTGAGGGAAGGATCAGCAATCTGGGGTTATCCCATTGCAAGGAACTTCTGAAGCAAACTCCACTAGGTTGCTCTTATGGCAGGCTAGTACAGTTGGTAGCCCCAATCCCAGAAATGCTAAGACAAAATAACCCATGTACAGCAAAACTGGGGTGGTTGGGTTAAGGAGAGTCTCTGAAAAGCCTTCTGCTTCCCTGGCCTTCAAACATGAGCATCAGGACTCCTAAAAACACTGCTTTACAGCCTACATGGAGATTGAGATCCTGGTTCAATGCTGCTTACCATGAGGGATCTTCAAAGCCATGGTAGTGGAAACTTTGCAGTGAAATATCTGGCTTTTTAAGCCATTTTATATGTAAGCTGTCTCAGAAGTAAAAGAATTTAATGGCTTTGTGTGCTGGTAAAAAGGTATGTCACAACCCTTCAGGCATACGGTGCGAAAGAAATACATTATACACAGTGAGCACTAGATCATGGGAAGCAAATTCACCCATTCAAAAACTCCAGAACTCGAGGTTTTGTTTCTTAAATCGTTCATGTAAGACACTAAGTGATACCTCAGGGGAAAGGGATTTTTCTTGAGAACAGGAAAATTAATGATAGGATCAGACCCAGAATGATGCATACAGAATCCTTACTACTACTCTAACAGGAGTACTAAACTAAAAGTAAAACAGATTTTTCTGTGAGGTGTGACAGAGCCAAGCTTGTTGCAATGCCAGTCAAAAGAGACTGTTTGCTCCGTGCACAGGTATGTAACAAAACCAACAACAGTTCTCAAGCAAGTAAGATGAGCCAAATAGGGAGGATTATTTCCTCCTGGTGCTGCTGCTATGGCCTATTCCCTTTTTCCATACAGTTCACGTTCAGGAAAATCTCTTTGGTTCACATCATCCTGTAGCTAAATTTGCACAGTCTTTTTTACTTCCACAGAATACAGGAGACAGCAAATAGCAGAATGGTTACTGGTTGGGGCTGCCTTAAAGATTTTCAAACTATTGATGTTCACATGACTTTCACACTTACATGATAATCAGGAACTATCTGTGTCTATTGTGGCCTCTTGTGAAGGTAGGCGTTAAGTTCAGCACCTTAAATATCAACATCCTGCCAAACTGCCTGAACAGGGTTTGAACTTCTCACTGCACAAAAATTAAACCGTTATGTTCAGTTAACCAGCAGAAAATAAAGCTGTCTTAGGTGTCCTGTAGCCTTTAAGTTCATTCCTCACTCTTTGTCTTCCCCATTGTCTTCAAAGTCTGTTTTAGTAACTCACATCCTTTCCTACAGAAAAAGCTCTAGGGGGAGAAGATTAGGGGAAGGCAGATGGGGTGTGGAAATACAGAGGGAAATATGGGGCGAAACCTTGATAAATTTTAAAGGCAAAGCAGACCTTAAAGAAGGTCTTCTCCCCTTGGGAAACAAAAAAGATCTCTGGAATTTTTGTTTTCACCTTGGCTGAAGTCCTCTTAAGTTCAAATGAATTTCAGGAGGGCCACGGTCCTCTGTATTAGCCCTCGGTCCTTTGCCTTTCCCTCAGTCCCAGAGGACTTTTGGAACTGAACTGCCAAGGGCTTCCTCATGCCGGTGTGATGCAAAGGGATGGCTTAGAAGAGCGTGCAGCATCTGACTCTTCCACTGCTACAGACTAGTTTCTGCAGAGCTGAGGAATTAGAAGCTAACCCACGGCTTTCTTGTCTGTTCTTCCCAGAACAGGCATGTCACCACAGCATGCAGTGTGGTGAGGCTGTCAGGGTCCTGAGGCTCTGGACAGCTACTTGTCTATTGTATTCCTTCTGCACTAGAAGGTAATGTGTGTGTTTTCATTTCAATAAACAAGAAGCACAGAGTGACTATGGCAAAGCATCTGCATTGCTCTTTGTTTTGAGTAACCATGACAAGATTTTTATATTTTTCCAAATTCAAAAAACCCCTTCCATCAAAATCTCATGTTGACAATGCAATTGCATTAGCTCAAAAAAATAGTCCCATTAACTCATGTCACAGATGACTGTAACAGTTAGGGTTCAGTAAATGGTTTTTTTCATTGTTTCAGCAGTGAAAATTACATACATTGAAATAATACAAAATAGTAACTTTACATCTTAACATTCTGACATCATAAAATAAACAAAGACGTTTGACTCTAACCACACACACATTAAGTAAAAATCACAGACACGGCACCTGGAGTAGTCCAGTTTTGTCCAAAAAGCCATAGTCATTATAAGTGACAAATTAAGTTGTAAATTTAGGGGCAATTTTTAGTCAGACTTGTGCCTCCCTCCAATCACCATATTTGCATGTGTTTTTATCTGTGCTCCATAGATACAAGAAAATCATTAATGGAGAGTCTTTGCATAAGCAAACAGCTTCTTTTGTATTCCATGGGATGGGTTTAACAAAAATCGATGTTGATTATAAGTAACATTTACACTTTTCTCTCTGCCCTCACATGTTAAAAATAGCCTTGCTTATGAATAATGGTCTCTGCTGTGACACAGCAATCTGTCTGAGCTGTGCTTTTGCCAAGGAACAAAATGTGACCCAAATTGCCCATGGCCCATCAGTCAGGACAGATTTTCATTTTACAGTGTAAACTGTAAAAAATTCCTTATAGCTACTGGATAACAGATGAGAACAAACAGGATGGTTTTAACGGTGTTTTCCTTAACCTTCCTATTTCTCCCAGCACTAAATAAGTGATTGCTGACTTCTAATGGTAACCATAGGACTGTGCCTTAGTAGCTTCACTGCTCAGGACTGGCCATGGGCTACTTTTCTGTCATCAGTGGAGGAATATGGAATGTGTCTGAATAAACATATTATTTGAGATCAATAGAGCACTTTCAAAGAGGATCATCAAAACACCCCAGTTGACCATGCTTTGGTTCACACCTCAGAGAAATCTTGGAGCACAAACTGGTAATGAAACTGGAAGGTATGTACTAGCAGTACATCTGCTGTGCCCATGGCGCTAATGGTTGTTCAGGTCATGGGACCAGACTAATTTAAAGAAAAGATCCCCAAAATTATACAGTGTGGAAATTAAATCCCTAGAATTGTTTCCCCCCAGAGATCCAGTCTTGCTGTGCTTTCCTTCTTGCTCATGCAGATGTAGTGCTGGCTGATATGAAGATCTTACCTGGACCAGCAAGTAAAGAGCCCACAATGGAAGAGCATGGATGTTCACCCAACACAGGGAGTAATTTCAGAGTTTCTAAAGGTAGCTCTTAAAAATAATGCCTAAAGTTTGAGTAAAGGGTGAGTTTGGCTTAAAACAATGATATTAAGGCTTAAAACAATGATATTAAGGTACATTTGGAACTCGTTCAGAAAAAAAAACCAAACACATTCTTGAATTTCAAAGCCATTTGGGTTTACTCTTCTCTGAAGCTGTCAAAGCTTTTAGGGGCATTTAATAGTATTTCTAAGGTTTTTCTTTGCAACTCTGAATATGAGGAATTTATTTTTAAAAAAGTAGATGAGATTCTGAAGTAATCATGCAGTTTCAGAATTTAAGAAGGCCTATAAATACTAATATATTCACAGCAAAACTGCAAGAATTGCTAATATCGAATTCTCTTCTTTTTTAAACAAAAATCAGTGTTCTTCTCTTGCCTAGCTTTAAAGTTTTTAGTGCATATAAACATTTAGATCTTGCTGCATATAACTAAAAAGATTCTGTTGCCATCTTTTATCAACATTGTTCTTTCCTAGCAATTTCCCTATCAAAGCTTTTGTAATGTTACGATTACCATAATTTACTTTCCTTCATTTAGCTTGCACAGTTAATGGAATGATATGTACCCTACATGACTGCACAAGGACATATATAATTAGCAAGCCAGTTGAAACACATTTGGAAAATAAACTTCCTTGCAATCACTGTGTGTCTTTAAGGGTTTTTAAAAGCTCCACTATAAGGCAGGTAATTTTTGTGCCTATTTCAGTTTCCACAAGAGGTCCTGTGCACAAATGCTGTGCTGTTGGCTGTCTGGTCTGTGTGTGCCGCTTTCTTAATAGAAGAACCTTTCTTTTTGAGAGAACAGGCTTCCACAGCTAAAACACTAAACACTCGGGATTTGGGAAAGTACAGTTACCTTCCAGTCTAAACTGTGTGACATGGGCCAGCCGCTTTAATCAGACCACTAAGCAGGCAAACATCACTGCTTTCAGGTTTTTTAATGTATTTTAAGGAAATGTTTAAGGAAAGGACAGCTAAGCAAAGCAGGGCTCCTGCTGCTCAATGCCGCCAAGTAAGCTTGGTTGAGGGGGACATGTCGTGATGATGCTGATGTTGGACACCTGAGGAGAAGGGTAGCTCCTCATTTCCTTTGATGCCCTCAACCCTTAAGTTTACAACAGGAAAAGCAGTGTTTGCCAGCATGGCAGGTTTTTTGGCTCCCAGGCTTGCAGCAGCCTCCAGAAATTCTGTGGGTATTCAAACGAAGTTCCAGTTACGGTTGAAGAACTCTAAAGGGCAAATGAAGACTAAATCAATACCATGAAAAAAGAAAATGTAATTCTTGCAAAGTATGGAAAGTCATCCTAATTCTGTCAGTGGCCAGAATTTAATAGGACAATGATTTTAGCAGTGGGCTTTCAGTGCAGCTACTGCACTGAAGGAAAGAGAGCCGATCATGTTCTTATCTTTCTCCAGCTGCGTTTTGCAGATGGCAAGCTGGGAGAACAAACACCTTTTCCTAATCGTTTTAAATGCTGTTAGAAACCAAAACAAATTTAATGTCAAGCAAAGATAAATAATAATAACAAAGGCCCCAAAAGGCAAAATTCCTAGGATGCTGCTTTATATGTCTGTTTTTACGAAGATATTTCAAGGTATACATTTTGTCAATGACTCGGCAGATCTTGTACAAGCACGTTTAGCTTTCAGCTTGTGTTGTCAATGGCCATGTCTTTAACACTCAACCCGGTGTCCATTTTCTCTATGTTTAGCAACCTGCCAGGGTCTACTGTGCATTCACTCCATAACCTTGCTGCTGAAAAGGGTGCAATTCCAGTGGTGTGGGCAGCTGGCTGGGCAAGCCCTCCTCAAAGGGCAGTTTGGGCAACCACACCTGTGTGCTTGTTAGATGGAGGCCTAAGCGAACAATTAATTTTGTTTGACAACAGACATCAGTTGGACATTATTCTTCTCTTCAGAAGATTTTTGAGTTATTCCTTGTAAGTTGGTACTTAGCTTTTAAACCAAATGTTGTCAAGCCCAAGCTTCCTTGGCAGCCTAAGTTCCCACAAAACAAGATTTTCAGTACACTCTTGACCTGAGATACTGGCTTTTACCAATGGTTTCTGAAAAGCTAAATGTCCTTTAGGTGGGTTATTCAAGGTACATGATTAGAAGCCCCCATGCAAAGCTTAGTTGGATTAACTAATCATTTAACTAACACCTAGAAATCCATTCCTGAACTATGGATCTTTCAAATACCACCATATTGAGCAGCATCCAAAGGCTGCCAAGACTTCTTCAACCTCAGGGCCCTTTCTGAGTAGGAGAAACAAATTCAAAAACCACAAGAGCATCCATTAGAAAGGCTGATTGACAATTTCATGTGTACACACAGTTTGAAGGTCAAAGGACTGTCTGGTTTTTCTTTAGCAACATCATGGGTTCATTTGGTCTAATCTGTTAAGAACAACACTTTCAGTCACACATATTTTAAGACATGTTTTCACGTGCTGGCAGCAAATGAGTGTCTGCTTCTGTAGATATGATATCGATAGTCGCAGGGATTTGTGTGTGCCAAGATGAATTTTGATCACCACCCCCCCCTTTTATATATATGCATTATGCAGTGTAGGCAGTGACTGGGGTAAAGCCCTAGGACTCAGGAGAGCTGGGCTCTAGTCTGGGTTCTGTCACTGACTTGCCAAGTGACCAAGTACAAGACTCTTTTTCTACTTAAAAGCACTTAGAAAGGTGAATGCAGAACATTGCATAATGATTAGGTATTGGTATCACCATTTCTAGACCAGGTATGCCTCAGTTCACGGCTGGGGTCTACTGACCAAAGTCAGTAAAGATAACAACATAAAGGTAAACTACAAGGGTATTTATTGCATCAGATGATATACACTAGACCTGAGTATGAAAACAACATATTTTGGCCAGTAAGTGGTGAACAAAAAGCTTTGTTTTGAGTAGTTACTCATATTAAGGACATTACGCAAGGGATTTGATAAATGTATCCTCATTTCTGGTTTTATTTTTAATTATCTGGATGACATTTTCATTTGTAACAGATAATGTCTTCAGCATCTGCCTATGGCAATACATGGGCAGTGTTTCAGAGCTGTTCTCAATTGCATTTGGATACATCAGAGAATTTGTAAGAGCTTCATTCTCTCTCCACCTGCCAGGAAAGAGTGGAGTCATGGTGCTCTTCCAATGCTAAATACATTTCCTGGTAGCCAGATTCACTTTCTGTAGGACTGTCTGCATTACACCCAAGGCTGAGGTCATGTAGGAGGTGCTATGCTGTCCCTGCAGTGCTGAGCATCAGATGCGTGATTTGACAAAGGTCCAATGTCGAGAAGAAATAGTTGAAAGTAAATATTCTAGAGAAATCTGCCAGGTGGGTGATAGAGCATGTTTGCTGGTCCCCAGCCAGTCGCCTCAGCTAGAAATTCACTAAGGAGGAGCTGGAGAAGTGAAGCATGCTAACAAGATTTCTCTTTTCAGCTTACAAGGAAAAGATGAAGGAGCTGTCCATGCTCTCTCTGATCTGCTCCTGTTTTTACCCGGAACCTCGCAACATGAACATCTATAAATATGATGGTGAGTGACATTTTCTGGAAATCATCCTGCGGGTCAGATAATGTGCTAGTGCTGGGAAATGACTCAGTTCACCTCACAGTCCACAGTGTTAGTTGGTGAATGTTTTGTTGATTTAACCATTTATTTACTAGTTTGGACTATTACTTTCTACTGATTGTAGATGATGCTGGATGTTGTTCCTAATAGCAGCTAACTAAACTTTTAAAGCTATCCCTCTCATACTGAGCTGTGCTTTCCCTACTCCCCATTTGAGAATTACGGCTCTTCATAGCTGACATAATTCCCAAAGAAATGAAGAAAAGATGAAAGCATGCCTTAAAAAATTAATCAGCTTGGGCACTGCTCGCTAGGGGCGTGAAATGACACAGAACCCCAATAAGCTTCCAAAATTGCTGTAAATTTTTATCTTTATGACATTAAGGTATAATTAAGCTATTACACATAAAATGTAATGTACTCCTGAGAACAGTTGTCAGCCCATAATATGGCACTGCATTTAAAATGCCCAAGGCAAAGATGCTAAGTCTTTTGTCTGTGCTTCTGATATCCCCTCGATACTGCTGGCCTATTGAAGGACTTACCATTTCACACTTTATTGTGCAGACATGGAAGTGAAACAAATCAACAAACGTGCCTCAGGCCAGGCCTTTGAACTGATCCTAAAGCCGCCATCTCCAGTCTCAGAAGCACCACGAACTTTAGCTTCTCCAAAGAAGAAAGAACTCTCTCTTGAGGAGATCCAGAAAAAGCTGGAGGCTGCAGAGGAGAGGAGAAAGGTATCTTTCCTTAAAAAAAAAAAAAAGCAAGCCAATAATTAGATGTGACAGTGTACAGGATAGTAGCCAAGTTTCCTGTCCATTGGTATGTTTTCCACTGACATCACTGACTCACAATGGCCTGCATGGACAAAAGTTATTAACACGTTTAAAGAAACGCATGAGTGTGTTTTCTTTCAGCAGCTTGCAAACAAGCCTCACTGATTTTGATGCTGAGGAAGTATGCATCACGTGTTACGGATAACTTCAGGCAGGAGCCCAGGTGGGCTCAAATACACATGCTTATTGTGTGAATATAAGTTAAGTGGTTCATTCAGGACATCTATAATAGTTGCTGAAAACCAGTACAATTCTTCTGGTGTCTGAGTTTAAGAGATGGATGTATAATTCAGTCAACTGCTGTCTCAGCTACCAGACCTTGACTCCTTGTAGTACACATGAGAATTTCTCACAAGGCCTGCCTGAGGCAGCTTAAATGTCTTATTTATGCAGTGTGGAGGAACATCAGCCCTGAATAAAGCATATTCTGGATCATTCAATGAAGGCACTAGTATAGTACAGCTATTAAGAGGCGTTTCTAGCAGTCTCAGTAGTGCTGGAAGTTGGCCTTGTAGGGTTTTCCACAGACTAAGTCTTCCCTTCTTTATGACCTTACCCATAATGGTAAAGTCCTGTTTCATAATCAGTAAGTTTGTCACAAAAGTGTTTGGAAGAGTTGCTATTCCTTCTTCACAAAGTTGGCACAAATGCAGCAGGAAGTCCCAACTAACTCTTTATTTGGCTTTCATCATGACTGATATGTTGAAGAGGTCTTCATTTGCTCTAAGTCAGAGCTAGATCAGGTTGGTTTTTCTTTTTCCAAAGAGGAAAAAACAAATTCCAGATCAGCTAAGTCAGAGGATGACAGACAAAGCCAATGAGACACTCACCATAGCCAGCCTGAATTGCCAGGCTGGAAATTATCAAAGTCCTATGTGGTCCCAGCATTTGTGCTGTGTTGCACCATTTCAGGAAAATCAAAACTGGCTGCAATGACCACAGAAAATTCAAGGTCAGTAATATATTGTCCTGGTTAGTTCATGTTTCCTTTTGCTGTCGCACAAAAGGAGAGGCACAGAAGCCTCAGGAGCCATAGAAGGACTTTCTCTGCCCTTCAGCCAGAAGATCAGTGTAATTTTGTGGCAAATCAGCTTGCACTAGTTAAATAGGAGTTGGAAATCTCTTCCACCTGCCCACAGAGTCCCTGGTAGAAGGTATCTGAAAATGAAACAAGCCTATATGTCTTCAAGCCTTTCATTTATCTTTTAAAAAATATGATTTGTTACTAAAATTGATTTTTAGAGAACTTTTCCCAATATGGACAAAAATGTGTACAGAAGTCCAGGGACAGCAGCTATACTACGGATAGCACATGGATCAGATCCAAGAAAAGCAGCTCCACTCTCCTTTCACTCCTGTCAGATCAGATCAGGGTTGTTGCCAAGAAACTACACTGGTGTAGGGTTTGATGTGTGTTTACTGGAGTCAGTAGGTCTGGATTATTGACAGGTCCTTAAAACCTGGCCCTCAGCTTTGATTTGCAGTGAAACCTGACTATTCTGGACCTTGCTAATTTGAACAATTCATTTAGATGAGCACTGCAGTGTTGCCACTTTTGCCATTTCTGCCGGCTTGCTAGCAAAGATTCTGTGGTTCTAGTGCACGCTCATTAGCACTATTGCTTCTTTCAAAGAAATACTTCTGCCAAAGCATTCAATTCAGTAAAAGGACATGACTGTGTATAAAAGGATATGCATTTGCACTAGCACCTGCTGCAAAGTATGAGCCCTCACACATCCAAGTGATTATATGCCCCAAAAACTCCATGTGCAAAGTTCCTCTGTGCTGAATACAAATGCTCAAGTAAAGATATGGACACAGAATTAAATGGCAGCAATTAAAAAGCCTGATATTATGCATATACTTGGTGATAAATATAAATTGAATGTTCCAGAGCTTTCATTCCATTGATTTCATTACTGTTCATTTCTTCCTAAAGAAAAACTCATTATGCAATAGACTGGTAATCAGTGATAGCAATACAGACACCTGCCATTTCTTCCCCTTAGTACTACATTCATTTTGAATGAACATATAACTGAGTTATTTTAATAGACAAGATCCTTCACATTAGCATTTGCAACAGAAATTGCTGGGAAAGGAACAAAGAACAGAGCAAAAAGCTTCTTTACATCACTGTTTAAATCCCTGGTGCTCTCACATCTCAACTACTAGCTTCATTTTTGGCCTCAAAAGGAGTATAGTGCAGACAAGGATAAAAAAGCAATTAGAGGAACAGAAAATCTTCCATAAGAAGATAAATTAAGTAGTCCACTTTTCAGCTTGGAAAGAGACAACAGGTAAAAGATAAGATAGAAGTCTACAAAGTCATGAATGGTAATGAGAAGATGAATAAGAACAATTATATTCTGTTTCACACAATCCAAAGGAGACAAAACACTCAAGGAAATAATCAGACAGCAATTTCCAAAAGGAATCACCTTTTTATGTACTCTTTATTCAAGGTATATTTGTTATCACAGACTGTTTAGAGATTATTAAAATATTATTTAGTTCAAAATCGATAGACCACTACATTGCAGGAAATTATTACATGAATGCAACTTCTGACTCAGAATGTGTGTAATGTGCTGACTGCTGAAAGCTAGAAATATATATGTATATATATATCTCAAGGAAGGAACCAGGCAGATTTGCCTAGCTTCATCTAGAGTTCTAAGCATCTTCTACTTTTGGCTGCTAGACAAACCAGGCAGACTTTTTCTGACAGCCACCATAGCAGTTGTTATCATACTTTTCAATCTGTGTACAAGAGCTGTCAGGCATGACCGTTCTAGATCATGTCCTTCCAGCACAGTTCTAATTAAAATCAAGTATAACTAATGGATGAGAATTGCCTTTTTTGAAAAAATGCTAATGAATTTCACACTGTTTAGGAATTAGATTCTGCTCTGTTAATTAGGCAGTGTTCATTAATAAATTTTCAAACTCATGAGAACATCTACAGCAATACATACACTTCAGCAGTCTCCTGCTTATGCTGTTTCCTATTTATCATTCTTGTTTATTTCCTTGCAAGATTTTACAAGACTCTGCTTTCCTTTTCTCTCGCTTTTTCTCTACCTCTGTTGACAGCCATGACCTCATACTCTCAGACCAAAATCAGGGTTTCACCTGAGGCATTTTTTCATTTTGCACCACACAGCAAGACTCATTTGGGCTAGTTACAGATTTGTCCTTTCCATTTATAGAATCCTCTCTACAGTGTGTACTTTTTCAGCATAGGTGTGCTATATTTTCCCACCTGGGTGGATAAGCAGAAGGATTTTTTCATCCTTCTCACTTAAGAAATCAAAGCACTTTGACATTGTATGCAGAAGTTTTTCTTGGTAGAAATATATTTTTTCTAGTAGAAATGTGCATTTCTACTAGACTTTGGATTATGGGAGAGAAATTGTATGTAATTAAATCCTTTTAATGGCTTTGTATTGGGATGAAATTGAATCAAGCTCATCCCTAGAACTTAGCACTACAACGAATGCAGGAGAACAGTCATAATTTTTAACTTTCATGCTGTTGGATATAGACTTATAGCTACATGAGTTTTTAATACCATCACTATGAAATGGCACAATATAATCTCCCCACAGCAGGAGCCAGTCCAGGGCATCTCTGCCAGCATCATGACCAAACTCTGCGTCAGGCTTCAGCACCCAGCCCACTGCCCCTTTGAGCCAGCCCCGCAGCCGGAGGTGTCTCTTGATACTCTTAATCCGTATCTCCTTTGGCATAGAAAAAGCTATCCATGCTTTACACACTGTACATCAGGCTAATGGGTGAAAAGGCTTTGCCAGGGCAGGGAAGGCAGCAGAGTTGGGGGACAAGTGTTCCCTCCTGGATATTGCATGGGACCTACAAAACTGCCACTCCAGGTAAGAGAAGAGGCAGAGAAAGGATTCACACCTTCCTTGGCAAAAGTGGAGCTTTCTTCTTCTGTCTCATTCCTGCTCCTCTCTTCGATTTCCCATCAAATTTGTAGGCAAGCAGGCTGGCAGGGAGGATAGGCACTGCCCAAGACACTTGTCCCCTATCTTGCCTACCTATTGATTTCCCTTTTTGTTGCTGCTCAGCATGAAGTGGTTTTTCATGTAAAGGTCCCAATAAGTGTAATCAGCACCAGAACCAGATATTTCTGCCACATTACGCAATAGTGTTTCCATATACAGTGCTTCACTCATAATGTTTACAAAAGATAGCCAAAACTGCAAGCCAGTTTGCAGTTTGTTGTCAAAAAAGCAAAAGTCTATGGAATACATGCCCATAGGAAGATATTTGCTACCAACTAGGAGAAGATTTTGCGTTAGTCACCAAGGTCTGTCTCAAAGCACACAGGAGTCATGAGCATACGTCCCAATGCCAGCAAAGCTTCTCCCTGCAGTCTGCCATCGGCTCTGCTGCTAATGAACAATCATAAGACAATCTGACATTGATCTTCATTAACTTTAAAATGCCAGGCCTCAAACTGCAGCAGATCACAAAATGCCTCATGAGTAGTTAGGGGAGCATCAGGCAGAGGGCACAGGTGGTACTTCTTTCATCCCTCCAACGTGCCTTGTTCACACCCATGGGTCACAACATGGAGAGCAGCAATTATGTGCCAGTTGAGGAAGCAAAGGTGAGTTTTCTTGAATCACATCATGGATGGGCTCCTTTTTTTTTTTCACTCCACATCCTTAGTAACTTTGATCCATAGGTCCCTTGGCAGACTGGATGAAAAAAATAAAAAGATCCGCACCTAAATATAAGCAAAATTTTGCACCACCTAGTTTCGCCAGCAGCAGAACTTCACCTATGATTACAGCTCAGATGTCTCCTGCCATATGGGTATTTCTGAGTGAAGTCTAATTTTAGAGTCCATTTCCATGCTTTTTCATGGAAAAATCCCTGCCTCAGTTCCTTCCCATGAAAACATCAGTACTTCAAGTCACCATACCTAAGCTTCACCCTGGCATTTAGATTGCAGTAGGAGTGTTTACTCTTGTCTTCACATTCTGCTGTATTAATAGTATCTCTTAAGTACACAATACACTGAGGAATGTCGAGGTTATTGGAGCTTCTTTTGAATAACTGAATTGTAAAAAAACTCAGTCCAGTGAATGAATGTGCTGTGAAAGGGGAACTCTCATGACTGGTAATGTGCCTCATACATCCTAGTATAAGGATGCTAGTGACTAAGGTGAATGCATTCAAGCTGAAATTCCCAATTTAAAAGCAGTTGTCTAAGCCCATTTCTTGCTTAAAAGTAATAAAGGATTACTTTTATCTCTATATAAATGACTTCAATATTTGGACGTATCTGTCAAACAAAGATAAATGTGAGAAAAAGATAAATCCGAGAAACCACCTGTTACTCGGATAAGGAGAATTTTCTTCCTGTGAGTGATAATTAAAAACTGTATGTATCTCCAAAGCTGGTTTCCATAAATAATTTTGCTCATGAAGAGAGCGTTTAGTTGTCTGCATATGTCTCTGGCCAGCTAGGTAAGAGATTTGGATTTCCTTTGGAACTACTCATCTCTAAAAACTGAGGATGCACATGATCCTTTAAAAATATGACATGAACATCATAGAAATTTCCTTGCATTAACTATCCTTTCAGCACAGCAGTATGTTTCTAGGAGCAAAGGTATCCGTACCAGGAATGTTTCCCAATATTTTTATTCCTCCACATTTAAACATTAACAAATAAACATTTTTATTCTTCCACATTACTTTGCAGCCTTTCAGTACCTAGAGAAGGCTTATGAAAAAGGGAAAGTGACTTTTTACAAGGACAGATAGTGATAAGTCAAGGAGCAATGGTTTTAAACAAAAAGAGGGAGATTTAGATTAGATGTTGGAAAAAATTCTTTGCTGTGTGGGTGGTGAGGCACTGACACAGATTGCTCAAAGATGCTGTGGATGTCCCATCCCTGGAAGTGTCCAAGATCAGATTGGATGGGGCTTTGAGCAACCTGGTTTAGTGGAAGGTGTTCCTGCCCATAGCAGGGGGGTTGGAACTAGATGATCTTTAAGGTCCCTTCCAAATCAAGACATTCTATAATCTTTGATTCTATGATCTAACATCAGATTCTGCAGCTTGAGCTTCATTGATTATGCTTTGTAATATTTAAGAAGTCTTCTGAATATTACCCCTTGAGTATTGCTTTTGTCTTTCTCCACTATTTCATACTTTTCTCTTCTTATTAGTCTTCTCTATCTTTCACCCCTTTTCCAGTCTTTTTTACTCTTTTTCTCACAGCAGCTGTACCAGAAGTGCTTATCGTAACCCATTTACAAGTATGTTAGAACACAGACTATCAGGGATTTGAAAATACCCTTTCCAGCACTTCAAACAATACAATGTTGAAAATAAACTTGAAATAAAAACTTCATAAGTATGTTGGAATCCTGCATCACTGCAGAACTGTGTGAGACCAAAACACAGCAGTTAAAAGCCAAGACAAAAACAAAGGGAGACTATTAATCCCAGCTCCCCTGGGTATCCATGGTCATTCATTTACCCGTTTCTGGATGTGTAGTAGACTTTGAACAGACAGGGTGGCCAAGTTCTTCTGCCAAATGTGTTAGAAACAGAAGATTATTTGACAATCCAGTACAAAAACATACCAGCTGCCTTCCAGAATTGTCATAAGGGGATTTCAGAATGGTCTGAACACTAGGGAAATAGGCAGACTAACAGCTGGGGTACAATGCCATTAGAGGAGGGACATCAGTCTAAATCATACTCTACCCCATGGGTGCTTTGTGGCAGGGAGGGGAGTTCCTATATTTTGAACCAGTCCTGGGTATTGGTGATTTTCCTCACTCAAAATACCTCACAATATGCTGTTTAAGGCATACTGTAAAGGAAAATCGCATTAGGGTTGCAATTAGTTCCTGAGGCCTGGTTTGGCTATCACACAGTCTCTTACTGGTGCCAACACAGTCTGCATCCTGTAAATACTGAATTACAGTATAAGGATCTTCTTCATTATCATGCCTTAGTGGACAAATTATTTTTGAATGTATTGTCTACCAGCATAGCCTCCAGAAATGTGTGTACTTTATATGAAACTCTAATTTTTCACTGTCCATCTGTATTTAGGATAACAAGTAGTTCCAGAAGGCAAAGGATTTGAATGGAAGAAAACAAATCCTGAAAAATGGGCAAATGCCTCTAAGTCTCAAAGGCATTTTACTACCTCCTGTAGAAAGCCAATGCTCTTTTAGAAAATGCTGCTTATATGCATAGCCCAAATCTTACTTTTTATTAGCGTATGGATATGTCCGTTAAAATGTCTGCTTTCTAAATCTGAAAAGGTCTGATTTTATAACACGTTATATATACATATTTAAACACAGAGAAACATTACCCTTTCAAATTAACAAGTCACTTCTTAGATGTTTCATGGGAAAGGATGTTACAGTTAGGCTCATTGTGTCTTTTCAAACTCCCAACAGGAAGGGAAATAGATTCTTAGATTATATCCATTGCTTTTAGATGACTTAAGCAAAGGGTTCACAAAATTCATGTAAGCAAGCAAAATTTAATGACAATAACTTTTCCAAAAGT
Source organism: Pseudopipra pipra (assembly GCF_036250125.1). NCBI lineage: Eukaryota > Metazoa > Chordata > Aves > Passeriformes > Pipridae > Pseudopipra > Pseudopipra pipra. The sequence continues at coordinate 29,562,361 of NC_087549.1, read as the reverse complement.
AAATGAAAGGTTGCCATTGAGTAGTAAATTAAACAGAAAATACAGAATAACTTCACGAGCACTGGTCAAACTGAGCCACTCAAGTTGATCCAAAAATGGTAGAACAAGGTGAAGATGTCTAATTATTTCAGTTTTACGGTGCATCAAATCTTTCAAAATAACTTTATTTACATTTTGAAATAGCCTACAGTTAAGAACTGTTAAATTCTAAGTATTTGGAATCAAATAGTCTGCTTCAAAATAACTTATTTTATTATATGATTATTACATTCTTTTTGTTAAACTTATCAGACTTTTATGATTTTTCAGTTACTCTAGAAAATTCCTTCTTTGCCTAGCTCTTTCTGCCCTTTTGCCTTTGGCTTATCCTCCTTCCATATTCCACCATTGAAACTCCCTGTTTTTGCTGCATCTGTCTGGAGGTTTTTTTTTCCCATTTGTAACATATTTTATCTGACACAAGATTCAAAGAGATGGAAAATGTTTGCTGTATTACTCTCTGTTCATCATATGCTATAATGGGGGGGAAGAGCCTTTGTGAGGAACCAGCCATTTCAGGAGACCATTCCCATCAGCAAGTGCTCCAGAGATCACAATCTGAGAAATGAGCCTGTAACTGCAGCCAGGCCAGAGGTGAAAGCAGATACATTAAGTGTCCAGGATGGATGGAAGTGGCTCTCTTCTATGATCTCAGGCAAGCCATTACAGCCTTTCAAAGCCAGTTTTACTCCAATGTCTTGCTGCAAGATGTTCTGTCTGGTCTTTGCAGCCTTTTCCAGAATCCCCTTAATTTTCCTCATCAGTGCATTTGACTTTATGTGTATCTTACCTTCATTAAAATATTTGTTTTCTCCTCCTACTTGGATCTTTTTTGTATAAAAGAATTGCAGCCTTTTTCACTCCATTTAAAGCCACATGACAGAATTTAATAGGATTCATTACAGCTAATTGTAATTAACAGTTAAAGCCCTTAATTTAGGCCTTAAACTAATTCATTTTTACAGATAACAATGGCAACAGTGTGTTGAGATCTGCACTGAAATATACACTTAGCCTCCCGGAGCCATATTTCATTCTCTCTTTTCTGTTTACTTCTTGTGCTCCCTCTAATTTATTTTTTATCCAAAAGTGTACAATGTTGGTTTATCATTTCCAAATAACTGTCTTTTCAATCAGACTTGCCAGGAGAATGGGCCCAATGCTGCAAGTTTTTTGGCTTCTCTCCTAAGATTAATGGTTTCATGTTAGCAATTTGATTTAAAATAAATAACAAAGCTTATGCTTCTGAGCAGTGAGTTTGCAAAGAAGAACACAATATTGAGCATAGCCTGCATCTGTTTAATTCCTACTTGCAGTTTTCATCTTCCTTGCAAAATTTGAACTTTTAACTGAAAATATTTTTATGTTATTTTCTGCAGAATAAAATTCTTTTTTCCTTCCTAAGCAGTGAGACTTAGCCAAACATAAATATAATGGGAAAAAGACATTGAATTGATGCTGCCTGTCTTTCATAACAGTAAACTTCAAAGTCACTTATTAACTACTCAAGTGCATTAAAGAATAGTCCAACTCAAGTGAAAATTGCACCTCTCCTGCATTAGCAATCTCCCTTTTAACATTGTACGTGTCTTCAGCCCCAAGTCCCCTATCTCTACAAATAAAATGCTCATAGTTAAAAGTCTGCAGCTGTCAGAGGTTGAGCAACCACTGCAGTAATCCAGATGACCCAGGGCAGTAATGGGTCATCGTGACATGACAGCGTTTCTTGTTAACAGAAGTGCTTTGGACACATCTCCGCTGCTTCCTCAGGCATGTACCCCACATTTAGCCAGTGCCTCCAAGCCCCTGTTATTGAAACTAATCTGATTTATTCACAAAATTGATTTTTCCAAACAGTGCATGTAACAAAAAAGCAACAAACTTTATGCAGTTTCCAAACTCAGTGAACTGTTGCCCTATAGGTGTTATTTTGCTCCACATGAGTATTTAAGTCACATGTCTCTCTGTTTTCAGTCCCAGGAGGCCCAGGTGCTGAAACATCTGGCAGAGAAGAGAGAACATGAGCGAGAAGTGCTTCAAAAAGCTTTGGAGGAGAACAATAACTTCAGCAAAATGGCAGAGGAAAAGCTGATACTGAAAATGGAACAGATCAAAGAAAACCGTGAAGCTAATTTAGCTGCTCTTATTGAACGTCTCCAAGAGAAGGTAACCACACCATCACTCTTCCTCTTAGACTACAGAGGAGAATCTAATCAACATTTTGCAGAGATGTTGTGCGTAGTCCTTATCTCAGTTGCCACACTTGAGCGATTTTAAGTCAGAGCCCCTGATGCTTATCTAAGCCACCACTCACACAATCACAGGATAGTTGAGGTTGGAAGGCACCTCTGGAGCTCATCTGATCCAACCCCCTGGCTCAAGCAGAGCCCCTAGGGTTGGTTGCCCGGGACCATGTCCGGGTAGCTTTTTAATATCCTCAAGCATGAAGACTCCAACTCCTCTCTGGGCAACCTGTGCCAGTGCTTGGTAACCCTCACAATGAAAAAGTGTTCCCTGATGTTCCGGGGGAACCTCCTGTGTTTCAGTTTTTGCCCATTGTCTCTAGTCCTGTCACTGGGCACCACTGAGAAGTGCCTAGCTCTGTGCACCCTCCATTCAGGTATTTACAGACATTTGTGAGATCCCCCTGAGCCATCTCCAAGCTAAACAGTCCCAGCTCTCTCAGCCTTTCCTCATAGGAGAGAACTGAGAGATCTTCATGACCTTAATCTTCATGGCCCTTTGATGTACTGTCTCCAGAGAAAGGTTGATTTTCTAGCTTTTAAGAAGGGCTGTGAAAAAAGGAAAGGTCACTTGTGTTTACATTTCATTTTCTAGGAGAAGTCATTGATCAAATCAAACAATTATCCTATGTCTGTAGTTCTTGGTTTCTCAGAGGATAAAGAGGAAAAAATATGGGGGAAAATTCTTCCATATATGGCAAAAGGTGTCTGTCCTTCCACAAGTCTTGAAAGAAAGAGAGTGAATATTTTTTGGAGATCTTCTTTGCAGTCAGAGGAAATAGGGAATTCACAAACCGCATATGCAACCAAGTGTGCCCTTCTCAAAAACCCCTTTCACAAAAGAGGGGAACATGCAAATGAAGGTTTAGAAGTGTTAAGAAAAAACAATTCGTTCTGCATGAGTGATCACTTGTTGCCCTCAATAACAAACTTTCTAATGTGTTAGTAAATTGACTAACAGAAAGACAATAGCTCTCAGAGATATTCAAGGAGATCTTTATAAGCACCTCAACATCTTTGGTGGAGGCAAAAGTCTTGGAGAGTAGTAAAGAAACAACAAAACCCAAAGGATGTTGTTACAAATAACTATGCAAATAGGATAATTCTTGATCTTTAAGAACTATACTCAGATTACTTTATATTTTTGCATTAGATTAGTTTTTAGGCACTTATCCCAGAGCTTATGAAAACAAAGGAAAAATTCAATTAGTCATCCTTGAGGTCCAAAAGGAAATGGGAAGAACAGCTGAAACATCTCTGTGTCCTTGATTAATGTTAACAGACTGTTAAACCCCATTTCCACAAAAGTATGATGTCATATATGCATGAAATCCAAGGAAGGCTTCTGAACAAAGATGACAGTAACTCATTTGGCAACATTTGTACTGACCAGTAGTTAAAAATTGTATGACTATACATTTTTGCCAACACAAGAGTGAATCCTGAATATACCAGAAGAGAAGTGAGATATCTGTGTCCAAGTCTTCCAAAGTTGCACAGAACTGTGGATGCCCCAAGGTGTTGGTGTCTAGAAGTTCCTGCAATCAGAGAAAACTTTTTTATGCTGCAGCTAATAGGAACACCAAGGAACAAGTCCCTTATGAAATCTAGCATTCAGAACTGATTTACAGGTTCAGTGGATGAAATAAGCTATTTTGGCCTGTGGTCCACAGTCCAACTCAGATAATAAAAAGATAACTGTTGACTTCCGTGAATTTTTTATCAGAAAATACCCTCTAATGCATGGAAAAACCCAGGCAGCATCTTAAACTGAAGTCAGCTAAGGATGGACTAAGGATTTGCTTCTGCTGTCAACTTGTTCTTGTCATCTAGTTTTCTGGGAGCTTTTTAAGGGGATCAGACACAAGAGGTAAAAGTCTGATAGTTTGACAGTTGAAAGGGAAGAAGTGTAAACCAAAACCCCGGAATCTGCTGAAAATAATAGTTTTATAAACATCCTAAGGAGAACATCATTAAATAGATTTGACAGTTGTTGTTCCTGACCACAGGCCCATTTCCACAGAAGTATCTGAATATACAGTGTCTCAAATAAGGTTAAACTAATTACAGCTGCTGTTGTAAAAGAAAAGACAATATCACTGAAAGTGGACAGAAGAGCTTAGCATTGATTTTTGGGAACCATGTCCCTTCTTCATCATAGCCAAAGAAAGAATGGAGAGGGTACGTAGCTTAAGCGTTCAGAGTACGGGGATATTAGAGACGTTCAAACTAACCCATCTTGGTGGAATGAAATTCTTGGACCTTTTTTTCTGGTTCCTAAATGCTACAGATAACACAGTAACTAACACTTCTTCTGCATACAACACGAAGGCAATTATTTCCCCAGTCATCTTTCCCTATATTTACTTTAATATCCAGGAATTCAAAGGGCAGATGTGATCTCATGGCACATTTTATGCTACAAGCAGCACCTTGCTATGAGGTCTTTTGAAATAAAACTCTGTGAGATGCTGGCGATTATAAGGCCATGTCAGATAAAAAAGACTGAGCTCCAGAGCAGCAGTAGAAAGTAAGCACTGAACATGCCTCAGGCTGGTCTGGTGGATGACACCTCTCCTGAGTTGAATCCTTCAAAGGTGGTTGTGCTGTGAAACAAGTTTTGTGCAAGCATCAAATGCATGACCTAAATGGGTTGTCAGCATGAGCCTCCCTGGGCAGGCAAAATGAAAAAAAGGTTTGATTTTTCCCTTCTTGATGTTTTCCAGGAGAGGCATGCCGCAGAGGTCCGTAGAAACAAGGAGCTCCAGGTGGAACTGTCTGGCTGAAAACAGCAATGGTGGATGTGACCCACCCCCACCATTAGTAAACTCCCCCTGCCTATATTATTATGGATCATGCGATATCAGTATGGGAAATGTATGACATGGTTTAAAAAAAAAATAAAAATCAAGAACTCAATAAAAACTTTAAAAAAAAAGAAACAAAAATAAAAACAAAATTGATGCGGTCTCTTTGCAGAATGATTTGCTTGATGTTTAAAAAACTTGGATCTTATTTTGTAAATACTTACATTTTTGTTAAAAAATACAATTATTGCATTATGCAAGTTATTTCATAATCTTACATGTCCTGTAACAGGCTTCTGATGTTGTCTATTTCCACTCGGTTGAATTTGCTGGATCTGTTCGTTTGAAGCACCTCATGTCTAATTCCATTCCCTGCGACTTTTCATTCCAACCCACCATGAGGTCAGTAGTAGTTCTATGGTGCTAGAGACCAGTCATTGCCTAATAATCTAGACTGCTTTGCCATCAATAAGCTTTCTTGAAACAGTGACTAGATCACAGGTATTGTGACTTTACATTCAGCTGTCCAAGACAAAAGGCTCTTAAAATGTTTTTTCAATTTATGCTGCAGGACTCTGTAGTGTGCTGTATAATTGAGGTTAAATCATCAGGTGGAGTATTTGTTGCTTCTGCTTTTTGAGGTAAGAGGCAACAAAAACATCTGTGCAACAGAATGAAAGCAAGTAGGATCAGTTTTAGACAAGTTTAGGAGGCACATTGTAACCATCAAGCTATGGCAAATTCTGGATGATGCCAACAGCCATACAAATGCTAATTGTAAAGTGAGCTTAATTCACCACTTGAAAATTTATTGATGGAGCAACTAACTAATAGATAGCATCAAGTGGCTTTATCTGTAGGTGCCATGATCTATGATACTTATCTGATGCTACCACATTACATGCCTAATAGTACAAAAGGCTACTGAATATTTCACCTGGAACCCATGAGCCAGTTGTTACCTTTTTTTTTTTTTTTGACACTGCTGACTTCCATTCATCATGACCTTTACTCTTCAGTGTTAGCAAACCCTACCTAGTGACCGACACCTAGGACTAAGAGGGCTGAAGCAGGAGGAATGACTAGACAGGGTGCTTGTGCCAAGTACAGTATCACCAAACCTAACACATCATCCCCAAAATAGCTGCAGTTTTGAAGTTGTCCCTACTCCCCAGGAGGTTGCTGCCTGCATATCCTACTCTTCATTAGTGCTATTTTCCTGTATGTCATTGTGAGCAAGCTGTGATTAATAAAGAATTGGGGTTCTGTGAACTGAAAAAGGGCTTGTCTCTTCTCTTGCTCCATTACTTCTCTGACATGTGCCCATGTAAGGGGAAAACCCAATGTAGTCATAAAAGCATGGAAATGAGACTTAAATAAGAGCTATTAATAACCCAAGCCTATTTCTCTGCCAAGACAGGACTAACCCCTGCTATGTGTTTTCCAGTGCTTGGGTTGGTTGTTTTTAAAGATTACTGTATAAACCGAGCCTATAAATGTGACCTCTAGCACTGAGTTTATTAAAAAGAACTACCTACACACACATGCACATGGACTCTTTAGTCCTGACTCAATACTGGGGGGGAAAAATGGAATTGAGGGAAAGAAAAGTGAATAACATAGCTCTGGGTACATACATCAATAGCTGCATCAATTATCTGAGTGCTAACACACTGGTTTTCAGGGTAAAAAGGATTCATTTACAGGATTTATTGAAAAACAAATTCACTAAGGTAGCTACTGAGCTGCAGAGCTGAGAGGTAAAATTGAATCAGAGCGCATTTTGAACTGGACAGGTGATCGAGAATTACATCTATGATTAGTTTTCTGATTTAAAGTCATGAAAGTGGCATCATTTACTTGCTCTTTCAGAGAGATGGACATAAAGTTCCAAATCTGCAACAGTCATTTTTTGATCCATGCAGACTATTTTATTTCAGAGACAAATGATGTCCCACAGTCAAAAAGTAGCAGAAGTTGATCCAGGAGAAAGGCTGTGAGCTCAGCTCTCTGTGTGAGTGAGCTCCATACCACAGAATGAAAGGAGTACTACAACTTGTTAGGACAGCTGGGTTTTCTTGCCTAAATTACTTACCTCTCTGGTGAAATTACCAGAAGTAAACCTGGCAGAGAAGCCAGATAGCAGACTTGGAAGACTTGGTAACATTGAAGCTTTTGTCTTCCAGATTCGAAGTTTGTATATTGCTTTAAGCCCCAGTAAAAAACAACATTACTATGTTTCATTTTAAGATCCAGGATCTTAGTTTGAGGGTTTGTGGATTCTGCTTTCATTTCCCAATGGCAAGTCACTTACAGTTTTCCCTGTCCATTGACTTAACAAGTTCTTGTAGTGCTTCAAGTCCTTTTCCCGTTGGTGCTGCTGTCTATGCTTGGTGAGAAAACAGGCCAAGGAGAAATCTCTGGTGCTGCATCCAAGTATGGCAGCCTGCCTCACATCCATGAGGCTCAACTCTCTTCCCTGCCCAAATGAGGGCATCCACATCCAAAGTGCCAGCTCAGATGGCCCCCAGCCTGTGCTTATCCCAGCACAGACTTGGGCATTGCCTGGGAAATGCTTCTCGAAAGGTACCAAGGCTGCACCAGGGAAATGAGTGAAAAAGCAGACAGTGCGAGTTCTGCTGACCTATTTCAGAGCCCATGCTCTGCTCTGCACACTTGGCTCTTTTAGCAGTTGTGGGTCTACAGATCATTTTATTAAAGTATAGGTATGCTTTGAAAGCCTGTTTGCAAATACATTGCATATTTCACCTCTAATAACAAAAAGAAATATCTAGAGATGTGCAGCATGGCCATTTCCTTATTTCACTCCTGTTTCCTTACATTATTTCCTTATATTTTGCCTTCCTAGCTCCTCCCTGACTGTGCTAGCAAAAGTGTATTGTTGCCATGGGTTTCTTCATGTGGAGTTATAGATTAAGGATCTTGAAAAGTAATAAAATATTCAAAACATCAATTTTGAAAGTATTACCATTCTGATAAGACCATTATTTTTTAATTCAATAGCTAGCAGAGTGCTCAGGAATTTTAGATAAAAAAATCAGGCCCCTTCTTTGATTAACCAAAGATTCTCAACTCCATGCCATGAGCTGTGAGCAGACCAGACTGCCTGACACCTCCCACAGGACAGGAGGGAGCCTATAACGCTGGCATTGTACCACACAGATGTTCCCTCCTCTGACTGGATATATGATGGCTCAGAAGCAGGGCAGAGCTGTGCAGCACTTCTAGAGAGGCACTTCTGGCCTGTGGCCTCTGCAGGTCCCAGGACCGCCCCTTCAGCGATGGGTGGGGCTCTGTTTCCTCTTGGGTAACTCATCAGTTATGTCAAGGCTGCCACAAGGAGACTGCCTGAGTAATCAAACAAGAACAATTCAAACCTGTCACACTTCACATGGTTCTACCAAAGCCACAAAATTTTTGCTTAAGCCAAGTCATAGAATCATAGAATCACTTAGGTTAGAAAAGACCTTTAAGATTACAGAGTCCAACCATTAACCTGGCACTGTCTGGTCCACCACTGAACCATGTCCCTAAGTGCCACATCTCTATGTCTTTTAAGTACCTCCAGGGATGGTGACTCAACCACTTCCCTGGGCAGCCTGTTCCAATGCTTGACAACCCTGTTGGTGAAGAAATTTTTCCTAATATCCAATCGAAACCTCCTTTGGAGCAACTTGAGGCTATTTCTTCTTCTCCTGTCACTTGTCACTTGGGAGAAGAGACCAACCCCCACCTTGCTACAGCCTCCCAAATACTTCCAAAGTCTGGAGGCTTGGATTTAGTGTTTAAATCCATGATCAATCCATAACTTGACAACGATCCCCTTTTTTCCCCTTTGTTATCGTTAAATGAATGGTTTTATTGAATGACTGGAACAAAATCCAAACCTTTCTATAACCAAATAATCTGTCTGTTCCTTCACTCCAGAGTCCTCAAACATGTCACTAATGTTCAGGAACATCCTACACACACACACAGAGTTGTCTTCCTGCCTTCCATCCAGCAGCCCTGTCATCACTGTAGGAAAGAGTTTTACTCCCAACACCTTAAACTATACAGAGAAGAGACATTGCTTCTCTCTCATCTCCCAGAAGGAGAGAGACATGGGTTTAAAACTATATTTAGGGCAGCATGAACATTCTTCTCATCCAACTGTTGTCAGATCCCATCATATCTAATAAAACTCTCCCATCAGGTTTTGATGGAGAGAAGCAAGGATTGCACAGGAAGAGTCAGGCCCCACTTCCATTTTGCAGCACATGCCCCATTCTGAGCCTATTTCAGCAGTAGGAGGAGGAACGATTCATTCAGCAGAAGGGATATTGCCAAGGTGGCAGTGGGAGAATTTTTGGGTAATGTTCCGCGTGCCTCACAGCTGGTGCTGCAGTGATGCTGGTGCAACACTGCCGTGCAGTGGTCAGTCTTAACAAGGGGGAGTATTTCTAAATACATCCGGGATTGCAAGGATTTCCTCTGAAGGATATCCATTCCATCTGCTGCACAGTTTACACTGGGTCTTTATATAAGGTAGATGGTGGCTTTGAAATCTAAAGCCTGAGTCCAGACATTTTCAGTTTTAGCTCCACTGTAACAGAAGTGGCATGACCAGAAAGGACTTATATTTTTGTGTGGAACAAGGAGAAGCCAAAATTAATAATTATTGCAACACCACCATCAGAAACACTCCCGACTATGATATCTGCATTACTGAAACTTCAAACATGTCTAGAAAGCAACAGATAGTGCACAGTGACCAGCTCAGAAGAAAGACTGAGGACATGATAAAAGCAACATCAGAAGTATAGGAAAGAGCAAGAAAAGCTACATCCAAAACCATCAGCAGATCAGGGGCTAAAAAAAACATGAAACAACTCTCACATTTGAAAAGTAGTTTTCATCTCCCAGTGGAGGAGAGAGGATGGTCACCCTTGAAGCTGGAAGGTCTCCCTTGAAAAGCACTGAAATATTTCTCCACTCCCACCCCAATACTTAGAACTAGGGCACAAGACAGAGCAGACTAAAATCCAGCCTACAGTATATATGTAAACATTATCATAGCTCTGTGGTCAGCAGAAACCAGAGTGTACTGTGGACTCCTATGGATTAGAGGATTCTCCAGGGTGCAGTAAAATGCTCGTGCTTCAGCCATTCATAACTTCAGTGCTATGCTGATGCTCTGATACCATCTGAGCTTTAAGTTTTCCTTTGGGGAAATTAACAGAAGTTCCTTTTCCTATTCAAAGACCATAAGAATTAATACAATTGATAATTTACTTCAGAAAACATTCACCTGCTTCAAGTCAATGTAATGCCAAACTCCCTTTCTTTCAGGTGGCAGTAAATACCTGCTGGAAAATATCTTCCTGCTGAAACAGGTTGGCTTTGGTCAAATGGGTCCCAGAAAAGGAAGTTCCTGGGCAGCTCCTGAAGATGGAGACATGAAAGGCATTATCCCAGATACAGCCCAGACAAGTGTGATATAAGGAAACAGCCAAGCTGTGACTTAAATTTCTTTTAGCTATTATAGTTGCAACAGATTTTTAAACAAACTTTGAAAAATAAGTACTCTATAGCAAAATATGTTTTCAAAGCGTTAACTCTTAAAATACACCATTTTCCAAGAAATCTTTTAGATAATATTTTCCAAAGGTTCAGAAATTGAAAAAAAATCCCCATGTACAACTGCTCTTGACCAGAAGATGGCAAACTCTGATTATTTAGTAGGCAGCTACAGATGGTAAGTTTTATTTTTAAGAGCCTGTCAAGCTCTACAGTATCCTGAAATTCTGCTTCATTGAGACTGATGTTCTGTATTTACCCTAAAATCTGGATTTGGGTTTATGTATAACATAAAAGATAATACTTTTTAGTTGCGTGAAATTCATTATTTTTGCTACATTTCCGTAAGAATACAGCACTAGGCAGCATTTAAAATAAGATAAAGGATAATGTAGCCATATGAATAAAAGGTTAATATTACCTGTTCCACTAGTCTGGAGCTTAGGAGCTGATTCCTACTCCTAGTGAGTCTGAACCAGCTCTCCTGAGTGATGGATGGAAGCAGGAAATCCTCGCTGCTTTTCAGATGGATTTCAAGCAGGCTGGAAAAGGTGATGTTCGCAGCAGAAGAAACCTGACTCAAAAGCTGGGACATCCCTTCCTGCACTGTTTTACACTTAGATGTCTGCAAATGATGAAAAAAATAGCAGAATGCAGCGGCATATGAACAACTCTCCCTGAACAAAGAACTGGTAACCCAGATTGCAGGTTATTCCTGACATAGGTATTAGCTTGGAAACAGCACATCTTCTGCCTCCAGAGACAAGTTTGGAGGCAGCACAGCTGCTTGCTCAAAAAACACAGCCTGTGCCTGAATTAACAGTTTCTGTTTGACCTTGGATGTCCCCATGAAGGGCCAGCTCAGTTTTCCTTGGGCCATGCTCCTAAGACATGCTACCAATGCTGGAGGGAGCTGCAGAGAATCAGTGCCTGATTCACCCACTTGGTACATCACCTTGGATGCCTGTCCATGCAGCCACAGCCTGCAGCAAAGCTGTAGGGAAAGATAACTTCTGGAAAACACAAAGAAGGAGGAGGCTGACAGCTACCACGGGGAGACAGCAGAAAATTGGCAGCAGCGGCCAGGCTGCGGGATGACAAGGGCTGCTTTGAGTGCCCTCCATTCCTGGGACCTTAGGAGAGTTCTGTCAAAAGATGGACATCTATGCATGGGTATCATGGTTTAACCCAGCAGGCAGCCAAAACCCACACATGCTCACTTACTCCCTTCTACCATCGGGATGGGGGAGAGAACTGGGGAAAAAAATGCAAAATTCATGGGTTGAGATAAAGACAGTTTAATAGGACAGAAATTATTTCAATCTGCCAATTGAAATAATAATAACAACAACAATAATAATAACAAAAAAACAGACTATACAAAAAAAGTGACTCAATTGCCAGTGCCCAGACAGTTCCCCAGCAGCAGCATGCTCAATTTATATACTGAGCATGATGTCATACAGTGTGAAATATCTCTTTGGGCAGTTGAGTTTAGCTGTTCCAACTGTGTCCCATCCCAATTCTTTGTGCCTCCCAGCCTACTCCAAGTGGGGTGATGTGAGAAGCTGAAAAGTCCTGGCCTTGATGTAAGTACTGCTCAGCAACAACTAAAACATGAGTGTGTTGTCAACATTATTCTCACCCTAAATCCAAAACACAGCACAGCTACTGGGAAGAAAATTAACTCTATCCCAGCTGAAACTAGAAGAGTAGAGTCCCAGGGCATCCTGGGAGCTGCTCCCTGGGCCCATCCAAGATGCTTTCCAGCACTGACACTACCACAGGGGTGTGTGCCCTGTGCTCCCCAGCTCACAGCACATCATCAGTGTTGGGAATTATCTACTCGTCCTATGGACAACTGTTGGCTCTATATTAGAACTGACTGTAGAAATTATGCTTCTTATGTATTTTTCAGTGTGCTTTTACCCTCGTGTTTTATGTAATAATCAAGTGCTTAGACTAGTTTTAAAAATTTTTTTTTTTTATAAAAGGACTCATAATGAGTTCTTGAAGGAAGGCAGGCACCTCTGTTCTCTCAGGCGTGTACCTCCATAGCTTTGATACAGCTCACCAGCAAACCAAGCTCGAAATTACAACACTGAAATTAGAGAGATCTTTCTCACTGTTTCCCATTATTTTTATGGTTATCCAAAGTCTCCACATCAAAGCTGAAGATGGATTTTTTTCTTTCAAAGCTACATAGTTGTGGTGGACTAGGAGACCGTTTCAAAATAAAAAAGCCACCTCATATCATTTTTCCCTACCTTATTATTTTACAAAGAATTTGATAGCTTGGACATCTTCTTCCAGAGCTCTGGAATATGCAGACTTTACAGTACTGACAGGCTCACTTTCAGCCAGGGCAGGCTGCTGATGTGCCAAGCAGGGCTTGAGAGTCCCACATTCCTACCAGGCAGCGTGTACGCAGCTGCACTGTTTGGACACTGGGATTGTTTACTGAGACATGGGCTGTTTGCACCGACTGGCCTCCACAACCTCACATATTTAATGCTCACAGATGCAGCAAGCAGTCCTGGCTGCATAAAATTCTCTGCATTGACTGAGTCACCTTGCAGCACATGTGCAAGGATGTATTCAAACAGCCCTGGCCCATGCTTAGAGCCAGCTGAGCTCAGCCAGCTTGAAAACAAGGTTTCCCCAGCCAAGCTGTGAGTCCCAGGACGCTCCAGTGGAAGCACTTGGCTGCTGTAGCATGGCTACATGGGCTCCAGCTCACTGCTAGCACAGGTCACCCAGCTTACTGCTGTAGCCATGGAGCACTGTCCCAGATTAAATGGGAAATTGGAATGTTTTCCACATTTTAATATTGGAAAAAATTGTCACTTTTTATTTCAACCAGTAAAATATAGGGAATGATTTTTCATCTTCCCTTGTTTTTCCTTTCTGAGAGAAGTTAAATTTTTTCTTAGTTTGAAGGAGAAAGGAAGGGGATCCATGCTTTCCCCTCTCCTGTAACACGGGGGGAGCACTATGGATCGTATACTGTTTTACTTGTAATCTTCCATGGATTCTCCAGGCAAAGAGAGAAAGGAAAGAGTTTTCTAAATCAAAGATAATTGCTTCCCAGTGGAGTGAAACACATAGGTGTAGCCCATCTCTCTCCTTTTTTTCCATCACATTTCAGCGTTCTCCAATAGACTTAAAGGCAGGACAAAACCAAGAAATCAGCTCAGTATTCCAGCTTCCTTAGGAGCTCTGTCTGCATTAGATAAGACTCATGAATGTTACCATCTTGAGGGCTACTTCTGAGGCGAAGCCTAAAGATGGACATAAATGAAGCAAGAGGCTTTAGGAAGACAAAATCAAGTAGGTATGTGAGTGATAATATGAATATACATGGTATTCATGGCATTGCATGAGGTAGCTGCTACACATCAACTGGGGTAACCATGTCAGTAACTGCAGATATTGCATTAAATTTAAGTATGAAGACCAAATCCACAATGATATTACAAATATGGCACTTTCAATAGCAAGGGTAGCAATCAGCCTGCTGCTGGAGAAATTATTATTTACATCTCTTCACAGGTGTTGGATATGATATGCCACTAATGTGATACAATCTGCCAAGCATCAACAACTCCATATGGAATCATAAAATTATTTTCACATGATTATCAAAGGCTGGCCAGATAGGTATGTGGTTCTGGTGAAAACATACTTATGAAAATATGACTATGAAAATATGAGTCAGCAGTGCCCTGGCAGCCAGGAGGGACAACTATGTCCAGGGGGGCATCAGGCAAAGCATCGCTAGCAGGTAGAGGGAGAGGATTGTCCTGCTCTGCTCTGCACTGGTGCAGCCTCACCTGGAATATTGTGGCAGTTTTGGGCACCACAATATAAGAAAGATATTAAGCTATTGGAGAGTGTCCAAAGGAGGGCAATGAAGATGGTGAAAGGCCTCAAGAGGAAGCCGTATGAGGAGCAGATGAGGTCACTTCAGCCTCGAGGAGTCTGAGGGGAGACCTCACTGCAGTCTACAACTGCCTCGTGAGGGGAAGAGAGGCAGGCATTGATCTCTTCTCTGTTGTAACCAGTGACAGGACCTGAGGGAATGGCTTGAAGTTATGTCAAGGTAGGTTTAGGTTGGGTATTAGTTTTTCACCCAGAGGGTGGCTGGGCACTGGAACAGGCTCCCCAGGGAAGTGGTCACAGCACCAAGCCTGACAGAGTTCAAGGAGCATTTGGACAATCCTCTCAGGCACGTGGTGTGACTCTTGGGGATGGTCCTGAGCAGGGCCAGGAGCTGAACTCTATGATCCTTGTGGGTCCCTTCCAGCTTGGCATATTCTGTGATTCTGTGAAAATATCCTCCACTCAGGCAAATACTTGTCCATCAGTAACAGATTTTAAGCTGCCTTTGGAAAGTTGCTGGAAGCACAGACAGCGTTCCTATAAATGTTATTAAATTCAAGGCAACTCAAAGCAGAAATTAAAGTTTCTCTAATTTGTCTTCTCAATCACACTTTAGATGATTCACATTCTACCTACCTTAGTTAAGTGGGCCTCTCTCATGACCCAAGTTCCCCAGACAACAAGGGCCCTGAGTGCCCTTAAAAGCTACTCATCCTCTGAATAAGCCTGTGTATGGCACTGGGCTTCATTTGTTACAGCAGTCATAAGAGAATGTGAATCCATGAACTTCTAAAGTGCTATTGAACATTTTAGGAAGGACAGTTCCCCCTCACTACACACTGCTTAATATTTTCTGGCAAAAAAAGGTCTCAGAATGTATAGTGAGAAAAATATGTAAAGGAGAAGGCAGACAGTTTCTAAAATATGTTTTGGCTTACTCCAGATTATGTATTTTGTCCATCATGACATAAAATAATGTTGAAACATTATCTCAGGTTTTATTATTCTAAAGAAAAATGGATGGTGATATAACATCCTCAAAGTAAAATCTTTTCAGTTACAGATTTAAATCTTTGCATTTTGATCACACTTAAAAAGCCACAAAGTTTAAAATTATCCGTAAACTTCACAGAAAAAAGACAAAATAACACTTAAGATGTGTGGTTGTTCACTGGATCTTTGCATGGCTAATAAAGGATCTGACATGAATATTCACTAATATCAACAGAAATTTGTTCCACAGTGTCAGTAAATATTGAATCAGGCACAAAATAGATTATTCAAAATCTCATAGTTGAAAAGGTGAGTCACTGCAATAAAAGAAACATTTAGAGTCACTTAAGTAAATAAGAAAAGACACACACAATGACCCTTCAGACAATATCATCCTTTTATCCAGATATCATGACATAATTTCCCCCAAAATGGGAAGTGTATCGCTGTTGATCTGGAACTATGGCAGTCATTCTTTCATTCATCACGTGTATCCAAACGGCACCAGTATCTGACTGCAAACAGAAAAAAAAAGCAGTATAAGCAAATGAAATACTGTCCTTGGCTGCCTACAAAGACAGAAAAATTGATCTGGTTAAGTACCTATGACTTCATGTGTGATTCAGTTCAGGAGCTGCATCTCCCCATTCTCTGACATGGATGAATTTTCTGAGTGAGCTACCTTCTTCCTACCTTCCTGCTTGCCAGGACAAGCTCTCGTGAGTTTATCAATTCTTGTTGTGCTATTAATGGCCATCAGAATATTAGGTGGCATACAAACAATAGCAGACTCTACATCTCAATAAAGTACCTAAGCACTGGCATGTACTAAGACCAAGTCCTTGTGTGCTGGACGCAGGCAGCACTGATCTCATGTTGACAGCAAAAAAAAATGCATGGAGGAGTTTCCCTGCTTTACCACAACTCCCAGCCACAAACCAACCTATCCCCAAAGTCAGAAGGCAGGCTACAGTCCTGCACATGCTATGCAATTCTTCCCTCATGTTAAGTGCTAACCCTAAAGTCAAGGGCAAGTTGTATAGGTTGTAGTTAAGCATCTGTGAAGATAATGACAAAGATTACTTCCATTTATTTTAACACCCCCCCCCCCCAAAGAGGAGTTTCTTTATCAGCCCCTTTGGAGAAAGATGTAAATAATAGAACATTTATGCTCACTTGATTTAATGATATGTATTTTTCTGCATGCTCCCCATGGTCCATCATCCAGAACATTTAAGGGAACCAAAAGAAACTGCTAGGAGTAGGAGAGCTCAATAGTGATCCCATGTCCTTCAGGATTATTTAGGATTCTGGCAGAATATTCCAACTGAGCAAAGCACCATGTAGGAGCCAGATGAGGGAAGAATCTTGTTCATCCCAGCGTTAAAAGATGACTGACCTTTGAGCAAATCCACTGATAGTTGTTATGTACCAGAGCAGGCATAAAGTAAAGACAATAAAAAATGATGCCTGGTGATGACAGCTAAAACCAGAATCCTAAAACATCTATCTGCTGAGCAGAGCCAAGCAAAGCATCAGCTTGTGCCTCTGATCACAGGCCACCAAGAAAGAGCTGCAGCATTCCTTGGCACATTCAGGAGATCCCATGGCTATTTTTGACAACTACCAGGTGGTGGCCAGCCAATACATTCTGCAGATGGGCAGATGATCACATCTTGTTGCCAAAGAGTTTTAAGAGATTTACTCTCTTAAAGAGGTCCACAGTATTTCTAAGGTCTCTCCCAGGCAGCAGCATCTCAGCGCAGGGTGAGCTGAGAAAAAGCATCCAGCAGGTGATTGGGCACATCAGCTCACTCCTCAAAAGATAAAGGAGAACTCAAGGTGCTCTGGCAACAAATTCTGGGGACACCTCAAAGTTACCTATATGCCCAGAGGAGGGATTGTGTCAAGGCCATGAAGGTGCCTTTGTTACGGGTGAAGTCTGTTTCTTGGCACAGACATACTGTTTTGCTGTGCATCTCAGGCAACCAGTGCAAACATAAATCAGTTCAAATTTGAGGAGTGCTTTGTGGAGAGCTGAAGCCCCTTTGAGTAACACTCTTTTGTCAGTGAAAAAATAAATTGTGTGGATCTTATGCCAACTGAGTGTCCCTTTTTAGCATTTTTAAACACAATGTCACGTAGGAGGATGCCAGAGAAGTAGTGGGAAAACAAAAGAAACTGCAAGCCAGGGTCTCGCGAGTCTCCAGTGGAAATGGTTTTCATGTCAAATGATATGTGTCAAACATGAGTCACTGCTGCCACTTATCCCTGCCCAGAGGAGGGAAATGCATACTCTGTGGTCAAGGCAGAGCGGGACAAGATGATAGATATTATATAGTTTAACTCCAGTGCAAATGCACTGTTAGGGTTTAATAAAGGCATCTCTCTGTAATGCACATCACATTTGCATAGCACCCGATGAAGGACTGGAACCTCAGCCTTCCAGCCAATACGAGTTTACCAACATTTCAGTGACAGAAAGCAATACTCTTGGAAAGCTCTCCTGAACCGCTGCCCACATTTGGTAGCTGTGGTGACTAATAGAAAGCTGTTGTTTTTAAAACAGCATTGGAACAAAAAAAACTGTAGTTCTGCTTCATTTTCCTCCCTGATTTTAGGCCAAGTGCCAGCAATGACTGACAGTTTGATACAAAGAAAAGTTTAGGTTGGGGTGTTATTAGTCAGACATTAAAAAGATGGTACACCTCTGAAAGTGTGTACACGTAAGACACGTCTTTTCATTTTGAGAATGTGGTCTTATATAAAGGGGGCTTCTTAAACTAAGAGGAAAGTGGACCAATCCTCAGCCATTGTAATTTTGTGATCAAAGCTCCAGCAGCTCACAAATGCCAGCAATCTGGCCTGTTGTCTGCCTTTCAACCCCACTTTGCTGTCTGTGAGGTTTGCCTTCAGTGTACCCAAGTTTAGTGTACTTCAGTAACTCAGTCAACAGAGGGAAGCAGATGGCAAACATTCCCTCCCAGAAACCTGGGCTTATTTTCTGGCATTTTAGCGATATGAGAGGCATTGCTGATGCAAACCCTCTGGACAGCACTGCTGTGCTTTGCCATCAGGTTTCCTCTCTCATCAAGGCATCACTGCCTCTTAAAAGTCAAAGTGAGCTGGTTTGGCCAGTGGTGTACATGGTTTGAATCATATCTCACTTCTTCAACAATTTGTCCAGAAAAAAAAAGCATCTGTTATGAAAAAAATTGTTAACACTGATCCTTACCTGCTCATCTGGATGCCACAGGGGTCTGTATGTTGTTAAGGTCACACTGTGTCATCCCTTGCATGTGATGCACAGACTGGGTTCTCTCTGAGATTATAGGAGCAAGTTCAGGGGCCAGAAGGGAGGATTTGCAGTGATGCCTGCAACTGCTGTTTGTTTTTAGGTGTGCTTGTCAGTGAGCCTGCGAGACTCTGACAGTTCAGTGTGCCTGACACATTTCACTATTTTCTCATTTTTTAATAACACTTAATTCAAACTTATTAATAGTGACTATTTATTTCACCAGAGCATAAACACAACCTCTCATCCGGAATAGGTATTTGCAGTACTGTAATGTTGTTGCTCCATAGAGATGCTAGTGCAACTCCAGAGCAGAAAATTTTCTGACACTAGATTATTTACTGTAAGGGATCTCTCAGTGTTCAGTGGCACTGAATTCATTATTTTGCTGTTTTGATCATGTCATACTTGGTCCCACAGGTCCAAGGAAGAAACAGCAATCTCAGACTTCAACAGTGATCTCATCCCTCTGAAGACAGCAAGGTGAAACTTAATTATTACCCACGTTGCCATGTCTCTGTACAGGTTTTTTTGCTTGTTTCATTTTTTTAAGGAAATCCTCTTTCCCTTGTGCCATAAATGTTAGAATTGAGCCTCAACAGAGTTGCTGGCCTCAGAGGGAGAAGAAGGAAAACCCAGGGGAGGCAGTCCACTGTGCCCCAACCTGCAGAAAGCCACAGAGATGTCAGGATACAATACATACTATAAAGTTCTTTGCTGGAACAAAAGCACTCTCATTGCACTCTCATTCTCTTTTAAAACAACAGAGTTGTAAAAGTTATTTCTATAGACGTCTATTTTCTCTCTCTCGTAAAATTGTATGAAAGTGTTTCCCAAAAAGATCCAATGGCTATTGTTCAGCCAACACCCCCGCCCCAAACGGCGCTCCTTCACTCCCATGGGCCACACCACTGAATACAGCAATCAGTCTACTGCCTCACAGCCTTCCTCCTCTGTCTTGTGAAAGCCAGAACATAAACCAAAATTGTTCCAGAGACACTAATCTGTGTTTTCTGTACACTCCCCAAGAAGAGACACATCTGACATATTTTTGTATGTCCTCCAGAAAAGAGTTTTCCCACCCACTCTAAGGAGATTTAGTCTTACAAAGGATTGCTAAACAAGTCTCCTATCCAAATTGCCTTTTTTTTCCCGACACCTTCATGTGACGACCGCTTGTCCAAGGTTATAAGGACTCCTTCTTGATTTCTTGAATATGTCCCTGCCATCACTCCAAGGTACAGATTGGCCATTTGAAACAACTGAGCCATGCACAGGCACAAATGCTTTGCTGAAGCATCTAGTTGTTTGTTAGTGCTACACATTTGTCATTGTTCCTGTTATCAGGCAGCAGAACAAGAGACGCAACAGAAGGGAAACAAGCAATTAGTCAGGGGAAAAATAAACTATGATACTGCTTGTGCCCAGGGAAGACTTTAGGAGCACAGCTGTGTCTGCAGAAATTCAGGACCTGAGCCACCTGGTGCAGAAGGAGTGATGTTTTTTTGCCAGCTTCTCAGCCAGGTAATTACATCCATTTCATGAACAGAGGCAACTTCAGTCAGAATAAAGGTTCAGCCCAACCGATGGCCATCCTACCTCTTGTGTCTGAGTAACTGATACATCACACAGGGTTGGTAATCACCATGACATTTGTGGCAAACGAGGAGGATTGAGGGGAGTATCATCTCCTTTCACACATAGGCCTTTCCTCAACCCTAACTCTTTCCACAGTCCAAACCAGTTTCCTTTCATGCCTTTAACTCCTCCCAAAGCTGCACTCTAACTGCCAGTTTTCACGTCCTAGACATTTTGTCACTGCAGATTTTCTACTCGGATCCCAGCTTGCACCTCCCCGTGTCTCTACCATGATCCAGTGCCACAATGGCAATCTGTGCCATCTCAGCAGAACCTTCAGCTGTGCATCCCCCATGATCACACAGAGCTCCTCAAATGGATATTTTTCTCCCCTTAAACCCTCTCTTCTCTAGGTCTGGTCCACACGAAAGTAACCTATGTGTGTTACCAATTATCCCTGCTCATTGAAGGGGTCTGAATAGCAAATCCAAGACCTTCAGCCCTACTGATGAACAATACACATGATGATTTGAGCCATCAAAAGTGAAGTCATGTCTTCAAATAATTTATTTAATACCTAGTACATTATACACAAAAGACTGTGTTAAAAATACAATGTTTAGTTCTGAAGTCAAACATGCAAAAACACATCTAAGGGAAGTATTAATTTTGCCTACAAAACCTCTTTCATTCCAACCACTGGCTGGATTTCCTTTCATCGGGGAGTAGTGAAGGGGTCTAGTTGTTGCTGAAACAGCTGAATGTGTTAGGAGACTTTAGAGTGGAAAATACAATCTTAGGATTAAGGGTAATGTGGTAATGTGGGAACTGGACTCTTTTTTTTTTTTTTTTTTTTTTTTCTTCCATTTGCTTAAGTGCTGTAGGAGACTAGAAGAAAGCTTCCTAAATGTTCTCTGTGCTTCTTATTGCCTGAAACTCTGACATGGAAACTAGTTCAAACTGATGTGAAAGAGTATTCACCATCTGCGGTTTCCAGAAAATCAAGAGCATCTGTGCTTTGAATCCAGAACTGCTGCAGAAGTCCTGAAGAAAAAAAAACAACTCAGTTTCAAACACCTCATCCCAGCAGTTCAACTATTTGATTTTCAACTTTCTGAGTCCCAACTCTTTACCCAGAGCACAGTGCTATATCTCTGCAGTACACTGCAAATATAACTTAACTTTGAGGGAGCAAATGTAGTAGTGCTGAGACTGAAAAACCCTGAGAATAGGGAGAGGAAGCTTATTAATAAAAACCTCCTCTGTGGAGTTAGACTTCAACAAAAAAGGGGTCTCAACTTTTCCCCTGTGTCCTACCCACTCCCCTGGAATACAGTTCATTCTACAACTTCTGTGATCTTGGAACAAAGTCAGGCTAAATGCTGGGTAGAAGTTTGGCATACAAATTTATCTTCATCATCTCTTCCTGTCCCACAGGATTAAGAGCAGTGTTGCAACAGTACAAGTGAGTGAGGAGCAGAAACTGTCGCTAAAAATTAAATCTAAGGTGGCACTAGCCCTTGGCAAAGTCTTCTCTAGCCTTTTTCAGTCAGTCAGACGTACTCATTAAGGGAACACTTTTTGGGATGTGTCAAATACAATCTCATAAAAATCTCCTTTCTGATGGGAGTTTTAGGTTATAAAAGTTAATGCAATGCAGATAGCTAAGTTGAACAGGCTGTTTCCCAATAGACTCTGGTATAAAAAATATTGCATTATATAAAGTTTGAATCACAGCTTTCTTAGCAACTGTTTGGTACAGACCAGATTTCTGTCTCAATGAAAATAATATGGAGGGAAGGGTGCACTTCCTAGGAGAAGACATGGCAATAAGAAGAGATTTTGAACCTTTTTTTTTTTCTCATTAGAATGTATACATCCAAAATAAAAGCTAAAGAATAATTTCATTATTTATTACCCCCTCTTTATTTAAAAAATGCATAAAGTCAGACTGTCTGGCTAGAACATTATGAGGATATTGATGCAGTTAAAAAAAAGAAAAAGCATCTTTCTACCCGGAAACCTGATGTGTTGCTCCTTCAGCTTTGTCCCTGGGGGCAGACCATGGGAATTCCCAGTCATGGGCCACTGTGGCTCTCAGCCAGCCCTGCCATTGAGGATGTGCTTTCAGGCTGGGATGTTGCTGTGCTGCAGGGGCAGAAAATGAGCCTTCAGTCTGTTTACTGGCATGATGAGATTGGGTCTGTGGGTGCTGTGTAAAGAGTCCCACAAACCTCTGTCAGCACCATGAAGAAGCAGGGAGCCTTCTTACCTGCCAGAGAGGAGGGAAAATTTAGACAGACTTTGCCTGAAACAACAACAATGCAAAGACCTTTAGAGCCCCATAACATGTTTTGATTTAGCTTCTTTCACTGAGTATCGGACTCATTCTCAGAGCTTCATGGCTGGTTGGGTCAGAGGGGTACATGGGATTTCAACCCTCTCCTTTGAAACAGGCACAGATTTAACAGGTGAGGGAATGACAACCATTTAGCTTTACATCTACAATCACACCTCTCAGTGTGCTTGGTTGATTTGGTGCCCCAAATCTCAGGACACAGCTATGGCTACATAGTATTTCAGCCCCTGGCTTCAGGAACTGCACCTGCCCGTTGCTCAGCCCATACTGGTTTATGTGGTGGGAATGGTCTGTGCAGCTGGAACTGAGGTGCTGGTGGCCAGATCTTGGAAACATATTGGAAGAATTTGTCTTCAAAGAGCTCCTCTTTCTGTTTGCATGGCATTTACAGCACACTGCTGACTAATGCACCTTACCCCTGCCCATGTCAACCTAATGGATATTTGGTTTTGGCCCACAGGTATGTGCACCATTCACATCTCCACCTATTCCAGCTCTTAACAGGGTAAAGTTTAATCATTCTTATTCCTGGTGCTATTTTGGGGGCAAATAAGAGTCATTCTGTCATTGCGTGCTCCAGAAAACATGAAAGTCTCTAAGGAGCCCAGGCTTCCTGTTACCAATGCCTTAAACTTTGCCCCACCTTTGGGAAGCACAGGCAGCTAGTGGAAGAATGTCATCCACTCTAACAATTGATTTTCTTATGTACAATAACGTCAGACCTTTTAAATAAAAGGCTGACCCGTCTCCTTCTAAAATAATTCATCTGTTTTATGGAGTGTTGTTCTGATTATATACAATTCCCACAAGAAGGGAAGTACCTTTAAAATAAGGACTATTCAGTACTAGTACAGGATTTCCTCTTGTTGTTGATAATTTCCTCTTAACAGAAGATGCAATGAATCCCAGAGAAATTCAAAGGGGCAATCTACAGACAGTTAGGCATCTACATTATACAGGGAACATTGTTCAATCACATTGATGTTTTCCTGATAAAGTAAAAAACAGATATACCTGCTGTGCAGCATGTAAAATAGTTCCTACAGCACACACTTCAGTTCCCTTTGCTACATTTTTAATGACTATCCAATCCCACAAACTTTCACATAGCCATCACTGAGCAGCAACAGATGACAATTTTTCTCATTTCATCCTTTGCTGTTTAAATCCAGCCTCTGAAATAGCCTCCACTGTTAAAGAAGTCAGCCTTGGTGACAATAAGAAGAGGTATGATCAAGTTATTATCAGCACTATCTACAGCAGATATATAATATGAAACAAGTTAACAGCTCTGTGTTCTCTCTACCAGATATCCCTTATCTGGTGGATAAGGAGGCAGAGCTATTTTTCCACTACTAGTCAGAATGTGCACCTGCCCTACTCATGCAACGGTGAAGGACCTCGTATACCTATGTAGATGGCTACGCCATGCCCAGAAACACCATACCAAAATCCAGGAGCTAAGTGGCTGTACTAGCAGCAAGGTGGTAACTGCTGATGAAGGCTGAGAGATTTGTGGAAGAGGCTACCAGTCATTAGGTGCTCTTCTCAGTTATCCTGATGTCTCAAATTCTCTGTCAAGTTGGGTCAAGCCCCCTCTCATGCTTTAATTCCTTGACCTCCTTACCCTTACTTGACCAGATTGTACAAATGCAATCAGTAAACCATGCTGTGATGCATTTTTATAGCCGATAAGTCCATCTAGCCCTGCTTTCTCCCTAGCCAGTGAGTTGACCCATCAAATTCAGTTAAGACGTTCACACACATTTGTTTCAGTACTTTACTGGTTTTAAACTATTTGCCTTGCTGTTTGTATGTTGCTCATCTGTTTCTGGCTTACTGGGCAAAATTATGAATACCAAGTATTACCTTCCCTTCTCTGAATCCTCTGCATACTGGCATGCAGCTTATTTTTTCATCTGATGTCAGGTATTTCCGTATCTTTGCCACAAGCAATGCAAACAATGCATCTCTTCATTCATCTGTTCAGTTTTCCTCTGATCATGCAGATCAGCCTTCCTTCCTTCTCCTGCCATTCTGTCCCAGAGCTGTTTCACCAGCTACTTCCAACATCCTATTTTCTGTGAAAGCAGTGCAAAACAAACAAATGCTGTTTAACCTGTTACTAATGCCTGTGCTTAGATTTTACAGCCTACCTTGGAGTAAAGCCACCTGGAAAGCTCCAAGAAGCCTTTTCAAAGCAGAGAGAAAAGTGTGATCTGCAGAGGCCTCCCAGTGCTGAGGCTGCCCCAACAAGCAGTAGTGCAGAAGATGTGCAAAATGGTTGCAGCTACTCCCCCCTTCCTCTCCTGAAGCAAGTGGCCTGGTAAAAGGCTCTGAAAAGGTCTGAGCAATGTAATGTGGTTAAGGGCTTTATAAGCAGGGCAGAATGCCCCCAGTGCTCAGCTGTCTTGAGCACTTAGATAAGCTCCTCCTGCATTATACAGCTGTGTTACATGATTTATTGAAGAAAAAAAAAAAGAAAAAAACAGCTGGAAGAAAACCTCTGTCTATGAAGTTTGCTGTAAAGACTTGGGCAGACTGCACATAGCATGGGTTAGAGCAAGGCAACTTGGTCCACTCCTTCAAGCTGCATGAATAATCAGTAGAATTTGCTAGCGAAAAAATTACGTGGAACTAGCTGGAATAAGAGAGAACATATAATACCCAAGCACTTCCTTAATAAAAGCTTTCAGCAAACAAACCCTTCAGACTACTAAAAGACACCTTCAAGTATCTGTACCTTACTAGGTATGGGCATTTTAACATTTATTACCACAGTCAAGCTACTATATTGCAAGCATGAGTCAATGCTCACATATTCTGGCTCCAGAAGAAAGGGACTTTTCTAATTTTTATTTATAAGCTGGGCAAGTGGAGAGAGAGGCACTCAGTTGTAGGCAAAGCACACACAGACCCTACGAGGCCAGGTACACTGGTTAATATGTCGACATATTGGTGCCTTAACGTACTGAGTCACAAGTCCCACAACTGATGTCTGCAACCTTTCATGTAAGGCCTCAGGAAAGGGCTTTGTAAATAATTTTTGTTGCCTTCCAGCACAAAGCCCGTGACCTCTACATTACTCACCAGAGACTTCCAGCTCCATGTAGAGTGCATTACAATTTAAACTGGGAGTTTCTGGCAAGAAACATTTGTCCATATGCACACAATATAAAACAGGAAGAAGGATTTCAGTTTCTCTCTGCTCACTTGGGCTTATTTGTTGCAGGAAAAAAAAAATAACCTGGCAGTCTTCCCACCACTATGCAATAGTCTAGGAAGGCTCCTGTCACCTGGGGACTTACATGCTGATGTGTGAGTGAAGAGAGCAATAGCCAGGATTCATGGGGTTTTCAGCATGATCCTAATAAACTCTGTCATGCTACTAGTGTAAAGACAGGAGCACTGAACAGAAAGTGTCTTAAGAACTACTGACAGCTTCTTTCCAAAAGCTAAAAAAATGTCACTTTCATCAGCTATTCCTTTATGCCAAAGCACAGAACAGATTTCTAGATGCTTGTATCTGGTTTTGTGCAGTATTTACCAGCCTTTTAACTTTATTCTGCACTCAAATCCAGACTCCTTGATAAAGGAAGATAATATTAGCTTAAATGAAACACCACATCATCTTACATCCCACACAGAGCTTTAGCCCGAGGATTTCCGGATGGACATATTTCATCCAAAACAATTGAAGGTAGTTGGGGGGTCATGGGATACATTCCCTTTCTTCTCCGGCATGCCTCTGGTTAAGCTTGTGCTCCTCAGTTGCTCCTTTGCAATAGGGTAAACAAGTAAATGTTTTGGGCTCAGAAGATATCTGTTCCTTACAGAAGCAAGCTTATTTTGCCTTTCTCAGTTTGTCTTCAGAAATCTAGCATCCTACAGGAAAGAAAAAATAGCAGAACATCTCAGAACTGTAGTTTTTGAGAAAAAAAACCAGTATTTATTATTAATATAGAATATTTCCAACTACCACTGTCTCTGAGGAAAGGAGACAAAGCACTGCCATACCTGTTTCACAGCTGGCAAAACAGATATGCATTAAACGATTGTCAAGCCACATGTACGAAGTTAGCACCAATAATAATACAGCCCTGGGCTTACAACTCTGGTGTTTCAGCTTCTGGGCCACGCTTTTCCCTTTTGAATTACTAATTTTTGTGATTTCCTAGAATTCATTCCTCTCTTTCTACCATAAAAACCAGTAGATTTTGAATCCCTAAAAATTAATATTGAATTACTGCAAAAGTTGAATAAAATTAGTACTTTTCATTAATACCTTTGTCATTGGTAATGGAAAGAGAAGACAGTGGATATAGAGACAAACACCAGCAGCTAAACTTTTATTGCACTCTGCTTCTGAAGTCCATTCAAGAGTAGGACAGTGGGACAAAAATAATTATAGGGGTCTTTCTACACAAAAGAGCCAGCTATTTAGAGGGAGGCAAAGTCATTTGAATGTCAATGAAATAACCATTAAAAGGCTGAGAAGCATTGCCATTTATTAAAAGATCTAAAGAATAGTTGCATGCACTATAGCAATCTTCTAGGTAGGAGTTGTTAATTTGCTATAAAAACCTGTTAGGGACAGGGCAGAGGGTAATTAAACAGGAGACAATACACACAGTGAAAGGAAACTGGATTTGGAATTTTACAGCCTCTTATTTCAGGTTTCTACATGAAATACTAGGCTCTATAATCTCTCCTTAATAACACCTATGTATTTCTAGCTCCCGCAGTTTTGCATTTCACTTCTAGCAGTGGTCTCCTACAGACTTGGGAGGAAGGTAAAACAAGGTTACGCACTTGAATGCTCTCCCGCTCTTTCCAGCCTCACAGCAATCCTTCTGAGAAAGCCTCTCATCAATGCCACTCCTTAATTGGCCCAAGAGCCCCCCTTTAAACAAAGCTCTCGTCTCCCACAGGGCTGATCTCTTTCTGCTATTCTGGCAGAGCTAAATCCAGACAAGGATGTGCCATTTACCAACACAAGGGTAGTATAAATTCAAATGCATAGGAAAGAAGCGAAGTACTTCCAGGAGAAGTTGTTGATGTTCTGCAGGCAGAGATTTGCAGGCAGGACAGACCTCATCCAGAGAAAACCTATCTACCAGTAATCCTGGCAGGTTGCTACTTAAAGTGTTAGGCACCAGTGATACTGCTCAGTAACAAACACAGGATCAGTTGGAGACCTTGGGTAGATTCTGTACTAATGGACTGACTGACTGTGAGCTAAACCAGACTGTAAGGTACAAAACTTTGTTGCAGAGCTACAGGGCAGATAACAATTTCATGAGTTAGACAGAAAACAACTCCACATTTGTAAAAATGATCACTTTTTAATAGTAATAAAAGTCACTAAGACTATTCATGTGCAGTGCAGCTTTAACCTCTTCTATAGCAGAAACCCTTGTATCTTCACTGTCTGCCCACACACTGCCAGGCACGTAAAAGCGACATGCAAAACAAATCCTACATTTTCCTTCCCTCGGCTGTTACTCCGAGGCACTGTGGTTCTTCATGTACTCAGCTAGTGTAGCTAAGCATGCCATAATATCTGAGAAAAGAGTAAATACAAATGCCCATGGCAGGACTAAGTAGCAATTGTTTGACATCTCCCATGACACCCAGAGGCATAGAATTCTCCACTGATATATATCAGGCAAGCATGTCATTTAAAATACTTCGTTCTTTCTCCTTTATTTAGCCACAACACAGATACAAGAGCAGGCAAACCCCATCCAATGGAACTCCCTCAATAAACCTGTTCAGATTAAGATTCTCATGAAATCAAACAAAATATACGTGTACATGCACACACTCTCTCACACACACTGGAACACAGCAGAGCCCTTACAAAATGAAGAGTGGCACTGAACTGCACTTAAAAGTAAAACGCAATAGAAAAATGAACTGGTTAGGATGCACCTGTTAAGCAACAAGGCTGGGCACTGAACGGGTTCCACTGTACCATTCCATTGGCTAATTAAATACCAGCATCATTCATTTCAGGTGAGAATGTGAAGCTCACAGAGAGTCTGATCTCAGATACCCAAGAATTCAGGCTAATAGAACAATTACTCCACTGCAACTCCAAGCATAATCTGGCCCCATGAAATGAATATGCATATGACCAGCTCCGGCTGGAAGACTACTGCAGGTGACAACTTTATTTCCCTTAACTTCCCCAGCAACTAAACCCATCACCAATACACTGTGCAATTTGGCTTTTGCACCCTCCTTACTCATACTGTTCCTTTTGCTGGGAGAAATAACGTAGTGGTTCTGAGATGTGAGTAAATGTTCACTAGGGACTAAAATAAGATCACCAAATATACCAAACTACTGCAGAAGAAATAGAAATTGGACTCTTACATAAAACTGGTCAGGCAGGTCCATCTGATTTGTCAACGCTTTGCTCAGAAATATAAGACTCAAATATAGTTTACAAAAAGAGTAATTCTTTATAGAACATCTCAATGTCAAAATACTAATAAAAACACAGCTTGTTAATGCTGAGAAGAGTGGTCTTGGAAAAATTAATAACAAAACTAGGCCTTCACCAAGATTAATATGTGATATCTCTTCATAAAAAGCCAGTCTGATGCACTCAGGAAAAATGAAACATTTGAAGCAAACTGTTTACAAAAGTGACTTAAATGCTCAGCAGAGATCTAACACAAATGTTAACAAACCACTATGGTAATTTTATTTTTGGACAACTTCAGCAACTATTAAAAAAAAAAACAACCAACAAACTGTTAATACAATGTAGAAAACAACAAAAAAAATCCAATGAGACAGTTTTTAGACAGACTTGTTTAAGGTGAAGCTGTACCTTTGTCCCAGTTATTAAGAACTTCAACATTAAGGGTGGCATAACCCAGCTCAGCTAGGTTTGTAGGCTTTCCCACCCTAACTAAAGAGTTGGTTCTTAGAAGGCGCCAATCTCAGTCCCCCAGGGTCTGTATGGTTTGCTAAGTGTTGCTGACTGCGTTGGTGTAGATGGGCTCAGCACATTGGGGGACAGCAGATGAAAGGAGCCAAACGAAAAGGGGAATGCAGACAGCGATGCCATGGAGGAGAGAAGCGGAGGAGACAGTTTAGTAGTAGATGTGACCACAGGGAGCACTGGTCCAACGCTGCCATTTGGGGGCACTCTGAGTGAGGAAGTTTCAGCATGTGGGGCAGCAATTCTGGTCTGGTGATGTGGTTCTGTAGAAGATGCTACAGTACTGGTATTGCCATGCCCATTTTGAGCCAGCAGCAATGGGTGAGGTATGTGAGGGTGATGTCCAAAGGCATTGCCCCAAGGAATGTGTCCAATGCCAGTGTGTGCACTACTTGCTGCTTCCCGTTGAGAGGCGTAGTTATTGAGATGAGACACGAGTCGAACTCGCAGAGGATCAGAGGCATCCAGACCCTCTATGATACTCAGGTATCGAGCAACTTCAGCCAGGCATTCTCGAAACCCCAGACTCCGATAGTCCATAGCCAAAGCATGAGCATCAAAATAACCTAAGAGAAAAGAACAGAGTCTTAAGATGCTGTTTTCTAGTTATTGTCTACAAGTAGCCTTCCCACTCCACCCTCCCCTGTAAGCGTATTTCACTTGGATGTGGTTAGTATTCCTAACCATAGCCTAGCTGCTGAGCTCTTTTTTTTTTCCTTTTTTTTTTCCTTTTTTTTTGTCTAACAAGCTTTTCTGTGCTGTGATGCTGCAAGTCCCAAGACTAGTCAGAAACTGCCATTTTTAAACTGGAATTGCTCACTGCCACTGGAGGAAAGTATTTTTGTTCTTTCCATGGCTCCCCTGTGCAAGCAAAACCACAGCACAATGAAATTCATTAGAAACACAAGTCCTAACTTAGCAGAGGGGACTTAAACAGGCAAAGTACTTTTTTCTTAAAAGCACTTTTCACCATTTTTGCTAATTCTTTTCACCACTTATTTCATCCCCTATTTTTTCCTAGTCCCGAACTTTCAGAAAGTTAGAGAAACAAACATTAGACAACAACAATAACTGTGTTTTCCAAGCTGCCAAAATCTGATTCACTTCACAGTGCTGACACATTGCTAGAGAGACTTGCACTCACTCTCCTCTAGAACAAGCCAGAGCTAGCACCACAAAGCCTTTCAGTGCTAGCAATGCCGCAAACCTTGTAAAGTAGGAGAAACCCCCAAATTCCTGATGAAACATATGATAGCTACCATCCACGTTCTCCAAGCACTCCCCAGCACACTGCACACCCAATACTCAGGAATACGCTCCTCTCACAGCAGTCTCTCTGCAGAGCTGCTGCCTCACTGTCAGGCACAAAACTTTACCTTTCCCTCCCGCTGTATGCAGCATTTTCAGGTGATCGACAGTCATCTGCAGAATCTCTGCTTTTTCCAACTTGGCTGATCCCTAAAAGGGAATGAGGAGTACGAAACATTTTAGGTAGAACCAGAGACGTTACCGAGAGGGTGACACTCCCTGCCGGGAGCGGAGGGAGGCAGAGCAGAAGGACGCTGGGCGCTACCTGCTTCTCAAAGGCGCTGGGCACCAGCCTCCTCAGTTCGGACAGGCTGTTGTTGATGCGATCGCGGCGGCGCTTCTCGATGATCTGTAGGGCAGAGAGCGGGGGTCAGGGCGGCCGGGCCGGGCTGCGGGGAGCCGCGGCCGGCCGGCGGGCACTCACCCCTCGGCGCCTCTTCCTGGCCAGGATCTGCGAGGTGGTGGAGGGCGACATGGAGCCCGCGGCCGAGCTCAGGTTCCTGCGGGGGGGAGCGGGACACCGGTCACGGCAGGGGCCGGGGGGCTCGGGGGTGCCGGGGCTGCGCGGGGCCGAGGGGAGGGAGGGGGCGCCACGCAGCCCCACGGTGCCCACCCTGCCTGAGCTCACCCATTCTCGTCTGCGCTCTCCTTCTCCACCTCGATGGCCTCGTCCAGCTCCTCGCTGTCCGACGAGCTGTACTCGGGGTGTGCCCGCTTCATGGCACCGCCGGCGGGGACGGCGCCAGGGGCGGCGGGGCGCGGGCGGCCGTCGGGGAGGCGGCGGGCGGCAGGGCGCGGGAGGAGCGCTCCCAGCGCGCGTCCCGCGCCTCGCCCGGCGCCCGTCTCCCCCATGGAGTTCCCACGCCTCGCGGTCGGGCAGGAGGCAGCGGGCAGGCAGGGAAGCAGGCAGGGAAGCAGGCAGGGAAGCGGGAGCAGCGCACGGTCACAGCCGGGCACGGCGCGCCCGCCGCCCCGCACGGCGCCGCCACGCGCGGGCCCCGCCACCGGCCATTGGCCGCCGGAGACCCGGCCACAGCCAATCGCCGCCAGCCCGCAGCGGGGCCACGCCCCCACGGCCGGGTGGGCAGCCGTGGGAACGCGGGGGAGGGGGATGGATGGATGGAGGGATGGATGGATGGAGGGATGGATGGAGGGGTGGATGGAGGGAGGGATGGATGGAGGGAGGGATGGATGGAGGGGTGGAGGGATGGAGGGATGGATGGAGGGATGGATGGAGGGATGGATGGAGGGATGGAGGGATGGATGGAGGGATGGAGGGATGGATGGATGGATGGATGGGTGGATGGATGGATGGATGGATGGAGGGATGGATGGATGGATGGATGGAGGGATGCATGGAGGGATGGAGGGATGGATGGAGGGATGGATGGAGGGATGGAGGGATGGATGGAGGGATGGATGGAGGGATGGAGGGATGGATGGAGGGATGGAGGGATGGATGGAGGGATGGAGGGATGGATGGAGGGATGGAGGGAGGGATAGAGGGAGGGATGGATGAGGAGGGAGTGTCGGGCAGGGATGGCAGCGGGGCTGGGGAACCAGGGGGTGCGGGTGCTGTGCGGGTGGGCAGGGCCAGGCAGCAGCCTTAGGGCTCCTGCCAGCCCTCCCAGCAGGGTTCCCTGCAGCCCGAGCCCATGGAGGTGATTGCATACTGCAGAGGCTGATGTGGCTTCCAAGGGCATCCCTAAGGCAATGAAGCCCTGGGCAAGCTGCTTGAGGAGAATCACAGAATCACAGAACAGGTTGGAAAAGACCTCTTGTCAACCACCTTGATAACTAGACCATGTCACTAAGTGCCACATCCTGTGTTTTCTTAAACACCTCCAGGGACAATGACTCCACAATCTCCCTGGGCAGTCCACTCCAATATTTTTGATATTCCAATACTTTTTCTGTTAAGAAGTTCCTCCTAATGTCCAACCTGAACCTCCTCTAGCACATCTTGAGACTTTGTCTTCTCATCCTGTTGCTTGTTGCCTGGTAGGAGAGGCCAAACCCTATCTGGCTACAACCTCCTTTCAGGTAGTTATAGAGAGTGATAAGGTCACCCTTGAGCCTTCTCTTCTCCAGGCTAAAAGAAGAAGGGGAAGCCTGGGCGAGAGCAGCTTGCCCTCCATTAGAAAAAATAGTGAAATGGGTGGCTAAAGCCCAAAAGCTGGGGAGGCTTAAACTTGGGGGTTTTTAATTTGTTGGCAGTGCAAGGGAAATCAAGGCATCCCTCTTGCCTGTGCACTTCTAAACTGCAAATCTGCCACCCACATCCTCTCCTTGTTTACCCCCCAGCCCCCCACTCCCCTGTATTGTGGTGGTGGGCAGAAGCAGGGACAGTTTTTAAGAAGATGAAAGCACTTGGCCTTTGCTGGCAAGGAGGGAGGGATGACAGGAAAGGTCAGCACTGAATTCATGGTGTGCAGAGCTCTGGCTGGCATGCTTGCCATGAGTACATGCTGTTTTGCACTAAGCAGTCCTCCTCATTCTGCCAGCTTTTTTAGGCTGAGGTACAGGTGAAACGGGACAGGTGAAATGAGGGTATACTCTTTGAGGTGGTTTTGTAATAATTAAATTTTCATTTACATGGAGCCTTTCAACTAAGGCTCCTTTTCTAGGTTGATTCTTCTGCATTTCACAATCGGAGGGGTTGAAGGATAACCAAGACAAGCACAGTGTGAGAACAAAGAGTTGAAGAACCCAGGTTTTCCCATTCCAAGACCTTGGAACAGTTGCCTTCAACCTCCTACTAGTTTAGGTAAAAGTTACTGGCAGAGAGTTGCTCCATAATTCATGAATGTTTTACAAAGCATGTCTGGTGGGAGGGAAATGGAAGCAGGGAAGAAGACAAAGGTAGTAAAAGAGCTGCAGTTAAGAAGATGGAAATAGTCCTGCAGCCACCTGTAAGTTGCTAACAGAAGGTGATAGAAATATTCTATTGCCACATTACATTTTTGATAGAGCTATCCTTTCTGCAGTACTTAATTAAGCTTCTGTCAGCATTTCTATTGCATCCACCTTTCCAGCTTCTATATTTTTGTTGTGAAACATTTCTGCCTGCACCACTTGCTTTTACAGGACCAAAAGCCAGGTCAATGAAAGGTGCAGTGACATTTATGCCTTTTTGGCCTGCAGACTGAGTTCTTCCATCCAGGCATGTATATGTCTTCTTCCTGCTATGGAATAAAAAAAGCATGGCAAAAGAAGTTCTTTGGTATTAAGTGTTGATTGCTTATGAATAGAGGTCTGGCCACACAGGTTCCCAGCAGCTGGATCCTGGAGCTGCCCTCATTTTTAGCTCTGTGAACCTCTGGTGCCAGGCAGCCTCCAAAGAAGCCTTCTGAGCTTGTGTAGACAGTGACTTCTCCAAATAATTTACAGGAATGGGCAGGTAGAGTGTAGCTGGTCCTCTACACAGTGTGAGCAATTGCAGTTGGCTCTCAGCAGCCGTGGGAAGATAGGAAATGTTTGCCTGTGTGTGGTTTCAATCTTTCCATCCAGCACTAGGAGGAGCAGAGCAAAACCAGCTTTAAATTAGTCATGTTTTTCTGGTGCTGGGCATGAATTCATGGCATTGGTCTAATTGTTAATTGTGTCCCAAAGGGAAGTTTTATTAGCCCAAAATTGCCAACACGTTGAGATAGCGCTATCATGCATCTCTCTCACCAGACGGGCAGATGGGAGAGCAGCCCATTATTCACCAAAATCCAAGGAAATTAAAACAACGGTGCACAAGAAGGTGACACTTCTAAAAAGAGCTGAATTTCAGATACCAGTGATACCTTTGCAGCAATGAACCCTAGGAGATGACAGCCTTCCCTCCTGACCCCTACACTGCCACAGTGCCTCCCTTCTCCCTGCTTCACATCACCGTGCAAGCACCCTCTTGTCTTCTGCATGCCCACCTCTTACAACATCCATGCCCGTGCCTCAGTCACCCCACCATCCAAACATTTCATCTCATACTCCTTCCTATCCTACACACCAGCATGCTTGCCTCTCCCCCTCCCCTGCAGCTTTCCCGTTCCTTCCAGGTCTGGCATAACTCAGCATTTTCAGAGTCAGGCTCTGCAGCCACATCTGGCCATCCCAGAGCTGGAAACAGGAATGACAGGACAGGGTAAAGCCATCATGGCAAAGCAGAGACTCAGGTTTGAGACAAGTAGGAACTCTTGGTTGCGACTGTCATTTAGAAGGGAGTGGTGCCACTTTCCGCCTGCATCCCCCATTTTTCTTTGTTGGATGCCCCCTACGGCGATTTTGGTGGTACTCAAAGTCCTGCTGAAAGGGAGTTGTTTATTGCTGCTGCAGGCTTCCCTCCAGCAGAGACCTGACACTGCTGACCCTTGCTCTAGTGTGTGTGCGCTAAATTAACTCCCATTCCCTTGCTTTAGGTCTTCTCTCCCAAGGGAGCAAGGGCTTTGAAGAGTAATCCTGTCAACCTGTCACCCCAAGTCCCGGAAACTCGCTGTTGCTATGGTTACTGTGCCCAATTCAACTGGTAGCTCTGGCACTCACATTGCAGCCAGGCAAGAACATCAGTGCCCCCCCTCTCCTCCCGAGCCCCTCTCCCTGTGTATATCCAGCTGCAGCATCAGCTCTGCAAGAAAGAAGTTTCTGCTCCAAATCTTGTATTTTTCTTTACTGACTTTTGGCTGAATGTGTTGACTGTTGGTGCTGCTGACACAGGTCAAAACTAGTTTTCACGGATCAAATGGAAGTGCTGGAGAAGTGAATGGGAGTGACATAAGAGGTTTTTAGACTCCTTGCATGATCTGTTAGCAGTACTATGACTGTAAATGCGTTTCCTAGGAGCTGAACACTAACATTCATGTCTACACATCCCAGAGGTCCAGATACCCAGATAAGAAGTTAGGTGTGGGTGCTCTCTAAGCACACCAGCCCCCAGGTTCTGCCATGCAGATGCTGTGTGCCTTCGTGCTGGAGCCATTGCTGCAGCAGAAGAACACAAACATCACACATTGACATGCATTTGTAGTGATATCCAGGTCACCAAGATGATTCTCTCTTCAAGCTGGCCAAGGACAAGGATAATTTTTACACTGAAGTCTTTACTGTAAGCAGAATGCCCCAGCTGCAATGCCTCTGCTGTAGCATAGGTTTCAGGTCTCATCTTTTGAAAGTAATGTATAGCTATGAATAAGCAAGACTAGCACTGCAGCATAGTAACAGCAGCAATGCAGATAGATTTCTGTTCTGGATGGCTCCAAGCAATGCAGGTAGTACTTGCATTTACCTGATTAGACTTCAGCTCATCTCCAAAACCAGACCTGAGTCATGACTGTGTAAAAGGCTAACCTGTGAACACACATACAAACTGCTGACAGGCAAAGCTACTTCACATTCTGTCAGCTCTCTAATTCAGGGGGGAACAGGCAGATTGGCTATTTTATCATCTGGTTTCCTTTCCAATCAATTCTACCTCTTTTATCTTTTTATGCAAGCCTCCCTCCGAGCTAAGGCTCTTACAGAGAGCAGCTTCTTCCATAGGTATCCCTTCCTCCATTCCCAAAGCACAGGCTGTCCTGTGCACTGAAGGACACTGAAAGACCCTACAGGAAGAATGACACCAGGTCATGTTAATTAATGGTTTTCTCATAATAGATGCAAAAGGCTGATTTGCCATGGCATGGTGTAGAAAATTCTGGTTTGATTTGCAGTCACCTTTGATCTTAATCACTGGAAAGTGGCAAGATGTCAGTATGTATAACAGTGCACCTCATACGCAAAATATCACAAAAAGTCAGTAACATGTTATTGGCAGGACAGACTCTGTCAGTATTGCCAAATCTAGAGGAGACAATGGCCACAGAAGTGTGTCAGCTACTGACACTGTCCCACCAAGGTGACAATTTCACCATACCTGGGCTGCTTACTTATACTAGTGATCATTCCTCAGTATCACAGTACGGTTTGCACCAGACATCACGGAGTAAAACAATGCTTTTCTTTTTGCTGGCCTTTTTTTAACCAAGCTCTCTGTAGTTTGCCAAAATAGTTTTCTTCTGTCCTACCGTGCTTTTCTCACAACTGGGCTGAGGAATAATCATACAAAAACTCGCTCTGGTTTCCTGTTGTCAGAATCCACACAGTCCATCAAGGAACAGCCTGACTAGCTGTTTTTCCTGTGCAATTTTACAACTTCAGTGTTCTAAAAGTAGCATTCAAACCATGCTTTGTGTTTTACAGTAACATATAGAAGTCCCTGCTCCAAAGAGTTTACAGTCTGAGACCTACTTTCAGTTTTCTGTGCTAATAAGATGCAGATTGAGAAAAATGTGTGTGTACTATTCATTCTTGATAGGAAGCATAGGATAGAGAACTACTCCCAGACCTTCTCTTCCACCATGCAAACTATTTAAAAGTATGCTCTTTCAAGGGTAAAACCTGGCTTTTTGGCAATTAGAAACAATAATTTCTTCCTGACAAATTTCCTTGAACTGAATGTCATTGTGAAAATAAAATGAAACTTGAGCATGCCATGTAGCTGTTGGTAAGTACAGTTTGGAATAAAGCTAATAGTCCATTGATTTTAAAGCTACCAGCTATGAAAAGGTTTGATGACCATTGAACAGATGAGTTAAATTAAAAACAATGGATATTACATATCTAACATGGCGAACGCTGACTCCTGGAAAAGTGTCTCTTTTTTTCTCTCAGGTGATAAATTGTATTCACCTCACATCTTTCTGCTGTAGGACTTACTAGACACTTGCTGTCCCACGGTGATCAGCCACCTGAGCAAAAGTTAGACTTGGGGAAGCAGCCACTCTTCATACACAAACACTCCCCAGTCACAGAGTGATGAACTGTGAGGGAATGTTTAGCATGTGTGACAAGAGTGAAAAACTGCCAGGGATTTTTAATTGCCACAAGGCAGTCGAGACTTCGGCTGAGGTTTCATCATGGAGATCTTGGCAAAGTAGCCTGATTTGCCTACTTTAGATAATGACTAAGATTGATTGGTTTGAATATGAAACCTTATTCCAGAGAAGTCAGAGTATTTGGACATTGGACAATATGAAAATCAAATCCTATCATCAGTTGTCTCTTCCAGCATGTCACGGAATATCACGATAAAAGTAAACCACAGAAAAGAGGTGATACTCTGATTTTGCCAGAACAGAATTAGATACTGTACCTACTTTTCGTTAGGGAAATTTTTATTTTCTAAATAATCTACATGCATATCAGCATTTAACTTGAGCATTTTTGACTCCAAGCTGAGGGGTCATAAAGCAGCTAATTTTAAGATTCAAATTGATTTTGAAGTGCCATAAAAATACAATAATAAAATAGGAATGACCTCCACTGACACTGAAGGCATTTTTCTGTGAGATGCCTTATTTCGATCTTGCTCACAGTACTTGAAAACTGTATCATTCCTGTGGGTTTCAGAAGAGTCAAGACTTGTGGACCTTGCAGAGCTGACCAGTATAGCAGTGCAAAACCAGCTACCCCGTATAGATACAATGTTCTCTGAGTAGCCTTCAATTCATCTGCTTTTAAAGAAGAAAAATTATTCCAGGAGAAATAGTTTTCTTCCAAAATAGCACCCATCTGAAAGATTTATTCCAGATAATCTCAGTTATATGGGAAGAGAAGCTACCCAAGCACATGCCAGGTCAGCTATAGCAGTACCTTCCCATGCATACCCAGGCCTCTCTTTTGATTCATACTGCTCTAGCTGTGATAAAAATCCCTTGTGTTTACTTGTCACAAAACCAAACTCTGGGGACATGCCTCTCAATAAATAACTGTCTAAGCACTGAGATGCCAGGATGATGAGCTCTGTATGAACACCTCCACGGTCACTATTAATGACGGTGCTCTAAAGCAAGTGCAAACAGTCACACGCTCTTAATGCTTAAACCACAGCAAATGTGTTTAATCCCACACAATAGCTCCGTTATACTATGTCTTAAAGCTGTGGTCGGCCAGGGAAGTGGCGACCACTTCTCACATATATAACGTATACCAAACATATTCAGTTTGGCAGGAAGACAAGAAGCTGGAAGTGTCACACTGGAGCCTAGCCCCCTGACAGCATGAGACATGTGCTTGTAAGCTGTCTCAAGGAGGATATTTGATTGCCCTCTTTCTTCTTCTGCCTCTCTCCCAACAAAAGTGGAGTGACCTCACCCATGACCTGGCAAGTGCTGAAATTCCCCAAACACATTTTTCTGTTGTGCCCCAACGCTGAACAAAAGGAAACGAAGCAGCCTCGATATACTTGAAGTATGGAATGAAAATAATAGCTAGTTCTTGCTTGTCCTGCAAACGCCTATCTTTACCTCCTCCCCAGCATGGTTTGCACTGCCTCCCACGCTTATCTGCTGTATTGTCAGCAGCTCTTTCGGATTTATACACTTATTTATTTATTTATGCCTTTATTTATTTATTTGGAGAAGGACAGAGTGGGAGTCAGGCGGGGGAAGAGGGGGGGTCTATGTAATTGCAGTTTACACTGCGTTCCCACGCTACTATTGTTTGTGGCTTTGTTTCCTATTCCCATCACGTGTGCTAATTAGTTGGAGCCGCTGGCTAGCTGGGAGGCGTGTGTCTGGAGTAAAAGCAGAAAGATCACTTCCTGGAGGGATCCAGGCAATCTGAACAATTCTTTGCTTTACTTTCAGCCTTCTCCCTCCCCCTGGCTTTACCACTCAGGGAAGAGAGAAGAAGTGCTGATTGTCAAACACTAGCCATTGGAGAGGCACAGATTTTCTCTTCTGAAAAGGAGCTACTCATAGAGTCAAAGAAAATTGGGCTGGAAAGAACATCTCATCTGTGTTTAACAAACCTGATTTTTTTTTCTTCACAAATCCCCCATGTCTTTCTGTTGTGGCTAAGAAGGTAAAAGCAGCACTTTTAAAAAATCCTCAGGTTATTTTAGCCTGCCCTTAGGAAGTGAGTCAGTTTTTTATGGCAGGGCTAAAGTTAGATCATGCCATGGCTTGCAAAACAAAATGAGACCCAGAGAGAGAGAGAAAATTGCCTGAGTCATGGCATTTGCTTATTAGTGCAGGCGTCAGACAGCAAGGCCAAGTCACATGGCAAGACCAAGTACCTGTGAATGGATCAAGTTTTAAACTCAACATTGGATTTGGTTTCGTTTGTTGTTGTTTTCTTCCCTTTTAGATCTCCAGTTAAATCCTCCTGCCCATAGCCCTGGTGCTTTTCAAATGCTGAGCTCACTAGACCCTCCTCAGATTGTGCAGGCAGCATGTAGCCCACACAGGCACCGAGCCGGAGCTGTGGGAGTTGTCAGGGTCCCACCGACCCCTGATGTCACATCAGCAGCCTTGGCTGAAACCCATCTTCTCATCCAGCCAGTAAGCCCTGGGGCCATGCTTCTTGGGCATTAATAGCCCTTGTCCTGCTAGTCTAGAGTGACCCTCTACGTTCTCCAGTTTCACATGCTCAGGAAAATAGTGGGGGGCTGAGAGCGTGCGAGCAAGAGCCAGTGGCACAGCTGCAGCAGGCAGGGGAGGGGGCTCGGGCAGCCAGGGACCCTCCGTAAGGAGAACTGGAGCTGCGGCTCTTCTCATTTCAACCATGGGCTTGAGTGCCCTAATGCCTGTGCTATTGTGGTCAGGCTCAGCAAAGTGTGTTCAGGAGGAAGCAGGTCCTAACCTCTTACATGGAAGTGGGGCCGCCAAGTGCTCACCCAGAAACAGGAGAGAGTCTAAGTCTGTGTTCAGGCACAAGCTTGTGAAAGCAGAGGTTTGCTGCTAATAACCATAGTCAGGCTCAGTGCAAGCATGGCCTGTGCATTCCTGTACAACTCCAGTACTTCTCTAAGGAGAAGCCCAAAAAAATAGCTAGAAAGAAGAAATTTAAACAGAAGAAATCTGTTCTGCTGTTGTGGAATTGCAGCTAGGCAAAAATGTAAATTTCCATCCTCCAGGAAATTCCGATATTTCTACACTTTTATTTTATTTTTACTTGGGTTACAGAGAATTGAAGTATCTTAAGACTGTTTGTTTTGGGGTTTTACTGTCCTTTCTGTGGGCAAAACAAGTCCTATGTTTCAGAAACAGTGAAACACTTCCCTGTGAGTCAGCTCAGCTTTAAAGGGTATCTCTTTAAGTTCCACTTTAATACTTGGATGTTGTCATTTATGTCATTCCCCAATCCTGTTCTTTATTAGAGACTGGGCCCCTTTTCTGGGTTACCTGTTTGATGATACCCTCTTCAGCTCCGGGCACAAGAGAATATTTTGAATTACTGAAAGTACGGACTGCCTGACTGGTCCAGAGAAAAGCCGGATAACTTTCCTGCCATGGAAAAAAGTGTTTTACAGAGTCACTGTGCAAGGCTTCAGAGCTAGTGTCCTCATACCATCATGCACATCCTACTTTTTGCTCATCCTACTTTTTACTTTTGTAAACGCTTTTGCCGTTTACAAACACTTCACATACATGCAGTAGCTCCAATACCTTTGGTAGGTAAATTGGGAAAATATTTGCAGACTAGTTTTCAATGAGACAAGGAGCTAGAATTTCAGGAGAGATGATCAAGCAGCTGGTGACCCAGCCCTCTGCAGATGAGTAGGCACTTCTAGTGCTCCAGTGGGTCAGAAGGCACAGTCTGCCTTGGAGTCAGGTTCACCCACTCTCTGTGAATGTGAAGAAGCTTAACGAGGGGAAGACCTGCAGAGTCCACCCTCACCATAGCCTGCTTTATTCAAGAAACAGGTGGCCAGCAAGGAAGGTACCATATAGAAATATGGAGGGCATTTGCATGTGCATCATTAACTTCATTATTTCCATTAAATAACCCCTGACTTGGCCCCAGGTTTATATCTTTGCAAATAGTCCTGGGCAGTGTTTTGTCAGATCTTCCTTTTCGTGGTGGAAAGCATCCCTTTCCTTGTGAATGCCTACAGTATTACTGAGGGGAAAACTGGGCTTTAATGTAGCACTGACAATTGGTAGATTCTGTAGTTTTTTGCACCTGTAGTCTTCCACTGAGTGTAAACATTATAATTTGTTTTTATTTATTTTTTTATAATACAACTCATAAACTATT
This sequence comes from Pseudopipra pipra, assembly GCF_036250125.1. NCBI lineage: Eukaryota > Metazoa > Chordata > Aves > Passeriformes > Pipridae > Pseudopipra > Pseudopipra pipra. The sequence continues at coordinate 29,520,258 of NC_087549.1, read as the reverse complement.
TCAGCCACTGACCTCCCACAGAGATCGCTAATCAGGCAGAATTGCACTGCAGGGAGTGGTGAGTGCTGTGTTAATATATCTTTTAAGGATATGTGAGGACCACCAGCATCTTTGCACAAGTAACCTAAACCAAAGAAAAAATATTCCAGCAAAGCAACTGTGTGCACCATAACAATTACAAAGCTTCATCAGATCTCAATGTAGTTAATTATTTTTTAGTTCTTGCAACCTATTATTTATATTTAGAAATTAAAAAGCTCCAACAAGGACAAAAAAAACCCCAGCCCATCAGTGAGTCATTCAAAAGCTCTCTTCTTTTTCCTGTTTTCTCACTGAAAATGGAAAGCAGCTCATGACTTCTGTCCTGATATGCAAAGCCTATTTGAGACTGGTTTAGCTGCCTGAGGCAGCTTTACTCAGACTTCATGGCCACAGTTGTCTACAACAGCCACTGCAATGGAACAACAAAGCTCCACCTAAAGAGAGGTTTCTGGGTGCATTTGTCACGATAATTGCAAAAAGGTCTGTGAAGATGCCCACCCCACTTGGGACTACAAATTAAGCGAATGACCTCATTTCAACTTTCTTTCTGTGTGTGTTCTGGTACAGTATACTTGGTCGCATACAAAAATTTTAAAAATGGTGCTCTCCCATGGGCAACAGAATTAATCAAACCTTGTTTCCTATGGAGTGATGCTCTACATGTGACACTGGTCCAACATCTGTACCTGCCAGTTTGTTCCATGGTGCCTCTACCTGCACCCACTGGTTGGCACATGGGCAGGAAGCAGACTATTGGGCATGAAGGCCTGGGCATGCTGACTATCCAGATCTACTCCTCTAGCACAGCCAATGGAGGATGACCAATTTAAGCCTCTTTTCTTCATCGGGTTTGCATAAAACCTGTAGGATCTTCATTAGTTTGAAGCTGCCATCTGTCAAAAGTGGTGGGTGCTAGCCAACAGGCTTCAGCATTTTTGAGTGGGGAGTGCCTGATCAATAGACACATAAACAGCAAACCAGATAAATGATATGGTTGCCAAAGCCTGGGTTGCCAAAGGAAATCCATTTAAAAAGAGCCTATTTCAAGTACTAAAAGGTTTCCCCATGAATTATGAGGAAGAAATTATTTCATTCCTTAAAGGTAGTAGTAGCAATGGTATTGCTGTAGACCTGATGGTCTAAATAAATGAGATGCAGCTGGTTTTTTGGAGCAGTGAATATCTTTAGATGTAAGGTTTGTGTACCCAGTTTATCCACTTTTTCAGTTTTATCGCCTGGTCTAGTAAAAGGTACTTGTTTTTTTTTTCAAACTTTGCCTCTCTTAAGGATTTGGAAGACACTTAGACACTGGAGTAATGGGCCTCAGAGTAAGTGCACAGATGAGATAATTAATCAGTCACTTGTAGATTGTTTCTGAGATAGAAGAGCTTTCATGCACTCTCTTAGAGAGTTCTCAGGTTTGTGCTGACTGAAAATGGGGGGATGGTTTTAGTACTGCATTTACAGCTACAGGAATGTAGAGTCCACCTTTAACTTGAAAATATTTGCATAAAGCATTCAGGTCATATAAAGGAAACTGATTACTTTATACCAGCTGGATTACAGAAAGCCAATATTGACTTCAGGTTTTGGTTGTCAGCAAGATTTATTTTACTCAAGGTAAATATCGACTGTGGCACCACCAAGGCCAGTACTTACTTTGGAGGAATATCAATCTTATGGCTCAAAAAATGGAAGTCGATATGTTCATTGTTATACTTTCTCATAAATGGCGGGGGGGGGGGGCTTTGGCTAATGGCAAACATATATATATATATATGCACACATAATTTAAGACAGTAGTTCTGATGCAGTGAAAAAAAAGAAAATATGGAAAGACAGTTATTACTTTGGACCAGTAAAAGACAGAAGCTGCTGGAAGGAACCACACATTTGGAATATTATAACTCCCAGGGACACCCTCCCTGCAGATACAGGTTGTTGACCTCTTGAAAAGCAAACAGCAAGAAATGTAAGTGGTAGCTGCCATCAGGAATAGTATAACATATGGAACAAGAATTTCTGTTCCCAGCCTCCTTTGAACTGTCAGTTGATTTTGTCTTAATACTCTGTAAGCCCAACAAAATTCAACACGCCTGCTCTGTCATGGGGTAAGTTTAGAAAGTCATTGAAACTGTGCTTATTGGAGTCTTTGTCACTTATGGCTCTGTAAAGAAACACAGTTCTAAACTTAAATCAAGAGGAAGACAGAGAGTCTGCTTGGGTTTGAGGCCACCAAAAAGTAAAATGCTCTGTGTTGCTTTTCACTCTGTTGATGAAACTGTGGAGGAGGGCATTAAATCCATAACTGTTACCTTATCCATAAAATCTCTTGGCACATGCACATACGCTATGTTCCTTGAGACAACATACAGTATTTTTCCAGTTTAAGTGCAACAAGATTATAAAAATAGCCACTTTCCTGGTAATGCCAGAGATGGTTCTATTAATTACAGAGACAGACAAACAGTCCTCAGGATATCATGGAGCTGGAAGAAGAGGAGTGCTCCCCAGCACAGAGCCTAGATGTAACAGTGTGCAGGTAGTACTAACCACCTGTGAAGAACCAGGACAAGTCTACCAAGGACTATGGCTGGTTTCCCAGAGGCCTCATTCATGCCACCACATCGGTGCTGGTAGCAGGGCAAGTCTGACACAGGCCAGCTAAAATACACCTTCTTAGGTAAGAAGCTCACAGACTGATTCCTAGCCAGGTACAATTTGCAGCTGCTGGAGCTGAGACCTTCCTGAACTAGAGCTCATCCCCTTCCAGGTGACACAGGTGTTGATGAAGCCAGAACTGGGTCTCTAATGTGGAAATGTAGCCTTGACATGGACACGTCTTACAAGTGGTGTCGAAGATTACCTGTGAAGAGGATATACCAGCAAAAGAAAGCTGCACAGTGCTGGACTGCTTCTCACCTGCCAGCTGCATCAGGAGGCACAAGCAGCAGTGGGGTCACTTGCCAAGCCCACAAACGTGACAGGAGTCAGGTCTCTGCAGCAGGCCATTCGCTATCTCAAGAAAATCCTCAGCCGGTGGCCTACAGCTGGATTTGCCATCATCTTTTCTTGACAGCGATAACATTTGCCTTTCAAAAGCTCTACGGACTTAACAGCTGTTGTGGCAATTGCTGCAAAGATCCAAGCTGAGCTTGCTAGAAACACCAGCGTCCTTTCTTCATTTGTTGGTTATATTTGTATGTGGTAGCCCTCCAAAATGTAGACAGCAAGGCTGAGAAAACTCATGCTGTCTTTCTGTGCCTATCCACTTCATCTGTTTAGCTGTGCTTGTGGCAGTGCCAAGCACCCAACATTGGTGGGTTCCTATCTAGAAACTTTGTTGGGACTAGTGCTATGCCTGAGCAATGCCAGCTCTTCAGACAGCTTTCAGGGGACTCAAATAGTATAGAGGAGTTGCCCAAGTCATCCAACAGAAGTGGTAGCTTAGGTCACTTGCAATAAGTGACTCTCTAAATATCAGCCTGTTATGAAATGATTTAATGAGATTAAGTTACTGTATGTTAACAAGATGACATTGGGGTAATATGATTGCTTCTGACCAGGCAACACATTGCTATTTTAATAATTTTTCTTATTCTTATATTTTTATGGTTTGGTTTAGAAAGTGGAAGAAATTTTGGCTATGGAATTTTATGTTTTTAAGTAATAGATGTGAATTTTTTCTCTCAATTCGCATGAAAATAATTCAGTCCTGACTCATGCAAATGCCAAAGGAAACACAATGGGTTTGGAATAAGATACTTCCCCTGCATGACTGCCTCAGAATATTGCAGGAGGGAATCCTAGAAAGTAATGAACAGCAGTCATTTCATACGGCATCTACAAGGCATAGGGTTGTTTAGTTGTGACGCAGAGGCATGTGGTCCTCAAGATGAAAAACTGTCACATGCTGAAAGTTCGTCTGAGAACAGCTCATCTCATGAAAAGTGTTTGCTCTCAGATTGGCAAGAGGTTGAGTTTCAGCTCAGACAGTTGCTTGCATGTGTGTTCATCTTGATTGGCTGTAACTTATGCATCTCACCTTTTTTTCCATGTGGCCTTTTTCCTTTCACACAAAGTGGTGCTTCCAAGGGTGGGACACATCCAACCCCTTCCCACATGTCAGGCCTTCAGCCTCAGTCTTAAGGAAAACATGGGTTTTCCTGGTGGGCTCGTGCAAGGAGTAACCAGGCAATAATTGGGTCTCCTGAGAGGGTTTAACATGAAGAGATGAGGTTTGTGGCTTTCGTCAAGGCAAGGAGCCGAGGGAGGAAATGAAGGGGAACTCAGGAGGAATTCTCCTTAGCTTCCACCTCCTCTTCCAAGAAAGGCATAATGATGCATTTTGGAAGAGATATTTGTTTCTGTTCCTGCCATTCAAATGTATTTCATTCCCTGTGTTTGTGTAGTTTCTCTGGCTTCTTTGGCTTTAGTGAAATCCCTTTTCTTGTTCAGATTCGTAACATTTTTTATAACTGGCCGTGTGAGAGGTCTGGAACGCTGTCCGCCTCTTTGGGAAATAATTACTGTTTGTGTGGTCTAATAAATGGTCCCAGAGGGTTCAACATGAAATAGCCAGGGTCTACAGGAAAGAAAACTATGTGGAAACTCGTGCAGCCCCACTAATCTGAAAGGAACAAAACAAAGTTGTACCCTGGGGTAAGAACCAGTAGCAACTCGCTTAATTGCTACCATGTCAGCGTGTGAAACTACTACCTCCGCACAAGCTAATGCGAACCTGATGCGGTCAGATTTCTGATTAAGACCAGCTAAATATCACTTCAAACGAGCAGATAATCCCCGCAACAGATCTGCTGTGCAGCCAGGGCTGTGTTTGTTATCTGAGCCTGGTGAGGTGGCCAGTGCTGGGGGACACGGATGCCCCAGGGTGGACACCTTTAATGTATGATAGGTATAAATAGGGTGGCTGGTGCCTCTGAAGCCATGTCCCTCCCTCACCCACCTCACTTATCCTTCCCATAGATGAGAAACTCAGCCGGAGGGTGATAAGAGCAGAAGGCAAAGTCCCCTTGATTAGACCACAAACAACCCTCTGCATTTCAATCCTGTTTCCTTCCTTCCCCTAAGGTGTGCTTCAACGAGGGCACTTGGTCTCCAAAGTCCAGTAGTCTCCACCATGACCACATGAGGAGGGACTGCAAATGCACGGGAGGAGACCACGTGCCGATCTGCTGCCCCAGATTTGGGCGCAGAAAGTCATAACTCAAAATCCTGCTTTGTTCCAGCTGCACAGGCCCCAGCAGGGCCAGCCAGCCCATCCAGAGGCAGTGATGCCATGGCCAACTTGATGCCTGTCTCCCGTTCATCAGGAGACAACATTCCCATGATGACTCTTCCTGAGATCTCTGCCCCAGGCCGGGCCATATGATGGCTTCACGTTCCTTGGCTTGAATTGCGAGAGCAGCTCATGAGCAGCTCCAGGAGCAAAGTCCTGACCCCAGTGTCCTGGCTGCAGTCCTGGAGCACTGCTCCCGGTGTGTGCACAGACGTGATCATGCTGTCCGGCCCTGCAGTGCCTGCCCAGGCACACATGAAGCCTGCGGTAAAGCCAGGAATAAAACTTGCCAGAAAGACCTCCTGGCAGTCCTGCACCTGCTTTAATCACTAGATTGCACTTCCTTTGCTTCACCCATTACACAAGATTTCTCCTTTTGGTATTTTCAGTGGGACACTCTCCAGTTTCCAGTGGGTTTTGGACATGGTAAATAATAAACCTGCTGTTTGTTTCTTTTAGATGTACGTGAATGCTTTCAGATACAAATTCCTGTTGTCTTTTTTTTTTAATAGGAATCAAAATTCAAAAGTGTGGAAAGTTTTTTATAATGTTTTCAATGCTCACGTAAAATCTTTCTTCTTGTAATTAAATCCATAGAAAAATTTATGAGACAGTGACACAGTAGCTCCCATCTTACACAGTGCAGACACTGAAGGAGAGCTCCCACAGGTACTTGGTGGTGCACCAGGTAACTTTTGGTACATGACAGAGGTGTCCTCATTCATCGCCAGTGCAGATGCTATGAAGACATTGGGTAAGGTGCAACAATGTGTTTTCTGTGCATTCTGTGCACTTCTGTTTTATGTGCGTTCTGCATACACTGTATCTTTGAAAGAGAACTATTATTGTTTTATCTGAAAATACTGAGACTTTCATTATTAGCTTTCATACAAGGAAACTCTGTTTTTGAAGGGAGTACCAAGCAGGTTGTTAGGAGGAAAGCGACAATGAAAGAAGAGAGAACAGCTATCTGAGGTTGATCAGAGAAGCTTTAAGTAGATGAGGGCAAAAGTACCCAGCTTTTTCAGGTCTGTCAGGGTCCTGTGTGTACACCCAAAACAACACCCCTTGTTTGGGTGGGACATGCAGATAGAAAAACAGGGCATTTATCTTCTGTGACCAGACAACATACTGAACAACTTGTAGATAACACATGTTGAGGACTACAGGCCATTGTGTTGTTGTCAGCAGCAGAGGAGCTGGCCCACACTTACAGCTACCCTATAGATGGTCTCTGAAGGTCAAGGCACGTTAAACAGCTCATGGAGTGTGAATTTGCAAATGTCACAGGATCATGGAATCATGGAATCACAGAATGGTGTGAGTTGGAAGGGATCTTAAAGATACCTATTTTCAACCTCTGTCATGGGCAGAGAACCTTCCACTTAGACCAAGTTGCTCAGAGCTCCATTCAACCTGGTCTTGATCACTTCCAAGGGTGGGGCATCCACAGGTTCTCTGAACAACCTGTTCCAGTGCCTCATCATCCTTGGTAAGGTGTTTCATTGATAACCTCCTCCCCACCGTTACTCTTTCCTCCCCACCATCCACTTCCCTCCATCAGGAGCCTACCAGCTCTGACAGGCACACCATCCTATTTCTGCAGCATCTCTATTTGCCCATCCAGGAAACAACATCCTGCTCTGAAACCCTATAATGCACACTGGCTAATCTCACTCACCCAGCAAGACAGCGCCGATAACAGAGTAGACATCAAAGGGCAGAATCCCCTGATTTGCACTGTCTGGCCATAAATTAACTGAACTCTACCCCCAGCACCCCTTCCCTATGACCTCTGAGGTGCTATATTTACCAGGGCACTCTGTGTGCTAAGTCAACGTGGAAATTGGGTTAGTCATACTTTCCTGGAAGTGTGATCTTGCCCTGCTTGGCTGCAAACCATGAGCTTCCCCAGCACCACAAGCACTTTCAAAACTGAATGCTTTTCCAGTGGAAAGCCTTCCTGCTCCATTGTGAAGCAGGATCGAAACGATTTGCATTGGGAGCCAGCAGGAATTCAGGTTGAAAAAAAAAAAGAAAAGAAAGGGGTGTGCTGAGGTGGCTGTATCAATGTGTTTCACACGGAGGTTTTCTTTCAGCTCAGAAAGGGATCAGTGGTTATGTGAGATAGGAGAGTCCTGCTGAGAAATCACAGTTGTGGATTGTTCCCTGGGTGAACTGTTGCATCTCTCATGAAAACTGGAGCAGCCCCAACACAAAACGTAATCCTTGATCCTTAACATGTTGTGAGAATGAAAAGAGAAATTATATTGCAAACAGGCAGTAAACAAGGAGAAAAGTTACCTCTTCCACATAAATGAAGTACTAGGATCTCATCAAGACACAATAAATTCAACTTATCTGGAGGACAACATCATCCTATTTCTTGATATTCCAATTTGATGGGTCTTTCTGAAGTTAAAAGGATAAGTTTTGGAGGACCTCTGACACTAAGCAGACTCCAAACTGAATTCTTAAAAATGTTGGCAAGTTCATAATCTAGGAAGACTCGTAACAATTTCTTTAATAGCAATTTTATTTAAATTATGTTTTGGAGTAAATTAATTAAAACATCAAAACTGAATTGTATTTCAATGACTTTGATACAGCATACTCATTTCAAACTTCCAGTAAATTAAAGCACTTCTCTCTCCAAAATCCTCTCCAGGAAAGAGTTCTGCCTCGAGGAATTGTTGTTTGTTGCTCCACAAAGGCTCCACAGAAAGATCCTGATGGCCAGAATTTCTGGTTTTACACTGATTCAGTCCTGATAGCACTGGAATTTCAAAGCTATTTCTGTTGTAAGCCTTGACCATTTTCTGCAGAACTTCAAATGGATCCCATGCTGCTTCCTGCCTTGACATGCTGCATCAGCACCTTCTCACCCAAAGGCCAAAACCTGCCAAGATGTCTGAGGCTCCAATGCATCTGTAGCTCTGATTTTGTACCTTATTCAATGGTTACCTCTCATAAAGACCATGAAAAAGGCTCATAAAGCCATGAAAAGTTTTCAGACAATTAAACTTGCACAGTGTAAAAGCCTCATAGTCTTTGTTGTTTTGTACAAGAAAATGTCTTCTATAATGCTCTGCTGCCAAATGGCAGATTCTTCTAAAGAATTCATTTCTCTCTTTTTAGGACAACAAACTTCTTAGCAATATCTCCAAGGAGGTGGAAGCAATTCCTCTCTGCCCTGCAGCTCCTTCACAGGGATGAATTGACCACCACTGTAGGGTTACCCCAAGTGACAGCAGCAGGGACCAGAATCAGTGAGTTATACAAGGTGAGCTGTGACAAAACCCAAATCAATCAATAAGCTGGAGAAGCACCTCCTCTCCTTCTTGGGATCAAGGCTTTTGAGTAATGTAGCACTGAACAAGGTTTTCCAGTCCTATGGGGTCAACCTGAAAGAGTAATGTCTTCCCTTCTGGGAGTCCCAGGCTGAGCTGGGAGGCTGCAACAAGAAACCTCTACGTGCAAGAAGAAACATCTTCACCCAGTCAGTGCCAGTGGAGGAGGCCTGGCTGTTGGCCAAAGAGTGGGGCACCTGGATCCTATCACTAACACAGGCTGTGTCAGCTTCACCAGAAAGTTGGGTTGATCTCCTCCAGCAAGGTTAGGCCTGGAAAAATGACAAGATCAGTCAGTGATCTGGTTAATGAAAGCACAGCTGTGCCTGTGGCAGCTACTGGAGATTAAAGGCAGAGAATGAAGGGATGCTGCCCCACACATCTTTCCAGGTCCCATTTTATAAGGTAATAGAGTATGAATATCAAAATGTCAGGAATCTGGGGTCTGCTGTCTTCCAACAGCTGCTGGAACAATCCTTACACTCTTTATAGAAGTGAACAAACTCTAAACAACCAAGAAATCCATGTGGGAATGAGGCTTATAAGCAGTCAGGGCTCAAATCTCCCCTTATACAGAAACCTCTTACAGAAAGAGACATAAAGATCTGTCCATCGTCATGTGAAGAAGACCTTACCCAGCCTGTGAGCAAGGGGACTGAGAAGAAGATGCACTGGAGAGGACACTTTCCTTGCAGAGTCGGCCAGGCTCTGACATGAGATTTAATGTCCCGTGAAGCAAAGCAGTGTCAGGTTGTCTGTGAACCTGGAGTAGCAAACCTCTGTGTAAATCTCCGGACTTACTCTACCTGACCTATGTCTATACTCTTAAATAAACAGGCCAGGGCTTATGAGGCCAAGTGGCATGACACAGCTTATATACACACAGCTGAAGTTTCTTTCCCCTCAAAAGAGAGTGGTCTTATCCATTCTGCATGTCGGAAACTGGACTAAAACCATGCTGGAGAGCAACCAGACAACCTGGATAAGCATGGAAGAATGGCCAAGCCCACTGCCAGCCTCCCTGAAATCCTGGTGCCAAAGCACATCCTGCTGTGAACCAGATTTCCAAGGCTGGTCTGGCTGCCACTGATACAGATGAAGCAGTTGCTACTCAAAGTGTTTATCATCCCTCCATCCCACTCACTTCGGCAGTTCTGCCACAATAGCTGTGGGAATTATTTACCAAGGCCAGTCAGCCAAACCTGTCTGAGTTTGAATGATTTTGGTAGAAGGTTCTCCAAGCACCTGGGTCAGTCAGAGATGAAGATTAAGGACTGATTTTCTGATTAGCTCTGATGCCTGAAGGAGGTGAAATGACCTGAAGCTGGGGAACTCTCCCACTGACTGATGTGCAGGCAGGGAATGGTGGCCTCTGTGCACCTTTCACACTGAGCACAAGCCATTCACTGCTCGCTTCAGTTTGCAGCTCAGTATGACAAAATCTGACAGTGCCAGGGTTCTGCCTGTACTGGCAGCATTCTACAAGTGAAGAGGGTAGGCCTCCAATTTGGTTTATAAATCCCTGGGAAAAGCAGGAGAAAAAATGCTTCTGGTTTTTACATTGCAGGGCCACTCACTACAAATCATAGTACATCTGTACATCTTTTCGAGTTCAGGACCCACAGATTCATGAGCTTGACCACAGGCTCTCCCTGCTCCCAGCCACTCTGGTTTTCAGCCAAGCTGCACAGATCAGCCTTGCAAAGTCTCTAACACTTCAAGAGCAGCAAAGCATAGGTCTGATCCTGCCCATAGCTGGGGGCAAGCAGCCCTCTGGATCTGTGGAGTCTGTGGAGCCCCAGCTCCTATGTCAGGCATTGTCTCACTCTTTGGCTTGAGTTTTATTTGTGAGAATTAGCCTGGAGGTTGAGAAATTACAAATGGACTGCAGTAGAGTTTGGGCAGTAGAGTAATCAGAAAGAAGATTATGCAAAGCAAGAGACACTGGAAAATCCAATAAAAAGTACTGTTCTGAAAAGTGGGTTGCATAATAAAAATAACAATTTTTAAAAAATCAAAATAAAACAAAAACCTAGTCTGTGGATAGGAGTCTTTATGGTCATTTTCTGACCCTTGCTCACCCAGCCCTCGGGGAGCTGTGCAAACACAGGCGATTAAAAGGGAGACGAGGAGGCTCGCTCTTCCACAGCAGAGCAAAAGTCGCCGCAGCGGTTCCTCTTGTGGTGGGGTTGCATCGGGCGATAGAGGAGTGGCTGGCGAGGAGGGGTGGCAAGCAAAGAGGGCTAGCTGGCGAAGAAGAGTGGCTGGCAAGGAGGGGTGGTGGGCAGGAGGGGTGGCTGGAGAAGAGGGGTGGCTGTCGATGCGATGGCCCCACAGAAGCCCACGCATTGTGCGCGGCGCGGCGAGCCGGCGCTTTGGTGCCAGCCAAGAAAACAAATGCCTTCCCGCTGTCTCCTGGAAATGCTTCCACCGCTCCTGCTGGGCTCGTTCATTTCAAAGCCCGCTGACTTTTTGCCCTTTCTAATAGAGCTTAAAATGTTTCTGTTTTCCAGCCTCCCCCCGCCCCGGCCCTCGGCTCGGAGGCACTAATGCCGCAGGTCTGTGAGATGCCAGGGTAGTGTATGGCAAATCAAAAGGATTAGGGGGCGGTTGGTATCTGAGGGGGGCGGTGGACTTAAGATTCTTCCCCACAGCGGCAGTGAAACGCTATAAACCCACAAATCTTAAAAGGTATCAGCTAAACCCAGCAAAATCCCCTCTGGAGCCTGGCCGCTCCAGCTGCGGGGCTGCCATCCCGCCTTTCCCACCCCGGCCCCTTCCCTTTTTCCGGGAGTTTTTGGCCTCCCTCTTGGCCGCCGGGTGCGGGGAGCGGCGGGGCGGGCGGCGGGAGCGGCTCCCCGCCGGCGGTGCCCCGGGCCCGGCCCGCAGCTGCCCGCCCTCCCCGGCCGCCCTCCCGCCGCCGGCCGTGTGTGTGTTTAGGAGGTGCCGTTTCCCACAGCTCTGATCTAATGCAGCTGTAATTCAATCTCCGTGTGACCGGCACTCCGCCGGCGCTCTCCCACCCGCCGGCAGGCTCCTCTCTCCCAGGCTGTGTGTGTGTGTTACACATTTACACTGTCAATCTGACGGGCTCCCCTCAAACAACCCCTCTGTATAGATTTACAATGTCAATCAGGAGGGCTGCGGGGGCTGTCGGCGGCAACCGCTCCCCCCCGCCGCCTCCGCTGCCCCCACAGCACAGTCACCCTATACCTGCCACTCAGCCCCTGCAAAAGGACTTTTGTTTAATGGCATTTGTGTGCGGCCACAAAGAGCAAAGGCAGCTGAGGCAGATAAGGCTGAGAACCTGAAACAGATGTAAAAGAGATCAGATCGAGTTTTCTGCAGATCCTCAGCTCCTGTAGAGATTTATGACCCCTTTTAACCCCATTTTAAATAGGTTAAACCAGGCTTGTTTTATATGGACAAAATGAGACTGGCGCTTGTATAGAAATTTACCCAGAGGAATGGATCAGCCCCCCAGTTTTGCTCCGTTCTTTATCACTAAGCCAACCCCTTTGGCCACTGCATCGCTCATCATTTGAAAACTTTTCTGTGATCTCACTATAACTCACATCCTCCGAAAGATCACAAAGCTTCCAGTTGACCTTTAGCCCCTGAAGAGTCCTAATTTTGTGTTGGCAACTTACAGCTCAACAAGCGAGGCAAGGCAGGCGGACAATAGCAACAGCGGAGGACAGGGAGCACGGCACAACAATAAGCTGTCCTTGGAAGTGCTGGGCTGCGATTGTCATCCCAGACACAATCATGGGAGACTCGGTTGGGATCGTTTTCTTTTGGCAGACAGCTTTGAACTCTGCTCTTCTCTTCCTGCTTCTCTGTTAATTATAAGTTTCTGCTTCTTCCCAATGACAGATGAATCCACCTGGGGCGAGAAAAACCAAAGGGACAAATGCTGCTCAGTTGATGCTGCTGAGCCTCCACTGGCTTACACCAACTTGCTTACTCCAGATTTACACCAAAGGGACTGAACTGAGAGAAGAATATAGCTTAATAGGTCAGCCAGTAATTTGTACAAAAGGCTCAAACCAATTTTCCTTGCAGAAGGTTTGGCAAAGCACCATTATACTCACTACAGATAGCAGCTAAGCTTTACTGCTCATTTACTGCTGCAGAACAGCCTTCCTTCTCTTCCTCCTCCTCTTCTTGCAGGTGCCAACAGAACCAATTTCTAGAAGACCATGGGAGTAATTTTTTGAGGACTACAACAGAAGTAGAGCCCCCAGTGAGATCTACTCTGCATGTCACATTCTCACGCTGGGACACAAGCTGAGCTGGGGCAGGGCAGTGCTGGTCCCTGGGCTGTATTTTGGTAATCAACAGCCAGCATTGCTTGGACTGAACCTTCGGCTGGTGCCCTCCAGCTCCCCCACAGCCCAATGGAAGTGGTGGCAGCTCTACAACCCCCTTGCAACTCCAATACCATTGCCCTTAGCTGTGAGGTGACTGCATGATTTTTTTAAACAAGTGTCAGAATTTCACTGATATCAGAAGGGTTTTTTTCAAAAGTGCTTTTCCCACTGTTCTCCTAAAATGGAGACTCAAAACAAAGCAGCCCTAGGAACAGTACCATAAGAAGATCCGTGTCAATTGTTTTCATTTCATGGATATTACTGACTCATCACAATTTTCTCGTGCGCTGAGCTTTTGAAACCAGCTATAAGAGGTGAAACATATTTAATTTCTGTCATACAGGGCTTCTTCTCAATCCCTGCATTTTCTCTGGTTGGGAATGGAGGTAAAAGAGGGAAGTCCTCTAACAGTAAATCAAAGAGTCTTCCAATTTATGGCTGTGCCTCCACTCTCCCATGCGTGCACCTGTGTCCCCAAGCCTCTAACAACATCACCAGAGCTAAATAAAGCTTTGCTGTGCTCAAAGGAAAATAAGAAATGTGACCATCCAGCCCGGGAGGGAGCGAGAGAAAACTTCTAACTAGGGGTCATGTCTTGAACTGGTATTCATCAGGCACATGCTACAGGAAAGGGCTCCAGACAAGAAGAAAAAACAGAACACATGGATAAAATATAGACATGTCATAAAATAGAAATTGAAGTCTCTAAATTTTCCCTCTTTTGGGGTAGTATTTACTGCTGAACTCCCACCCAGCCCCTGTCTCACACCTGTGCAAACGACCACAGATGTCAGCTTTTCCCCCTACAATTTGCACATTCATGAGAAAATTCAACTTACACCGAGAGGGCAGAAAATCAAGTGTTTGCCACAGCTGCCAGTGTTGTGGGTTTGTGTCCATCAAACACTCAGGGTTGGGGAGAGGATGCTCTACACATGGGCAGCTGCTCCCCAAGAGGCAGCATGCCCACCTCAAAGCCCCACGTCTGGCAGCTGCTCTGAGGCTCGGACTCAGCCCAAGTCCCGGCCTCTCCTGTCCCTGCGTTGCTGGAGGAGTTGAAGTTCCTCTGGCTTTGGGCAGACAACTTCTTGCTTCTTCAGTGGGAGGCCAGCAGAGTTTACCTTAACTTCTACCCTTGCAATCTTCAGCCAGCAAATTAACTCCATCACCCTAAATGCACTAACTGAGCAGAGAGAGTTGGTTTTATTTAAAGGCAAAATAAAAAGCCTATAAAAAGGTTAAAAGCCTCATATAATTATCTTTTTTTTATTTTCAGTCCCGTGGTATTAATTAAAAAAAAAACTTTCCCCAGCTTGAGAATTTGATTCCTTCTGCCTGATATGGGGACGCAAATGAATCTCTCTTGAGAAAGGTCTCCAGAGTCCTTAATCACCATTTAGGGGCCCTGCTCTTTGAAGGGCCATAGAGGAACAAAGTGGTTTGGGGATTAGTGAATGGCTTTTATTTCTTCCCTAATGATGAGCAAAGTGCAACGAATGCCTAGGGCAGATGATAAATTGAGGCAGAAAATGTTGCACGAGTGCCCTTTGCTAAGCTAGAGGATCAGTGTCAACAATATAAAAAAATGCCTCTGTTTGCTCGTAAGAAATAGTGTTTGAATCGTTAAACACTAAAGACGGTATTGGCCATATTTAACCGCCTTGTACCTGCAGCCCCTTTGCAAACAACCCCTTTGAAGTGACTTCAAAGGGTCTGCGCACATAAGGAGACTCACTCCATTGGGAACTCGTGGGACTGTGGAGCAGAGCACAACCGTGAGGAGCTGATGCTGCCCAACGGCCTCATTCAGGGTTGGGACTGAAAAGGAAGGCCATCCAAGAGTCCCTTAGTCCAAAGAAGAGAAAGAAGAAAATACAGTGTGTTCCCTTTGACACTGTCCCACAAGCTACTTTGAGCTGGGGTTTCCTTCAGCCATGGGAAATAAAAAACAAAAACAAAAAACCAAAACAAAAACCCAAACAAAAACAAACAAACAAAAAATAAAACACAAAAAACAAAAAAGAAAAACAAAAACAAGTACAAACAAACAAAAACAAACAAAAAAACTCCCAAGCCCAAGATTAAGTAGAGTTCTGCTGCTCTGTAGGATGTTTCTGAAAGCATCTGTGGTGAGGGTGAGGAATCCAGGATTGAGCCAATGTCCCCAGAAGTCACTGGAGACACTCCCTGTTTTTGAAGACTGCCAGGCTTGAGTCAAAGTTAGCAGGCAGCACGAGTCAGAAAGTTCTGCTGGCAAAAAGATGCAGATCAGAAGCTGACTTAACAAAAAACAACCAAATCTGCAAAACAGACTGTAATATTTTGCCTTTTCTAAGGCTGAGATATAACTCTGTCTCAGAGTGCAGACAGGAATTAACTGACCCAATGATATGTATGGCAGGATTCATGGAAGCACCTTTTCTTCTTTCCTTCTTTATATAGACAACTTTCCCCTTTTTGCACAGACACCATATGAGTCATAGAATTCAGGCAGTCTCTGCTGTCCAGATAGACAAAGATGGCATCACGATGCTACAACTCATTGTTTTTTATAACTTGGAGGAATGACACGAGTTCCTTGGGTATATCTGGAGCTTAGATCACCTTCTTCAGAAACTAGTGAGATATGGACAGGAGGGTAATTTTATGTGACCATTTTACCTCCCTGTTCATTAAAGAGGAAGACTACAAAGACCAGATGTTCAAAAGTGTCGTGTTTTTATGTCTTGGGTTATACATTTCAGTGATATATGAGGTCCTTCTCCTACTTATTATGGCCATCTATAAGGTTCAAAAGCACTTTCTGAGGAAAGACAGACTATAGATACTACATACATATACTACTACATGATTTCATTCTGCAAGATAGTTTTAGTAAGTGACCCTCATCAGAGACGTGTAAATGTTCTTCCTTTTTCAAAAGTCGAAAATCAGTTTTTGTGTTTAGAAGATATCATAAGAAACTTGGGGAGGATGAGGAATCTGACAAGAACCTCAGGATTTCTGAGATAATAAGTATTTTTAAATGATGAAACAGCATGAATAGGAGTGACAACTGCTTATCCCCATGGATACAAATAAACTACCTGCTACTACAGAAAAGCAACCTGGTTAGCACCTTAGATATTTGTAAGGAATGAAAATAGTAATGATAGGGCAAGTGCTCCCCAATTAGTAATTGGCAGAGAATGAAAATATGTTGTAATGGAGAATGAAGACTAGCAATGTGCTTTACTGCATGTTACATGAACATATAAAATAAGTGCTGAGATAGCATTATTGTCTTCATTTAAATATCTATACTGTGCAGGTGACATAAACTAATAAAGTGGGGAAATTACTGAGGAATTTTAGATATAAGGAGCTGGAAAGCTTGTGCTTGCCTCTCTTGCATGAAACTAAACAAATGTGGGAGCAATAGCTCATTGTTAAGTTTGGAATCGGAAGCAAATAGTTTGACTAAGCCAAGGAAGTGCAGAGATCAGGAAAACATTGTGGTCATGCAAGTAATGTAAGGATGGATTCTACATAGACCTCCAAAGATGCTGAAGAGAGAAATTCAGGAGCTGGTTTTTACACATGCCAAGAATGTAACATGGTCAGCTTTTACATCTGTGGAAAGGAAAAGTGGACACATGTTTAAAAGGGCTTCTAGAAAAAAACACAAATGGTTTCAAAAAAGGGTTCAGGCAAACTGCCATGACTAGAGGCAGTGGAGGGAGGAAGCAGGAAGGAAAGCTTCATGGTGAAAAGCAGTGCCACACCTTATGAAGCCCTTAAGTCATAGGAGGGCTAGGCATAGAGACTTGATTGCCATGCACCAATGCTGTCATGGTCACCTCACAGGCTAAAAAACACAAATGTTGCCCTTAACAAGAGCAAACTGGAGGACATCTGCCTCTGCCTCAGATGTAAGACTGATGGTAAGCTAGAGACAGCTTTGGTTTTGAAGTGAGTCTTAAGAAAAGGGATCCTTCTGCAAGACAAGAGTTAATCCTGGAAGCACGTTTGTGATCCTGGAAACTGCAAACACATTGTGAACAGACAGAAAAGCTAAACACACAAAGAGATCCATTAAAAAAGCAAAATCAATTGTAGTAAGTGGAGACAGGGGTGAGGGCAATAGGTTCATTGTGGCTAAGTGAAGATGCAAGCGATTAGGATGAGCAATAAGCAGAAAGCCTTCCAACTATAAACAATATGGGAAAAGAGGACTCTGGGAAAACTGTATAAATAAGCAGCAGTGACTTTAAAAGATATTTAGAGGAGGAAAAATAAATCTTGAGTAGAGTCCTTCAGAGAGCACTCACCAGCAGCACCATCATGTGACATCAGTGTTCAGAAGGACATGCTGCCCCCCCTGCACACCCCCTCTGCCAACATTGTCTGACAAGCAGGGCCATACACCGGCATCCCTATAGAGCAGACTAAGGTTTGGATCCCATTTGTGCAGGTGCTGGAGGTTGTGTGAGCTCTTGAGGAATACCCTATATTTTATTAATATCTTGAAAAGTTTTTTTATACTGAGTTGATGAACAGTTTAATAGACCACAAACTAGGATATGAAGCTTTAATCCGTCAGCTTCCATTGTTTCATGGACAATTTTTCAGCCCTTCCAGTCACGATATTTTATATATTTACACTAGAAAACCTGAGAAGAAAATCTTGATCATTTTGATCTTCTTATAGCCTGAATTGCTGCAGAGAAAGAAAAAAAAAAAAAAAGAAAGATGTTTTTTCGCATGGTCATAAAGCCCTGAATTCAGAGTGATAACAAGTCCCCTTTCCCAAAGATCTTACAATGTGGAAAGGATAAAAAAAATGGGTTTGTATGTAGAGGGGATAAATGGTCTTTTCATATGCAGAAATGCTTTATTTTTTCATGAGTCATAGTGGGTTTGAGTAAGTCCTTTGAAATGCCTCACATTTTGGCTCTAGGCATAGAAAGCCTCTGTCAGAAGTTAAGTTTCTTAAAGCCAGTTAAAGGATCTACATGAGCTAGATCTACTCGGAGCTGCTTCCACCACTGCAGACCCCACCCCAGTCACTGATTATGGCACTGCTGGTGACCAATGGCATCATGGAAGCTTCAACATGTGCACTTAAGCCAACTTGGATCATAACAAAGTGATGTTCCCATCTGTGGAGGAGGAGACTAATTGATGCTAGCAACCAGTTTTGGGGTATTTGAGTGGTTTTTTCCTTTATGTTTTGTATTTGTCTAGAAAACCTCCATAGGGAGGGTGAAGATGGCTTCTGTCAGGGAGGTCTTTTATCCTAGTGCTTGACCAGGATCTCTTCAGGATGCTCACACTTAATTCACAGAATCAAAGAATATGCCAAGTTGGAAGGGACCCACAAGGATCATCGAGTACAATTCCTGGCCCTGCACAGGACCATCCCCAAGAGTCACACCATGTGCCTGAGAGTATCATCCAAATGCTCCTTGAACTCTGTCAGGCTTGGTGCTGTGACCACTTCCCTGGGGAGCCTGTTCCAGCGCCCAACCACCCTCTGGGAGAAGAGGATATTTTTCTAATATCCAACCTTAAACCTCCCCTGACATAACTTCAGGCCATTCCCTCAGGTCCTGTCACTGGTCACCACAGAGAAGAGATCAGTGCCTGCCCCTCCTCTTCCCCTCACAAGGAAGTTGTAACTGCAATGGGGTCTCCCTCAGTCTCCTCTTCTCAAGGCTGAACAGAACAAGTGACCTCAGCTGCTCCTCATACGGCTTCCCCTCTGAACCCTTCACCATCTCCATTGCCCTCCTTTGGCCAGTGTCCAACAGCTTAATATATTTCTTATATTGCAGTGCCCAAAACTGCCACAATATTGCAGGTGAGGCCGCCCCAGTGCAGAGCAGAGCAGGACAATCCCTTCCCTCGACTGGCTGGTGATGCTTTGCCTGATGTCCCCCAGGACACGGTTGGCCCTCCTGGCTGCCAGGGCACTGCTGACTCACATTCAACTTGCCATCAACCAGGACTCCCAGGTCCCTTTCCATGGCACTGCTTTCCAGCATCTCATTCCCCAGTCTGTACAAACATCCAGGGTTGCCCCATCCCAGGTGCAGAATCCAGCACTTTCCCTTGTTGAACTTCATGTGGTTGGTGATTGCCCAGCCCTCTAATTTGTCAAAAACTCTCTGCAGGGGCCTTTGAGGGAGTCAACAGCTCCTCCCAGTTTTGTGTCATCTGCAAACGTGCTTAGTATCCCTTCTAGTCCTACATCCAAGTCATTTATGAAGATGTTGAAGAGCACAGGGCCCAAGATGAAGCCTTGTGGAACCCCACTAGTGACAGGTTACCAGTCTGACGTTACTCCATTCACTATTACCCTCTGTGCTCGACCTGTGAACCAATTGCTCACCCATGGTATGATGTGTTTATCCAGCTGTGTGCTGGACATTTTGTCCAGAAGGATCCAGTGAGAGATAGTATTGAAAGTTTACTTAAATCCAAGAAGATTACATCAGCTGGCTTCCCTTGATCAGCTAGGTGGCTTACCTTGTCATAAAAGGAAATCAGGTTTGATTAGCAGAACTTTCCTCTTATGAACCTATGCTGGCTGTAACCAATGACTGCATTGTCTTTTAGCTGTTTCTCAATACCTCCCAGAATAATCTTCTCCATAACTTTATCAGGCACTGAAGTGAGACTGATGGGCCTGTATTTTCTGGGGTCCTCCCTCTTGCCCTTCTTGAAAACTGGGACAGTGTTTGCCAGGTTCCAGTCAGCTGGGAGCTCTGTGGATTCCCAAGACCACTCAAAAATCATCAAGAAGAGTTGCACAATGACATCAGCTAGCTCTTTGAGGATTCTTGGATTAATCCCATGAGGCCCCATAGATTTGTAGGGATCCAGCTGGAGCAGCAGATCACACACAGTCTCAGGGTTCATACAGTTCCACATTTTCAGAGCTTTTTCCATTCCTTTTACCTAAGCCTGAAAGCTTTCAATTGTTTCCTCAGTGTTTCAGGTTTGGAATAAACTCAGGTCCCTGGGTGGAGATATCCTCTGGGCCACAGTATTGTTGTGCTGTCCCACTGCCAGTGTTTGTTAGGACACTGGCAGGCCTGCCCAGAGCTGTGCCAATGCTGCTGTCAGGGGTGTACATGGCCAAATCCAGTCTGAGAAGTTTCGGGGCATGAAGAAAAACAGAAGTGATGGGAGGCTTTGTAGCCCTCCTGGATGAGTTTTCACCAGACAAAATTATTTCCCCATCTGTCTGCCTGGGAGAGGCAGGGGAAAGATGTGGAAGAGCCTCCAGGAGCATGGATATCTGCTACAGCTTGTGTTACAGGGTTTCTGGATCACATGTTTACCTTTTATCACTACAAGCCATGACAAAGACATGGAAAAGGCCCCACAGAAAACCTGCTCTGAGTGGCTTTCCACCTGCAATTGGAATTGCTCTGAATTGTTCTGGGGAGATGGAGGGATTTTCAAGCAGAAACTTTGGAAGACAGCACTTTGGATGACAAAAATAATTCCATTACCCGTGGAAAGGCTTTTAACCTCCCCTTTGGTCTGTTTGGCCTCTTCCAGTGCTGAATAAGAGTCATTAAAACTTCTGACAGTTTGCTGTAAGGCAGGCCTAATGCTGAAGCAAGGCTATCCTTGATGATTTTATTGAACTATATATTAAAATAAATTATGCAGTCAGTACCATAGCCCTGCATTGTCTGATACAAGAATAAGCTTTGTCCCATCTATTTGCCTTTCAGTGCACTTTGAATATATCTAATGAGAGATTCCCACCACAGAAATGACCATGAGAGGCTGTTCTGTTGCTCAAACAACTTTTCTCTCATTGCAGCCACGAGGCTATGGCTGGATTTGTGCCTGACATCTTAGTGCCATACCTACCACATATTCACATCCATTAATGAGCCTCTCTCCTATTCTGAATGTTACCTGTCATATGAGGAAGGTGAATCTGCTATAAGGTGAGTCATGAAGCAGTCAAGACCAAGCAGAAAAAGCCACAGAGACCTCCTTAACAAGTAACAGCTGCAGGATGCAGCCAACAGAAGACAGTCTTCAGCTAAGACACCAGTCAGATCTGAATTTGTCTCTTTTTATCTCACTACAGTGCTCTGCAGCCATGATACCACCTAATTTAGCTAAGTCCATTGTTACCCTGCCATTAGGCACTGTCAAGGAGCTGCAGGTACCCTGCAGACTCAGTGCAGCCAAGAAGGAAACTTCTGAGCGTATATTTTTGCTCCATTCAATCAAACCAGTTTTCTGCCAAGCCAACATGCATGTGACACATTTAAAACACCTTTGACCTGCATGCCCTAAGAGGACAGCTCCTGAGTTTATAAAGATGTGGCACAGCCCAATCCTGTTGGTATTTAATTGCCAGCACTCTCTGTCGTAGGTACCACAGTTACCATTCCCATCTGTCAGGCTAACCCCAAAACAAGCACCAGGGCTGCTCATCCCATGGGGCACCCCATCAGGAAAAGTTCAACTCAAGGAAGCAAACTGCAGTTCAAAATGGTGACTCTTGTGGTCACGATGGGTAAGGAGCACTGCCCAATCTGCCTCTCCTGGAAAAGAAATTGCTCAGTCTCCAGACCTGTTAGCAACGTTAGATAAGGCTCCAAATTATTTCAGAAAACAAAAATGTCTAATTGAATTTGGAGAACAAATTTGCCAAAAATGTGAGAAGAAGAAAAGCAGGAATGAGTCCAGGACACCACCAGAGTTAGGAATAACCCAGCATGCCTTGGGCATCTGAGGGATCCTCAGCAGCACATGGCCAGACACATTTATTTACTTCAAGGAAACACATCTAAAGCAAGAAAATCACTGTGCCTTTTATTTAACTCCAATGAACAGATCCAGATTTCCTTTCACAAAGGCTCAAGGATATCTGCATCCTTTACAAGGAAAACAACACTAGGTACAATACGACCTTTCTTCTGAGAGCAACGTGTACTTCCCTCATACATCTTTATGTCTGCCCCAGCCTGTACGTGGGTACAGCTGTGAGAGAGCAAGGGAAGGAAAGAGAGAGCCAGGAGAGACCATGGAGGGCAGGGCTGGACCAAGAAGAATCTTCACCTTATTTGACACTAGCATCACTTCTCTTATCTGCCTCAGCAGCAATAGCTCATTTTCAGTCCTAAACAATTCCTTCAAATTAGGGAAGAAACCATTAGCCAAAGCTAAAGCTTGAGGTAAAAAGCAGCAGGCAGATTTCAGTTTCTATTAGACTACGGTAGTCCATGGTGGTAATGTGATGGTGACAGTGGCCATGGTGGTGGCCATAGTGGCCATGGTGCAAGGTTGCCAGAGCCTGGGTGCAGTGAGATCCTGCTAGAGCAGAGCTGGCACAAATGCCAAAACTGAAGCCAAGAAGGATGACGGGAAATGGTGAAGCAAACAGCAAAGCCTCTTGGGTAGCTGGTCTCCCCTGCCGTGGTTGAGGGGTGGCAGTAGAAGTCGTTTTGGTGTCTGTAGAGGGTAAAAGAGAAAGGCAGGCAGGTGAGAAGAGGATCAGCCACATCAAGGAGTGGGACGGAGAAAGGGGTTCTGCATGAGCCAGGTGACTGCTGAATTTTTTCTATACTTTCTCCCAGCTCTTGGCACAGCCAAGATAAATCCTGCTTCAGACCCTGCAAGTTGGCATACCAATCAAGCTCTTTTCCATCCATCTGTTGATATGCACAATTAAAAGTTTCAGAAAGATATAGTTAAATTTGATGTAAACCACAGAGTCATATTTCTACCAACCTCCCACAAAGCTTTTCAAACCTAACCTAAACTTAACATTGCCAACTCTCCTGACATGTTTCTTGATAATGTCTTGTGATAATGGGTGCTTTTGCTAAAACCTCAGCTCCCAAATGGAAATCATTATATGAGAATCTCAGTTTTCATTAAAAAGTAGATTTCTATCCCTCAGGGCCATGAAAGAAAGCTCAAAGTTGTGAATCAAGAAAATCATACTGGCCTAGAAAACAAAAGACAAACCAGAAGAAGCCAAGGATAACTACCATGCCCATAGCTCAGCATAGCCCCTACTCCGGGACAGCTGGGTCAGTCACTGCAATGACTCCATTCTCAGGTAAACTGCTTCATGCCACCATGCACTGCAAAATAAAGGTGTATAAACTTTTGTTTAGTAGTTGTTGAGTGACTGGACACCTTCACTATGCTTTATTTTGGACTGCACATATGTAGAAAGAGATTCACCAATAAATGTGCATATAAAGGCATGTAGGTACATACCCAAGTTAAATATCAGGCTTGCTGGTGTAGACACAGTCATATTGATGTAAAACCCAGACAAGTTCATCAGCCTCACAAGTGCCCCACTACAGAGATTATTCAGTTATAATGAGGCTACAAAAATAATCCAAAGATTCTTAGTTTTATGATCACACTATTGAGAAAAAATGTTGCACAGCAAAAAATGACAAGTGCTCACATTTCCTCTCCTGACTCTTCTAACTAAACTCCTCCCAGTACAAAAAAGGAGACAAAAAGAAACAATTTAATCCTCATCCTAATACGGAGAGGATACATTCAAAAGGAGCAGGAAGAATAGAACTTGAAGCTTTAGCTTGGCATTTCTGTCAGTCTTATATATACAGATTTCACTTAGGTGCATGCTTGAACTGCTATAATTTTGATAACATAAACAGCTGATTTTCCATAGAGAAGGAGCTGGTTGTTCCCAGCAATGAATGTTTTTATGATTCCTTTCTGTCAGTGAAGGACAGTGTTTTTCAGAGCAAGCAGGCTTTGCTGCCCACATGCAGTGAAACACAGAGGTAGGTGCTGCACTACTGCCCTGCTCCTGTGTTCTTCTGGACTGAAATGAACTGCTATAGAAAAGGAGCAGGAAAAGGAATTTTGGATTGACCTTTGAAACAGCACTGCAGAAATCCAGCCGTCTCATGAGCGAGCATAAGACACAGCAGCATTAGTAAGCCCTGCATCGAGGGGCTCAGTCCAAAGGTTTGCTTAGAGGGGAAATTGTTGGTGTAAAGGTTTTTAAAGCTCAGCTCACATATGCACACACCCTGCTCAGCAAAATATATTCTAAGCTTTTTCTCTTAACACTTCTCACTTTCTAACTAAGATAATTGAATGACTCAGTGAACATGGCTGGCATTAAAATCTTGGGGGAGGGAAAAGCAGAGGTAGCAAGTTCTAAATCCTCTGCCAAATCCCCTTTTCATAATTTATAGTCTGTCACCAGTTTATCACCAAGAACTGTCCCTCTTTTTCTCATTCTGCAGGCTCCTTTCCCAGTGGACAGTCCATGCCAGCTGTCTCAGCAGCAGGAACGTCCTTTTTTTCCCAAGCTTCGACCTGTGGGAAAATCTTCATTGGCCAGTAATTGATTCCACCCTGCCAGCTCCATTACTTTAGTCTACAGTCAAACTGCCAGCAAGCTGGAGACAGGCAGCCTCAGCCCTCCCCTGCTCCTGCTATTGAACTTGCTCCTGCCCGGGCCGTTAGCTACCAGGGCTCTGAGCTGATGTGTCAGCCCGCCCTGCAATTAGCACTAATCTGAAAATTGGCCTTTGCTAGCAAAGCCAAGCACCTGACAGCTAATTGTTGATGTCAGATTGATGTGCATTTAATATGGAAAGGTTATTTATCAAAGGGTACTTTTTTTCTGTTGGTCTTGGTTTGTCCCTGGATTGCCACAGGCACTTACAGCCAATAAACCAATAAAGATCTTATACTTCATTTAACTTAAGGAGTCTTCTAAATACTCTTTTCAAACTCTCAGTGTAGAGCAGTGCAGTACTCATCTATTTATATTGTTTATAAAGAAATCAGTGCTAACCAAGCAGTTATTGTTTTTATTCTCTTTTTTTCTGGAATCAAAATATTGGGGGGCGAAGAAAGGTTGATAACAGAATAGCAATGGCCAGCCAGCCCTGGGATTAAAAACGAAGTTTTGACTCATCCTCAGCCTTTCTTTACACCAGGCTACTTCAGTGTTTACAGTATTACCTATGATTTCCCTGGCTGGGGAAAAATACAGATCCTGTTGATTTTAACACAGGTTTTGCCACTTATGACAACAGAGCAGGGACTTCCCTGGTGGTTTTGTGGAGACAGAAGGACACAGCCCTTCAAGTCCTCATCCTGGAATCCGATGGCAGAAGGTGAAGCCTCGTGCACATGGAAACCCCCTCATGCTGCAGTGAAGTTGGCTGACATCTATCTATTGAAAAATGGGTCCCCTTGATGATGAAGGCTGTAGCTAAATGTTTTCCAAGAGTATAGGGCAATCACTAGACTCAAAAAAGTTTGCAATACAAGCATTACTATTGGGAGCACCTTCCTGATGCTGCAGAGGTCACCATCTAGCACCTCCATAAATAGTTTAAAAAAGCAAATCCACCAGACATTTAAACAGAATCATGTTTGTTCGGACTGGACACACACATTTTAGGTCATGCTAAAGTCCTGGAAAAAACTAATAGGGTTTTGCAATTGCTTACAGGAAATTAATATATCCTATGGAGCCTTGTAGGTCAGCAAGGATACTAGAGGTGCACGTAAACTCTGGCATACAACCTACAGTAAGAAAAAAAGCTGATGGTTTTAAATGAAGCAAGAGAGAGGACAGTCTCCAGCACGGAGAGCTATGAGAAGTGGTAAATCAGATGGGACACAAACACAACAACTGTTTGATACAAATCATATTCTGACAGGGAAATGTAACGTACCAGTGTGAGTTGTGTGAAGGAATTGCTCGTAGTCATTCCACAGGTGAAGGAAAATGTTCATATATATCGAACATATCTCCTCTTTGAATGAAGGTGGTCAAGTATGTCACAGAGTCTCACGACCTCTGGACACTGGCTTTTAAATATAAAAGTATGTAATTTGTATTCTTCCACTAACTTCACACCACAAAAATGAAAGTGAAAAATACCCTATCATGCAAGATGTAGAGAAGGACTTTCACTCCAAAAAAAAACTTTCAGAAGAAAGTATTAATTAATTAACATTTCGTCATTAATTAGGCATTACCTGGATAACAACTTCTGCGCATTACTTTCAATATTAATTTTTTTCCTCTGCAGTGAGGTGTTTAATAAATTTGACCCAAAAAATTTGGAGGTGTTTGAAAAACACAGAGCAGTGAATGGAGCAATATCAGCTGACAAATTGGAGGCACCCAACTTACTGGGGCTGGGTTTTGGGGCCAGAAGGATCTGCTCTCAGTACCCAGCATCCATCAGAGCTGATGGCAAAGTCTTGCACATCCTGTGGCAGTCCCCACACAGATGAACGATACACAAAACTTCCACCACCAGAAGGGCTGTCACTTTGCCAGGCCTGCTGAGACCAGAAATCATTCCACTGGCTCTGACAAGCCCTGGTAATGATGATTCTCTCGGGCAGAAACTCCAGGCCACTGTGGATTTAGGAAGAGGAGCTCCTACCCAGGGCTGTGTCACCCAGTGGCAGAACTGTGCTTAGGGCAATGGGTCACTGGCAAAGGCTGGGTGCATCCTGCATGCATCTACCATGGCATGTCCTCCCACTGGGTGAGCACCAACTCCAGACACAAAACTCCTCCCCTGGTACCCTTGCAGCCAGCATGCAAGCTAAGCAAATGCTTCATTTTAAATCCATGCTTCAGCCCTCTGGGTTGGTCCTCGGTCGGGATTTAAAGACGTGTTGGAAAGTTTTGGCAGCATTGCTTTCAACTTGGCCAACGAGGAGATGTTGAAAGCTACACGACTGCAACCACACTGGAGTTCTGAAATGTGTTAATTAAGACATTCTGTTACCAACCCTTTCCTTCCTACGCAAGACAAAACCCACTGGGTGCTAAACGTGTCTGAAATGATTCGTATGTTTTAATGCTTTCCTGAATATGGATCAATTTTAACACTTTTTATAATGCTTGTATTCTAGCCAAGACAAAGCCAATGACTCCAGTCTGACTCAAGCACACATTTAACACCCTCTGCTGAATAGGTCCTAGAAGAGAAGAGAGTTCAAGAAGTCAGGGCAGGATAGCAGGGTAGGGTAGATATTTGTCTGAGCTGTCCTTAAAGATTTTCAGTAACAAAAGCTACGCAAGTTCCCTCAGGCAATTTATCCTGCTCCTTCAGTTTCCTTACTGATAGAAATCATTTTATGAAGTTTAATGCAATGCTGTTCTACTGCAGTTTAAACAATCACTTTTCTTTCCTGTCTTCCACGGACACAGAGAACACTGCTCCCCACAGCTGACATGTACGTACTTGAAGTCCTTGAAGTATTTTCATCAGTCCAAATCATGATGATTTGTCAAGGTTTCCTCAGAAATGTACCCCAGGACACTCCATACTGTTTTTCTCTGCATGCTCAACAACTGACCTATTTGCAGTAGTGAAACTGGAACTGGAACTGTTGCCCCAGTGGAGGCCCCACAAGTGTGAGCAAAGTGGAAGGATGAGGTTGTAGGTCCTACCAAGCCACTCTCCTATTACATGTCCCAGTAGGACACTTGTCTTCCCCACCACAGTACGACAATGCTGAATTGTCACCCTCTGCAGTGCCATTTTTGCAGAACTGTTTCTTCTCACTTTATCACTTCACAAGTCAGGAGAGGCACTGGGCCCAGCTGCTTCTCTGCCACTCCTCTGTAGCACTGAGAGTTTGGGCAAGATTCATTCAAATCTTGCTATTCCCAAGGGCCAGGCTCTTCTCACCAATCGTTCCTCAATCCAGATATCTCTCCACACATCATCTCCCATCATAGGGCCCTCCCTCCCCCCTGAGATAATGAAATTCCCACCCAGAAGTCCCCCTGACTCCACAGCACTCTCCCTCCTAGCAGATCAGAATGGAGCTGACACGGAAATGATGCACGTGTGGTGTGACAGACCCACTAAGATGTCTTGCCTGTGGACAAACATCCCTGACTCCGTGGAGGGGCCGTTTCGGAAGGGCCAGTTTCATGAGGTCATCAATCCCTCCACCGATGCCAGGGCGGAAGCATCGTCTTGAACATCCTCCTTCAGAGCTGAGGGACAACCAGCAAACTCAAGAACTGAGGTGCACATGCCAAGAACAGATGGCAGAGCCCGATTCCATTCCCCTCACCTTTGAATACGAGGAAGTCAGGTGCCCTGATCCCTGCACTCCCACTGCTTGCTTGGCAAACACAGACACCTCTGGGGTAACTAGAGGTGAGTATATCTGTAATTCCTCCACAACAAGATCCAAAGGATGGCTGTGGTGATAGAATGTCCTAGTATCATTCCTGTCTGCAATTTACATGACATAAACATTATTTGGACACCCATCAGCATACATCCTGGTATGGAGTAGAAGAGCTGGTAGTTAAGCAAGAATTTCAGGAAAAAAATAGGGCCGGGGGGAGGGGGAATTTCATTTCATAAAGTTTTCTCTTACTTAAGCATTAATATCACTAGATAATACATATCCCTGTAATCTGGAACAAGGGTTTACTTCTTAGGATATAAAAGTTTCTTTCTATCAAATTGGAACACATGTGTGTCTTGATCAGCTTGTATCTTGAGTTACTTAAAAAAGAACGAAAGTAATGCAATTTTAGCAATAGCTAAAATGAGGAAAAGATCCCAGCCTGTCCAACCAAAACAATGACCTGATGCAGAACTCAAGTCTATCAGGTAATGCTCAAGGGAACATTTTAAACAAGGAAAAAAGAGTGGAAGTGGGAAAAAAAATATCATCATTGTATTCTTATGCAGTAATGTTCCTCCACTAGCATTAACAGCTTATCTCGCCATCTAACGAATTCTCGATAACAGACTGGGTTTTATGTTGAGTACAGGCTGTACCAAGTCACTAAAACCCTTCTATTGTTAAAGATTATGTAAAATGGTCAATCAAAGTGTCACTTCTTCCTGCCCGTCCCCCAGGCTGCTCTGTTGCAATAGTTCCTTATAAAAGCCAAGTGTGATGGGGGAACGAAACGCTGAGATAAAAAATGGCCCATTGCAGAGCTGGCAGGTGCATGGAACATCCCACCACCACAGAGGGTTGTACCACAATGTCACCTAAGCAAAGAGAAAGAAATACCCAAATAAAACTTGTTTAGTGAATTTGTTCTTGAAAAAAAAAATTTGTGTTTAGCAGCTTGTGCACCTGCAGAGTCATTGCCTTGGCCAGTAGGACAAGTCCCAGCACAACACAGAGGTGGAAGATGAAGCCAGAATAGGCTTGGGAGAAGTACACTTTTCTAGCATTTCAAATGAGATTTATAGAATCATAGAATCATAGAATCGATTGGGTTGGAAAAGACCTCCAAGATCATCGAGTCCAACCCTTGGTCCAAATCCAGTCCATTTACTAGATCATGGCACTCAGTGCCACGTCCAATCTGCGTTTAAAAATCTCCAGGGATGGTGAATCCACCAGCTCTCTGGGCAGCCCATTCCAATGCCTGATCACTCTCTCTGTAAAGAATTTTCTCCTGATATCCAACTTAAATTTCCCCTGGTGGAGCTTAAGCCCGTGCCCCCTTGTCCTATTGCTGAGTGCCTGAGAGAAGAAACCAACCCCCACCTGGCTAGAACTTCCCTTCAGGTAGTTATAGACGGTGATGAGGTCACCTCTGAGCCTCCTCTTCTCCAGGCTAAACAACCCCAGCTCCCTCAGCCTCTCCCCATAGGACTTATGCTCCAGTCCCTTCACCAGCCTTGTTGCTCTTCTCTGGACCCGCTCCAGCACCTGAATATCCTTCCTGAACTGAGGGGCCCAGAACTGAACACAATACTCAAGGTGTGGCCTCACCAACGCAGAGTACAGGGGAAGGATCACTTCCCTGCTCCTGCTGGCCACACTATTTTTGATACAGGACAAGATCCCATTGGCCTTCTTGGCCACCTGGGCACACTGTTGGCTCATGTTGAGCTTCCTGTCAATTAGTACCCCCAGGTCCCTTTCTGCCTGGTCCCTTTCTAGATATCCACACTATATCCATGGCTCAGAAATAAGCCATGTCAGATCAAAACAATGAAAAACAGGGAATTTGATAACTGAATCCAAAAAGCTTCTTGTTTTGTTGGTGGTGATGGGTTGAGTTATTCCCCCCAAGTAGGTTTTCATACCTAATTTAGTACAATTTTGAAGGTGCTTTCTGAGAAGGCCTAAACTGGTAAAAGGTGACAATTCAGTGCTCAATGACCAGTGTTTATATGGGATGGGAAACAGCTCCTCTAAGCTTGAGCAATCCCACAGGCATGATGAGCAGCAGGGCTTTGCGGACAAACTCCTCCTCCTCAAGAGGCTAAAGTAATCACCTCAGCCAGTAAGTAATCTGACATCAGAGCAGCTTTGACTGAGGGAAGAATGCTCAGAAGAGATGTGTGTGCCAGGCCTCAGAAAGATGGGAGGTCTAGGTAAAGAGGACATCAAAGTCAGTATGTTGTGACTCTTTTTTTTCATTTATTTTTAGGAAGATGCCCATTCTCCTTCACGGGCCAGCACAAGCCAAGTGATTTGCTGGGCCACAGATAAGTTTTGATAAATGCTTTGGAGGATACAGTGCTCTTGAAGCCCAACCAGAGGAATGGTGGGGTTAGATGAATGTCATGGATGAAGCTTCATTTTAGTCAATCACAGCTGGATGACACAGCACAGACATCTCATCCAAGAGTGGATCCCCTGTTTGGGGTGGATGAGGGAGGTGAGAACAGCTGTACGGGGTCAGAACAGCACTGCCCAGCTTCCAGTGGGCATTTGCCTCAGCCAGCAGCAGCTTCTGTGCATTTAGCAACCTTGACAGCTTTCCCCTCCTTTGATTTGTGGGATCTCCCTTTCAATCTGTGCATGCTTTCAGCCTCCCCAGCATCCTGCAGCAAGGAGCTAGCTATGCATCATCTGCAAAAGTTCCTCTGAACTTGCCTCTTGCTGGCTTCATTGGATGACTCTACTCCTCACACTGGAAGAAGAATCAATTTCTAGCATAGAATAATGTTATAGACCGCTACCACACCTGCCCTCAGTTACCTCTGTTTCTCAGCACCAGAAGGACACAAAGTGGTTGCATCTCACCCTTAATGCTCATATTCCTGGGAAAACTGAGTGGGTGGGAGAACTGCATTCATTTGTGCAGGCTTGAAATAAGCCTTTGTTAAGTATTTGCTTAACATACAAATGCCTTTCACATTTCAAGATAGACAAATCAAGCCTATGTTCTAATTAAGGAAGGGATCAGATGACGTCCTCCCTTCAGCAGAGATTTTCTAAAATTTTTGCCTGGTTTCAGCTGTGTATTCTAAGCATATGGATTGACAGGGAGGGGAGATGGGTAACAGAGGGCTTATGCTATTTGTGATTTGTGCTATAGAGTACATAAAAAATAGAACCAGAAAAGTAATTCCCACTTCTTAAATGTTCAAGAGCTGATCGACTTAATACCATTTGTATCACAAGAGTAGCAAACCACTAGAATATCTCATTTTCATCTGCTATACATGAGGGCCCATCATGATAATTTTAAGGAAATCTGTGTATCAGTGCATCAGGATACATGTCCTCTTATGTACAGCATGCATGTGCACACAGGCATAGCTGTATCATGTGCTGGCAAGTAATGGGAGAAGTTTAGCAAACATACCTGAAATAGCTCACATACTTAGAGATGCCAAACAGGCTCGTTACAGCACTTCCAGAGGGGCTTTTTCCCCAGCTCTCTGCATCCCTCAGCCATTCAAACCACAGTTGTTCATGTGGGCTTGCTCTCTCACACAGTCATCAATTACAAGGTGATGACTTGAAGAGCTATCATTTGTCATTGCAAGCCAAAACGAGCACCCCTGCTCCTTTGTGCCCAGTTCTGGTGAGGACCTTCCCCAGGTCTGGGCTTGCTCCAGGGCTGTGCACGATCTTGCCCCACTGTCCAGTCCTCTTGCCTCCCTCTCTCCTTTCTAGCCTGCTTTCCCAGGCTTTTGCAGGGAGCAAAGTTTTCTCTCCTCTTTTCTGCCTCTTCCCTTGCCCCAGCTGTGCCTGATGGCCACTCACTCTCCCAGGTGCTCACAACACCGTGATAGCTGAGGAACAGCTACAAACACCAAATACAACATGATCACAGAGTTTTGGGAGCTTAATCTTGCTACTGCCCCCACTGCAAAAGGACCCAAAACTGAAAGCTGGTGTGTTCACAAAGAGTTGATTGATCAACAAAGGAAACTGAAGACCAACGCTGCTTTCCAGAAGAATCAGAAAGGTTTAGGGAGCAGAGAGGGTGTCTGAGCAATGGTAGAGGATGTCCCAGCTGAGGTGGGGAATATACGCTGGAAATGGCAAAGGAAAAGAGAAGTTGGGTTGCCATGAAGAAGCTTCTTAGTGAAGAAATCAAAGAGACAAGATGGGGAGCAAATGCTCCTTTGCTTTTGATGTTTAAAATGGGACTGAAGGTCGTGCCAGATGCTGCATTGCAGGGCAGTGGGAAAGCCCTTGAGGATGGTCCTCTGCCAGCAAGGTGGGGCTGGTGTCCCTGGTCCCCTGCAGTGGGATTTGTGCCAGGTAACCTATTCTCCACATACAGTGTCCTGCCTGCCACCGGGGCAGTCATCACAAACCTCTCTGTAAACAATTAGGCTCTGAAGCCACTTCGTTCCCCTGGGACAGAGTCTTCCCTGCATAGCCTGGGGGCCACAGCATATGGGAATCACCAAATTCCCCTTGCAGTTCAATTAAATACAAATAAAAGAAAGAAAAAAATCCCAGATCCCCTCGAGGGGGAGGATATGGAGGGGGACAGTCTCCCCAGTAGCTGCCTAATCACCCACAGGGTGAAGGCCCCACTCCTGTCGGCACAAACTGGCAATTACGATTAATGGGCTGTGGCAATCGGATCCCGGCACTAACGGAGACAGCAGGTCCCACCATTTGCATGCAGTAAATTATTCAGGCTGTCAGCTGTTCGGATGTGGGCCGGTAATGTTGCGGTTAAACGCTGGCCACATGGCTAATTTGAGGTGTTACCATCAGCCCCGGCCCTGGGAGAACAGATCCCGTGTGCTGGGGGCGGCAGGACAGCTGTGCCACCGGCACGGCCCCGCGAGCCCTGTGCTGCCCCAGCCAGACCCCGGCTGTCACAGCATGCACACAGCTAACGGTGTGTCCTTCTGGGAGCAAAAGGCACCAGGAAAAGCTCGACAGTGTCTCATTTAGCTCAAGTTTCAAGGGACTGTGAACCTGGGAATATGGGGAGAGTTGGATGCCTACAAGCCAGCTTCAGTGACCAAACCTACCCGAGCCTCCACGTATGGACACACGTTTCACAGGAATCAAATGCATGGCTGGACTCAAAATCAGAGTATTCCTATACTAAAAATATAACATCATACAATAAACTCAGAGCTTGCCAGTTAAACCTGACTTTTACAAAGCCAAAGGTAAGTGCTCCAGAAAGGCCTCAATTCAGTTGAGCACCCCGTGAGCACCCACAGACCACACTAGATGAACTACAGGTGCACTGCCAATATCCCCTTCTGCCTACCTGGCTGCAAGAAGTGTGTTTTAATGTACCCACCCCATGCAGAAAATAACTCAATCAGAATAACCCTTCAAGGCTGAAAGACTGAACTGTCCTAAGCTCAAGCACTTTTCAGGAGCACAGCATGAAGAATAGTAAACATGAGACAGAAGGGGAAGAGTTATTTGGAAAGTAATGTGAAAAAAAACATCCCAGGCAGTTGCCTACCCATACATCAATGCTGTTCTTCATCCCTCTTTTCCCATGAAGAGAAGGGATGCTGAGGGTCTGACAAAAGCACAACACAAACTGAGAAAGACCGAGTTGTTTCTTCACTAGCACCTCAGTGTGGACAACTGCAGCAAAGTCCTGTCATTAGCATTCAAATCAGACCTGCTTTACACAGGCTGCCCGCATTCACTGGTGGGCAGCCTGAGAGGGACTGTACTTCATAATGGGAGCTTGAAATGGTTCAGAGTTGTCCCATATGGCTTAGTACCCCAGAAGCTTCTGTACCTTTGCTAAGCACCATCCCACCAGCAAACATGATGGGCTGCAGTACTGGCAGCTCTCTTCGGAGCACTTGGCTTCCTCAAACATGCAGGTCTTTTAGTAAAGAGGAAACATTTGATTAAGAAATATGAATAGTAACAGGCATTATTCTAAGGAGAAGGAAAAAAAACACCTTAGATCAATCCTCAGGCTTTTAGAGTTTGAAATTAAAAAATGAAGAGAAATAAAAGAGGGATGACAAATAACAACACGGTGCGAGCACAGTAACATAAATTAGAAACCTTCTGATTGTCAGAAGGTCAAGCTATTTCAGATCTACAAAGACTTAAAATTCATTCCAGTGCTCAAATGTATGCACTAAATAGTCGTATGGTGACCAAAGGACCATGTAGCAGCATGGAAATTTAGGCAGCAGTATGGGTTTTCACACATCAGAGCCATATTTTTATCCTCAATGAGGCCCAAAATACTTATGCATCTATACACTAGCAGTAAAACAACAGAGTGATCCTTTATGACAGTATGACCATAATCTAACTTGACAAATGCAGTTGTCAGCATCCCTTAAAGTAAATTATAACTACGCCCCCTTGGCTAAATCCTGAGCCCTTTCAAATAACAAAACAAAGAGCTCTCTCCCAAGAGTTGTGTTCTCTGCATTGTATTTTCTGACATGCTTTCCCACCATCAACCTTTCATCCTGTTGAACTAATTTCCATTGTAAGCGGCGGAAGGCAGGGAGGATAACCCCTGTTAACTTAGCGCTGGTGAAGTGTGGGCCTGCCCAGAGGAAAGGCAGCAGAGAGGGTACATCCCTGGCACACCAACCACCAAGTCCCATGCCATGGAGCTCAAATAGGGCAACATGTCCATACAACTGTGCTTTTCTATAAATAGCAGGCAAGCTGGGACTAAGCACTGGGAAAAGGTCCTCCCCAGCTGCCCATCTTCAGAGCTCACAAGGTGCTACTGTGGTTTGCATCAAGGTGCTTGGCTGCAGCCTGCTGCCCTTGCCGCTACCAGCAAACAAGGCACCCAAAATAAGACCAGAAACATTGCAACTGACCCTTTTACAGGAGGCACTCACCTGCGCTCTGGGTCTTATATGACATTGAAGGGAGACACAGTGAGATCCTGCCAGAGGCACTGTTGCAGAGGCACTGTTGCAGAGGTACCAGCAGCATGCTTTTGTCTTTCTGACTAAATTAAAGATATAAGCCTTTTACAGCCTATTTTCTCATTTGTTCTCCTTACTGTACACTACACACCTTTCCAAGTTGCACAAACGATCATGTTCCTGTTCTGCCCAGGTTCACATACCTGAGACTGAATCCTGCTCCAGGAAGACCTCCTGCCCTTTAAAAACCTCTTAATAAATGTGGAAGAATAAGAGCACCTCTTTCTCATGAAGACAGGCCCCCTTGCTCTGCGTATCTCATCTGGGTGTGGCTTTGCCCTCCAACAGGAGTGAAATGGTAACGATGCTCTCAGGGACCCCTGGGTGCTTTATCACTGAGACCTCCCACGCAATGCTATATGCCTGCAGGGAGGGTGGATAGAGCCCAAGATGAGCAGGAGTTTTGTTTGCCTTGTTTTCACTTTGTTGTCTGTATTTTCTTTATTCTAATGTTTTAGTTTTCATCCGTAGAAATTCATTAGGTGAACCCTGCTTTCTGCAATCAGCACTGGATCTCAGACCCAGCTGCATGTGGTTACAGTTTTAGGGGAAGATGAAATGGGGGCCCTGCTTACATGCCTGGCTTGCTTCACCAAGAGAAGGTCTGAACCTGCCAAACCATGATCCTGGGGTTGCATCCTGCCCCTAAGCTGTCTTGGTCATCTCATCCATGGGCATTCTCTTGCCCCAGTGTTCAGCAGTGCTCTTCTCCTAGAGATAGAAAGGCAATTGCCCCAGATCATGCCAGATGCCCTCCCCTCCTCCATCTTCTCACCCCATCCCTATAAGCACACCTTCCAAAACAACCAAGAATAAAACTGCACAAACTGTACAAACTTGTACAAACTGTACAGTTTGTACAGTTTGTACAAGAATAAACTGTACAAACAGCAGGATCAAAGTTGGTTGGAAACTCACCCAGGAGTGAGTTTCTTGGGTGAGAAGTAGCAGAGCAGGTGTGCAAGAGAAGCAGCCTCACCAAATGGCTCAGCAGGACATAGGGAGGATGGGTCCATGGCCTTAGCACACTGCATCTATCTTAATGTACCCAACATTGACCTTGAAAATCATCTTAGATAGGGGCCTCTCCCACGCTTCCTGAGTGCAGCTTTCAGCAGTAGGATGAAAATCCAGAGGACTAACAGGTTTATCAAGTCATGCTTTAGTCCCTGCTGTACACACCAGCCACTTCTATTGCGGCCAAGAGACACGGTGAGAGGTTTTGTCAGCCAGTCCTGCTTCCAACACAGCTTACTGCTTGTGTACAAGCAGGAGCAACAAAAGTGCTCTGCCGTGCTGCCTCCGCAAGCCCTTGCCCAGCCTTGCCCATCGCTCCCATCTGCAGGGGACAAGTAGGAGTCAGCTGAAATCCTTCCTCGTCCTAACAGCTGAACATAAACAAGACAGCCTGGTGTGTATGGTCACCACTGTCTTTATCCCATCGTGGGTCTCAGACGGACAGTGTCCAAGCTCAGAGAGGAGATCTTCACCATGTCATCTAAACAGAGTTTTAAGTGGAGATCTCAAAGGCTCAGACCACAGCCTTGGATGTGGCTACTTGCAAGGCTGAGCCCTGATCAAAGCCAGGAAGGATTCAACCAGCCAGCCTGATCCCACACACCATCTCAGGTCTCCTTAGGTGACTCAGGACCAGTGGTGCCTGTTGTGCCCACAGACACAAGACTCAAGGGGGGAAACATTTACAGCTGCAAGGTAGCTTCTGCTCACTGCTGCTTTCAGAGCCTCAGCAGATAGAAAATAGCAGGTGCATTAAGCTCAAAAGATTATAACATGCTGTAAATTAAAGTATAGTCAGCTCTTTGCGTACAGTCAAACAAGGAATGATGCATGGAGAACAACAGGGACTCACATTCATCTCCAGATGATCATGCACAGGATGCACAACAATATAATTTCACACACAGAAATCAGAGAAAGTCTCTGAAATGAAAGAGCTGCTTTTCCCTGGTATATTTTTTTCTTTTTCAATAAAGATTTCCAATGTGCTGAAACCATTTATAATAATAATTGGGGGAAAACAATTCTCTGGGAAATTATCAGCATGAACTTTTAGGTCTCTAAATTAAGGCCAGCCTAATTTTCCAATTAGGCAGCTTGATAGGCAAGATGACATGTGCAGAGTAGAAGGGCAAGGCTCTAAACGGCATTTTTATGAACATTTCTCATGCCTGAAGCAGCCTTTCTATACCCAACAGCTGAGGAGTGCACTTTCCCATGCCGTCAGGGGTGAGGAGGTTACGACTCCGGCATTGTGCCCCTTGTTTTCCACACAAGAGCCCGGCGCGCCGCAGCTCCCTCCAAAGGGTCCGGCGCCCCGCAGAGGGGCGGGAGCCCCCGCGCCCCCCCCCCCAGCGCGCGCCGCCGCCCCCGCGCCCGCCCCCGGCCCGGCCCGCGCGCACGGCCCGAGCGCGGCCCCGCGTCACCCGCTGAGGGGCGGGCGGGCGGCAGCGCTAATTGGGACGGGGGGGACCCTGTTCGGAGCCGTGCAGTCGGTAAATGAAACCGCAGCTCCCCGGCGATCCAGCGTGTGCAAAGATGCCGCGGCCCGAGGTGCAAAGGCCGCGGCAGGAAGATTTTGAGCTGACGCTGCTCTTTCACAGCTCGAGCTGTCAGGCGGCTCCCGCAATTGCCTCTGCTGGCTGCCGCTCTCGCCTTCCGGCTGCTCGCCCGGCGGAGGGAAGCCGCCAGCACTGCGGCGACACATCCCTCCTAAGCTTGCTGAAGACCCTGCCACCCCAAATGCCAGTCTGAATGTAGCGGTGGTCTTCCGAGGGCAAACAGGAACCCAAATCAGTGCCTGAGTCCCTCAGTCACTCAACAGCAAAGCCTGTCCCTCAAGAGCCAGTGAAATCACACACTAACACACCTGCTTAGCACTTGGGTGATCCTGAGCAAACTATGCCATGCCTACTTAAATGTCCTCTGGGTCAAGCAATTTAATAGCTAGACCCACACGAGCTTGGCACAAGCCAAGGTAGCAAGGGCTTTGGCAGATGGGGAAGGCGGGAGTTAGCAGTGACTAGCATGAGAGAACATTTAAACATTTTGACAAGAACTGAACAACTCCTCTCTCTGGGAAGAGAAGTATTAAATCCCTTAACTTTTTTCCCCATGCTACTGGACTGAGATGGTGAAATAACACTTAAGTTAACCATATGTGTCATGTCTTAAATACGGGTTTGAGGCTGAGAAGATGTGCAAAGATTCAACCAGCCAAGTTGCTCTTGTGTAATATTAAGAGCTGTTATTTCAGTAGTTCTTTGATTTTTCATAAAAGGTACGAGAAAAAAGACCCTTCCTACTACTTTAAATGTCAACATATTAAAACAATTTAAATATGCTTCCACTTTCAGAAGCTAACCAAAGCTGCAGAATGACTACAGTATCTATCCCAAGGGTGCCTTGGATCGATTAACCCAGTTGGGAAGTGTAACTTTTGGCTGCACTTGACACCCAGCCTGCTGCAGACAGTCTGCCACGTTAATGGCTGATTTCCTCATTAGAGCCATCATGTAGCGAGTGCATCAGGCTGCTTAACTCTGATTGAATGAGGCACAACCTAGAAGGCAACAAGAATGCTTTAAGGTATTTAAGACCTTACTGATCTTAGTCTAATGCAATCATACCAGGGATAATATTTGTTTTGGGTTATGGCCTGATGACAATGTAATAGCCTCATTTGGGCAGTCTAGACCCTTCATATGCAATAAACACTTCCCCACAATGTATAATTTACTAAAAAGCACATGTCAAGTGCATGCTTGTATCTAGCAGAAATGCTCTCTAGCCAAAACAGAAGACTGGAAAAGTTCTCCCAGCATATGGGAATAATGCTGTGAGGAAAAAAAAAAAAAGAAAAAAGGGGGGAGCGGGGGAAGCCTGAACAATAATTTGCCTGATTTATAAATGTGACAGTATTAAGAAACGAGAAGGAACCCAAACTTTCCAGAATGCCCTGAAGTAAAACGTTAAGTATTCTTTTCTTTAGAAACCAGCTCAGTGCCAAAGCTTTGGTTGCAAGATGCTAATTTGCTCTCAATACACAGACCTGATTTCTTCAGGGTTTCCCTTTTTCCCCATCTGATCACCTAAAGGCCTGAAATATGAAAGGGCAGACAAGCCCAGGGGATTTACCAGGTCTTGTTGTAGCACATCAGTCATCAAAAGAACATTGAACTATTCTCATTTTTCTTCCAACTCCACATCATGATAAAGCTATTTTGCTTTCCAAGTATGTATAAAGTGTTTAATGTTCTGCTCGTAAAATAAAAGGTAGAATTTTAGGAAAACTTACGAAAGCTTTCAAAACAGGACTTGAATAAATGTAAAAGGTGAAGTATTGCTTCAGCCAAAACCCCAATCAGCTTTGATTTTAGTTTTTATCAACGCTAACTTTGCTTATAAGCACATCTGTAAACCCAGAGAGCACTACAGGCATTCAGGTATATTTGAGTGGAGTAAGAAGTGGATGTGGGACAGGGTGAAGTTCCTGGGCACTTCAGTTACAGGCCTAGAAACAGTTGAGTGTCCTTCGAGCAGAATGTGCGGAAATATTTCTTGCTTGTGTACAAGGGAAGATTTGAACCTGCCCACGGCCACTTGCTACAGACTCACCCATACACAGAGACTGAGAGGGGACGACGAGGCTGGGATGGCAGCCAGGCTTCTCCTCCCTCAGCTGAGGATGAGTTTCACGCTCTTCTCTGAGCACTCAGCACTACAATTCCAAGTGTAAATTTTACACCATAGCAAGCATGAATTACAACTACCTGCACTGCATCTGTCATGCTCATCCAAATTTAAGTGAGAAATTTGTCAACTAAGAGATGAGGGCAGCATGCAAAGCAGAATATGATAGAGGATGTGTAATTGTGTATCTGCTAATGAAGTGGGGTCTGTGCTGTTACCTGAAAAATTTCAGAGCAAAAAAAACCTTTAACACTTGCAAAAATCAAGATTGTTATAGGGGAAAAAAAAAATCTGGAAAACAGATTAAGAAACACGGAGATCTGCTAACACCAAACATCTTCTCCACAGCATAATCAAAAAAATGAACTGTGCAAGAATAAATCCACATGATTTTAGTAAAGATCTTTGCTCATATGGTCTGTGCTTCAGAGTAAGACAAAATCACAAAATTTAGAAGAAAACACAGCATGGCATACAGAGGAATTCCTGATTTCAGCAGTCAGATGAACATAGTCGCAGAACTTGGTTTATACCGCCCTCAGGATTCTCAGCAAAATGATATATTTACACTTACAGCTACAGCCTCAGTATGAATCAGTGGCATTCCTATGGTTAATATTAGTAATACATGTAGCATACTTAGTGACAAGAGTTTTCCAGGAGGTGGTGTGGGCTAGGCACAGTGCCACAGGAGCTGCTGGGATGGCTTTACCCTTTCTTTATGTTAACAGAAACAACTATTGTCATACCTGAAATAAGAATGACCTCCAAACAAAAATTCAGATGGACACCGCTGCCCAAACCCAGACACATACAAGGCTGTTCAGGATATGAACCACATGGACAAGGAGACTTCACTGTACATTGCTCTTGTACATACACTTGTGCACCTTTGGAACAGAAAATGCAAAGAAAAGCAGCAAAAAGGCACGTGGTTGTGAAGAAAGAGAGAACTCCTGGAGACAGGGGCAACCAGCAGCAAAGTTAACGTACAGAAAAATAACTTCATTTGTTATTTTTCTATACACTCAGCCCTAGAAATACCTGTTTGCATTAATTATCAATTTCTATTCTGATAAAAGACTGGAATAAAATATGTGAACAGTCTTATAGAATAGGCCATGCAATTGTAGCATCATGGCTGTTCAGTAAAGAATATGGGTGGTCCCTTAAGTTGTGTTAAGGACATGTAGTCTACACATATTCTTGGTATGTGCAGGTATCACATATATGAAATGCAATCCCAACATCCCACCACAAAGACATTTCAAAATTCCCTGCTGTGTCACTGTAATTTTGCATTTGGAAGTTGTACAGAATTGACACCATGTGTGATGGGCACAGGCTGCCCCTAACAGAGACTCCTCCATGGGACAACTCTCGTATGAAGAGTTTAGAGGTCCAGTGAGTAACTGAAAGTCACTGCAGATGGGTTGGCACAACAACTGGTTTGCCAAAGGCCACAAAGGCTAGCAGCAGCCTAAAGCCATTGAAGGTTCAACCCCATGGTTTGTAAGAGTGGGTCGGTTTATGCAAACCTTTTTCCAAATAAAACAAAGATGGATTTGAAATAGTAACCACTACAGCCTCCAAAAGCTACTTCTCTAAGGGTTATCCAGTGGAAGGTTTGATAAAATCACTATTTGAAATCTTACTGTGAATTAACTCTTCTCCTGCCCAAAACATTAACGCACATATTTCCTCCCAAGTCACTCGTATTTAAGGTTGATCAAGCACACAGGATGAATTACGTTCAACAGACAGGATTTCTCTTTTATATTTTAAATCCCTCCTGGCTTCTTAAAAAGGCCTTCTTTTCCTACTTTAATGCTAGGATAACTCTTTACCTGGAGGCTAACATCCAATGAAATTCATGTTCAAAATCCCCTAATTAAGATCACTGAGATGAATTAAAGCAACAAAATAAGCTCACATTGCTTGTTTCCTCTCTCTTGCTTGGCTCCTTATTGATTTCAGAAACAAAACTTCAGTTTGCAAAACTAAAAAAGGATC
This sequence comes from Pseudopipra pipra, assembly GCF_036250125.1. Lineage (NCBI taxonomy): Eukaryota > Metazoa > Chordata > Aves > Passeriformes > Pipridae > Pseudopipra > Pseudopipra pipra. Next base: position 29,478,323 of record NC_087549.1, on the reverse strand, counting down.
TGCTAAAACATGCCCATTCCTCCAGAACAGCTATGCATTTTCCATGTGATTCCTCCTAGTATTTTGGCAAATAAATACCTTATATTAAAAATATTCTCCTCAACAGATCATAGATGAGATTTATCTGTAAACTACCCATAGCAGGTGATGTCAGGCATTGGAATAGGCTGCCCAGGGAAATGGTGGAATCACCACCTCTTGAAGTGTTAAGAAAACTTGTAGATGTGGCACTTAAGGACATGGTTTAGTGGTGAAGATGGCAGTGCCGGTTTAACAGTTGGACTCAAAGATCTTAGAGACCTTTCCCAATCTTAACAATTCTACGATTTTGTCTGCATTATAACTCTTCTTTCAGTGTTACGAAAGGGCAAAGGTAGGACATGAGTTTTCTTTTGTTTATTTGGGTCAAAGTTTTTCTTTTAGTCAGAGGACTAAGAAAGAATCAATCACAGCGCTGTGCCATAGGGCTGTGGTTCCAGGTAAAAGCACTTCAACTTTCCTTTCACATTTCTTTTTATATGTTTTCAAACAAAAACATAAAAGACAAAAACCTTTAAAAAAGACATTACAATGTTTTTGGAAAAGACCTATAAAACAGATTAAGGTTTTTGTATCCTGTTCTAAATAAATTTTGTTGGACCATATGAAGACTTGCAGAGTTTGGGTGGCAACCTGACTCACAGGCCAGCTGTGGTCTAACAAAATTTCTCAATTTCTGCCCTCTGATGCCATCTTATCCAAGTACCCTCAGATGAAGGCAAGGAAAGGGATGCATGAGCTGTGGTAGCCTGGAACTGGCTCCCTGGTACCCTGCTCCAACAGAAAGATGAGGTGCCTGTGAATTTCAGTAATATATGCTTAAGCCAGTGTGCATTTTGCTGAATTTTGTGCAATTTGCTGAATAAAGTACATATAAAAAGAAACACGTTGCTGGACAGTCAGTGCAGAAAAACAAGGCATGCCACCTCAACAAATCTCATTTCATTACAAACTTTGGGAAAATATTTTAAGATTAAACAGGCTTTCTTTTGTAATTCAGTGGTATGAATAGCAAATTTCCCTTGCCCTCAGCACACCTGCTAGGCACTACGCAGACTGTGCAGAATACAGACTTGGACAGAACAGAAATCAAAATAAATGCTCCAAAAAGATAATGGAAACACCATAGCATGATTCTTCGGTTGTGTGATCAAACACCTGTTATATTATCTTAAATACACTCACAGAAAACTAAGGCCTACACTTGGCCTACTGCATTGAAACAATTTCTTTTCATTTCTATTAACAACCAGATAAAAATTACTAATATGCATTGGAAATGAGAACTCTGATTAAAACAAAGAATTATCTCTAGTTCCTCATGCTGATGGAGACAAAAGCATGATGTATTATAATGGATATTAAACACAATATCTGCAGTAAACAGTCTGCACTGCAACTTCAAAATCAAAAATCCTTGATGTCGTTCTGTATGAAACACTGTACTACTGGAAGGAGCACCACGGCAGCAAGATCTGCACTTCCTCCATGGAAGTACAATGTCCTCAGATCAACGTTCCTTTGGGACAGTATGATGAACTGTGGAATTCTTTATACAAGAATTACAAGAACAACATCAAATATTCAATTAACATTCCCCACAGAAGCTGAGTTTACCTTTTACTTTTAAATCTAAAGGCAAAGACCTAGAAAGATTAGTCAATAAAAATGGAGCAAGAGTCAGGTACAATGTGCTTATTGTCTTTTATTGATCTCATTATTTACTTAACTAAGCCATCAGAAAATTTTCATTTACTTCCTGAGGAAACATTTCATTTGTATAATTTGCTACAGAGCACAAAGTGCATTTATTTGCAGTAGATTTACTCCTTTTGCTTTGTTTGCTTGCTCTCTGCAAGCCCTAAAAGCACTGCATCAGCTTCCAGCAATGTGGTATCAGTTTTTGCCCCCAAGAACCTCGACGTGAGTTCAAGATCCAGCAGTCTCAGGCGTACTCGGGTTCCTCTCTGATATTTTCTGTAAAGAAAAGAAGAGACGGGGAAGAAGGTAAGTTTTTTTTAAGCAATGGTCTTGCAATCCCCTAAGGCTGCACTCCTGTCTGCAGACCCAGGGTAGTGGCCCCATAGAAAACCATGTGCTGCAAGAGAAGTCCAACTGTTGTAATGCATCAGCACTAAAACTGCTGGGACAGACACTGTGTACCACCACAGACCCAGTCTCTGCTGACACAATTCTGCCCATGGAAGAGCAGACACCACCAGATCCCACTGTGGGAATTCAGACTCTACAAAAAAGCATTTTATTATACGGGAAACTGTTTGTGTCTTCCATCAAAATATTTTACTGTATCATCTACTATCATGCAAACAATTATCTGCAGGATAACATATCATCAAAGGGGAGGACAAGTCATCATTAGATCACTGGTGACATTGCTATTATCAAAAAGTATAATGTCAACTAACTATGGTTTATATTTCCAACCCTGAGCCTCAGGCAAGGGAACTTTTCTTGTCTTATCCCCTCACCCAAAGAGTGGGTATGATCTGCAAGTTTTTTATTACATATAATTAAAAAGAAACCCCACAACTATTGTCATGAAACATTCTGCCTACAGGCTTGGGTTTTATTGTTTTATGCTCTTTTTTCCCTTCTCTTTTCTTTCAAGTCAGAAGATGCAAGTGTTCAATGTGTTTTTAAAACAGACCCTGTGTTAAGATAGCCATGCCAAATTAGTGAAGATTTTTAAAACACTAGCTATCTTTTATAATGTACCTGGAGAGATACTGATCGAAGTCCATCAATAAAACTAAGAATTATTTATTCTTCTTTTGAAAGTTCAAGTCATACTTTTTTTTATTCCCTAGTCAAAGCATAAAGAGCTGAAGATGCATCAAACTTGACCACCTTGAGCAAAAGCAAGTGAAAGTTTGAAAAATTCTCCAGTTACCGACTGGAGAAAATGTAACAGGAGAGTTGGTTGCATGCATTTCCACCTTGTTCATTTTCAGCTCCTGCTTGGGCAGACTATCTTCTCTGTCTGACAACTGTTTCCTAGAATGGAGCAAAACTGAACCAGGTTTCAACTTTCTTCAGCTCATCAAACCAAGATTCATTTGGAAAACTAAACACCTTGAGAAAAGATGCTGGACTCGCATTTATGGTGGGGTTTGTTTCTGTGGTTTTTTCCATTTTTCTGTCAATGCTATCTTACATCCATTTGCCATGTCTCATGGTTAATCCTGAGTAATATATTTGGTTATGTGCCAAACTGCAAAGGAAGATCATTTGATACATTCACTCTGAGTAGGTATCTGGGGTACAAAAGGTACTTCAGTCAGCAAGGGTTCTGCCAACACTCACCCAATGAATCCTGGGATGACTGGCATGAGTCCAGTGGAAATAACACATATTGTCTTAAAAATCTGAAAGTGAAGGTCCTCATCTGTCCAAAATGCAAGTAACTACTTGTAGTGAAGAGTTATGACACAGCTACGAAGACAGAGCACAGCTTATATTTGGCTGCTATCCGAATAGCTGGAAAGGATAAATTCTGTCCCTTTCTCTGTGAAATATTTGCATTTCGAAACAGAACAGTTTCACAACTGATGAGAATTATTCCTGAAAGCTAATGTGCAACACTGCAGTAAGACAAGAGATAAAGAAAATCAAAAGACAGTCTGTAAGACCATAAAAGTGAACGGCATCTTCCAGGATTTGTTAGGCTTATTGAGAAGACAGTTCCCTAAAGAAGTCAGGATGTTTTGGGATAAGAAGGGGAATGAAGAGGAAAAGATTGTCACTGAAGAACCTTAAATGAAGATACCAACTGACTAGAGATTTTAGCTATGTGGGTATACGGAAAAAATCAAAAAAAATTCTCTAGAATGAACCAGACCTTCACCTTACTGACAGTTGCTGGCTAGATGGGTTGACTTTGCATTCAAGCATGAAGTTATTCTGATCCCTAATAGTATCTTTGGCATAAATTATCATACTTTTCTGCCTTTATCAATGGGGGGAGAGTGGGGATTAGGTTTTGAGAGAAGGCAAAATAAAATGGAAAGAAGGAAATCTGAGAAACGGTCTGTGGAAACAAAAAGAGAGAGCAGACACCTTATAATGAGAAAAAAGGAAGCTTGGGAAGATAGAAAAGAAGGGATATGTGGTAAAATGTGACAAAAGAGTGCATTGAAAACACTGTAGGCAAACGGTGTAGAAATTTAGGTAACTAGACAGAGTAGAGCCAAAGAAGAGCAAAAAAGTTCCTGAAAGGGAAAGACTGCATAAAACTATTAAAACCTGACTGACACTAAACTCAGATCTTTGAACTACAACATTCTGTGCTCCTTTTAAAAAGATTAACATGTTTTAAACATAATAAAACTTAAGATTAACACTAGTGGTTCTGTAACAAATTTTAAAGACCAGCCACCCCTCTCCCTTTTTCTCCTGACCCTCCTCCTACAGGAGAAGCGGCTCACGAATAACCTAAAGCAGGACACGAAAACTGGCTTCAGGGTCCAACACTCTTCTACAGAAGATTGAACTGAATGAGGTTTAAATTGAATTAGAAGACTTTATCTGACAGCACAGATATTGAGCTGCGTCAATATAGAAATTGGGATAGATATTGAGCTCCATCTTTTTAACTGAAATACAAAATATTATTTTCATCATGCATCTGTTCCTTTTGGGCTGGTTGTAGTCCACAGGGGTGTTTTGCAAGTGAATAGATGAAACTAAGTTTTTTCTAATTGAACTTTTAGAAGGGCGACTTAGAAGCAGGAAAGTCCATGAGGAAAATCTGTACTTGTCATGATTAATGCATCTAATTTTATAACTAAAAAAATAATCTTAAGCATGACACCCCCCCATTTTAGCATTGCTCACTGTGCAGTCTGCAGAGAATTTTGCTCAAATTTCCAGATGTGAGTTTATCATATATTCAAGCAATTGCAAAATTCAAGCAATTGTATTTTCATAAAAAGAATCGGTCTTCAATGCTGCTTTAGTAACTCAAACAGATTCCAGATACTTTAATTGTACTTAATTATTAAAGAAGGTTTTCCAATCACAGCACATCTGCTTACAAAGAGATCCTGAAGAACATCTCTTTGAGGAGCTGACACAACTGCCAATTTGTATGAATATAAACATTTGGGTTTGTGACAGATGTTCCCTACAGCTAAAACCCTTTAGACTATATGGATGATGTAGAAAAAGTAGAAACATGAATATAACATGCAGTGGTGATCTATCCACCACATTTAGAGCAAGAGGAAATAATAGGTTGCTCTATGCATAATAATCATATTCTATCCATGAAAGTATTATCCTTAAAACAGATAAAACTATCCTATGGTTAACACAGAAGCTTGAAGCAGGAGCCAGAAACAAAGCAGGCATTTTATTATTTTCTGGAATGGTGGCCTAGGAGACACAGGACACCAGCATAAAAAGAAAGAAACCATCTACCTTCTCCATTTTGCAAAAGGACTTGCTTTATTTTTAAGTAACAATGCTGGTATTCAAGATCATCCTATCCAATGACCATCAGTAGGAACCATTAACCTTCACCCAACCCCCAAGCACTGTGTTTCTCAAGGATCCACATGTTTTCCTCATGCCAATTCCTATTGCCAGGTAAGAGTATTAAATTGACTGAGAAGTAGACAAAGGTGTTTAGTTGCATAAATAAGTGATGGTATGGGAATATTCTATAAAACCTAAAAAAAATATTTTGCAAGCAGAGTCAAAGTTTTCTCCACTTCTATAGAATTTATGTACAACAGCTATGAATTTTAACTCCACTTTTGAATGGAAGCACTCTGCCTAACACCCAGCTTCAGAGCTGGGAATCCATCAGCTGCTGTTGCTAAGTCATTAACCCATTTCAGGCCAGTGTTGGCAAAGCACCCACTATAGCATCCCCAGAAAACTTTGCCTGAACTTCGGCCAAGAATCCATGGGCTACGAAAAGCTTTCTCTAGTTTGAATGTGTGCCTGCAGGCTTCTCTCCAACTCTAGAGTGGGCAAAGCACTAGGTACAAGGTATACCTTTCCTCAAACATCTGCTTGCAGAAGATGATGTTAAGTTGGAGGCAACCCAAATAATTGCTTTAGTGCTCCTTATAATTTTTGAACTGTCGCAGAAAAGAATTAGAAAAGAAGCAAGATGAAAATCCTTTTTCTTATTTGAACCATAAGTCTGTGCAACCGTACATCACCAATGTAACACAGTATGCAAGAGCACAGAGAAACACCCAGTACAGCCTTGCTAATGCTGCTAAAGAAATTTTAAAAGCAAATACAAAAATCAAAGTTTATGTCCTCTTATTACATTAAAAATAGGGCCTTTTATCATCACATGCAAATATTAAACTACTGTGTCTTAACTTACATAAAGTAGGTCTTCTCTTTGCTGAACAAATGAGCAGCACAACATGCACTTCCAAATTCAAGCAACTTGGAAGCTTCCTTCTGACTCACTATATCCCTTTTATTGCAACTTGGATCCAATGCTAATCCTTTCACTTTTGCACTGAAGCTTTTACTCTCTCAAAATCTTCATGGTAAATTAAAGGGTTCAGCCAAAAACCCCCAAACTCTTCAGTCAAGATTTTAAACTTGTAATTTTTAAAACATTAGTAATTTCATTATGTCTTCTTAAAATATATGAAGAAACAAAAAAACCCAATACTTTTACATAATAAAATTGGAGATGGAGGATATGGAATGACGTATTTCAGCTCTTGCTAACCTTCAAGAATGCTGGGGGGGAAATGTTCTTTTTTAAATTTAAGTCATTCCAGGTTACAGTGAAAAGTTTACAAATGGAGTTAACATGGAAAACAATGAGCATGTAAAAACAAGGAGGCTTCAACTAAAAATGGGGATCCTAATTACACCATTTTCTACCAAGAAAATGGGACAGTAGTTTTGCAGGTGTGCAATTTCACATGCAAAGGAAGCATCCTCATTAGTACATGGCATTAAGAATTTTATTCAAACTCTAAATTATAGGTGTCGACATTAAAGCATTTTGTTAAACTATCCAATATTTAAAACTGCATGTGATCACGAATTAGTAAGCAGTCCTTTTTCTACTAAAACTACTCAAGTTATTAGTTTAAAATTTAAAGCAACAAAGCTTCTATTCTTGGAAACTGCTGCAAAAATAACAACACCATTACAGAAATGGTTGAATCTCACCAGGTCTTGGCTTGTATTTCTCACTCATTTCAAAAATGCATTCACAGATACCCTCTATTCCGTACTATAAAAATACAGGACTGATATTTTAAGGGAAGTGGAATGCTTTGTCTTATATTCCCTCTACTTTGTTACTGGTTTCCAGTCCCCGTTGCCTCCTTTTGGAGCAGTACTAGCTAGGGCTGGCTACAACCACCCTCACCCACAATCCATTTTTCCATGCCACCTGTCCCAGCCTCATGAGCACGCATTTCTGAATGGAGAAGGAAGGCAACTATTAAACATGGTTTTTTAATTCCTACACCCAGGGTGTCATTTAGAGAATTTAATTTGAATTTTTTACATTTTTTGCATCATTATTTTTTAGCATCTCCCAACACATTCTGGTGATGGCTTTCAAAAACTGCAATAAAAGGAATACCTGAGTTATCTCCCATACAAAATCGATTAATACGAACCACTGTAAAGACAGTGTTGGAGTTGAGCCACAGTACTCTCAGCGAATGCCATGAGAAGTCTTGATATCTTTCACTTTTGGACTGTGAGAATTTCTGTTTTTTTCAGATCTATTATTCAAGAAGCTTTGTTTCAGTGTCTTAACACAGTACAGAACAGTTTTAAAAAATTCTTGTTTTATTTTCTCTCTTTTTTTTCTTATTATATGAAAGACATCATATTATCAATCTCAGAAAAAATACAACAGCAGCAAAGGTAGTAAAATAAACTGACCATCACTTTTTCTCCAGATTTTTTTGTTCACCGTTCTTACTACCATTCAAATCCACTCAAAATCACCCTGTAGCTCCTCACTAGTAATACTGAAATGAGACGTATCCCCAGAAGCAAGTCCACCTCTAACTGACCCCAGCCAGCAGCAAAGCACTGCAGCTGGAGTGGAACAAAGCTGTGTGTGGAACAATTCATCTTGTTTCTCAAAAATGTGTTGAAGCATTCACAGATGCTGCCCAAGCCAATGCTGGTCTCAACTTTAAGAGAAAAGGGAGCCCCTATACCTGGCTTAAGGAGCTACCCTGGCACAGATCTCTAAGATTTTTGTATAGGTCACCCTCTGATACCCTACAGGGAAGGAGCTCCTCAAAAGCACACCACTTCCCAGAAACACCTCACGCATTGCCAGTGTACACAAAATTCCTGTTCAGCAGAAATATGGATGAAATTAGCAGACTGCTGTCAAGAGGAAGGCTGTGTAGCTCTACACTTCTTGCTGAAGTGGCTTTTTCCAGTGAGGTACACACTGCACATCTAGCAATGGGGGGGACAACAATCCTGCAATCAGCAGCTCCACACAGCAGTCATAACAGACACACACCCCACAGTATAAGCTCCTAGGCAATGTTGGGGCAAAAAGGTCAAATCCTAGCTTTGAATGTTAGAGTGAGATGCCAGAAAAGTGGCAGCAGAAAGGCAGTGGGAATTCTGCACAGAGCAGAACATGGGATGGTAAGAGAGAGACTGAAAGAGTAGTATCTTGGTGTAGTATCCTGCTGTCTGCCTTTCTTTAAAGGCTATTAAAGAGGAGACAAAGACCATGCATAAAACTCAATAACAATGTAAATATCTGGATCTGTTATTGAAAAGACTGAGCTGTCTGTACAGAAAGAAAATACTGGTATTTAAAGGTGCTTAAATCTATCTGGCAAAAGCATGTAATATTAGGAAAGTGAAGTCCAACGAATGCAGCTGAAAACGACAATTTGTAAATAATATTGAAGAACCACTAGGAAAAAACTCCAAGCATTGAGATTTTTCAGCCATTGACAGTTTCAGCTGAAGAGATGTCAAAACAAATGTGCTAGTTCAGTTCAGGATAACCTGCTGAAATGTCATGTCTCATGACACAGTAAAGTTCTGGCTTAAATTTTATTAATCCATTATTTATTACCACAACATCTAGTCATTCAAATAAGGGATGGATGCTCAAAATAGGATTTTCAAAGCATCTCTGTTCTCTGCAATCAAACACTTCACAAAAAATACTCCAAGGCTGCTGGCTACATTCTATCAGAAAATACAGTCCCAATTCCTGTGACTCATCAATCCATTGCCACTTCATCTGTATGTGTTTCCTACTCAATTTGTTTTCCTCCTTCCTTGAATTAAGCAAGCAAACATGCTCTCATTTCTTCTGAGCATTTACCATTTGTGACACCTGCTTAATAATTTTTCAGAATATTTTTGTTCCTTGCACTAAGTCTATACTTTTACAAGGGAAAAAGGTTAGACTGATAGAAGCAGAGATTCTGGATACTCGGCTACATAAAAGCCTCTCCTATTCTTGGAAGCATTTAGCAGAATGCTGTAAGACTGTGTGAAACCATCATTGTCACCTTGTGTTTTGGAACAACAGTGCACAAGCAGATCCTTTGGCAAACATCCTTAAAACCAACAGGTGCTTTATGCACCTGAGGAAGTCCAAAGCCAACCCCCACTTTGCACTGACCACCATCTAAGACAGACATTTGAAATGAATACCACAAAGAGTTTGGGGATATTAGCTAGATGCTGATGCAAAAAACACACTGAAAGATTTGAGTATTCCCCTGGCCAACCGGAGCTTACGGAAGCAAGCACACCACTAATGGCACTGGATGTACGGACACTTGGGGGAAAATAACTACTGAACAGACTGGTATGAGTAGCAGAGTTTGGGGGTCACTCTATCATTAGGAGGTATAATATTATCCCCATTTATGTTTATGGAGCTGTCCAAAACCATACCTTCTTGGTCAAGCCCTGGCAGCTTCTTTCTGTGAGACCCTTCCATGTCCACTCTTGGCTATTGAGACACTATTGGCAGCTGACCAGAAGTGGAAGAGACATAGGTGAATGAAACATTTAAGTTTTCAGTCCTATAGCTAAAAGAAGGTAAATGCAAAGTCTGACAAGAAATGTTTTATAATTATCACGGAAAAGCATCACACAAACCATTGTGAAGACACTGTCAAGCTCTGCTATTACAATGATATCAATAAACAATGACATTTGTATCTATGACAGAAAAAAAAAAGCCAAAGGTGCCAAATATTTAAATTTAATTCTGTTCCAGTATGGACATTCAGAACCTCAATAAAATTTCTTAGTTGTAAAAACACTTCTAATTGTTTACCTCAATTCAAATAAAACCTAAAGTACCCAATATTTAATTACTAGAACAGACCAAAAAATTTTTGCTGTAAATTTTGCTACAGTCTCTGGAAGAATCAATTTGCATTCACTAAAACTTCTGAGACAGGATCATTCCCTTTTTAGAGAAGGAATCCACAGAATAATCTATATTTTAAAATGTACTTCATATCACATCAAAGTTGAATGCTGTAACCTTTTCTCCATGGCATACTGAGGTAAGCTTTGACAAATGAAACTTGCAAGAGGTGGCTCCTGTCATCCAAGAACTTGTATCAGATATAGTTTTGTCATCATACAATAATTTATGCCAATATGCTTTCTCAGTCTATAATGTAAAGCACATCCTTTAACTTGAGAGAAAAATAAAAGAAAGTCTTCAGTCCAAATTGTTAATTTTTCCATTGTTTTTAACTATGCAAAGAACTATTTTGATTAAAATATTGCTTTGTAACTTATAAAATGCTAAAAAATAAAGACTATATACTTAAATTTATATTAAAAAATTAGCCAGTTATTTTACACAACATAAAAAACCCCCATGGCCCATCATGCTTATGGGCATCAGAAGCCAGGCAAACTGCTTAAAAGGTAAAAGCAGTAGCCAAGTGGAAAAAAGAAAAAAGCAAACGTACATGAAGTATGCTCTAGCTCACACTCTTCTGTCCTTCTTCCCACAATTAATCACTGTTGTAGTTCCTATCCCTTCTCTTTCCCATGCTGGAACCTTGTCTCAGTCGGATACTTTTCATGTAGATAATCCTAAACCTTCAGCCCGCCACATTTCAAATGCCCTTTGCACAATACTGTTCTAGTTTTCTTCTTAATAGATGTGGTCTGAGCCTTACTCTCTTTCAACACTTAATCCATCTCCCCTAATTGTAACTTCTCTGATCTCTCACTGCATCCCTGGGATCTCTGACCAGGCATTTCCAGTTTTCTTTTCCTAAACCATGAAAAACTATTAGGCATTTTTCTTGTCTTCTCTTACTTACTGCCTTCTCATTCATTCTAGTCCCAGCTCATTTATGCATCCAATCTCATTCTCCTTTCAGTTTCTCACCCCACCACAGTTTTCTCTTTCATCAGTACCAACTAAGTTCAGGTGTCTTCTTTTTCTTGCCATGCTTCTCAGTTTTCTCACTCAGCTGATTCCAGTCCCCTTGCACCAGCCATTCTGGAAGGTCTCTTATAAGAGTTTATAAATAATAGATTTTTTATTATAAATAGTAGGTTTTGATAATCCAGACATGGTTCTTATCAAAATTCAAATCAAACTGCCCCTTACTGTCAGGGTAATGATACTAGCTATGGGAACAATGACAATGAATTTAAAAACCTACTCAGCTTTGGTGCTCAATCCTCAAGCTTGGTACAGCTTGGAGAAGTTGTCATATAGGAAAAACTTCAGCAAACCAGGATAATTCACATACTGTCAGCAGCTTTTTGCAGACACATCTTCTAACATTGCTCTCATGCTCCCATCTGGACTGATGGTAAGTACTGTCCATGTCCTCTCTTTGTCTTTAAACCTCATCATAGCTATAAATTGGATTTATTCCTCTCTTAGGAGACCTGGATGCAGAAGACATGTAGGGAGGATAGAATGGCTATTCCAGTGGCACTGAGAGATGGTAACCATGTCAATGTAAGGGCTGGCATATACAGGCAGACAGAATATGGAACTGCTGAACAGCTGAAGCAGATACCCGAATTCTCAGTTGCACTGGAATCCACAGGAGAGATGGCAAAGGTGCTAAAGACGGGGGAAGGTTGAGCACTAATGGCTTGGGGTCTCAGGGAGACCCAACCATGGGAGTGGGGAGTGGGGTCTGAAGGAGATACAAGTTGAAAAATACAACTTTACAGAATGTGGGTGAGGTCTGTGGAGAATATTTGGTTGGCGAGTTGGTGAGTTTGAGCGAAAAGGAGGAAGAACTGCATGGGACTCTAAGACAAAAGGAACTGGAGGTACCATATGGTTCCCCTTTATCAGTCAGCTAAGGCTGAGGGAGGACTGCTCCTTCCCAAAGGCATGCTGGAAAGTATCAGACTCTTCCCAGAACTCCCTATTCCCATGTCTTTCCCCAGCTCTCCTTCTGGCTGTTGGTGCCTACTCAAAAGCACTGCTATCACATCCGCCCTCTGGCTTGCTCAGTCACTCTTACTGTTCACCTGTGGCAAAAGTAAAGTCACATTTACATAACAGTTGGTCTGTAAGATGCAGTATATGCAGATTGCTCAGAGAACTGCAAGACACTCAGCTAAAGATTTTAGCTAAAAATGTCTGACAATACCAACACTATGGTCTGAAAAAGCTCAAAGAGGATAAAACAGGATTTGGCAGGGGAAAAGTCCCCCTGTAAAAACAGATTACAAAACTAACTATTTCCAGTGCACACAAATCATCTTGAAGCATCACTGAGTGTGCTACACCACAGAACATTACCCAACATTTTAAGGTATGTCAAATAATACTTCCTGAAGTTTCAATTCCTTGTTAGAGTCCATTTATCTGAATGCCTGAAGAGCAATCTCAGCTACATTATGAATGAACAATACGAATAAATACTGAACAGACTTTTTGATGAAAAAGAGTTCACGGTGCTCCTGTAAAAGGGACATTTTCAGATTTGGTCAGGAACATTTCTTTGCAAGCTAACACTGCATTATTCATTTCAATGGCTTTCGCATTTAATAAAAGTCTACTCAGAGATAATACGAAAATGCTACTGGGGAGTGGTGCCTTAAAAATGCAACTGGTTTGACACTGTCAGTTTGATTTTCAAGAACTGGCAAGGAAGAGTGTGAATGACGGAGAAGGCTCACTTCTCTGCAGAATGTCATGCACCTGCCTTTGAGAAAACCAAATATTCGATGGTTCCACTTTCTGCTAAAAAGCTCTAATATTAATAGATCTTGACCAGAGTCAGGAGAGGGACAGTTTTCAGATGTGTTTCAGACTTTAAAAAAATGTGTTTCATGAAATACAGTGAAACAGATGAGGAAAACGTATAAGGAATATCCAAGAAGAACATGGTGGATTTGGGCAAGGAGTTATCAGTGAGACAGGTCACCTAGCAAGCCTGGCAACACAGTGCTGACAGGAGTGAGCTCAGATTGCTAAAGGCAACTTTTAGAAACACTAAATGCAGGGAAAAGCCATCCAAAAGATCATGAAACAAGGTAGTACCAGATACTATTATGATATTAGAAATTACAAAAGTCAACTTAATGTTATAATGCTTGAGGTTAAGGGAATATAGACTATCACTGAATAGAACTATCAAAAGGAACTTAGAAGGAACATCAGAAAACTTAGGTTTGGAGGCAATAAAGAAGAAATGAACAGTTGGTCTCAGACATGAGGCAGAAATGGCAGTTGCAGGTCGGAAGTAGACAAGGAGGGATCTCCAGGGAAAGCTAGGAAAGAAACTGTGCTACTGGATACCGCTTTAGAATGTGTGCTGGGTTCCTAAAATGAAAGCAGAAGGGTAGGAAGCGTTTCCAAAGGGAATTCTGTTTAGGGGACACTAACATTGAAACTGGATCATGCTTACAATTTTAAAAGGGGGAATGAAAGAAGAGGGAAAAGCTTAGAGTAAGTATAATCTATGCCATTCTGTCAAATCAGAGAGACAAACAAGAAATAAGTCTCAGGGAAGAAAACAGCTTACTTAAGAATGTAAAAAATAGGTGTATTCATGATAGCAGATCTGCATCCAGTATGTGGAGTACACCTGGAAATGAACTAGCAATACTTGTTGTGACATCATACAAGGAGAAGAGCCACTTCCTGACCTACTTGTTTGGCTTTATGCCTTCTATAAGCACTTTATTCCTTCTGGTCAGTAGAGTATAGAGAATTAAACGCACAACACATAAATATGGACTGACAAAGTGTATCAAATAAGGCTGTGGTTCTTTTTTTTCCTAGGTGTGGAAAGATGAAAGCTCTACAGAAAATTAAATCATTACATCTTTCTCCACAGTGAGGAAACTAGAGATAGATAAAAATACCTGGGGAAAAAAGGACAGAAGTTTCTGTCATCAGAGGAACAAACTGAGAAATAAAATATTTAACAGTTATTATACAGTCAGGTAAGTTTCCCTTTTATAGTCTCACCTCCAAATTCTCCCTAGAAGCAGCTTCTTCAAGGAATTTTTCATCTATAAACTGTTTCTTGAGCCATTTTGAAATGTAGCCATAGCTCATTTTTTCCAGCTTAAACTGTGCAATCTTTCAACTGGATCTATACAGGCAGACCTTTCATACCAGAACACATTTATTGTGGGGGTATCAAACTGCCAAGCAAAAGAGTAAAAGTCATGACAAAATCCGTGTATACTTCAAGAATGGAGATAAAAAATAACATGATATGAGCAGAAGGAACTTGATCTAGACCCTCAGTTTCCAGGTCTGTGTTTCTCTTGCTTGATACCATCAACAACTTAAAAGCTGTATTCAGAGCTTTAAGTTGGTAACGTCTTCAACTGTGCCCAAAGAAGAACCATGTTCTTTGGCAGGCTGTAGCACAAGAAACAATTTGAATGGGCTATAACCTTTTCTGTATAAAAGCTCAGTCAAACACTTAATGCTAGTAGTTTCTAATTTTAAACAGAAGTTAATTTAAAATTTTAAGCTGTTTTCTTAGACCTTTTATACAGAAAAGTCAGGAGACAGGTCCTAGAAATAATTTAGAAGAAGGTATGTATCACATCAGATCTTCATAGCACTAAAAAATGGAGAGCTGAAAGTACGACAGCTCTATCTTCACAGTCAGAGCACTTTCCTTCGCTCACCACGTGCCGCTGGTAAGACTTGTCCTCAACGCAGCAGAACTGCTGCAGATGCCTGGGACAAATCCCATGACCATCCAAACTATGCCAACCATACCTTGTGTGACTGCTTGCCAAGGAGAGGGTGTTATTAGCCAGGCTTGGCTCAAACAATTCACTGCCCACAAAGCTACTTTAATGTACTGTCTCTACTGGGGAAAAAAACACAGTAATCCAACAATACATTACGATACTTTCCCATCACTGCAGCAATTCCCACCACAGGCAACACTTTGTCTCCAACAAAGAAGCCTCACATTCTGCGCCTGCAAAAAAACCTATCCATACTGTAGGGATGCCAAGAGGAACATCTGTGTGCTCAGAAGGACAGAAAACTGGCTTTTTGTGTGCGTATGTGTGTGTGCGCCTCGGTGAAAGAGATGGGGGCGGGGAGCTCATAGACAATAGCTTGTGTGACTGCCTGGTAAGGAAATGCTCTTTCATTCCCTTCCTCCTCCCTTTAATTTATTTTTTAATCTGAACAAGGGAGTCAAACAGCCGCAGTAGTTATCAACTACTTCCCCAAGCCTAATGAAAAGGGTTAAGTTTCTCCCACATCACTAATTTTAGCTCAGATTTATTTTTATCAGAAATAATTTCTTTAGGCATTAAACACATACATCTACTTTTCATCAAATTGTATGAGGACTCTGGGTCTACTTGTCCATTTATCACAAATTATTATGACTGTAATAATGACATTCATCAAATGCAGAACAGCAGATAGCAAAATGTCTCCTACAAGGTGGATGCACTCATGGGCTCAGATTATGAACAATGGGAAGTTCAAAAAGATGAAAAAATACTCAGATAAAAAAAGTACAAATACTGCTGCCTTTCTGAATTGTTGGGTCACTTGGAAAGCAACATAAAAAATGTGAACCACGAACTTGCACTACCATGAAATTAATGCCATAAAGCAATGAAAACCAGTCCAGTGGAAGTAAATTATTACAGAAAGCCCCTCTACAGAGGGCTTACCAATAAACATTTATATTTTGTTTTTGTAAGACCTACTTTATCTGCTATTCAAATAATCCAGCAATTCTTCACTAATGGATTGGTGGCACTGTCCTGGCGCAGTAAAGTTTAAATATGTTCAAGTTCCTGGCTACATGTAAAAGTTAGAAGAAACTGTAATGTTTTTCTTCTGGAGCTATGCCCTACTAATGCCACATTCTCCTTTTCTTCCTGTCTATTTTCCAGCTACTCCATCCCACCACGTGTGGTGCCATCTAATCATCTAACGGAGACCATTAACTTGAACTGCTTCATGTCTCATCTTTAACTCCAGCACCTCCAAAACTGGGAACAAGTGGCCAGGGAACCAATTAGCAGCAACTTATCTGTTTCCCCAAATATTTGCAACTCTTTAACTAAGTGTCTGAAATTACATCCCCTTCATTCTGGGGAAAACAGAGCCAGGAGATACAAATCTGGAATAAAACTAAGCCTCTCAATCTTCCTCTCAAACGTCCCCTTGCTGGGAACGTGCTTCAGCAAAACAGGCGGGTTTTGACATACCTACTGCACATGAGATAAAGAATATTACATTTTCTGCTCACAGTATGTAGTGTTATCTTAGTCTGCCTTCTCCAGAGAGGAAGTTGAGTTACAGGAGCTCCTACAACTCCTGCCCACAAAGAAAGGGAATAAAACAGCTCTGTCATCTGGAAGAGGTGTCCACAGTATTTTACTCTGGATTTGGAGACGTCACTCCAGCATTTACACTTTAGGAGACTCAGTACAGACAGGAATGAGCTCAGGTGTGCAGAGTTCAGGTCTGGTAGGGCTCCCTGAGTGTGGAAGCAGTCCAAGCACCTCTGCTGGGCAGATCTTGATTACCAAACCATGCAGATCTAAACTGCTTCTCTATGAATGCAACACGTTTCCACTCTACTCTTCCTATTTTCCTCTACGCTTTAGGCACTTAACTGAAACTCCCCATGTAACTTCCTTCACTAGCACCCACCTTCTCCTTATCAGCATTTATTTGATTTTAAAAATGTCACCAGAATTTTTTCTAGCCTGTGTCGCAGGATACAAGCATTCAGTGAGAACATTTCTCCTAGACAATGCTTGCAGCAACTCCTAGAACACCAAGACCCTTGGCCTTTATCTTGCATTTCTGAACTGGAAAAGGGAAGCTGTTAACGTGCTGTCTCATTTTCTCTCTCTTCCCTACCACTGCTGTACATTCTACACCCAACCCTTAATAATATGCAAAAAATATTCAAACCCTGTATCACGATCTCCTTAATTCATCACTGCAGTTCCTTTGTAGTGCCTCCAAGTCCTGATCTTCAAGTCCTACTGCTATATGGCTCACTACTACTAAGAAAATAAAAGCCCACACCTCCTTTGTGTGCAGTAATTCTGCCAAGGTCTTCACTTTTCAATCAGAATTTATTTCTCTGTGGTTCTGAAAGCTTTTCCCCAAATTATGTGCAAAATCACAGGAACAGACTTCAAGCTCCGTCCCCATTTTTCTTTTATCTGCAAAAGATTCTATTGTACATTTATGCTTATATTCTTAAAAATCACTAAAAAGATATTTCAAGACTCCAAAGATTTCAAAAACTTATAAAATGCACTATGCCTTTCTATAGACACAGGAAACCGTTCTACAGCAAATGGTAATGGTATGTTCACCTTTAGTTTCTGACAAGTAAGAATGAGTTTTGTATTTTAATAGGTTTTGAAGCTGTTCTGGAATAGTAAACTAAATACATTTTGCCAGTGAATTACTGCAGGCTTGGAGTGGTGGCACACGTGAACAAAACAAGAGTAGTTTTGGAAGTATTTGCAAAGAAGACCAGCGCATTGACGCATCACCCTTCCATACACTTCTCCAAGTCACATACCTTTCTGTTTTCCATTTTTAACCTTTTACTCCATTTTTCTTTTCCCATGCTGCCCTGAAAACCTCACTGCTTAACTTACCAGCCCCAGCCTCCTAGGAATTGTGCTTTAGAGCTGTGGTAGAGGCTGTGCAGGCACTGCCTTTGCTGTAGTGAATTATCTCAACAGAGCTGAACAAGAAGGTTGCACTCATTTGCCATTTTAATTTTTGTTCAGCCCTGTATGTAACAGGGCTGTTGGAGTCTGTGAAACTGGGTCTGTCTGGTCATCCTCACCCAGCACAAGCCTGAGCTCCTGAAAAGTCCGCCTGGGCCTTCTTCCTTCAACCCCACCTTACCATTCCCGATGCTCCTCTCCTTGTGATAGGGCAAGCTCTGGCTGCCAACCTGATTGGGAAGTGGATCCATCTGAAGACTAATAAAAGAAAAAAAACAGGCAGTTTTCTTCTGCATCAGCTCCCTGACCCAGCTCCAATACAGCTGCTCAAGGAAGATGGCCAGTGCAAGAGGCTGACAATAATGCCACCATGGACTCTGCCTGCTTCTGCTCACAGCAGAAGACAAGGCAATAAAAACCATTTGGGACTCTTCCATCCCTCTGTCCACTGCTAACTGAGATCAAAGGGAACTATTTAGATGTAGAATAGGACAAAAGACAAGAGGCTTTGCCAGTGTATCACATTGGAGGGATTTCCTTAAAGCAAATGAAAGCCAATGGAATATTCACAGTTTATAAGCCTGGAATAAAATGGGCACCCAAAATGTTAGAAACTAATCCTGTAGTAAAGGCAGTCCTCAGTTTAAATGCCAACTTCATACGAAAAATTCAGTAAAACTAATAATACAAAGAAGAGTTTTGTCCCAATCAATCCTCAAATAAGCTTTGCCACTGAAAAGGAACCTGTTTATCACTTCCATCTATCTCAGAAGCCGGAGATTGTGGTTATATTTGTGAGCGAAAGCAAGAGAGATCTCAAGGCTGCTTCCGTACCTTTCACTTGTTAGTCTTTTCTTTCTCTCTATCATCCAAGAACTCCAGCACCTGCTATTTGCTTACCTACTGGTGGAGCACGGTAAGACACAATTAATCACGATAACAAAATCCTATTCTTGTTTGTGAGTAAAACTAATTGTAGTACAGTATTTCTTTTCCATCACCTTAGAAGGTGCCTTGCAGCTTTCCCACAGTGTCAAGTTCCCGATACACGCACACACACAAAGCACCTAGGTGATGACTCATTCCAGCTTAACCCACCTTTTCAAACAAACTCCTCCAAACAATGTATTATCTGCATTTTAAATGGAGGGTGAAATTCTACCACTCTCACTATAAAAAGGACAGGGAGGTTTATTGTACTCCATAAAAGATTTAAGGAAAGTATTGATGGTCCAGGCAATCCATAATACTCCTGGGGTGGAAACAATCATTCTGGAAGTTTTCTCACGTAAGGAAGAGGAAAAACTACACATAAACTATTTTGCCTATTAATGTGTCAATTCCATTAAAATGTTATCAACTCTGAAAGGATTTACTTGTGCATTTTAAAAAAACTATATCTGCAGTAAATAACTTTTGAAGCCAATGGTGTTAGTTATAACATTAATGACTACACAAGGCAAAAACAGGCATTCAGTCTCGCAGGTCAGATTCAGTTTCTCTTATACCCGGGGACAAGCTCAGATTACATGGGTGATAGAACACCCACAGAACCCAGAGTATGGTTGAGCACCAGGAGGCAGGTACAGGCTTACGTTGCTACAGGACTGATCATCAGTACCTTATCACCTGCAGAAATTTAACCTGCAGCCAGGACACACCATGTCCGTCCCTCCACAGAGAGATGTACCTCCAGCACTGTTACCACCACCATACCACAATGCTTATGGACCCAAAACTTAAACTGAACTCCAGCAAGGCTGACAGTATTTCAGCATCTTGTTTAACTAACTTCTTAAAGCATGCACCCTTCTGGGCCCTGTCTTGGCCACATCTCAAACTGTCCCATTTCGGCATTAGCTGCACTTATCAAGTGAACTATGAGAAGAAACTCAGAAGAAAGCGTGATGGTTAAGGTGAAGTTAAACCCCTACCCTTATGGACACACACAACTAACACACAAGAAAACTATGATAGTTAAAAGGTCACCATTTAGTCCACACGGTAAATAAAAAGTCTCAAATGGAAATGTTTAAATACTCGATTTAACTTTCCTTTTACAATACCTGATAAATTTGTTTAGTCTTTCATCAGTGGGCAGAACAGTTGTGATCAAATCAAATCATCCTAGCAATATGACATGACAAAACAGGAATAATTAATTGAAACTTAAAATATCACTTTTTGCATTAGAATAATTTTAATAGATTAAATGTACTTCTTTTATAATATATAAATAAAACAATGCATAAATATACATAAAATAAAAAGTCAACTTTATTTAACATAGAATTTTACCAACGTGCCACACTTAACACCCAATAAAACAGCAAATGAATGGAAGATTGATGGCTTTGCTTCATCAACTGTAGTAAAAAATCAGAAAGAAGCTGCAGAAGTTTTACAGTTCAGCCAGCACTGCAATTATTGTTAGGGGGATTTGGAAATCCCTGGCAGGGGACTTAGATACATCTGTGCGTGGGATTCTCTGCCCCAAGAGCAATTTCTGTGGCCAAGAGACGCAGCGGCATCATTTCTGAATGGCAGTGGGGGACCAGCCACTGCAGAGCTGGGGTATTGGCAAGACAGCAGCTGCTGTAACCTCGCTGCTGCAACAGCGACAGCAAAGTGGCTTTGGGAAGTCTGAGGGTTCTCTTTTGCTATGTGAACAGCTAATTCCTCACACTCTGGTTGTGTAACAATATAGAGAACAGACTTGGCTCCAAATAATTATTTCAGTGGTTTTATTCCAGCTTTATCAGGCGCTGTAATGTTTCAGCCTTACTTAAGGAACCAAATTAGTTTTGCTGGAGGGACTGGAGAACAGACTGAGGAAGTATACACTGAATGTTCCTGGAATACTATCATCATAGTCTGCATGTGAAATACATGCTCATCCATCTTTGTGACGCAAAAAGAACAATTCATAACACTTCTGTCACTTGACATTGCAACACAAGCATCACTCTGATTACAATGTACATTTTATGTTCATACATAACAATTGTGCAGGTAAAAATGGACTAAAAATGTCTTATAGTACTAATATTTTGTAGAATTTTGTATAAAGTGCAAAAAAAACCCCATAAAAATGAGGACTAATGAAATAAAAGAATTTAATATTCAAACATCTGGGGTTTATCCTTAGTTCATGCTGTGGATGTTGCAAAATAAAAGTTTCACAGCAAACTGCTTCGCGGAGCAATTGTGTAGGTTGTACAGTAACATGCAGGTTAGCAGTTTGTTATCAAACACGGGTAACTAAACTGCACCCTCAAAAACACCACAAGTATTTAGATTTTTCAGTGTAGCAGTGTATTTGTGTATTAGTCTTAAAAATGCCATCCTCTAACACATGGGAGTTTCCTGTAACTCAAGCTGCTGGAGTGCGTTATACTAAGTGATGAGGAAAAAAATAACTCCAAGTTAGTAACTTCACCATTTTCAACACTTATTTCCTGATTTCTAAATAGGTTCTATGAAATGACTAATTGATACATTTGATGATAACAAGATACCTTCTTACAGAGTTTCCCTTTCAGGAATCAGCTGGTTTGTGCATGTGCGCACACACAAATATTCAAGGAATGACATATTTTAATTAAACTATAATGTGTGTGTAGGCTCATACCAAATACTGCTATATGATCGTGATACTGGATGCTCACATCTTTTTCTTTTTTGTCCCTAACATTTTCTACCTTGAACAGAAAACAGTCCAGGTACAAAGATGTAAGCAGTATTCATTCTTCAATAAGAAACGCTCTTCTTCATAGCACAGATGAGAAAAATTGAAAATTGGAGGGCCAGAAGTTGAGAAGCCACAAGAAGAGCTTACTTGTTGCTAAACAGTGCAAGCTCTTGGTGAGCCGAAGATACATATTTACTCAAGTTACATTTTAGCAAAACTTGACAGTAAATTGTTTTAGAGATAAGATCATATGATTGCCCACCTCAGCTTCTTCCAACAATTATCAAGTAAATGGAAAGGAATGAGAACTGACTGAAATCAGCTGACAAAATCAAACTGAGGTGACAAATTCAATCCTGGGTAACAGTTGTATTAGTAGTTCAGCCAACTGCTTCCCCATCTCACTCCTAATTATTTCATGGTCATTTACAAAAGAAGTAGAGCGGATTACCTTGAGATTGTATTTATGAGCATTTCTCATTCATCTGGGTCACTTAAAAGGTAATGTAAAATCTTGGAAAATAGACAGTATTTTACAAGCAGCATACAGAAATATTCATTTCAGGAATTTTGAAGTGTTTCCTGCACCTACTGTATTGAAGTACTGGATTTTCTACTGTACTTGCCTTGAAGTACCTCAAAAGCAAGTCTTCTTTAATGACCAGCTACTTTCTAAATAGTTGACCAAAACCAGAGAAATTATAGGTGAGAGGAGACATCAAGTTTTATCTTTTGCACTAAAGAAGGTTACCCCTGACAATAAATTATCTAACTTCTATGAAGGAAAGGTTTCTTAAAACAGGCCTTAGGTAAACCCTCTGACAGTTTCACCATCCTAACAGCTGAACTTGTTTACCAAATATCTAAGCTAATTGTCTAAGCAAATTGTCTAAACCAAGCCAACTTTTTTTTGTTCTTCCTCCAGGAAAGATCAAAAGATAAAACTGAATCATTTTCTATACTAGAAATAGGGTTCAAATCCATGCACTAATTATTTTCATATTGAAATGATTAAAAAAGAAACAATGAAATAAACTTCCTTTAATACTTTGTTCATTTATGACATGAAGGAAAGCTGTTAGAAAGTTAAGGTGGCAAAAGAGCTTTCAAATTTTAGGATGAAAATGAAGTTTCTCCAACATCGACTATTCAGTCTGATAGGTAAACATTCTAGTTTTATTCAATATCACTGGTTTTACTGCTATAGGAAGCATAGCATAGAGCAGAAAGAAGAGCCTAACTTTTCTAAATGCGAGTTCAGTTTTTTCTTCCTCCCCTGAGAAGATCAGCACTACTATTAGCTGTTACTCTTGGCATCTGCAGAAATCACCCTAAGCAAACTACCATCCAACATTAAAATTATACTTGATCCTCTAATCATACAACTGACATGAGATCAAGGGACTGTGAAATGCAAATCATTCTTTTTTTTGTCCAGGAGAAATAGAACAGGATGAAGTCTAGAAATCACCATTTCTTCCTGACAACTATCCATCCTCCCTCACTGGGCTGTAGGACATGAGCTCCTGCTGTCAACGCTCCAGTTGCCTTTGGTCTGAGGGAACAACCAGAAGACACTAAAGGGTCCTGAGAATAACTGAGAGCTATCTGGAGATGACCATTGCTCAGAAGCGCCTGTGAAATGTGTGAGTGCGTGTCCAAGCATCTTTCACCTTAGCTCAGTCTACATGGATTATCAAGCAAGTAGCACGAGGCACCTCCCTGATGAAGGCCATCCCTGTCAAATTTCAAGGCTTTGCCCAGAAGCAGGGCAGGATAACACTCCATAAGAAAACATAATGTTCTTCCAGAAATACTTGACATATTTCTGCAGCACAGAAAGTAAAATAAACAACCAGCAGACTCAAGGAAAAATAATGATGGATCATTTAATTCCAAGTATTCAAAATCTGACAGAATTCAGCAAGACAAGTAACACATACAAAACAGTGCATGAGGCAAGCTCACTTAGGTATCACCACAATCACTTTTGCCTATGCAGTACAAACAGATGTATACATTTAACAATTGCCTGCTAATAATGAACTGCCCTGAAGAGTTGCTTTGCTATGGGAACAACCACCCCACATCAAAAGAACCTCATTTGTATATCAAAGGAGAAATTACACTCAGTAATAACGTTGCTTTGAACTGGCACCTAAAAATAGTATTGGACAAACTTAACTTTTGGTCTGAAGACTTTTGAAGGAAGAAGTGATTTTCATTATAGCCAAAAAAAAAAAAAAAAAAACCACTTTCACCCTACATACTGCAAATATCATAGGAAAGAACAGAACCTAATTTTAACTCTGTGGTGTGAGGTGGTGGGTGTGAAAAAGAGGAAGACTACTTCTTACACGTACTCCAAAACCTCTCAGCAACATCAAAGGAAAAGCACACCACATTCTTCCAAGAGGTGTTTGTTTACACTCCATGAGCAGCTCATGGTGCGTAGGACTCCCAATAGCATGGAGGAACGTGCTCCTGTCAATACTGAGATCCTCTCACACTTTCCTATTTACTCCTCAAACACCTCCTTTATTCACTAGCCCTGTACGAAAGGTTGTTAGAGCCTCAAGAGGTGCACAGTACTGCACCATTGATGCCTGCTTTGCCCACTCAACAGAATATTAAATATCGCCTTGCTTGCTCGCTCTCTGTTGCTTTCCTCTTTCAAGAAACACTTTGGTGCTCTCTGCAGAATTTTGCTACTTCATTCAACGCTGTCCACAAAGTCTGAAGCAGCTTAGTGGTGGGCTTTATGTCATTTACCAACGATGGCATGGCTTTATGTCACACACAGCACTTTCAGGCTTTTCACTAATCCCCATTCTTTTCTTCTAAGCCTTATGTTACTTGAGAGTTTGACAGGAGGAAGTTTCATATGGACAAGGCCTTCTAAAACCAAGCTGCCACTGGCTGTTGATGCCCAGATGAAATACAGCAGAGTAGAGCTTTCATCTGTCAAAGGCTGCACAAACCGTAATGCAAGCTCTCAGTCTTTTTCTCTAAATAAGGGCAGAAGTAAGAGCTCAAGGTTCAAACTCATTTGAGTCTTCAAACTCCACAGAAGTACCCTGAACAAACAGCCAAGTGCTACAAGCAATGATGGACACGTACTACTTACCATTTTACCTCTGTGTGTGTGCAAATCACAAAAAAATGTTAAAAATTTTGTGAAGAGATCCTAACAGTAATTCTACAATTAAAAAAGACAGTGCTGGAAGTTTTTAAATTCAGTACAAAACTTCAACTCGATTAAATTTAAGCAATAAAAATTTTTCCGCTTAAAAAAATTATCAAGTCACAGGGTGACTTTGTCACCAGCCCAAACCCATAAAATGCAGAAGAAAAAATGGTAGGTAATTTCAATGTACTCAATTGCTTCCATTAATTGTTTACACTTCCTAATGAAATCAAACGGTTTCGTAGCCCTAAGCAATATACCTTAGAGATGAAAAGGCAGGCCATACCCTTCTTGTTTTGAAGTCTCTCCACTCTTATGAGCTGTTCCTAGTAGGAAACACCCTTCCTCCAGCTGTAAGGACAACTGAGCAGCTGCCTTAATAACCAATGCCAACTCTACATATTAATACATAAAAGCAGCTGCCTGCCTGCCTATGCAGCTGAAGGAAAAGTGCTGGAGGCACAGGCCAGTATCTAATACTGGCTCTGATTGCAAAGGCAGCTGCTTGCTTCATACAGCTGCAGGAAGAGTGCTAGGTATCAAAGTAAGAGGAGAAATGGAAGATGAAATGGCTCAAGCTGTGTAATCATAATTCCCAGAATTTATAAGAGATACTTGCATCCCTAATCTCTGATCCTTAGCTGCCCATTTGTGAACTGGGGTTACAGAAGTATGGGATAAATATGCCTCTCTGCTCATAGGATCCCAAAAAATTAAATTCATTTGTGACTGTGAAGCATACTAATATAGAGATATCCTACCAATGCCAAGAAGAAATAGGGAATTGTATCTTCTTCATGAACTAGTCAAAGCATGGCATTGCTGTTCATTACATAAATACCATTCCTTCTCTGCATTAAACAATATTAGGGACTTTAAAAAAATTTAAGATGAAAATGAAGCACTCAGTTCCTGAGTGCTGGCCAGATTGTGAAAACGTCTATAAGGATCTCTTTGGTTGCTTGTTGAGCATGTTTGTGCGTGAGAAAGAAGTGCACAACACATACAAATTAGAGAAAAATGCCCTGCTTCCCTGCTCTGACTCAGTAGGCATATGTAGTAGTCTTATTCACTGCATAAAATAAATACTGTATGCAGCTTATACTGCTTTGGGAAAAAGCAATCTCCGTCGATATTCAGCAGCTGATGACAAACACTGAACAAGCTATATTCTCAAACTGGTACAGAAACTGCATGTAATTACTAGCACAAGGAGCTTTCTCATCCCCTTCCTTTTGAAAGGGCAACTACAGCGCCAGCAGAACTGACCAGACTCTTTGAGCTGGAAACAGGGAAGAAAGGGCACATAACTGGAAAACAGATGGAGATGTCTCAGAAATACAGGATCTACACTGAAGTGGACTTCAGTATATGAGGCACAAGGGTGGGATGAAACACAGGACAAGAATCAGAAGTGAAGGGAAATTTGAGGGCAGAAGACAGGATGAGGAGCTTAGTACAGCATAGGTTCTTCTTAACTTAACCACCTCTTAACTTCGGGTCTCATTTTCAGAGTGGGACCAAGGGGATGCTCCTGGGTTGGAAAGCTCCGATTCAGGCACAGAGAATCTCCAGTAACTCTGTGAGAACCAGCACAGGGCTGGCACAACTGGTAGGTTTCTGTGCTGCCAGGTACCTCTGACCAGGCCCATGGTGTAACCTTTAGTACCAACACCATGTCTCTCCCTGTTCTCTAGAACATCCCAGACTTCATTTAGCTAAAGCTGAGATGACCCACCTTTCTGTCATTTTTGCTTCATTTCTGAACAAACGTCTGGGAATGGAAAATCATTTGGAAATTGCCATCTCTATTCTCAACTAGTAATACACAATTACTGGCTGGGCAATGGTATAAACGCAACTTGACAGCTACCAGGGCTGCTGGCAGAATACAGCAACAACCAATACTTGTATACTGACTTACTAGAAACTTTGTAATCAAATGTTCCCCTAAGAAATACCTGATACACCATGGAAACTGTCTACCTTCAAATCATCAGAAATATTTCATATCCCCTTGGATTATATCACACAGCACTTCTTAAAGAAAAGAAATAAATTGATCAAGAAGTTTTTTAGACAAAGAAGTCCTATGTTTTTCTTCGCATTATTAAAGAAGGCAAGCAGAAAAAAAATTACAAAGAAAATAAAACCTCATAGTATTACTAACTACCCTTCCTCAGTTTTTCTAGGCTTTTGGTGAAGCTCAAAGATCATGTACTGAAAATGGCACACTAAGAAAATGAATAAAGCTTCTTTTCAGATACTCTGTGTCCCAGCCTTGGTCACCTTAATGCAAAGTCACTATGAATGAGTGAGCATTGTAGTCTGCTGCTACAGCGACCTGTGGCTGCGTGATTACCCATCATGTAAGCTACCTCAGGTTCATCTGAGTCTCCTCAGGTCAAGTCCCTCGAGGTGATGACAGCACAGTATAATACCTCAGAGACAGGCCCTTGCTGGAAGATGCCATATTTCACAGGAACCATTCATATTCACTGCCTACATCTTGCTCAAGAATACTGTTACTGCAGAAAACCCAGCACTAACATAAACATTAACAGCTTTATATAAGACATTAGTGAGCAGATGACCATGTTCACAAGTAATGACTGTCCAAAGACAGTGCAATTCATTCCACTGAAAAGCCCTCCCCATCAAAATCTCACGAGGAATAGAGACCAGGCAGAACTAGCACATGGCATAACCAGCACATGGCATAACCAAAGAAGCTCAGATAGGCTTTCGTGGTTTCAATCTCCTCCATCCATCTTTTGTTTTTCCCCCAAACTGAGGATATAACTACATATACTGAAACAACATACATTTAAATGATTGGTACTACTATACATGCCTGCAACGCACTGGTTTAATACCAAATAAATTTTTGGTATCAACACTGGCATAAAATTGAGTAAAGTTATGAAGACAGCTCTTCGCTGTGCTGTTGGCTGTGTTTTTTATGTTTCAGAACTAAAGCACACAGTAAACAGACCACTCATAATTCTCATTATAGGCCCAATTATACATAAAACTGCGGTTGATAATTAGTGCTTCCTTCTCAATTCCCTGTCATTCGCACAACACAGTTAATGGAATGGAAGGCACCAGTGTGTGACATGGCACATTTTCATCAATACTCTACATACAAAGGTAAAATTAATTCACTACCAAAAATGTTGTCTTCCACTGTTCTATTAGTCAAGAACTCCCTTGTCCCCTCTCTTGCAAATGAAAGATTCTTTCAGTTTCCCCCCAAAATGGGAACGGCATTTTCCTCTTTCTGGGATACATCTCTTGCATTGAATGCTAAAGTACATTGAAATAACAGCTGAAGAAATCAAGCAAAAGCTTTCAAAATGTCTCCAAAGCCAACTACTTAAAGCAGAAGAGGAATGGCAAACTATAAAAGCCAAAAGATAACATCAACAGTGGCAGCGTACCACGGAAGGTGATTCCACCCCTCTACTCCACTTTGCTGAGACCCCACCTGGAGTGCTGCATCCAGCTCCGGGGGCCCCAAAACAACCGACATGGACTTGTCAGACCAGGTTCAGGGAAGGGCTGGAAAACTTGTCATACAAAGAAAGGCTCTGAAAGTTGGGACTGTTCAGCCTGGAGAAGAGAAGGCTCCAAGGGAGAGCTCACTGCAGCTTTCAACATATAAAGGGGGCTTATTGGAAAATGAGGACAGACTTTCTACCAAAGCCTGTAGTGACAGGAAAAGGGCCCAAGGTTTTAAACTGAGAGTAGGTTTTGGTTGAACATAAGGAAGAAAATTTTATGATGAGGATGGTGAAACACTAGAACAGGTTGTCCAGAAAAGTTGTGGATCCAAGGCCAGGTTGGATGGAGCTTTGAGCAACACGATCTAGTGAAAGTGTCCCTGCCCAAGGCAGAGGAGTTAGAACTATATGATCTTTAATGTCCCTTCCAACCCAAACCATTCTGTGATTCTATGGTTCTCCTAACTGAAGACCAGATTCCTAACATGGCAGTAAACACATCAGTTCTATGAAAAGAATGATTTCTCTCGATCAACACCAGTGAAGGATATGGAGATTTTTAGCACATTTTAGGGTTTTCTCTAGTTTAGTCATGTTTAGAGAAATAATGGCTAGAATATCCTGCTTTTAGTTACTCTGCTGCTCTCCTAAAGACTCTCCATTTCACTACCATCAGACAGGTATCATACCTGCAATAACAGAGGCACAACAGGAATAGCGGCTGATGTAAAACTGGAAGATGTACAGGATAGGGAAGAAATAAGAACAAAACTGTTCCACCTATCTCTGAAACAACAGGTGCCAGCAGAACACGCAGCCCTGGGTAGCAAAATCTCCCATAAATACTCCCAGTTGCACTGCAGAGACAGGCCAATCCCTTACAGCCAAGTACACAAGCAATAAGCACTCTGTGGAGAAGACAACAGTCTTAAGCTGCTACTCCTCTATTCACAGCATAATAACTATGCTACTTTATACAGGCTGTTTTCGTTATAATCTACAAGTGGCAACTGCAATCTGTACACAGTTTGGGAGGACAATTTCTCAAGAAGAGTCCAATACTCTTATTTAGCTTTTACTTTTCTGAAATTAAACTTTCAATAGGAACCTTTCCCTACAAACAAGTCTTAAATAGAAGAAGCCCACTAAACAACTACAATAGGCAATGGACAATAACTGCTGGGTTTATGGCAAAACCTATATTTTTGTAAAAAGCCACATAATTCTCCATGTATTTGTATCCAAAACATAAGAAAACACTTGTTTATAGGACCATATGCAGCATTTCTATCTTAGCATTCAGAAATATTTGTTATATTTATTAAAACATCAGGCAATATTTAACTCTAGCAACTGGCTGAGGGACAATGATATAATAACATGCTATTATGTAGTATGTTACTCAGTATTAACACTCCTAGCCTATTCTTAAAAATATTAAGTAAGGAAAAAAAAGCATTTAAACACTAAGGAAGAAGGCAGTGTTGAGTTCTTCTCACTGTAAAGCAAAGGAGAAGAATCCTGCTGACACCCTCCATTACATCACAGTTCTGCAAATTGGCACAAGCAGAGAAAGATGCTTCACTAGCTCCAAGCTGCTCTGCAGTCTAACTGCCAGAAAACAGATGCTGGGAAGCCATAGCAACATTTATGCCATTTATCAGAAGAGTCCTTTGCAATTATGATAAAATTTCAGCCAGGAAGAATAACGTCTCCTGGTTAAAACACGGAAATTATAAATTCACTTACTTCCTACTCCTGCCAAAAAAGTCTGTGTTCATGAGCATCTTACAATTTCCATGCTGTAATTTTTTTTTTTCATAAAATGGGAATAATAGTTTGTTATAGCAGTGGGATTTTGAAAAACATGTTTCATTAATATTTACAACATTCCTCTTGAGGATTCCAGAGTCAGTGACAGAAATCAGTAATTTGATATGACAACTTGTACAGAGACACATATTATTGACAGTTATTCATACAAACTAGAATATGCAGTAGGCTGTTTCCCTACAACGTCATCAACCCTTCGTATGAACCTAAGATCATAAATAGGAACAGGTATTTTATTCTGAGGATGCACAAAACAGGCAAGGTGATACAACTCCTAGCCCAAAAAGCCTACAAACTTATTTTTAATGAAAAATTAATAGAGCTTAAAACAGCAGAAGGAAAGGACAAGTAAAGATGAAAAACAGGCCAGGATGCTACTCAGGATGTAGTTTAAAAAGTACAGATCCTGTTAACTCAGAACAATTTTCACTAAATAAATATGGACTGAGGTTCATAGTCCTATTATCCATACTACGAAGAGGTTACAATCAAAATGGTAGGAAGAAAAAAATTTCTAAGACAAGTCAATAAAAGAAAAGAAGAAAAAAGTAAAAGACAAGGATAGAAAAAAACCCCAATTTGTTCTGCAGTCAGGGTAGCTGGGCATATGTCTTTAGGGTTCCTATGTATGTGTATCCATATACTTCTGTGCTGCAGTCTCTGCTGGTCTAGTTCAACCTAAATATTCAGCAAATCACCCCACAGGCCAGTGAGCTCTCCTTATCTCCCTCTCCTTAGCTTTCCTCCTCGTGGGAAAATGCCCCTGGACAGGAGTACTATTCTCATGGGGTTTGGCTGAGTGGAAGCAGTGGCTGCAGGTTGTATCTTGTACCTGGCTGTGAAACCCGGTGGGTGCTGCCACATTTCGTCTCCTGCATCTCTACTCCCACCACAAGCCAAGCAGCTAAACATTTAAGCAAGTGAAAAGGCTTTTAACCTTCAAATGCAGTTTGCTGTCTTACAGAAGGCTTACAAAGGAGGGTACGCTGATCCATTTCATGCAGTTTTAAAAGCTACTTGGAAAAGAGCTGGGTTTTCAGGAAGTATTTCAGGGGGTGATGGAGTCACAATTTACAGCGAGACACTGCCAGTCCCAAGGGAAAGCAGGAGGGATCCAATGCTTTTATCTATAACAAACTTGCTCAACTTGGCTTGTGCTCACAGTGCGCTGGCGAGGCGGGCTGGCTCTGCTCGCACAACGGCACTTGTGTCTTCCCAAGGCTCCTCAAGTTCCCACCAAGCTCTTACTCCACAGGACAGAACAGCAGAGTACTTGTTTGCTTCAACATACTTTTTCATTAGAGAAGAAATGTTGGTTTCAGGGGACGTTTCAAAAATAATTAAGTATAACAAAAGCATCCCTTCAGTCTGGGATTACTACCTATGAAAACTTTAAATTTTACTTCCACATGCCAAAACACAGACCATGCAGAATATGGTAATACCAGATACAACACTTAGATTACAAATCAAACCCAAAATCAAAACTATGTCTGTAAAAACAGCATCAGTTCCCTTTTTATCCTCAATAAGTTGAAACTGAATAAATAAATAAAACTCTAAAACTCATAAATGCAAAATCAGACTCAAAATTCAACAGCCTATATAAAAAAAATTTCATAATATTTTGGATACCATCCTTCACCAGCCCCCCTATGTCTTCTTCAATTCCAACATATGTTTGTGTCTCTGCTTGAGATAATTTTTGATAGCAGGCAAACTAATTAAACATTCTTTAGAAGCCACAGGGCTGAAGTCACCGTGCGGTGACTAAACACTGCAGCTGTCAGGAGAGGCAAAGTGGGTTCCCATCCTAATCCTGCACTGACCTCGGAGCCGAGCCTGAGAACCTGTCAGAAAGGTGCTCTCACAGCACAAGACAGCGAGCAGCAGCTGCTTATGCTCAGCAGGCTGCAGCCAGTCTTTTTTTTTACTTCCATTTTTTTTATTCTCTTTTTTTTCTTTTTTTCTTCCTTGTATTTTTTTTTACTGTCACTCTGGATACACACTGCATGGCACTCGTGTATGCACATCCCTGCTCCTGGTGAGAAGGAGCTGCCTGTGAGCTCAGTTTTTGACATGCTCAAGCCCTTATCAAGATGAAACCCAATGTCCTCTAGTCAAACTGCAGGCAGAAAACCTGTACCCACCTTGTGTGTGGGATGAGAAGCATGAAAGATATATTTAAAGGTATTTCCAAATCCAATTACATGCAGGTATTTGACAATGTTAATTCTTTTATGCAATTAACAATAGTATTAAGCTTTTTTCCCCTTGAAAATAAAGAAAATTAATTTGAAAAGTATATCAATAATACAAGCAAAAGGGAAAAAGAGCCTCTTTATCATACTAAATTAGTCACTAAAGCATAAACATGTGGCAGAATATTTAACATATCTTTAATTCGAAGGTGTGATTTTTCTTAAAGACAAGGCAGAAAGAAGAGAAAAAGCAACCCTTTTCAAGTATTTTAACTGAGATGCAATGCAGATCCAATATTAACTCAGTGAAAAACCTGACAAATAACAGACCCGAGATGGAAAACCGGAATAATGCCTTTGAATTAGATATTCATTCAAACAAACGAACCTCAGTGATTCAACTTGGTATGGTCTGTCCACAATGGCTCAAATTACTAAACTGACTTGAAGACAGCTGTGTTCTGCCTGAAGATCAATAAAGGAGGTGGCTTATCGGTGGTGACAATACTCTTGTCACCATGCATTTATCCCACTTTGGCACCTTAGAGCAGTCTAATTTTCTAAAATATACAAGGATGCAAAAATTATGACTGTTTATGGAAAGCTAATTCTGAAAGGAAGAGATTGAAAAAGGACAGTTTTTTGTAGGAGTTACTTAAATACAATTTAAACAATTACTCACCATCTCAGCATTACTCAGAACAGCCTCATCAGTTTTGCTTCCAGTTCACTGCAAGCTCTGATTCTTGTCACAGGTATCCAGAATCTTCCTTTGGTACCACAAGCTCATCCTTCCACCACTAATTAAACAACTCATCAAGTTTCCTCCTTCAATCATAGAATCATAGAAAGGTCAGGGTTGGAAGTGACCTGAAAGGTCCTCTAGTTCTAACCCCTCTGCCATGGGCAAGGACACTTTCCCCTACACCAGGTTGCTCAAAGCCCCATCCTGCCTGGCCTTGAACATTTCCAGGGATGGAGCATCCCCAGCTTCTCTGGACAACCTGTTCCAGTGCCTCACTACCCTCACAGGACAGAATTTCTTCCTAATATCCAATGTAAATCTACCCTCCTTGAGCTTAAAGCCATTCCCCCTTGTTCTATCAATGCCCTTGTAAAAAGTCCGTCTACAGCCTTCTTGTAGCCCCCTTTAAGTACTGGAAGGTTCTATAAGGTCTCTCCACAGCCTTCTCTTCTCCAGGTTGAATAATTGCAACTCTCTCAGCCTGTCTTCATAGGAGAAATGCTCTGGCCCTGTGATCATATTCATGCTGCTCCTCTGGACCCGCTCCAGCAGGTCCATGAAACCTTGAATACATAAGGAAACAAGGAACAAGCCTAAAGGGTTTTCAATCCAACTTTTGCAAATTTGACCCATGTATTTCCTGGTTTTGTACCGTGGGGCGTTTCGTGACTGGAAGACTCATACTGGTTTCAGTGAAGAAAAACTTAATTACAGATAGCAAAGTCCCAACTACACTAAGTTCTCACATAAAACTTGTGATATCCAACACCAAGATATCGAAAAAAATGTCATTTCATGATTGATACTGGTCTGAGCTCAGAAAAAAATACATCTTAAACTAGCCGAGCAGGGTTACTGCCTTTTTCTGAAGTAATTTTCAGACATTCTGCTTTCTTACTGCTTCTCAAAGGTACATGACAAATGTAACTTAGATGACAAAACCATCAGACCTCCTCTAAGTGCTGGGAATTGAGGAGAGCACTTGAGTTCCACCACCTCCTGTGAAGAGCATTTTCCTGCTAATTTCTCGGACTGCATCAAGCCAACCAAAGACTCAGTTTCCCAACTGTCAGGAGTATGGGAGACAGGTAAGTAACAGGCACCTGGCAACAGCACCATCACTCCTCCAGGCATCAGGCCACCCCTGAGGAAACAACAGCTAGAAGTTCCTTGGCAAAACAGGTTACCAGGAGCTCATCAAATCTCACCTTTGATCAGCACACCAGCTTATGAAACACAGCACTGTATTAGAAGATATTCATCCCTTGGACTTAGAGGTATTTCAAGACACAGGGCATTATTATACATATGAGAGATCTTCTAGTGGGCAGATTTCTATTATCTAAAGGTATTCTTGACACTGAAGCATGAGGAGTTATTTATTCCCAAGTGAAAACCTAAGTCTTCAAGACACAGGCTCTGCAAAGAGTGCCTGCCTGCATGAGAACTACCCCATGGCACACCTCTGTGCTTCAAGGCAAGCCGCGTTCCTTCAGCTGGGGCTCCCTCTAGGAAGCAAACTTCGCAAATGAGATATGAATTAAATGCTGTAAAACCAAAATTCTGTATGAAACTTTACCCCTGGGAAAAAGAAACGAGTGGATTGCTTGCGACAGGTGTTAGCTGTGCCTCTCGCGGCACTACCGAAATGTGCGCACGTACATGGTGAAGGGTGCAGGAGATGGGACCTAATAAAACAAAACTCCACCAACCCTAATCTACAGAAGGGTGTGGGCAAAACTGCTTTTAAACTTCAAAGTGAAGTTGGTACCATTATCCCATCATACTTAACTAATACTCAAAGTGACTAAAACCTTAAGGGTTTATAAACTATGAGCAGCTGAGCCTGGATGCACTGACTATACAACATAAGGCTCACTACTGTGAACAGCCCACAAAATACCTATTAAAACTCTGTGTAAGAAGTTTTAAGCTTGATAACATGAGTGTGCACAGATGAGCTCTTTTAAATAAAAAAGTTTTTCTTGCCATAAGTGAGAATCCTGAGTAAGTACACAGACTGTTTCCAACCAGAGATTTTTAACAGCCTCATTATGAGCTGAAATAAAAGATGCTTTTCTCATGAATCAAAATTTTTACTGCAAAAATGTATCTTTTTATTTTCTTAGAGGTTACCTGATTTATTACTAAAAATACTGAAGAAAAATTTTATACTTTTGTCAGTACACATCACGTAGTTCACTATATAATTAATGCTTCTGCTATGATTAAAGTTGGTTATAAAGCAACCTTCTGCAAAATGCCTAAAAGTTGTATTTTCAAATCAAGAAAAGAGGATTACCAGAACAGGAGATATGCTGTTAGGGAAATGACTGATTGACAAAATGGGGTACTTGCTATATTGCCAGCTGCCCTAGGTGTTTGCCTGCAGAGAGAGGCTGTACTGCTACTCTCATAACTATAACCATTTGCCAATATACACCTGACAGGTGCCAACTTCAAGCCCGGGTAAAACAAAAGCATTACTACAGGCACCACTTCTGCAATCTATCAGCTCTATCAGCTGCAGGGTGCAAGAAGCTAAAACAAACTGTTCATGGATAAGCTGGCTACGCTGCTACATTGCATGTTACACGCATTAAATGCCAATTTGCCCAGTCATAAAGTTTTGATTACATTTAATACTCTAAGGGAGAAAATAAAGGACTTGAGGGGATACACACAGTATCTGGAGTGGATCTTTTCAGAATTAAACCTTCTCAAACTTCAATTTCTAATCATGGTATTGGATGGTTTATTACATTTTAACCATCTTCCTCATCAAACAATAGGAATTCCTTATTTCATATTCACATAGAAACAGAGCAGCGTTCTTGCTCTCCATCTGCTGGCTCTGCAGCAGCAGTTGACCATGACTTCCAGAACACTCTCATTGCTGATAAGTCAGCAAGGAACAAAACACACAAAGGGTTTATCCTACACCCCTTGCTATTAATATTTTATGAAGTTGTGTCTGTAATGAAATGAAAGTAGACATTACAGAACCAAAAATAATCCCAGAACTTATGGGATATGAAGGTGATGACTTGGGCTTTATGACTTCAAAGAATTCATTGCTTTAATCATACTAATTTCTTCTGAGTAAATTTACTCCAGACTGGATATCTGTTAAGAATGCTATTTGTTTTTATTTACTACATCATAATAATTGTGATTATCATTGATTTATATCACTGATATAACATTACTGACCTCACAGCTTACAATGTGCCATATTCTAGAGTCCTTCTACTTGATCCAAGTGTTAATTTAACAGTTACCTTCAAAATAATCCCACAAACAGAGCCCACCATGAGAGCTGGTATCCAATCTCTTACTGACAGGTTCTAATAACCAGTACACTAAGTTCTTTTAAAAAGCTAATGGCAAATTAAAAGTTCCACATATATATTTGCACTCTTGCTTGTCTCTGAGAGACAGACATACTCCAGTACACACGCTAGCACAGAGCAGAGCTTTAGAAGATGGACTCATTGGACAGGCTGGGCTAAAGTGGCAGCCAGTGGTTAAACAAGGTGGTTTAACTTATCCAACAACCTCTGACGTGCTGCATGATCAAACTTATAGTGGAATCAATGGGACAACTCCAAAGAAACTGCTTCTCTGGTTTCCCTAAACACTCCTGTATCACACAACACTGCTCAAGCTGTGGACAAGAATGACCCAGGTGCCAAGAATAAAGTGACTTTTAAAGCACACTAGCAATATCTGCCAGCATCCCATTTATGTTCTTTGAGGTTTTCACATATCTGATTTCCCACTCACTTGATTTGCCTGAAATTTCATTTTACTCTTTTCCTAGCCCAGGGCACTGGTTACCTTGTAGTACTACCACAGTCTGTCCAGATGGTGTTCCAAGATCCACTCCAGCTTCTACAAGGAAAGGAGAGGCAGTCATTAGAGGCCCTCCTGCCTCCCTTTTCAGTGGGAAAACTAAAAGACTGTGTAATTGGGATTAGATGGTTTGGTGCAAGGCTGAAAGGAGCCAAACTACAGATCTGCATCATTTCAAACCAGTTTACTTGAATTTGCAGAGGTTTTCAGAGGGTCTCTTGCAAGGAGATCATAAAAAAAACCCACCGCACACAGAACACCACACTAAGCTGTCAGAGAATAAGAACGATAACCATAACATCGATGAATGGGAAAAACATAAAAAAACCCCAGGAATAAAGTGGTTAATTTTCTCAATAAAGGGAAATCATCAGTCAAGTCCCATGGAATGTAATACTTCAATCTATATACAAACTGTCTCCCCTTAAAATCTGTAAGAAGGTTATACTATTTACATTAATAAAAATAATGTTAGTCACAAAGAGCTACATAAGCACCTCACAGAGTAGTGGGAATGGGATATAAAGTGACAAATGAAATTCACCATAGGTAAGTGTGAATCAGGGCACACTGAGGGAAAAATATCCAGACTTCGTGTGCACACTAAACTACTGTCTACTGCTCAGGAAAAAGATTGTGGGGTTACAAGACATGATTTTAAAGAAAACATTTGCCTCGGACTCTGATGCAGTCAAAAACCAAACTGAGCATTTACTTTTACCTAAGAAAAAGAAAACTAAATAGAAAATATTTTATGCGGCTGCACAAAAGAACGGCCTTAAAAAGTGACCCCTTTATTTATCCTCTCTCCTGTAAGAGAATATAGGTGAACTTCCAAGTGTGTAGAGAACAGTGGGAAAAATATCTGGGACTGTTCAGCCTCAAAAAGGAAGGACTGAACGGTGTGACCAGTACCCCCTGACCCTGACCCCTGGTAAACCTCAAGTTTGTGTGACAAACAGGAATGCATTTGAGTCTTGAGTCACAGAAAACACCGAGTGAGTAAAATGGTTCATTGTTGCTTCTAATTTAGGAGTAAGTGGGCATTAAATAAAACCGGCATGATAAGCTAAGAAAAAAATAACTTCATTTATCACAGAGGCTGCGATACTCTGTCACAAGTTATTGCAGGTGGTGAAACAATTGACAGAAGTTCAAGGAGTGTTTTACTGGGGTAGGGGAGACCAGTGAAGGGCTATTAACCACAAGGACATTATCTCTTGCTCTGGAAGACCCTCCAGCCACAAGCAGCTGGAAGCTGAACAAAAGCACCGCTCCCTTATTGCCCTGTCCATAAACCTTTCCCAGGCACTGGCTACTGTTGGGAACTGGGTACTGCAAGAGGTACTGCTGTCTGACCCAAAATGGCTGTTTTTACATTTTTGTTTCTGCCACAAGAAGCCACAGGCAACCACAATGAGAGGCTCTGGGGGTAGGCAATCAGCTCCCAGGCAGGCTGGAGAGAGGCAGATACAACAGCTCAGCTAAGAAGTCCTTCCCTTCCTCTCACTTCTGTGTTCTGCATCCATTCAAAACACCTTAAAAACCTCAATTATTTTCAAATATCTCCAGATATGAGTTAAATAGATGCTATTAAAGGGAAGTAAAGTCTTTAAAAGCTACCCTTATACTTAAACCAAAACATTCAAAGACCAGGAATCTCACCACTTACCTGGAAGAAAAACTTAGTCATTGAAAAAGGAAAACACAGATGCCCTGGAAACTTTCTGTTGTTCAAACAAAAATGAAAAGGTTCTAAAAATCACTGGTATAAAAATACTGATGTAAAAATAAGGTCTAAATCTAAATTGAAGGTAATTCAGCAAAACTTTATTCTTTCTTCTCACCAGGAATGCAACTTTGTTTTAACTGGTTTAAATTTTTTAAACAACTGAATTTTTTTATACTTGTACTGCCTCTCATTTGAAGTAATAAAAACCTGAAAAAGTGCTGAACAAACTGTTACTCCTTTCATGTATTTATACCTATTAAAATGCACGCAACTGACTCAGCACTTGTTTTAACATGATTTAATCAAAACCAATAGATCCTACGTTGAAAATGTACATTTCCTGTGACTGAATAGGTGTAGCTAAGAGTTTTTCCACAGCTAACCCTTTATTCTCAGGGAAACCCTCGATAACATACTTTATTCACCAAAAACTCACTGTGACCAACGTTCATCTGACGTGGCAGAGGGTCACACTCAGTATCAGTGCTTCAATGAACTAAAATCATGCTCATAGAGTAGTGTGAAAGGCCACAAGTGTCTTTTGACCAGTGACTACCTGTTCTTACTGCAGGATATCACAGATACACCATGACGATGGCAGATATGGGGTTCTTCCCCCCAAAAATGGGAAGCCAGTCAATGCCATCTTCCCAACCCAACCCATTTTACCACACGTGAGGATTTGTCCCACCTCCCGGCCTAAGAAATTCTCTTGACAAAAGGACAGACTCAGTGGTTTCTCAGACAACCGTAGATGGAGAGGAAGGATGGAGAAGGAAGCTGTATGGATCACCAACATGGGAAGGGTGAAAAAAGTCATCGTAATAATAATAACATCTATAAAACCACCCCTTTATATTTATCTAGAAAAGCTATTTACCTAGAAAAGTTATTCCTTATAATTTGGTTTTTGGAGTGGGAGGAGGAGTGGACACACATGATTTTCTTTCTTCATACATAGCTTCATAACTACAGTAACATCAAGGTTTAACTCTGCAGAATCACTGCCTATCATTTGATTCCCAACTCTGCATACGTCCGACACTTTGTACCTTTTGATTGCCACTATTTTTTTTCAGACCCCTTCTCCAACTTGTCAACTTAATTTTCAAACCTAAACCATATTACAGTTTAAAGGAACCAGAAACTGGATTAGCAGCCTCTCAGCTGGGCATCACCTACACATTTAACGAGCACACTCAGTATTCCATCACTCTGATCAATAATGAAAATAGTGGTACCATTAACCCAAGGCAGCGTCCCATGGAAGCAAACTCAGTGAATCTTTTCATTCAGACAATGAACTACCCGCTGACAATCATGCACTATGGTTTTAAAATGAGTTTTGCATGTATTGTATAGCTCCTGACTTCCTAATTTGCTATCGGAAGGTCACTGAGATGTCACAAAAACACTTGCTGATGTCAAGCTTCTGACATGCACTGTTTCTCTTCTGTTCACAAAACATATTGAATTAAACATTTAAAGTATGAGTGAAACATGTGCTATATACTTAATTTTCAAATAATTTAGCTACAGAATTTTTCACTGTAAATATTCATTATAAATTCCAATACGTATTTCCTCACGGTAGATCTTTATTGATCCTCGGAAGTTCTCTCACAAAACAACTGGTCTCAGACAACTGGGTCAAAAGGTTATTTTTACAAGTGTCTAAATACAAATTCACATAGACCTGTTTCATTCCTCAGAATAAACAAACACACACGCAAACAGTTTACAGAAACATAATTTAAGTATGGACTTTGCTCTTCTATTTCTACTTAAAGTGTGTTTTTTATTTGATCTTGTTATTTATTATTAAATATTAATACCAGTAAAGACAATTTTTGGTTCTGAGTTTTTGTACAGTCAGACTGCAATGCATTATTGATGTTGTTGCACCTAAAAGAAGATAACTTTTAGACCTTCACAGTCTGGATTTAGGTGTTTCATTTCCACTGAAATTTAGTGAGAGATAGAAGAGCTCAACTACTGTTAATACCTCCGGAAACTTCCTCAAACTTACAACACATTTTTCTTCAAATACGGGTATGGGACATTTCAATATTCACACAGAACCCAAGATGCAGTCTTACAAATTCTGGGGGGTTTCTTAACTGTGAAAACCATGCCTGCCTACAGACACACCAGCTAGAGAAGCACCTACCCTACTGTTTCTCTGAATATGAGCCTCTACAAATACAATGTTATCGGCTCAATTTTATCCCAAGTCTGTATCTTTGTATTTCTCATTTTAAGATCCAGCAACCTAGTCCTGAAATTATAAGTAGTTTATTATTTCATGTTTAAATAACAGGTTTGGTGGTTTGTTTTCCATTTAATCTGTATCATCCATCCTATGATAATATAGGATTAATTGGTCAACTTGATGTTATATTTTTCCCACCAGGACTGTAAATAGGCCATAATCTTGGGAAAGAAGTATCTATTAATAATTCTTACAAGTAAATCATCCTCATTCTTAAAAAACATGCAGTAATTCCCAATTTGAAAAGAATCATTAGAGGTCATAAATGTTTTTAAAAAAATCTTCTCAGCCTGAAACTTCAAATTCTCCCATTTTTCTGTTTTAAAGCAAGTATTGCACTCATTCTCTACATTGTGCAAAACCAGACTTGCTCTGCCATTTCAACTTGCTCTTCCTTCAACTGCAGGCCACTATGTGCAGCGAGTCGCTGCTAAGCTGCTTTTATTGACAGGTATCTCCCGCCTCACCACAGCCCCACGTCCTTTCTTTTAAAGTCTACAATGGTGAAGCTGGATGGGAAAATGCTTGGGTGCTTTGTTTCAGGTCTGAGCAGCATCTTGCTTTCCCACAACAGGTAGGCACAGCAGAGAGTGCTGCTGAATGCAGGAGACCTCGCCAGAGGATCAAACCACTAGTTACTGCTACTGTCTCAGGCACTGCATATTCTCTACTGACCATGGCTCTTTGCCAAGCTCTAATTAAGACACTTCAGTGTGTCAGGGAGTTAACCCTCTGCTGCACATACCTTCTCCAGAAGCACCAAGGTATGAGCATATTCTTTCTAAAAATACCCGAGCAGCTTTGCCATTACTGGTACTGTGAGGTCTCCAAGCCCTTCAAGTTTTTACCCTGCCAATTCTATAAATGAGGATGAATTAAAGAGGTAGTTGGCACCATGACTTTTAGCAGCATTTCTAAAAGTGAATTAAGCATTCCTCCTGTATGAATTTGGTGTGTATTGCCAAGTCTATTTTCTTTTGAAGAAAAATATCTCACTTTGTCAAAGAGCAGAAATTCCTTTAAAAAAAATTAAGAACAGGCTGTAGAAAATTCTTTACTCTCCAAATAGCTTTTTGTTCTGTTCTTGAAGGCTGTAGAGTAGCAATGTTGCTGTAAGGGAAATGAGGAATCTGAACAATCCAGAGCTGCATTTTTATTTCGCAAGAGATCAAACATAAACACAACATTTGCTGATCTATCAGTCCTATCTATTGGTCTCACGCAAAGAACAACCACCACTGAACTGAATGAGGGGAAGCTGTGACAATAGTCAGAGGGGGTAAAAGGAAGCCCATGCCGAGGCTGTTTGCATCTACTGTAATCTATATTTTCTTCTTCAAAAACCCTGTTTAACCACTGCATCCTGTCTGTACATGGAAATCTTCCCTAATGAAAAGCAATATAAGTCACAATGTGACTGAGAGATAAACTAAGTTAATTTCATTCTAGTAACTGGGGGGGATAATCATAACTTGGATATGAAAAATGTCTATGTGAAATAAAACCAACAGGAAAAAGCAAACTGTTTCAACTTTTAAATAGGTTAAAAAACCAGAAAATGTAGTTGACCAGCCAGCTGTCCTCATATTGCAGAGTATAACAAGGCATTTGTAATGGAGATCTCGATTACTTCAGGGCAACAAAAATCTGAATATTACAGAGTCTAAACGAGGTTAATTTGTAAGCCAATTCCACATCT
Organism: Pseudopipra pipra; assembly: GCF_036250125.1. NCBI lineage: Eukaryota > Metazoa > Chordata > Aves > Passeriformes > Pipridae > Pseudopipra > Pseudopipra pipra. The sequence continues at coordinate 29,435,386 of NC_087549.1, read as the reverse complement.
TTGCTCTTACTGTGCATTAGCCCCAGTGGCAGGAAAACCAGAGCTGTTTTCCAAAGCCATTACTGATCTGATCTGGGTTAGGGACAAGTTTTCCTTTTCTGAAATTTAATTATTTGCTTTAGACAGTATGTTAACAACTAAAATTTCTGATCCTCCCTATACCTGTATTCCTGGAGAGCAACACTTGAGTTCTTCATTTCGAAGAAATCCAGAAACCAACATACGTTACATAAACAAGCTCATAATGTTGTCTTAGTATTAGACAATACTGCCCATTTTTAAACCAAAATAAATGAGATGTCTAGTGGGCTTAAGAATTTTTTTTTAATTTAGTAAGAATAATTTCAAACGTTTTGTGCTATTTCAGTTCTCTGCTGAGATAAATGCACTTTTTTAAAAACCTGAAGAAAATTTTTGTAAGAAAAAATGTTACCATTTAGCTGGATAGTTAGCACAACCATAAGGTCTTTTCCACAGGCTGTATAAAGACAAATCCTAAAAGGAGTAGTGGCAGCAGATAAGCCTTTTTCTACAGGTATTGCCCATTCCTGTGCTTCACTGTCATATTTTCTTTACAGGTGTAATCCACAAACACTATGTATTGGAAAAGGGCTGTCCCACTTGGTGCTATCGGAACATTAATTCCAGTACCCAAAAGGTGTGCCCTCAAATATATTTTTAGAAAGGTTATTTCAGTTTCCATACAATTTTGAACTCGCAGGGGCAATGTGTGCCAAGTGTGTTGTTGTTTTTACACAGAGGTTATAATATCCTGGGGCCCTTTGTTGAAACAAGCCAACTAATTTCTCTCAGAAACCTGTTTTCTTTTTGACTCACACTTCATTCTCCTTCTAAGAAAGGTACATGAATTAGGCCCATTTAGATTATCATTACATATGCATCATATATGAATTGCGTATTTATGCATCGTCTTTAGGGCTGACTTTACCACTAAGTATATCAGCTTCAGAAAGAATCCTATTGATTTCCATTTCCAATGCATACATACCAATTGATGGATAGTACCATTGCATTGTGAATAGTCTCACATAAGCTAACTCATATAAACTAAAACAGAAAAAGAGATGTATTAAAAGTTAATTGCAATCTAATCCTCCATGAAGAAAAGTCTTTTTAAAAGAAAATCAAGCAGAATTGTTTGTAAAAGGTATAATAAATTACTGTAAGTTTTTCAGGCAATAGAACATGCTACTGTGAAAGATAAAGGAAAAGCTGTTAAGCATTGAGCAGAGATATCTTGTTTTCCATTTAATAGTAAACATTTCAAGTACTATCATCTCCAAGAAAAAAAAAAAAAAGAAGAACTCCTCATTACTAATTTCAACTGAAATTTTTTATGGTTATTTGCCTTTCACTTCTGCAAGCTACCACTGCTTGAAGAAAATTAATTAGACCACCAACGTCATGAATTTTTCATTCTGGGAAAACCTCATGAGCCCACACTGACGTTATTCTCCACCAAGTACAGGTCAGGATATTGAGTACACATATTGCATGTGCACTGCATATCCAAGAAGTCTACATTCACTGCTCTCTTATTTTGTCTAGAACTGTAAGAACTTTGTCTATAATGCCTTACTGGCTGAAGCATGAAGCTAAGCTACACATACCATGCAAGGTTTGCCTCAATTTCACTGATGTCACCTGACTGCTCCAAAACACTGAGCACATAATAATTCCCACATCTAAGTTTTCAACCTTTCTTTCATTATACAGCACCACCTTCCAAACATACAAGAGTGGTTAATGCCTATTTCAGTAAGTCGGTGATGTATCTAAGGAAAAATCATCTTTGCCACTTTGTAAAGTGTATTCTTATAACTCCTTTTGAATGACATGCAGAATTACAGATGAGACATCACAGGATGCACATGACATCAAAACTGGGGTATCCAAACTAAAAGTTTGCTCAAGTTTTACTTATTAGGTCAGGGGAAAACACAATTTAACCAGGAAGCTTCTTGATCTCTGCTGAGAATTGTCATTTCAAGTTCTTTCTGAACTTCCTTTTCATAATTGAAGCTGAACAGGTTTTCTCAGTTACAGAATTAAAGTATTTTAAAGAGTGTAAGGCATTTACAGACTTCTACAGGGTAAATGTTCAGTCTCATTTGTCTACTCTACAGATAATACAGCTTATGAGAACACTGATTTAGACCATTGCGTCTTTTAGATAAACATTATTCCTTGGTATTTCCTTTATAGTAGAAAAAATCAGTGGCTGCTGAAAAGGAAATACTCTATTTCGATTATTTGTTTTAAGTAGAGAAATGGGCAAATGGTTTAGAAGATAGAGCTACAGAGGTGAGAAACAACAAATTCCTAAGACTATCTAGTATTTTTATGAACTTAATACATCTACTAGGAATGCATAAATAGAATTTTCTGTATATTTGGAAAAATTCGTGTTCATGCAGAGGCAGCAAAGATACTGTATACAGTTGATATAGCCTACAAATGTCACTAAGGAAATTTATTCCTTCCTGCAGCAATAAATATCGAACAGCCAAAGAGTCAGATAATTGTGAAGATGTAATTTAACTGTCTTTTGCTGGAAGATGGACTTGGTCTTTCCCTACTGTCCTCTGCCTGTAACACATGATAATGCCAACACATTTCTGGATACACTTGAAATATTTTTAGTTTGCACTTTTTTACCCTTGCTTCTTGCATAAGAAAGCCAGTTCGTTCCCTAGAGGCCTGTAAGGAGTAGAAAAAGGTAGAAATCAAGTAAAAAAATCAACCCACAGAGAGAGAGAAAAAGCTAATTACACTACAGATGTACAAGACCATTTTAGAGATCCACAAAACAAGTAGATCCCCTTGAATCTGAGCAGATCACCTTTTTTCTCTCCCTGCTCCATGAGTGAAAAACCAGCTCTTCTCTGTAACGCTGGACATGCCTTTGAAGAAAAATGTTTCATTCCTTTGGCAATTACAGTCCTCCCATAACTATGGAAGATTTTATATATATATTAAAAAATATATATTCGCCACAAAATGTAGCACCTACTCTCCCTGTTGCATGACACTCCACATTGCAACAGCGCTTCAGAATAATTGACTCCAAAGGAGCAGCACAGGGATGCAAACGCAAGGAGAAGCAGCTAACCATTAATTCCTGCATGAGATCCCTTGAAGCAGGGATTTATCAGCTGGCTGCATTCCTCTCCTGCTCAGCAGCCAGGGCTGCCCAGCACTGAGTGTGCTCCCAGCTTTGATGTGCCATGAAAGTCACCCCAGGCCATGTAACCCTCTCTTTTATTTTCTGTAGAAGGTTGTTGTCTATCCCAACCACTGAAAGTTGCACAGGACAGAAAAGCAGGCTGTTTTAATAATTATGTATGTTATGTAGAGATCTCTTCCCTCCCAGCAGAAGGGGGGAGAGCAGAAGGGGATGAGAGAGAGGATGTGCCAGACTAATTCACATGCAAATGTGCCTAAGTTCCAAAGTACATTAAAAGAAAAAGCAGTTCCCTAAAATAATTTACGGCCAGGAATGTTTTACTACCCTTGTACACCTACCACTAAGTTTTGAAATGCTGGCCTATTGATAATGAAGGTTTGTTATCTAGAAATCCTGGCAACTCTTCCTCTGGGGACCAGAACCATTGTAAGCTTCTCAGTTTAGAAAAAAAAACAGTTAATGTGGTGACTATTTGCAGAACTGTACTGCACAACAGGATGATAGAAGTATTTTGCAGCTTCTCTAGATCTAACCCTAGATCTCCAAAAACCCTAAATAATAACAGCCAAGCCTGCAGCTATGGGAAAAATGTGATGCATAATGTAGCAGAAATACCCAAGTAACTGCATTCGGACTTATTTCTGCCTACATGGATAAAGTATCCACCTTGTTGACCTGTCAGTCTCGCTAATCCACCCTCTATTTTCAGTTAATATCATTAAAGTTCAGCGCTTGAGAGCCTGGAGGGAGAGGCGAGCACCCCATCCCCTTTTTCCACGGGGCGGTAACCAGATGTCAATGGCCGCAGCTGTGACTACATAATTACCTGTTTGCATGAACGCGGACCGCAGTTTAGATTTAATAGGTCAGACGACAATGCAGCAAAACGCATTTAGCCTACGATTACCCCTTTTCAAACATTCTCTCGCTCGCAACTTCGACCCTGGGAACATTGCGGGCACAGACTCGGGTCAATAAGAAACATTGGCCGGCACAATGGGGCTGGCCTCAAACAGCGCTGTTGACAGACACCGGCACAAAGGCGGTGAATAGAGTCCCCCTCAGTTCTCACACAGAGCGAAGAATGAGTCAGTGTACTGCCGCTTTAGTGCTCTGTTTGTACAGTGTATACAGCTTTTGTCCCGCGCCACTGTTCGACGCTCAATGGGGGCTAAAGAGCCGAGGAAGTGAAGGCGGAAGAATGGCTCTGCGCTCACCCCGGCAGCCAGCGGTGGATCCCCGGCGCTGGACGGCTCCAGCGGGAAGCCAGGAGATGCCGGTCACGCGGCTCCCGCCGCCCCAGCGCTCGGCCGCGCACATCGTGCTCCTGACCTCGGGCGAAGCCTGCGTGCGATGTCGCTGCTCTGGAGACAGCCCGGTAGTTTTAAGCAACGTGTTCCATCTCCTTCAAAAACACAGTAATGTGCCCTCCTGCCCTTCCCTCCCACCATGACACAATTCACGGCTGCCACTTCAACCAAGAAGGAAAACTGAGCATGGGATTTGGAATTACAGTAGCTCTGTGTCCTTCCAAAATGTAACAATAACCATGTAGTTGTAGTTTTAAATCCCCACTGCAAATGCTTAAGGAAGTGAGAAGGGTAACAAAAGAAAACCACAGCTGTACATCTGTATTTCACACACAACATTTAGATTGTGCAAATAAAGGGTCAGGGAAAATTTATCACATACATATTGCTCATGAGCCTCTATATTAGTTATCTATTAGCAGAGAAAAAAACCCACTTCATGTAGATCATTGCTATTCTTCAAACAATGATTTTTGTCAACTTCCCCTTTAGGGAAACAGCACTTCTCTTATTTAAATTACCATGCTTATAAGCACGATTAAGAAACCAAAGTAGCCCTCTAGCACAATGTCAGAAGTGTTATCTTCACCTGCTTTATATCACAGAATCACAGGATAGCCTGGGTTGGAAGGGACCCTAAAGATCATCTAGTTCCAACCCCCCCTGTGGTGGACAGGGACATCTTTCACTAAACCATATACAAAGTATGCAGACTATGAGGAGAGGCTGAGGGAGCTGGGGTTGTTTAGCCTTGAGAAGAGAAGGCTCAGGGGAGACCTCATTGCTCTCTACAACTACCTGAGAGGAGGTTGTAGGCAGGTGGGGGTTGGTCTCTTCTCCCAGGCAATCAGCAGTAGGACAAGAGGGCATGGTCTTAAGCTGTGCCAGGGGAGGTTTAGGTTAGATATTAGAAAGAAATTCTTTACAGAGAAGGTAATCAGCCATTGGAATGGGCTGCCCAGGGAAGTGGTGGATTCTCCATCCCTGGAGGTTTTTAAGATGAGGCTGGACGTGGCACTTAGTGCCATGGTCTAGCAGCTGTGGTGGTAGTGGATCAAGGGTTGGACTTGATGATCTCAGAGGTCCTTTCCAACCTGTCTGATTCTATGATTCTATGATTCTATGATTCTATGATTTGGCATTGTCTCATATCACATCCTTGTCTTTAAACTGGAGAGGCATGGATTTGACAGATGTACCAGTCAGTGGATAAAGAATTGTCTTCGACGGTCACACTCAGAGAGTTGCAGTCAACAGCTCAGTGTCCAAGTGGAGACTGGTGACAAGTGGTGTTCCCCAGCGGTCAGCATCGCAACAGCACTAACACCTTTGTTGGTGACATGGGCAGTGAGATTGAGTGCACTGTCAGCCAGTCTGCTGACAAGACCAAGCTGTGTGGTGCAGTCAACACACTGGATGGAGGGGATACCATCCAGAGGGACCTTCACGGGCTTCAGAGATGAGCCCATGTGAATCTCACAAAGGCCAACAAGGACAAGTGCAAGGTCGTGCATGTGGCAGACAGTTCCAAGCACAAGTACAGGCTGGGCAGAGAATGGATTGAGAACAGCTCTGAGAAGAAGGACTTGCAGGTATTGGTGGACAAGAGGCTCAACATGACCCAGCAATATGCACTTGCAGTCCAGAAAGCCAACTGTGTTCTGGGCTGCATCAAAAGAAGTGTGACCAGCAGGTTGAGGGAGGTGATTCTTCCCCTCTACGCTGAGACCTCATGAGACCCCCACATGGAGTAGGGCACCTGTCTCTTGTGCTGCCAATGTAAGAAGGACTTGGGATGTTGGAGTGACTCCACAGAAAGGTCAAGGACATAATCAGAGGATGGTGAGGTACTGGACCGGGTTGCCCAGAGAAGTTGTGGATGCCTCATCCCTGGAGGTGTTCAAGGCCCAGCTGGATGGAGCTCTGAGCAACCTGATCCAGTGCAAGGTGTCTCCGCCCATGGGTGGTGGGGGAGTGTTGAAGCTAGATGATCTTTAATATTTCTTCCAACCCAAACCATTCTTTGACAAATCACCTCAAACCTCCTTTTTCATTTTTATTTTTTTTAAGCTTAAATCACTGCTTAGCAAGTTAAACCTAGCCTAACCTACTCCACACATTATTCCTTTTCACTCACTTCCTATAATTTAATTTTAGCTAAGTGTACCACTGGTGTGTACACGCTTAGCATACTCTTAATACATCTTGCAGAAGCAGATAAATATTTCACAAACCTTCACATTAGACCAATGTGTGATCCAACTCACCAAAAGTCCCAGAAAGGGATATTTTATTTGCTGCCACGCATCACTGCTGCTCTCCCAGGCTGGCAGCAGCAGCAGCTCTGCCTCCTGCCAAGCAGAGGATCACAGCTTGTTTACTGAGCTCTGTGTGGAGGAAGCAGAGTGCGTTTCAGTCTCGTCTCCAGCAGCCCTGTCAAGCCAGCTGCCAAGAACTGTCTTGAAAGGCTTCGGGGGGAGCAAAATCTAATACGTAGGTGGTAATAGACCGAGGACCCAAAGATGAGTGAGATGGTGCAGGCACTACTTGATCTGAAAGATTAAAACACCTTTAGGTAGCTTCAAATATATAAAGTCATAGGAAAAGAAGTAAGTGAACTCCCTAAGTGGAAGAACAGATTAACTACCAACTTATAATTAACACTGAGATTAGGATCTCTATGTTAATACTTGAAGTTAATGAGTACAAATTGCAAATAAATTAAACTTGTACGCTACTTACATTTCCTTATGATGTATGGAAAAGACCTGAAAAGTCTGACTGGGATTTCATGTTGTAGAAGATTATAATTTTTTAAAATTTTAATATTTAAATTAACACTCCATTACTTCCAGAAGATTTCAGACAGGTTAAATGTGTGTTGTGCATTTCCATAAAGAAATGCTTTATATAGTTTTATAGGAACCATGAAACTTGTTCAATAAGATCTCACTGCCTTTGCAAGAGCATGCCAGCTACTATGAAAATAAAGAACAAGCGGTTTCACAGAGGACATGTACACAATCCCTCATTCCTTCTAATAAGATCATTAATCAAAGAAAAATTGCTTAAGCCTTTTTTCCTCTACCCTACTAATGAAAAGTCACCAAACACTAATAAGTGATCAGCATTTTTCATTGTACCCAATGGTTATTTCTCTGCCTTTAGAATCGTATCTCAATTTCTTGGTTAACTGGGTACATGCTCACACAGTGTGACCACATTATGTGCACTTTGCCATGTGATCAGAGCCTGCCAAGTCTCAAAGCAGATTATTTAAAATAGAGCTTCAGTATTTTTCAGAACAATCCCTTCAGGATGTGGAGGATTGGGGGCGGGGAGGTGTTATTTCTCACCCAAGTTGGGTGACTGGATTTTAAGTTCTTTATACAAAAAAATAAATTGTTGTAAAATGCTAAGATGGGAAAATAGAAAATTTGCCTCTCTTGACAGCTATCACAGAAGGAAAAAGAACTTTGGTTTTGTATGAAAAACACCCCGTGACTGGCTGTCAACATACTTTGTATTTCACTGACCATAAATCATGACTATGTTCAGCAAGTTCATAAAGCGACAGACATCTGCATCCCTGCTTGGCTGCTATCATGCCTAAAATGCTGACAGAACCACGGCAGCAGTGACCACACACAGACTCCAAAATCTATTAAGGCAAGTTTTAACAGCTACTGACTACTCTTAGTACACTTTCCCCCCTTTTTTCTCTTTAAATGTACAAGTCTTTACTTACACTGCAGTTCTTCCAACACAACAGCAACACTGCCTAGAATTTTAAATTTAATCTTGAAAATTTAAGGAAAATCAGGCAAGCAAATACAATAGCAAGGACCGAGTTACCAAATGCTCCTTACTCAGTAAGGGCAATTACATACAACCTAAGTGTCACTTTAGTTCTATTACCTCTATTTTTTCCTCCAAAACATTTGATTCACAAATTATACTCATTTGTTATTCCCATCCTTGCTCCAGACAAGCGCATGTGAAGAGAGGCAACAAGGACTGTTGGTTTTGTTAGCATATTAGTGAGCAGAAAAGGAAAATAAAGTAGTCTTAAATAACAGACATGCAATAAAACATTATTTATCTTTGCCTCGAAACACCCTGTGTTTTTTAATTGATCTGCTGAGCTGGCTAATAGCAGCAAAGCAGCTGAATCCCCTACACAGTTCGGCAACGCTCAGCTTTGCTTTGTAGGAATTTACCTGCTTTTGTGCCCTGGTTGGATAACGGAATCTAAACAGGCTGACGAGGAGTTACAGAAAGCATCAGGGAAAGAAAAGCATCTGTCAAGGGTTTGGTGTGTAGGAGTAACAGAATTAATTTTATCAGTCTTTTGGGCCTATTCCAAGCGGCAGTCAACACCCACTCCTCCCTCTGATGAGACATCCCTCTGTACCGACCAGTGACTTCAAATAAAAATGCGTGACTAAATAAATCATCAATGGCCACAAACAGCTTTTAAGTATCTCCAAGGCTGGAGATTTCACAACCTCCCTGGGCAACCTGTAACCTGTGCCAGCGTTCAGTCACCCTCACAGTGTAAAACTGCTTCCTGAGGTTCAGAGGGAGCCTCCTGTGTGTTGGTGTGTGCCTGTTGCCCCTTGTCCTGTCACTGGGCACTATTGATAAGAGCCTGGCTCTGTATCCTTTGCCCCCTCCCTTCAGGTGTTCATACACATTGATGAGATGATCCCTCTGAGCCTTCTCTTTTCCAGGATGAACAGTCTTTCCTCATTGGAGAGATGCTCCAGTCCCTTCATCATCTTAGGGGCCCTTCAGTAGACTTTCTCTTGAACTGGGGAGCCCAAAACTGCACACAGCACTCCACGTCCAGCCTCACCAGGGCTGAGTGGAAGAGAAGGATCACATCCAGCCACCTTCTTGTCTAACGCAATCCAGGACACCATTCAGCTTCTTTGCCACAAAGGCTCACTGTTGCTTCATGTTCAACTTGGTGTCAACTTGGACCCCCTGGGCCTTTTCTGCCAAGGTGCTTTGCAGCCAGGTGGCCCCAGCATGAACTGGTGCCCGCGGCTGTACCTTCCCAGGGGAAGGACTTGGCACTCATCTGTGTTGAACTTCAGGAGGTTCCTCTCAGACCATTTCTCCAGCCTGTCAAAGTCACTCCAGGCAGCAGCACAACCACCTCATGTAACAACAACTCCTCTGAGTTTTGTACTCCAGGATAACTTGCTGAAGGTACACTCTGTCCCATCACTGAGGTCACTAATGAAGATGTTTAACAGGACTGGACTCAGTACTGACCCCTGGGTACACAGTTAGTTACCAGCCTCCAGCCTGAGTCATCTTCATATTATATAGCAGACTGAGAACGATTACCAGTGAAATAATTCTGTACAACATCTCTAGCTTTACTAATACTAACAATTTAATCATCTTTCTGACATTTAGTGTCTTAAAGTCTTGGTTCTTATAGTTATACAGTTACACAAGAAGATCAATTGCCTTTTTTAAAAAAAATTCGTTTTAATTAAAAATTCCCACTCTGCCAAGTAAAAAAAAAAAAGTGATGTGAACCAAAAGACTAAATAACCCAAAAAGACATAAACAAAAAATAAAACCAACTTTAAAATCATGATTCGTGGGAGGCCTGACTCATGCCTTCTGAAGAGCTCGAGGTTGATATATATTACCTGCAGTGTTTCCCTAGCTGTGTTAACTCCCTTCGCAGACTCACTTTACTGAAACTGTTCCAGAGGGGTGAATAATTACCACTCCATGGTTATATGATAGCATTAATTTTCCTGAGTAAGATCTATGTTATATGAGGACTTATAATTCACATTTGGTCCAAAACAACATTAATTCAGTTTCTCAACCTAGAAACTAAAGAGCTTCTGTCTTTGGGCAAGTCTACACTTCTCAGAGGATTGCTGTGAAGAGGCCATGAGCTAGTTTAGACCGAGCTGGCTCCCAAACTAAAATCAAAGGCCACATCAGCACAGCACAGCACAGCGCAACTCATTATGCTAAGAAGAGGGTTTAGCACACAGTTACACCCAACCTAATAAAAGCAGTTACGCTGCTTCAATAACCTGGCCTGCTTTTTCATCTAACCCTTACTTCTGTTACAGGTACAGGTCAAACTGACCAGACTTTCACAGCCAGAAACATGTGCAACTCGCTCTGTGGTTTAGTAAAGTACAGTTCCCTGTACCCCTAAGAAGTATCACATGCCTGTAAAACTGGCATGACCCTACCTCATCCACTGGCATCCAGAGTCTCTGATCAGCAAAACATGTTGAGGAGCGTTAGAGTTTTCATAATCTTCTGTATCTGTAATGGCTAAGGTTTCTTGAGCCTTGTCTAGCTATTGAGGAAATTAATTATACTTTACTAGGAGTATTTAAGTGAGAGAGCTCCTCCCTGTGTGCTAACAGCAAGGCTTTCTCAAAGGTGGTGGGGGGGTAAATTTTCAAATATGCTGCACATGGAGATTCAACTCATTTATTCTCATCAATCTCAAAACAAAATACTAGAAACAATTTTAATTCTTCTGCCAAGTCATGACTTCATAATTCTAGTTTCTGCAGTTCTTGACAGCTAGCACCTGGATCAGAGGAAAAGAGAGAGTTAACCTACCTCTTCTCCTATGGACAACACTCAAGCATTCCAATGCAGTAATAAGTTTCCCAAGCCACTTTTTCTTCCTATCGTGTATGTGTGCACGTCCACATATGAGAAAAAGTGTGGCTTAAAAAGTATTTACAGACTTTGACATTGCCAAAAAAGCTCCAGGCCACCTTATGGACTGCTTTGTTCTCCCAAGACGTTTTACACAGCATATTCCATCTCCCATTTATCACGATGCCCTGGAAAGACAGAGCTGGCAAAATGTTTTTACCAGTAAATGCTACTAGTTTTGTGAGGTTTTTTTTGTTCCAAAGGTCATCAGATCCCATAACTCCCTGCTACCTTAAACTAATGACAGAAGCAAAAACTAAAATGAAAAAATTATTAGCAGGCTCACATGCACTGTTGAGGCATTAATCCTAGGTCTATGCCGTATATTCCGTACCAAATGCTGTGCAGGGTGCCTCATTAATACAGATTAGTTGTAGTTTTGATAACCAACACCTGTCACATGGTATAATTACATTAACTAAACTCTGAAGTACCCATCTGGGATGAAAAACTTACAGTGTAGTTCAAAAAAATGTTTACAGACTCTGGGCTCCGGGAACTCTGGAAGCACAGTCTTGTGTATTACAGAACCACACAAAGCCAACACCTCCATTTGTGGTTGAAAATAACCACTGAAGAATGATATACAGTGGGTGGCAAAAACAGTCACAACTGTAAAAAACCAAGCAAATAATAAGCTGTGTCCATAGGGGATAAAAATGCTGTAATTTCCAAAATGCTATAAATAAGTTGGAGGTTATTGCTGCAGCACACAGACCAAGTTTGCAATCACAGGGCTATTCTTCATGTCTGTTTTAAAAAAAGCGAGCTGAAATTGTTCGACAGCAGACAGAGTGGCACCGTGTGCATTGTTTGGGCTCCCAGCGATGGTGAATTGCACTATATGGAAGCTTTGTAGAAAAGGGAGCTCCTGCCACCTCCTTGAATTTAGTCCTCTTCAGTATAAACAATAAGGCTTCCTTTTTAAGTTGCAATGTTTGTATGTGGGAACAGGACATCATCAGTCCTGCTTCCCATTTCTCCCTTTCCCATTTGGGTAAAGTTGGAGACCAAAGGCTGACCAGAGTGCCAAAAACCAAGTTTGCTGATGACTAGTGCAAACCACCTTGGTCCTCAGAGAATTTCAACATGACATTTTCGTAATTTTAATCAGAGAAAAAGACTGGTTTTCACAGTGTGGAGACCAGCTGTCTGATTATGTTTTCCATAAAAGATACAAACTGGAAGAGATTCAGAAAAGTGTATGTGCACATTTCGTTTTGTACTTCAGCAAATTTGAGCAGGTCATAATTATTCAACAATTCAAAAATCATAATACAGTCTAAGTTCATCTTTCAAAATGCAGGGGAATTTTGCCCTCCAACAAGCAGGTGCTTACCTGACAGGTAGGACAACTTGGAAGCCAAGGAGGATGAGGAAAGAGCATGGAAGTATGAAGACTGCTTTGATTTCAGATAGCTATTTAGTATTACAAATGTCAGCAATATGGCACTGATAGATGTAAACCGTCTGACATTACAGGCACAAAGGAAATCACTGTCATATAAACTTAAATTCTCCCAAGTTGCTTACTTACGTCACTACTTTTTTTTTTGACAGGTAACAAATACTTTCCAAAAACAAACAAACAAACAAACAAACACTAACAACAACAAATCAGAGCTGGTTACAAAAGAAAAGACAAAATGTTGTGTGAAAGGACAGGTAACTATTGATGTTGACTAAATAAGACTATAGACATAAGTATTTTAGTAAGTTTTGTAATTTCTGCTTTAATTATGTATAAATGAGCAAAAATTATTTACAGAACTTTCCAAAAGTATTAATAGAAGGTACATATTATATACTGCTGCAATACAGCCACCTCTAAAACATTGTGACTGCTTAAGAAGACACAACAGAACTGCAAACTCTAACAGTTCAGTGGCAAAATATTGGTAAAAAACTGAGCAATAATATGTACGCTAAAAAAGACTTACTAACTTCTATAATACTGAATAGATTTAATAATATAAAACTGTAATTAGTTAGAAATCTATGTTATATTTACATTGGAAATATAAATATAAATACATTGGAATATATTAACAATCAGTATTGAAAAAAACAATACAAAGAATGAACCTGAAAGGAGTGCAAATATTTAGCAATGGAGCACATGAACGAGGCAATGGGAAAAAATGATGATGGAAGGAAGGAAGATAACGCATTCCCTGTAAGAAACTGGTTACACATTTTCTCCATTTTCTTATAAGAGTTTTTCTACTGTATGGTTACTACTAGATAGACTTGTAAGAAAAAGATTGACTTGCTGGGAATGAAAACCTAACAGAAGGGAAGCAGGGAAGGAGGAGAGCACCGATTTAATGCCAATGAGCTACCAGCAACAATGTGAACACACAGAGAGAATGAGAAAATTCTACTAGTATAGTTACTGTGTTCATGGGAATGAGTTTACTGAAAGTGGGAGTTAAAAAAATATTCCTCAGAGGACCTTGAGCCCTTTCTACGCAAGACTACATCACAAAAATCAGAAGCAATTTTGGACACTAACCCAGTATCACGTGCATTTCATCAGTAACTTCAACATGCATTTATAATTTAAAAAAAAAAAATCACTAAGTGTCTATAGGTTTCCAGTCTCTTTCTTATGACCTGTTTTCTTCTGCATCTGCACAAGTTTGAAAATTGTACTTGCCAAAGCACCATTTATTGTATCACTTGTACTGCTGGTTAGCAATTACCTTCTTTCCCCTCAAGAATTACGCATTACAGATAAATGCTATTTTGCTGGCAACAGACAGCAAGAAGGAAGTAGACCACTGTAAAAACAAACATGTACAACTAAAACCAGCATTACTGCAGCAAGATATGTTTCCTTTATATATCACATTACCTCTTTTTTTTAGCAGTAATAGTTCCATCAACATTCAGAGCTTGACATGAAAGCTGTACGATGTGCCAGGCTGCCAGAGCAGCATTACTGCAGTCAGCAGCAGTACAGGACAGGGAAGAAATACATACTCTAAGGAAACCATCGTTAAGTCTCCACTGCCACCAGATACATATCCTGTAGTGGCCCATACTACTTCTCACAGATTTTGCTCCCAGTTAGTCACAGACACCAGGCTGAACATTAATTTTATGCCTGTGATTCCTCTGGCAAAGAAAGAGTAAAGGCCTTGGAGACGGGAGCTGGATGCTGGGTCTCTCTCTCAGTCCAGCACCCTGACAGTTGTCTGGTCTCCATTTAATTTTGAAGGAAAGTTAGAAAGGTTATGTCTTCAACGTCATCTCTCTAAACCTTTCCATAGTAATCCTGCACCATGACATACATAACAGTCAGGGAAACAAGCGTTCAGCAAGCAAAGAGTGCATTTACCACACCGACACCTTCCCTTGTGCAGGTATCTTTGCCACACACCCAGAGCAAGATGCTTTGTGTGAGGCAGCTCAGTCTGGCTGAGATGCACTCAGTGTTGAAGAAACATATTCACATGGCATCAAAATGGAGTAGTTAATTCCAAACTCACCCTCCAGGGTAACACACAGGGACTTTGTTTACTACACAAACTGGAACTAAACCAAATGGTGTCTTATTGAAATCCTTCCCCCTGAACAGCATTTCTCTCCATGGACCTCTGTTTCTTTTTTTACAAGTTCTTTTATGTCAGTATCAACTTAAATTTAAGACTGTCTTAATAAAATGAATATGCTAGAAAACAACCAGCCTTATTCATATTACCTAATCTAAAAAGATATATTATTTTAAATTGGATTCCTTTCTGCCCTTATCTACAAAATATTTTAAAAATAGAACAAAGAGAAGAATTTAAAATGTTTCCCAAATAAAATTCACCTTGGCAGTCATTCAAACAGAGTAAATATTTTGATACAATTTGTAGAAAAAGCATTAGGTAATATTTTATGATGCTCATTAAGCTGTCACGTTCTAAATCACGACCAGCATCAAATGATTTCTTCCCTTCTCTACTATTTAAGTTTGGCAAATACACACTGTATAAAAGGTGTCAAGTAAAATTGCCACAGGATATACTGGAAATCCCTGCACCAGCTGCATACTCAAGCATAAAGGAAGTATCTTTCTGATCCTACAGCCTGATAATACTGGAGTTGCTGGAGGGTTACAGCAGTCTTTGAAAATAAAGCTTCATTACACTGGCATGGAGAGGTGCAGTTTAATCCTCTTTGGAAGCTGGTCCTGCAATCCTACATTTTAGAAAATTGCTGAAAGCCATTGTGCTTTTGATGGGAATTGGTCATTAAGAGTACAGGTGCAGACCATGCAAGAGGCAGTGTCAGCACAGTTCCTTCCCGTCTTTTCTGCTTCTTAGGAATTCCATCTGATAATGGCAGAAGCAGGTTGTAACAGCACCTTTTTGCCATGGATAAAGTTGTTGCTCATTTGGAGATATAAAACAGATACTTTCTCCTTTAGGACTTCATTTCCTCTGCATGTTAAAAGAAAGAAAAAAATATACCAGTTTCTTCCCATAGCTGAAAAGGAACCTTACTTTCCTACAGATACTTTCTCATTTGTATAAACTTTGGATACTTAACAGAATTGATATGTTCTTGGCATAAAATGCAAATTTAATACAGCATTTAAGTCAAACTGTATCAAGAAACATGTTTTTACTAATTATAGTATATCTTTAATAAGTCCAGCATATATTACATGCGATTTTGAACTTGTAATGGCAATAAATACTCCTGACACATTAAATAAATCCAAAATAAAACACTGCTGAAATTTATAATCAAATACACCCTTGCCTGACCCCAGTGAAGTTTTACCAACAACATGCTTCATCTCTAACTAAGCTGATGTATTCTTCCAGTATCAATACCACCAATGCTGATAGCAATTCTATGAAACAGCTTTCCCAAAGAAGGAAAACAATCAATGAGAACCAAACAAAAATGGCTAGCAGATTCTTCAAATGCTTATTGTTTAAATTTTGCATCATTACTGTTCTAAGGTTTCTTTTACTTAAAGTTTGTGGTGGTTTGTTTGTTTGTTGTTTGTTTTAAAGGTTGACATTTCTTTTAGTAGAACTGATGGAAAAAATGTATTTATGGAGCTACTTTAAATTTTCCAAGTGAGGGACACCTTTTTTCATAGTCACGTTTTTACTCAAGACAGTCTTTAGGGTGGAATCCTTTTTTATGGCCACATGGTGGTAGCACTACAGGGTCTTTCACATGGACATTCCAAGAAATCACAACTGTTAGGAATCAGACTGAGCAGTTTAAGATAACAAGTTTTACAGACAAGAACCTCTTGCAGACTTTTTGATTCTTTTCAAGTAACCTGTAGCACTTTTGAAGAGCACAGGACATCATATAAGAGAGAAAATTTTATTACAGTATCATGAAAATAGTTGACTTCTGGTGAGAAAAAAGCAAAATGACCAATGAAATATCAAAAGCACATGTCCTCACAAGATACTTCTTTACATAAATGGCAAGAGAGGGTTTTTTCCCTCTAAAGATGTTAAACTCATATTTTGGAGGTGTTGCCAAAAACCTGAAAAGACAGTACAATAAAACTGAAAATCAGTATCGGAATACAGGTACTAAAGAGCCATGTTCAAGACTGACTTCACAAAAATGGTATCATGAATTTCCATGTCTGAAGATTAAATCTGGTTCTTCCGTCCTGAACTGATGGCCTCCAAAAAATCATCTGTTATCTGTAAATTAAAATGCCTGTTCTTCTCCTTGGCACTAACAATAAACATTTTGCAAGCAGAACAGTAAACAGTTCTACTGGCTACATGAACGTACAATATGGTGATACAGTCACTTTTGTCAGCAAGTGAATTAACAGAAATAAGGGTAACAAAAACGTTACTGCAGTCACCAGTGTAAGCTGGCACAGATCTAAATACACACTGCAAATTCTACCCAGTTACTTTCAAGCTTTGGTAGAAGACACTCTAGTTTGACCTTTATGCTGGTGATCAGAAGCAGTTATTGCCTTCCAAAGGCACCAAAGTGTGCACCAACAGACTGAGGAGCAGATGAAGCCTCATTCAAACAACCAGAAGCCACCTCATGATTGCAGGCCTTGATTCTCATGGGGGACTTCAAGTGTCCTTATGTCTGCTCAAGCAAAAACAAACACAGAGGGGAGTGAGCAACCAGAGAGAGTGCCCTGGTGACATTTTCCTACCAGCAGTGCCAGACAGCCCAAGCAGGGCAGGTCTTCTGCTGGCCACGTTCACTCATGGGCAGCTAAGAACTGGTTGGGCACATCGTAGCTGATGTCAGCCTCAGCTGCAGTGACCACCAATGAGAGCTTAAACACCGAGGGAAAGTGAGAAAGCCAAGTGGCAGAAGAGAGATGTGGGCTTCAGAACAGTAGGCATTGGATTATTCAGGGAAGAGAAGGAGCTGTCCTGACGTGATAAAGTGCCCAGAAGAGGTCACTGATCTATAAGGACAAACTCCTCAATGCTCTAGAAGGGTCCTTCCTAAGGTGCAGAAGTTGAGCAGGCCTGGCAGAAGGCTCCTGCAGCTGAATAGGGAGCTTCAGTTTGAACTCTACCACAAAACCAAAATGAATGGTCATAGATTGAGATTAATATAGAAGAACTCCTCAGGCATGCAAGAATGGCCTTGAGAAAGGCAAAGCTCATCTCAATTTAGCATTAACAAGAGATGCAAAGAGGGCTTCATCAGTAGAGCACCAGCAAAAGACTATGAAATTCTTCATCTGCTGTCAAATTTGACAGGCACAAAGGACTCAGTTCTTCCTGGGATATCAATCACACTTGCTTTGAAAGTCATAGACCTGTCAAAAAAAGGAGGTTGAGTACAAAAATGCTCTGATAAAATACTATCAGAGATTTGCACACAAATGTGTGATTATTTTTGTTAAACCTCTTTTTGTTAAATCAGCTATTTCAGAACTGATTATAACGGGAATCATATTTAATGTTTTAGAACCAGTGATGTTGCAGATCAATAAAGATGCTCCTCCTCTCTCAGGGAAAAAAAGAGGAAAAAGAGATGGACTAAAATATTCTGATGCTATGAATGCAAAAATATGGTATTTTGCCTACGTATTAAAAACTAGGTGCTAAAGCAACCTGGAGACAAATTAAATAGACAAGAGATCTTTGAATAATATATAATCATAACATGCAAAAGACAGTCAAGAAAGTTTATAAATACTATTTCCACTAGAATTCATTGCTTCCTTATCTTTTAGCTCTCTAACTACTGTATTCTTGAGTGCAGCTGTTCTAGTTCCACCACAGTTGTTCTACCTCAGGACACAGTGAAACTTTATGCCAAAATCCATATAAAGTCACCTGCTACAATTTGGAATATTTGACCACATTAGCACTGATCATCTGCTATGAACCATATTATCACAAATAACATGTAAACTCCCCAATAGGTCACCTCATGTTTACATATTTAGCATAGATAGCTCCTGCCCAAGAAGCAATTTACATGGGATTAAAGTTCCACATCCACAAAACTCACAAGGATTTCAATAAACAGTGCTTGTTTTAACAACTCTGATGATAATTATTTCTCTTTTCTCCAGTGACAAAACACCCAGTAACTTCCTTTGCCCATCATAAGTTGGAATAATGTAGATAACAATAAAGCAAGTGTGCAAAGGAACCTCCATTCCAGACAACGATGTCTGAGCTACACAGATCTGTTTGTGATCATACTTTCATTCTGCACAATATGTTATCTTCCACAGTTTAAACCACAAGATTCATACAATATATCTAAGCTTAGTCCAGAATGGTCAAGTCCCTTTGGCTAAGCATTTCACTGTGTTATTCACATATGTTAATCACCTACCGTAACTTGATTACTTACTTTCCATCAACTTCTGGTCTTTTGCACACACAGTGAAACTTGCCACCAAAATCTATATAAAGATCATCTTCTACAATATGGAATATTTGACCAATGGTAATTTTATCTTTGGCAGGCCCCATCTGAATTAAAGGAGAGCGTCTCAACATGGATGCAAAGGATTCTGATTTCTCTGAAGGAACCTACAGACAAATAAGAAAAAAAAGAAAAAGCATTTCATAAAACATGCTATCCGAAGGAGGAATTAAATAAAACTTGTAACATACAAAAAGGCTTGATTCATTGAATAACAAGTAAAGATTTCATGTGTATGGTACATTTTTAGCAAGACTTCTAAGGAGGCATCTCGTACATTTCTCCATCTCCGACCATTTTACACATTAAAGGTAAAGCTTTTATTAATTGAGTCATAGAAAAACATCACACTGCACATCTCCTGAAAACATCGGCAAGTTCTACTATTGGTTAAGTAAGTTAATTTAAAAATGCATTCCAAATGTAGGAGGTGCTCCTGAAAAG
The DNA here is from genome assembly GCF_036250125.1 of Pseudopipra pipra. NCBI lineage: Eukaryota > Metazoa > Chordata > Aves > Passeriformes > Pipridae > Pseudopipra > Pseudopipra pipra. The sequence continues at coordinate 29,415,793 of NC_087549.1, read as the reverse complement.
AACTTTGCACATCTCTTTGTTATCTCCTCTGTGAAAACCAAACCAGAATTAGTACTTTGCAGCTATTCATGCAACCATTTAAAAATGAATAGTACTTAAATCATTATTTTAAAGAACAAAACCATTCTGCCAAGGCAGCAAAAGCAGAAAGCATGCCCAGGACTAATCCAATAAATGAAAGAAAAAAAAATTTGAACCATCACTTCTTTCATTTTTCACTCTACAAAATCAAAGTAACTAAATAAACAAAACACCAGTTTCTTCTCATAAAGCTTTGAGAAAATGGGAGAACATAAATTCCTCCTGCTATTCTTCATGGAGAGAGAGATCTCTGTTCTGTGACCTGAGAAAGCTGACTATCATAGGCTTCCCACTGTATGCCAGGTGAAAATATCCAGCTATATCAAAGTGAGACTCAATCTCACATATACTTTCCCTGATATACTACATTTGACCACTTTTTAAGATTACTGCCTTTGAAAAGCAATTAGTAAGAAAAGCCTTCTTGCTAGTAACAAATGAAATGGGACAAGCATTTTGGAAGCAATACCTACCTGAAGGTGAATCTAAGGAAATAATAATATAGATGGCTAAACAGATGGAAAAAATTACAGCCTATTAATTTTTCCCCACATTTAGCAGTAATTAACTGATAATAATTACTTTGTGCAAGATTTCAAACTATTTTGGAACCAGCAGAAGAACTAAACTGAACAAAATAATCAAGCAAGTTAAGGTTTAGTGATCTGCTGGCTTCAAAAACACACTTTCCCACTGATTACTTCAAGCAGATGCTGAAAATCCATCTATACTTTACATGAACAGAGAATAATGCCATCATTTTCCACTTGTACATTTGGAAACTTTTATTCTTGGGGAAGTCAAAACATGAGACAGTTTTGAATTCCAGCTCTGCTGGAAGGCACAAATAGCACGAATTTTCTGATGGGACATAGCCTCAAGAATCATAAACTGGAGATCTGACACCTGGTAAATTTGCTGCTTCAGAAACAGGAACTGTTAAATGTGGCATCCCAAGGACAAGGGCTGAACAATGTGCAACACGCACACACACCACATAAAGAGCATCTGGCAGTGGTAAACCACAACAGAGCAGTAGGACTTTACACAGGAAAGCTAATATCAGATAAGGTTCCAAACATAGAATTGTTTGAATTTCACAATGCAGTCTGAATTCAAATACATGAAAATTAATTATACAGGATGCATTTGTAAGTGCTCCAAGAAAAAAATACAACACAGAGGAAACAGTAAGAGGAAGTATTTAAATTTGATTTGTCATATTAATTAAGGGGGCAGTAGGAAACTTTAAATCAATATATAAATTGTAAGCTAGAAGAAAACATTTCAACATTCACATCCCCCTCAAAATGACTCTGTCTGGGAAGGAGTTTACAAATCAATCATCATATTGAAATACCAAAACCTGTTTCAAGGGAAACTAAGGTACAATAAAGTGCAAATTCAGTGGTTTACCACTGAAGGGCAAAGGTAAGAATATGGCAGCAACATATAAACTCCGGATGACAAGGACTACTATCATTTCATCCCAGAATACTTTCCGTTATCCTTCAATGCAAGGCAAACTAATACAAAAATCAGTCTTAAAAAAAAACAACAAAAAACCCACACACAGAGGCAGGCAAGTGACATCGTTTGTAGGATATATGTGGACAAACACATAGAGCAGCTTTATTTGGACATTTCAACAGGAGATAAGGAAGTCCACCTATGGTTTCAACTAATTTAATGAATGCTACTGAAATCAGACACTACAAATGAACTGCCTTTTCCTACATGTACATTACCTGGAAAAAGCCTGAGCTACTAAAGAGGATCAAGAGAACTGAGTTTGGTTTGAAGGAGATTTTCCTAAGTTATCTACAAAGATGGCATTAGTAATGGTCATTGAGCAACACTGAGATTTCTTTGCTAAGCAATTAATACAATTCAAAGTAAATTCCTTCATCTCTTGGCAGTTACACCCGTGAAATGGCATTCACCTCATTCATGTTCTCTTCATACAATGGCACACTGGGTAGGCTCTGTACACTTAAAAAACTTCACAAGCAGCAACTTGAAGATGAGTACACTAATATCCTGTGGATGTCCTGTTTTCATCACCTAAAAATGGTCCATTCTAGTTAATACCAACCCTCTCCTTTATTTCCCTGACAGGAAAAAATACAGATACAAAATTCTCCCCTGTGCAAACTTGCCTGTGAAATAATCTCTGCACACAACACACAAGTGCTATCTTTACACACTCACAGATGTGCTCATTTCTTATTAGAACACAGATTTAAGTAAAATACAGATGTTAAAGTACAAAGTAATCCTCTGCCATTCTTCACTGTGGAAAATTTTCCAAGAAGCTATTGGGAATCGGTTTGAATTCTATCACAGGCCTACAAGTCTGCAGTGTTCTCTATTCTGCGTCATGGAGAGGAACTTCTCAAGAGCACAAACAGCTAATTTACATATACAAGAATCCTCAAGAGACGCCATTAGTTACTGCCATCAAGGACTATTTTGTGGACAGTCTAGAAATAGAGTGAGACAAAATGCAGTATTTTCTCCAGTTTTCTGCATAACCTAAAGGAGATCTCATTAAACAGCAATTTATCTCAAGCATTTAATGACATTTTGAGTGCTTTCCTCTATGATTTCTAAATCTCCTTAACTGGATTCTCCACAGCAGCATTATAGACAAACAGTAAGACTGTATAATAAAGGGGTAACATACTTTATTAAACACTCTACTCTGGTTCTCAAGGAGTGTTGACCGCGCAGTTCTGATAGATAATGCACAGATAATATGTCAAGTTGCAAAAACTAGAGAATATTACAGAATTCAGAAGCACAAATGGCACATTCTTTTCAAGTACCTGAAGTATAAAGGTTTTTTTCACCTCCTCCTTCTTAGATGCCATTTGATTTTCCGATTTCTGGATTTCAAAGTTTTTCACAAATATTTGGACACTTTTCTGCACACATAGTTCAATAAAAAGCAACAGCTCTTTCAATAACAGAACTCCAAGATGATACATATTAACCAGAGAGTGGGAAAAGTCAAAGATTTAAACCCCAGTAAGATCCAAGTAAAAGAAGTAACTCCAGTAGAGGAATGTAACATACTATTTCTGGAGCAAAGCCTATGACTGTACAAGCAGGGAGGTCCTTTCCCACCCACTGAGCAAAATATCTCAAAACCCAGGCTTCGTGCCTTCTGTTTGCTTGCAAAGGCAAGTAGCATGCATGCTGGAATGTGAGATGTATGGATGAGACACGGAGAAGAAATGGGAGATTGGTGATCTGATTGCTACAATTAAGGGGTGAGTGACATAAACATCAAGCAGCATACAAAGAACACAACCCTCTATAACTATCAAATTTTGTTTTCCTCAGCATTGTTTTCCATAGTTAGAAAGATTTTTCTGCCCAAAGAAACAGTTTAGTTACATGAAACAACAAAATGGAAAAAATTATTTGCAGTAACAGGTTAGTAGGATATCACAATAGCTAAAGGCCCCAACAGCTTGAATACCAAAAAGAGGACTGGAAAAGGCCCTGAACAACCTGAACCAAGTTTGTCCTGCAAGGGGTCTGAACAGATCAACTCCTGAGACAACACGTACTATTTCACTTAGGAAAGACAACTTGGAGCCTGCTACAAAGAATATTAAACCAAACCCCAATATATTAAGCTACCCACTGAACAAGTATAAATTGATAAGGCACTTATTTCAACAAGTAACCTCAGAAATTTCGCTATGTTCTTCCAGTCCAGCAGACCTTAATTTTCCATACCTTTTAACTACTGGAAGTGTGCACTGTTGCTTAAATATGAACCTAAATCCCATGAATTTTTTAAGTGTCGCAGGCATTACCAGGGTAGTGGCTCATAACGATTCATGCAGTTTATTCTTCCTCTCTAGGGTACTTCTACTACTTTTTACTCAAATGAATGCAACACGTCAAAACTCCATTGTGCAGAAGAATATCACCTTAAAGACACCAGGACCAACTCTGACAATATACCGCAAAATGTGACATCCATCAGTTAATGGCCTTTCACCCACAAGAAGCACAACAGGCATAGCCAACTCAAGAACTCTCTTGAATTTATCAAAGAACAATCATCAAGCTTTGTTTTCACCAATAAGGTCTCCTTGCACACTTAAGTTCTCCCAAGAAACAATGCTGAAGACTCAGGAGGAGCACTACGAGGACTGACATATGACTACAGCAACTGAAATTTCAACATACAAGCATGCAAGCAATTACAGCTTCAAGTGCTTTCTCGAGGTGCTGCCTTCTTTTTATACATTAAACTATTTGGTCTAATGCTGATAACTCTTTATTGAGAAGTTCCATGTATTTTATTCTGGTCTCAGAATATAATCACTCAAATTTTAGCCCTCATGCCTTTAACTCATCACCGAGATGGACAGCTCTCAGTCTCCCCTCAACCAAATAAGTTCAAGTACCTTATCTACCTTTAACTTTGAACATGTTCATAACGTTGTGCCTAGCAGTAATCAGGGATTTTATTGCCTCAATAAACATTAATAACTACAGTATTATACAACCTACTCCTTCAAAGAAGGCTTGTGCCTACCATTATTTTTTCACAAGCTACAGGTCTGCAGGCCAGGGGCTCACTTACTTCCTTATTATCAACAGATGTGTAAACAATAAAGAGGAACAAAATACTTGTACTTGCAATATACTGCATATGACTTGCTTATATTTTGTAGTACTTGGAGGAACAGGTTGCCCAGAGAACCTGTGGATGCCCCATCCCTGCAAGCGTTCAAGGCCAGGTTGGATGAGGCTCTGAGCAACCCGGTCTAGTGGAAGGTGTCTCTGCTCACAGCAGGGGGGTTGGATCTAGCTGATCTTCAAGGTCACTTCCAACCAGGCCATTCTATGATTATATGAAATCAGAAATCTAAGATGAAATATGAATCAGGAGCATCACTTGGACTTTAATATGAACAGTAATGCAGAGACGGGAACCGTCTCTTCTCCATCTCTATTCTACTATTTGACAAACATTTGTAAAAAGTACCAAATTACTTGTTAAGCTCTTATTTGCCAACAGCAATTCATTTCATATGGTATTACAGGAGGACAGTTTGCAAATTGCTAGCTAATACACACCAATCACATATGGAGAACAGAAACCACAGACATCAGCATGATGCTCCAGTGACTCAAAGATGTCTAAGGCTATTTTAGAATTTTTTGAAAGCTGATGTTTAATTCTGCACTATGTACCAAGGCAAAATTCAAAATGCTGTTATTTAAAAACTCCTAATGTTTACGGATAGAACAGACAGGTGAAACTATGAACATAGTAGAAAACAGGAAAAGTGTATTAGACAGAGCTGTATAAGAATAAACTAGGACACAGGATTTAGCCAGCATACCATAACTAAATACAACAGCCACAAAATTCACCAACTAAGGCTCGTAAGCAACAGAACGTCATCCCACTTACAGCACAGTTATAGCCAAAGACTTGGTTTGGTTAAAACTAGAGTTATAACTTTTAAAGTCCACTGTCTGGCATTTATTCCCCCCCAGAATATAGCTCTTTTTCCTCCCCGTTTAGTAGCCTGAGGCTTTGTCCCATAAAAATATATATATATATCAAACAACTGAAGTTTATGCTGTTTCCCCACAAATTCAATTTACAACCCAAAGTGGACAACCACAGACACAAGGAAGATCTCTTCAGTTTCCTTTAAGCAAAAGACTTTTCCATTTTATTTCATACAAACAGATTAAAGTGAAGAACTAATTTAAACTTCTTGTTAACAAAAGGTTTTGAAAATTAAATACTGAACAAAGCTGAAAAAAAGCGAGATTGGTGTTATTTAATAAAACTACTGAAGGGAAATAGTCCAAACAGAGAAGCATAAAATGAGGATCTGTGATTCAAAGCAGTAATTTAGGGAAAAATCTAATATTAATGACTGCAAATTCACAGAGAAGAGCTCTGAAAGCAATCAAGGAGAAAACTGGAAGCCTCCCTGCTAGTAAGCAAGAATATACTTATAAAAAGCTTCCTATAATCACTTTCTATGGAAAGATTGTTACAAGGCCAAATTTCTATAAAGACAGCACTTGCACACTAGGTTACATTATGATGACCTGAATTCTATAAGGGAATTATTTTAGTTATAACGATTCTAATCTAATATGAATTATTTAACATCTACAGGTCAGTAGAAGAAATATCAGTATAACTAAAAGTTCCAGCAGACACCATATTCCTCCATTTCTGTCCACTTTGAGTATGACCTGAAGTGCACCCTCAACGGCAACAAACTCCAAATTTTATAGTTTGGGAGTAAATATAAGTAGTGTCTGTACCCATCTTTTTGAAGGTAAGTTTTGAAGAAAGCAGTCAAGAGGAGAAGAAAACAGAACCACTTTTCAATACATGGTACTACAAAACCTGTGTTCAAGAACGCAGTGTGCACTACAAGTTTTTCCTCCAAATCTTTAAAATTTGGACGGGAAAAAACCTCAGATTTTATGAATGGAAAAAAACAAGGGAAACAGCTCTTTTTTGCCTAGAAGAGGATGAGGGAAATTGAATGCTATATTTTCGTTCTTATCTTTACTAAATTTTTATTTATTTTAAAAAACTTTGTGTTTATTTTAAAAAAACTTCCCATCACTATCTTAAAACTACAAGCTTCTCTAAAGAACCACCAGAAAGCAAACTTCTGCTGTTTCAACCAAAAGAGGAACATCCATACATTCTCTTCAGCACAGTGAAGAAATGTGGTCTCATTTTAGAAAGCAAACCAAATAGAATCATAGAATCATAGAATCGATTGGGTTGGAAAAGACCTCCGAGATCATCGAGTCCAACCCTTGGTCCAAATCCAGTCCATTTACTAGATCATGGCACTCAGTGCCACGTCCAATCTGCGTTTAAAAATCTCCAGGGATGGTGAATCCACCACCTCTCTGGGCAGCCCATTATAAATAAAAAAATAAATATAAAAATAAATAAAAAAATAAAATAAAACTCTTCAGCCAAAAAGGATGGAAGTAAAAACCTGAAATTAGGCATTTAAGCATCCTTTGTTGAGAAGCGGTAACTAAGTGTTTTGATAAAGCACCATTTTAACTTCACTCTAGATATTAGGATTTTTGGTGACTAATTTACTGTCCAAGCATAACAGTACTTTGTAAAGACCTCTTCATGAACACCCTTTCTTTTTTAATACTTTAGGATTAGGCTTTAAGGAGCACAGGTACAGAAGCTAAGGTATCTCCCCTCTTGCTGCCAACTTGAAGGTAAAATCTGGTAGTGACTGCTGCAAACAATGGGCTAGAAGTCTCAGTGTCCCAGCATATCTGGGAGTATACTGAACTCAAGTCTCTGGAGAAGAACACCCTCTCCCCTGTGGAAAATCTGAGAGAGCGTGATCTATTCTGTAAGCCTTCTTTGCAGCTTGGACAAAACAATGTGACAATATTTGAAACCTTAGTTATAAACTGGCAGACGTAAAGCTGCTCTTGCCAATCCATTTGAAATCAGCTGAGCTATAAGCCCTGGAATATGAAGAATATCCTACGTTATTTATGAATTTAGTCCAAAGTAAACTATCATAATACTAAAAAAAAGCCTCCAGGAATTCCCATTTAGATAGTTACATTAAATGGATATCCAAGCTGCCCTCGGAAGACAGAAAACACCAAAAGTAACACTGGAATAGAAACTCTGATGTTGCTTTCTTACACACACGTATTACGATTGACACTTTTTTCACAGAACAGTTTGGGCTGGAACGGACCTTAAAGATCATGCAGCTCTAACTCCTCCCACCATGGACAGGGACACCTTCCACTAGACCAGCTTGCTCAGAGCCCTATCCAGTCTGGCCTTGAACACTTCCAGGGATGGGGTATCCATAGCTTCCTGTTCAGTGCCTCACCACCATCACCATTCTTCCTTTTGTCCAACCCAGATCTACCCTCTTTCAGTTTAAAACCATTGCCCCTTGTCCCATCACTACGGGCTCTAGTAATAAAGACTGAGAGAGACTTTTTACAAGCCCTCTAAATGTTGAAAGAACACAACAAGGTCTTCCTGGAGCCTTCTCTTCTCCAGGCTCATCTTCATAGGAGAGGTGTTCCAGCCCTCTGATCATATTTGTGGCCTTCCCTGGACACGCTCTGCCTTCCAGCTACTGAGGCCCCCATAACTGGATGGAGTACTCCAGGCAGGGTCTCATGACAGCAGAGGGTACTTCTCTATTTTTAAGTCCACAAATTTATCTGAAAGACAAGCTTTCTGGGGTAAATCTCTGGCTGAAGATTTGACTTGGCTACAGACACAATTTTTAAGCCAACCCCACATACTGAAATTACACTTTTTAAAAAATAGTTTAAAATTATATTTTGATTGAAGATTAGGAAAGGATTACACTTCTATTTTAAAAACAATGAAAGATTCATCGCACATTTTGACATGAATTTGTGTTCATTAACATCCTTCCATCAAGTGCCATATTTTGATGGTCACTGCAATGCTGACTGATGAATATAGCATATTCCAAACCTTAATTTATTTTTGCATACAGAATAACTTATAATTAAAAGTATCTCAGCTGTGCAGAAAACACAAAATATGCCTGAATGTATATATTTGTATATACAATGTCCTCATAATAACAAACAATGTAATATTGTGAACTAAGCATATTTTTAAAAGAGATGCAAATAACAATTAACCAAATACATGTAGAACTTAACCAGTAAAACACCATGGTGAAAACAATCTTTGTTTCTCATGATTCAAATTTTCAAGTAGAATCATGCAGATCTCAAAAGAGAAAAAAGATCACAGGAATAGGATTTGTACAGTGCATAATATTGAACACGGGAAGACCAGAACAGCTGTATCAAGAAAATTAATTGTCTGCTGCTTCTAGACCCTTTTTTGAAACTTCTTCATCAATCAACTGCCCATTTAAAACACCAGAAAGCAGAAATTCATATTGCTAACACACTATAATGCTACCCAAACCACCAAGGCTTACCCAACAAATCTTATAAATGTACAAGCTGCTGCACTGGTTGACTCAATACCAACTTCTGTTTGTAGTTTAAGGAAAGTTTTCCACTTAACTTCACACTTTGAATGGATACACTGTGCAGAAACTGCAAAACAAGACTTTCATAAAGAATTTCAAATGCAGCTTTGAAAATATTCTGTTGACTAGACAGGTGGATCATTTACGACACTGAGCTATGACTTTATTTCACAACATAAGATAGCACGTAATTTGGTCACAATAAAGCTGCTTATTTTTCTTTAAACAACTTCTATATATAATTTAAAACATGAAGTATTTATCTATATATATCTTTCAAGGATTATTTTTATAGCAAAAAAATAGAACATTAGCCTCTACACCAGGGAAAGTGGGTGAATCACTGCATGCATTACATCAAAATGAAAATCAAATCAAATGAGCACACAGAGTCCTAAAAAATGGCCCATGGTGTTTTGAGCCCAGCATCTGCCTGTGCAGCTTGACTGCTTAGGCAGAACTCTGCATCGTTTCTCTGAACAATTACATGTGTGTCCTTGCATTTTAGGTTGCCATGCTGGAATGGGACACTGGTAATCCCACACAACAGCGCTGTCATATCTTCAGCCTGACATTTTCTCCATTTATCACTTCAGGCCCTTTTTTCCAGGTTCCTGGAGGACAGGATGCTGTTTCAATAGCCATAATATGAGAATAACTGGGATCTCCCACAGCAACGGTGGATGTAAATATCCTGTTGATAACAATAACCACTCACGGACCTCCAGCAATGCCAAAGCAATCAGTCACCAACCCAGAGCTATCTGAAGGAGCAAATTCCAGAAGACAATTCCTCCAGAGCTGTGATCTTCCTCATGTCAACCAAGGACAGAGCTGTGCAAGGTGCCCAGGGCCTTCCCACGTGAATCTGTGTTCCTGAGTACACTGCTGTGATAGGCAGCGGTGACAATTTTACTGTACTATAATTAAATCCTCCAAAGCATCATTCTCTGCTGCTGTCCAACAACATCAGAAGTCCTGTCTACTCCATTTCACAGTGTTGCTCCAACACTATGTGAGTTTTACAAAATCCTGTCATGCCAGCACTCCTGTCATACGCAAAGCAGGTGTTCCGACAGAGCCAGCTGTGCCTCCAGCTGGAAAAAACCCAAGTCAGAAGAGACAAGTTTTGGTGCCCCAACCAGAGCATTCATATGGTAGAACTGCTCCTTCACAGAGGTCAAAAGAAGGACAATCAGGTTCATTCCTACTTTAATGCAAACCAGCATTTCAAGCAGACCCAGCTGAGACGATGCTGCGACACAGCCCTTATGTAGCACAAACCCAAAGGCACCGGGCTGTGTTCTCAGCGCAGCAGGAGCAGACATAATCCACATCTCTCAAACGCAGAAATGCAATCTGGCAAAGCAAGCCAAGAGCAACTTCCAGGTAAAGACGACCCATTCCAGCTCCCACAAATCCCACAACTGGCAAGTCCCGCTCAGTTAGTCAGCAGTTTTCAGCACTTGAATGCTGGCCAGATGGTAATCTACCCCTAAAAGAGTAACCTCTGTGCTTGGCACATAGGTTTTATAGAGTGCTGTTACACTTGTAATCAAACCAAAAATGTTTTTAAGCTATTTATTAGCACTAGCAAAGCATCCACACAAAGATTACAGGTGTCCTAAGAAATATTACACCATGAAAATAGCAAATGATAATTGCATTACCTATAAATCAGTTTTTTTGCTGTCAAAGAACCACAACTTCAGGATAAACATCTTCTAAATGTTAACTTAGGTGGGAAGACAGATTGAGAGAAAACTTTTCCACCGATAATTACATTAAAATAATTCTGATTTATTTTAGTATTTTGTTTCAAAACATCCAGTGTTACACATTATTTTAAACTGAGGTTGCCCAGAGACTGCTCAAGCATGACAATTACATATTCTTTTTAAGGATCTCCACGTAGCTTTCAGAAATGTAATAACGTTCCTTTAAAATTCTCACTTTCATGTTTTAGTTTTTAATCTCTCCCCTAAAACATAAAGTCAACTCTTTATATGACCTATTAAAATTTTTTTTTTGTTTTCTTTCTTTATGAATATTTGTATTTTATTTTTTAAATAGTGATAAGAAATTTAAATATACAGACACCTTCCTCAAATTTATGAATCCTTTCAGCAATGGACCTCTAGCTAAGAAAATTTTAAAATATATAAATGTCTGAAAGAATAATTTCTAATATTTCTCTTTTAGAAATTAGTTATTATGATGTACTGATACCAACCCAGTCCCCTCCATCTGAACTTCAGACAAAATCAGTTACGTTTCTTCTTAATAAATGGTTTCCCTTCAAACACGGTATTCAAAGAACTAAATAGGAAATTTCTTAAACGTGCTGCTTTTCCGGCGACATCTGAAAACAAGGGGTGCCCTCTGCTGTGCCGGGAGTAGAAGTTCACCCAAACCTCGGCGCAGCATCTCTGCCCGGCTGGGACCAGCGGCCTGGCCAAGCCAGAGGCTGCACATCTCTGCTTCTGCACTCGGACAACTTTCTGTCCGTGTCACCGCGCCCTGACACGCACCTGATGGTTTGCACCCTGTTAGTGTCACGTAAAAAGTCCCAACAGAGCAGCTTTACCCCACTGTTGGCACATACAGCTGACTAGCAGCAAAGCTAACACAGTGCTAACTCATTTCTACCTAAAAAGACACTTGACAAGACTTCACCACACACATTTTAAACATTTTTAGACTATTTAGTGCAAAAAAAGTGCATTCATTCTTAATTAGTTACTTCATTCTTACATTTTCTTTGAACTTTGGCAACTGAGAGAACGCAGCTGAAGATCCATTTCTCTACCTGTATCAACAAAAAGCATCACATCCTTCCTAAAAGGCAAGGTTTCCTATTTTGCTAGGCAGATAGCTTTAATCTGTAAATAAAGGTAACACCTAAAGCATTTCCTTCTGTCCTTCTAAAAGAACCTTAAACTTTTGTTGTTGCTGTTGTTGTTCAGTTTATAACGCAAAACTTACGTATCATAAAAATGCAGAAGGAAAAAGCAGTAAGAATTGAGCTGTCTGCTGTAGACAAAGTTGAATATCATGTGGGTCTATCAAAATATTTTGCTTACCAAGTTGCCACCTTTTTAACAATTTTAATCAGCATTTACATGCCTGCTCTGTAAATGTCACTATTTGCAAAACAGTAACAACAGAACAGTAAACTGAACGCAAAAACTAAAACACAAAGACGAACCCCTAAAAAGTTACCAACACAGCAAGACACCACTAGGCAACTCTGAAGCAAGGTCAGCAGTACACATTACTGCTGTGCCCAAAAATTTAAAAGTTTTAGGAAAAACATCATCATGCTTTTTGAATCATCTGAAGACATGCCCATTTATCAAGTTTACTTATATCTGCCTAAAATAAGCCATTGTTCCACAAACAAAAGAAAAACAGCTGGCAGACAAAATCTGTACAGAAACATTATCAAACTTCTCCCCAAAAGAACAAGAAACATTAAGGACCCAAACAGCACCTCTGGCTCTTACTGGGTGAAGCACAGCAAAAGCCAGGCAGCACTTTGGGCCTGTTGATTTGCCACCTGAGATAAGGAATGTGTGGCTCAGGTAAGGAATAAGCAAGACCACACTCCTCGTGCTTGAAAGAGCAGATCCTGCTGATGCAGAAAGGGGATGCAGCTAGAGCCACTGCACCCTCTTCTGAGGGGAGCCCCACTAGCACCAGGGTTGCTCCCAGCTATGGGAAAGTTTATTTACCAGATAACACACTTCATAGCAATCAAAAATCAGTTAAAAGTGGTGAAAATGTAATTTCAAGGAAACCACACAAAATGCAGATTACTCTGCAAGTCAGATCCCTTTCATTTTCCTCATTTCAATATGCCACTTTCCTCTGCTACTTCATTCTCACCAAAATCCACTCCCTCTTGTGCACACTCTTCAAAGAGCAAACAGTGAATAATCATCAATGACACCCAGGCTCACAGAGAACTAACTGGGCTAAGAACAGCATGAAAGTAGAGTCATGATTATCTTCATCTCCTTGTTCTGCTTTGAACATCACTGGGACACTGCAAAGCAAGTTACTTTTCTTCCTCTGGTTCGAGTGAAAAAGTATTTCAGCAAAGTGAAATTCAGAGCTGTAGTCCAGATATTCATTTTTCATGCCTAGTTTGATTTCTAGTACTGCATTATTTTATATTTGTACATGTAATTCCACTTGGAAATGATGCTGTGAATACTATGTAACATTTGAGTTCGTTAAGAAGCTTCAAAGGCTTGATGACTTTGTAGACAGAAAAAGAAAAAATGTTTCCAGCTTCTTACTTGAACAGAAAAATAAAAAAGGGGGAAAAATCAACTTCCCAAATCCCTACGGTAGGGATTCCAAATTCCTAAGGTAGCATTCAGTATCTCCTACAGCTGGATCAAGTGATCCTCTTCCTAAATTCTTCTGTGGACAACCCCCTGGACACCACCTGAGCCAGCATCCTAGGTTAGGCAAACTTTTGATCTTCGCACAGCCAGCTTTGATAGTGTGGATTTTCAATGGAATCAATTTCACAGAATATTACAGATTGTGCAGTAATCTGGGATATCATGTCATGGATTCAGTGACAGGCATTTCCAGTTCTACACGCCCACTACCACACCAGTCCTGCAATAATAATTCACAGCATCAATCTCCATATCCTACTGGGCACACTCCAAGTAATCCCACTGGTGTGGGCAAACAGAACTGAAAAAAGTTACAAAAAGACAACTTCCACCTGAAGAATAATCAGAGGTCAGGCCTTTTCAGCCTGGAAGAGATTTTTTGTGATACATCAGTACACACAGAGCTTTTTCGTGTTTCCCTATGTGTCTGCTAACAGGCACAGTCACAATGTGTAGGGAAAATCAGCATGACAAAACTCCCTGCACTGCTAGAGAAAGTGATGGTTATTCACAAATCTTTAAATTCATTTTACCACTCACTCTCTCCCAAGTTCCAACCACTCACATTCTCATACCCACAGACCCACAACAAGCATTTGGAGAAATACCACTTGGATACAACACCAAGGATGAAGGCTGCCAGCTATCAAGGCCTCACTGCACCTCCAAGATTGATCCTGTTTGGCAACGGTGAACTAAGTTTTGGACAAATGTTTTACACCCTTCAGGACTCAACAGTTGTTTAGAGGGTAGTCCTTTGCTCCAGTGTTTTACTTAGTGCAGACTCAATAAATAGCAGACCTACAGCTCACTGTCTCTCCATGACTGTTTTCATGGTGGAGGACCAGGAAAACAAATGGCACATAAAATATGGGACACAGGCATGTTGCCCTCCTCCTGTAGTTCAGGAGCAGGGTCTGCTCTTGATGAATCACTCATGCTCCTGCTTATCAGTGTAGGCCTTGCCAAGCCCATCATCTTCAGTTTTACTCCTGACAACAGCTTCCTGGAGAACTGTGGTTTTCCACATTATTATACAGCATCCTTTCAAACCCTGTCCTCCTGTTTCTTTTGCTGCTTTCACACATATACAATTCTACAGGTGTTTCACTCGTGAGTCTTTATATTTCCACTACAAGTCTCTGGAGCACTGGCCTAACAGGTCTTTGATCTGACCCACTACAATCAATTAAAGATTTTCCACATCCTCCCTGCCAGCCTGCAAAAGCCATAATACAGCTTTGCCCACGGAGCTGTTACCTTGCATTCTACACAACCAAAATTACTTGCTCACTTTCTATATTAGATCTTTGTAGGAGCATGTTAAAAAGAAATATGAGCTGTCCATGTTTCTCTGCAGGCTATTTACTACCCAGGGTGAAGCAGTGAAAAGAGAATCACAGAATTGTTAGGGCTGGAAAGGACTTCTGGAGATCATCTAGTCCAAAGCCCCAACAAGGCAGGGGCACCTAGAGCGGGTTACAGGGAAACCTGTCCAGGTGGGGTTTGAACGTCTCCAGAGAGGGAGGCTCCATGACCTCCCTAGGCAGCCTGTTCCAGTGCTCTGACACCCTCAATGTAAAGTTCTTCCTCATCTTGAGGTGAAACATTTTGTGGTTCAGTTTACGGCCACTGCTCCTCGTCCTGTCTCTGGGCACCACTGAGTCGAGTCTGGCCCCATCCTCGCGGCAGTCGTCTTTGAGAATCCCCTCAGTCTGCTCTTCTCCAGACTGAACATGCCCAGCTCCCGCAGTCTCTCCTCCTAAGAGATGCTCCAGACCCCTCATCATCTTTGTGGCTCTCCACAGCTCCTCGTCTTCCTTGAACTGTGGAGACCAAAACCGAGCACAATGCTCCACATGTGGCCTCACCAGGGCCGAGTAGAGGACGCTGCCTCGGCCCGACCGCGCCGCGCCCTCACCTGCTGGGGGCCAGAGCCTGCCGTGCCGCTGCCCGGGCGCTGCTCCCTGCGCTGCGGGGGGGTCTCTGCGGCGCCCGGCGCGGCCCCACTGGCCCTGCGGACCGGAGGCACCGCCGCCCGACACTGCCGAGCCCCAACCCGGACCGCGAACCGCGACCAGCCCCGCGCCGCCATCGCTGCCAGGGGCGGGGCCGCCACCCCAACGCAGGCGCGGCGCGAGGGGCTGAGGCGGGCAGCGCCATGTTGGGTGAGGGACGCGGGCGCCGCGCTGCGCAGAGGGAGCAGCGGCGGGACGGGAGGACAAGTCCAGGAACTGAGCCAGGAGAGGCTGGGGATGGATACCGGGACGAATTTCTTCACGAAAAGGGTAGCTAGACATGAGAACTGGCACTCCAGGGAGATGGTGGAGTCACTGTCTCTGGATGTGTTCAAGGAAAGACTGGATGTGGCACTTCACAGAATCACAGAACATGCCGAGTTGGAAGGGACACAGAAGCATCATAGAGTTCTACTCCTGGCCCTGCACAGGACCAACCGCAACAGTCACACCGTGTGCCTGAGAGTATTGTCCAAACACTTCTTGATCTCTGTCAGGCTTGGTGCTGTGACCACTTCCCTGGGGAGCCTGTTCCAGTGCCCAACCACCCTCTGGGTGAAGAACCTTCTCCTCACATCCAACCTAAACCTCCCCTGACACCACCTCAGGCCATTCCCTTGGGTGCCCCACTTGGTGCCATGGTCTGATTGACTTGGTGGTGATCGGTCACAGGTCAGATGATCTCAAGAGGTCTTTTCCCTCCTCACTGATTCTGTGATTAACACACTACCCCTGAAGGCAAAGCTTCAGTGGCCAAGTGACCCCAAGGCCACTTGCACTCGGAGCAGGGAAGGTGTGGGCAGAGGAGGACACAGCTGAAGCTCATGTGAGGCTGCAGCTGCAAAGCTTCAGTGTAATACTGTATTACAGAAAAATCATCCTGCCATTTGGTCATAAAAAAAAAAACAAACCTTCCTTCAGAACACAGAGAGCTCAACTCTGGAGTAGATGACCCTTCTCTTCCTCAGATAAATAAATAAAAACCTCATACAACAAGGATCATGTTCCAGAAGGACCTGCTCTACATGGTACTGACTCGACAAAGGAAGAGCAAGACTCTCTCTGTACCCTTCAATTCTCCCTTCCTTTGCTAATGTGCAGCTGTCAAAGGCTGAGGGTACATCTCAACCCATTTTCTGAACTTCACAATGTAATCAGGGCAGTTTAATTTAATGCAGTGGCAGAGCACTGGAACAGGCTGCCCAGGGAGGTAATGGATTCTCCCTCCCTGGAGACATTTAAAACCTGCCTGGACACCTGTGTAACCTGCGTAACCTAAGTGACCCTGCCTTGGCAGGGGGGTTGGACCTCCAGAGGTCCCTTCCAACCCTAACAAGTCTGTGATTCTGTAATTTTCTGTAAGACACTAGAAGGCAATCTAACCTTAGTCTTCTCCAGAAATGTCAAGCTCAGCCATGCAGATTCCCCCCAGTACAGTAGTATATATCAGCACTGAAACCAGACTTCGAGGACTGTTTCAATTAGAAAGAAAACTTCCTTACTTATTTACGTTATCCTCCATATTCACGGGACAATACATTCCTCACATACAGGTTTTTATTAAGCTTCTCACATGTGATTAAGCATATATTCTACATCTGACATGCTAGCAAGGTTGTCAGGAGCCAACTTTTTTCCCTCCAGACATCTGCGGTGGTTGAAGTTTCACGGATTTCACACAAATGTTGCAAAACTTGTTTCCAGTTCTAAGCGCAGTGATAAAAAGTTCTAACCATACCAATACCATGTGCCAGAAACAAACAAAACACAAGAAATTTGAGGAGTACAGCAGATAAAACATGTAGGAGGACAGATCTTGTAAGAGAGCTATGCTGAGCAATGACATTGTACACCTCTCAAAACAGATTTCTGGGGTCATGAACAGGGACAGGGGTGCTGCTAGAGGTACAGGCCTTTAACACATGAAAACAGTAAGACAGTGTATCAGATGTTTTCAAGGGTCAGCCTACAAGGGAAGCAATGTTAGAGTTTAGGAGCAATGCTCTTGATGCCTAAGAAAGAACCACTTCTGCGCTCAGGCTTATTCTTGCAGTCTACACTTTGTTAGTATGAATGAGACACCACCATGTGTGAATGAAGATGAATCTATTCACAACTGGTCAAACCTTCAGAAGTGTGTTACCAAACCACACTGACATCCTGTGCAAAAAACAAGACTGAAAATGTTATGGGGACTGAACCAAACCAGCACTATGAGGCATCTTGCTTCCATTGGCATTGGTCAGAAGTTTCCTACGTGGACGATGCACAGATAAATGGGTAATTCTTAGATGTTCTGCGTTACCCATCCACATCTGCTGTATGAGGAACATGCTCATAAGACAGTACACTGCTACTCATGTGTGATCCTGCTATAACTTGTGTAAAGCCTGCTGAAATGGAAGTCCTTTCTTTAGCTAGGAGCGATCCTTCCTCCTAGTCCAGTGTCCCTTGCAGGCAACACTCAACTGAAATAATCACAAGGGAGAGAAGAAACAAGCTTCAGTTTGGCAGCAGCAGTAGATTCATAATGATTAAGTTGAGCAGTAGTTACAGATTGAAAAGAAATTATGTATCCACAGTATCTGTACAGTATAATTAACTTCTCAAAAGAGTTGGTTTTTTTCATTGCTATATTTTAAAGGTTGCCTTTAAATTACAGGTAAGTCCTTTAAATGCTTGAAAGGCATAAAAATTCCCCTTCCCACACAAAACCCCAAATAACATATTTTAGTTTCAAAAATATTTTGAACCCACAAACAAGCTTGGTATCAGTTAATCTGGTAAAATAACTACGTGCTACATAAAAGCACATCTGGTGGAAAGAGCGCAGAGAATGTTACAAGTGTGCTTGGTTTTTGCTTGCAGTATCTGGCAGTGGGTAGCAGGACAGGCAGGAATTTCAGTGGGTCTCCTCCTCTGTCTGTTCTGCAATAGTTTCTGTGGCACTGGCATTGGCAGCGGAGTTGAGAACTTCTCCAAAGTCTCCCCCAGCAGGTTTGCTTCCTCCAACTTTCGACTAGATAGAGAGAGCCCCAACATAAAATATTAGTTACTTGGCATGCCAGACATGCTTAACTGTACAAAACCAGTACCTCTGCATTAGTAAGGTTAGTAACTCTCTTCAGCACAGCAGCTTTTCCAGGACTGAGCAACCTCCACAATACTCTGAATACAAGTCTTCACATATCCAGCAGGAAATACTCACCAGCAAATTAACACAGCAGTCTTCCTTTATCTTTCAGATACACAAAGCAGCCCTTATAAACAAGGCTGATTTCAGAGTCCAAAGGTTCACATACTCTCAAGTTACAAATAGATACAGACATGCAGCCTTTCAAGCCATTTAGGCTTTAAGAGATTCAAAGTTAAAACTTGCTTCTGTATTGCTCAAGAAAGAACTCTGAGTAGTTTTGTGTCTCAACAGTAATTCCTGAGATCTTTATGCGGCAGAGCAACTCTCTTACTTTCTCCAGGTAACATGTTAATGCCAGTTAGTTGCAAGGGAATGCATAGTTCCCCAGGCTATCACTTGCATGCTCCTCATCCAACCCATGAGTGTGCCCATGAGAACAGTCAAACCTGGTCCAGTTACATGTATTAGTTATTTTGAAAGTGAGCTTTTACTTGGAGAAGCTATTAATGGTTGTTTCTGGAACTTGAGGGTTTTGTGAGTACATTTTAAATTAAGATACAAAGGCCTTTTGTCTTTTATGCCAGAAATGAGAGAAGCTTCCCAAGCTATTCTCCTGCATGGGATACTAGTGCCTAGAAAGGCACGAAATAAAGCCTAGACCATTGTGGCTACCTAATACTAGGTATTTTACATTAGCTGTTTGTGCAGTTTAGCTGGCTGTTAGTTCTTCCAGTTAGAAGTATCCTCCTGTAAGAGGTGCAGGAAGCACATTTTTTCATTCACAAATCATTAGGCAGAGAAATCATTTCCACTTAAACTACTTCAGTCTTTTCTCCACATCCACAGCTCCACAATCACCAATGTGTTTTAGTAATGCTTACCTTTAAGTTCTCAACTTTTTCCTCAAAGGACTTGAAAGTAGGAGAATTTCTGGGAAAACAAAAAAAGGAACCACAGAATTTGAACCATATCTGGTTAGTCTATAAATATCAGAAAACAAGCAGACAGTTGCTTTTTCCCAATGGGAACATGAGATTTGTTTGTCTGTGGCTCTTTCCTTGTTTTTAAGGGTAGCCTAAAAATAGTTTACCTCTGAATCTCCCCAAGTACTACAAAACTAAAATTAAAACATACTCAAGTTGAAGGCTCACTTTTATCTTTGGCAACTGACATTGTCAGGCCCAGCGATAGGATTCTTCATATCAACATGGAAGGGAGAACTAGTAAGTATTTTAGGTTTAGGTCATTATACCAGTGATTTCAAACAGGTTTCTGGCTTAAAGGATTTCTTCAAAAAAGTTTAGTCATCACTTCTGGTTAGCCTAGTACATTACTGCTGAAGCAAGCTCAGCAGAGTTTTTCCACTTTTTATAGGAAAACTATAGTTCAGTTTAATTGGCTACACGTTAAATTAATAAAACATGGTTCACAGTGGCACTTTCTTCTAACATGTTAAATTTAAGGGAGACTCCCCCTTGTCTTTAAGTGCCAGAGGCAGCTCTAATTACAAATGGTAAGTTTTGCATACGAAGAGCAGGACAGCTTGGGATTTCCAACGCTGAGGGCCAGTGTATTATCCATTAGGGTCAGAAGAGTGGCTTAATGCTCCGACTAGCTGTCACTGCCATGTGCAAATTTGTCCAGCAGCTTGTACACTTTTTCTGCCTTTATGCAGGATGGAAATTGCTTGCCTTCAGTGCCCCAGGACTGTGGGTTCATAACAGACACAAAAATTCATTATATAAATATTAAAGACAAGGGTGTTTTTTAAAAAGAAGTCTGAAGCTTCTTTTCTCCCTTTGCTTGGTATTTGCATAGGTCATCCACATTTAGCAGCACTCTCTCACTTGGGAAAGCACAAAATGACACATATATCAAAACCAGACTCTCAGGAGATAGAGGGACACAGTGCCAAGCAAGGGGAGAGAAAAGGCAAGCACCCCAAGTCACCAAGAGACTTTTTGTGAAACTATAGTATTTTTTTTACTCACTTTCATTGTTCAAAAACATACCAAGCTACTGCCTTTTAAACTTGCAATCACTTAGTAGCATTACATTTCTAATGTAATTTTTCAGGGAAAAGTTGTTATAGTTTTCCTAAACAGCAGGGAATTGCACTTGGTCACATTCCATATGTTGATAGCCACCACCAATAAACAGAAATAAAACGAACTTTATCCTATATGTTAGTACAGGAAATCCATTACAAAGCGGGGTGGATTTTTTGGTTTTGTTTTAAACCTATGTTAGCTGATTTAAGTTAGATTTTACTTGATTCTACACATGAAAATAAACACAACAGGTGGATTATACATACATTACCTCATAATAGGCATACTAATTGAATGTTGTATGGAGCGTATACTAAGTGCCAGCATTAAGAAAAGAGAAAGCAAGAAATTAGTTTAAGTATTACATGGAGAAGAAATTGGCTTAGAGAGCTGACTTCTGGATACTATCTTTGGTAAACAGCCAAACAGTCTTATACAGTCCTATACAGTAACTGCTTGGGTTTGCTTTTTTAGATTGCTTAGCCATGCACACACACAAGTACGTCAGAGCAAAAGCTGCAACAACCTTTTTCCCTTTTAGAGAGATTCAAGTGCCATGCTTGTTAGTACTTACTCGGCTTAGCTGCAACAGTCTGTCTACTCATTAAGTTTCTCAAGCAATGAGACTCATGCTGCATTTACAGTCTGGATGATATCAAGTAGAAAGTGAACACTCAAGAGTCTTATCAAGCAACTCACCTTCCTACCAAAAAGAACTATCCCTACATTCAGAAGGCCTGCATTTCAATTCAGTGTAAGATTTCCACACTCATCAATACAAATTATCTACTCGTCAATACACATTATCTAGCAAGAGCAGTCACATCAATCTGTATTCAAGGTCAGATTTATGCTGGGGGCAGGGAGAAAGTCCTAGTTCTGTGCTCTGAAATTCATGGAGGATTTCTGTAACCAGCTAGTGTTGCTATACAGTTACTGCTTGTTTACACATACTCATAGAAGGTGACTGGATATAGATTAAGGAGCTCTCAAATAACCTCAAGACCACCTAAAATCCAATTTAGTTCCATCTAGAAAATCCCTGTTTACTCTTGATACAAACAAGTCTTATATGTTAAATGTTTCTTATGAAATACCACAGTAGTAACTTAAAATTATTAAAACTGATGATCACAGATGGTCATAACTATATTTGGAATGTCAAATTTTGTCTGGGCTTTACGATGTCTTTCAAGAGAATAATTTCCAGGCAGTTGCTGGGGGAGAAGGGGAGGGAAGGGAAATAACTCTCTCATATGAGGTACCTCCAAACTTTCAATTAGTATCTCAGCACAATGAAAGATACATTCACGGAAGCAAAAAAGTTCTATGTTCATTGCCGAACGAGTTTTAAGAGATTCTTTCTGGAGGCTCATCAGTAAAATACAGTGATACGGGAAAACTACACAAGTGAAAAGTTCCCTTAAGGCTGGGATCCCTTAGGGCAGATGCACAACCATAGATTGATTTGTACATACAGTGCACTGAGAATCAGATACACAAAGGCCAGATGCTTCCCTGACACACATCAGTAATGCACAGCCATGTTTCATCCATTTCCCCAACCCCATTTCTGCTGTGTTTCATCTTACATAAGAACTGACTTCCACAGGCTTTTCCAGAACACAGAGAAGCTGATTGTCTTCTGGATTGTAATTTATATTCCCCACTGAGATGTGGACTACTACAAGTTCTGGCCTTGCTACGTGACAGGCATTATTGCAGAACTACGCTGACACTAACCAGTTCCAGTCATGCTCAGCCACTTCCCCTCAACCTGCAAGAAGCTTAAGGCTAAAGAGGGTGAAATTCATGTATTTACAAACTGTAGAACTGCTCACACTGAAACACAGCAACCTATAGTGTACTGCAGATCTTTTAACAGGTTCTACAGAAGTTTAATTTAATATCAGAGATCATTTAACAGAAGAACTATTCATACATTCATGAAGGATTTACTTGCTGTTGTACAACACACTTACATATACACTCAGTATCCATTTTGTATGACATCATAAGATAGTTTTATCACAATGATCTGGTTTGCAAGAGAACTGGATTAGATAAATGCAGTTGATATTTTTTTTAACATCACCTGTTCTTCAAGCAGTGCAAAGAAGCACAATTAAGCCTTGAAAGGCTTTATAAAGAAGAGAACCGTATTTTTTCCCCAAAAGACAGAATGCCATATCAAAGCACTCACTCAACTAGACCAAGTTGGGCAGTTTGAAAAAGAGAAACCCTTTTTACAATGCTCAGAAGCAAACTCCTCGCTTAAAAAAACAATTCATAAAAAAGATACAGTTAAGTTGCTCTCCAGTCTTCTACGTATTTTGTATTGCATTAAAAGCTTTCTTATCCTTTACGTGATTATTGTATAAAGCTACTACATTACCTCACATTTTGAAAAGGCACAAGGACCTATGCCAGAGTCCCTACCTAGAAACATGGTCTGAAGAGTGCATACACACTAGCTATTTGCTTTTGTTAGTAGTTAAGTTTCCAGCTGATAAATGATGATATTTAGGAATCCATGATAATATATCAGCCTTTCAAAGCAAGCAAAGGAAGTTATTCTGCAATCTCAGAACAAGGCAAAGATGGACTTCTGCTCCATAATACAGATACAGTGCAGGAGGAGCCACGTGCAAATTCGTGATTGCTCAGAAGTTTGAAGAGCACTACATCTTGGTACTATTGTTGTTTTGCAAGTAATACTGATGTTGCTTACACAAGGAAGGTTAGTTCATCACAACTTCAAGACATTCTTATAAAGGAGAATAAAGGTATTAAGAGAAACCTAAGAAGGAACAAAGTTCATGTCAGCATAACAAAGAGCAGAGGAAACAAGCAAAAAAAGGCAGCAATAACACACTGACATTGCATTACCAGTCCTCCCTTCCCCTCCATTTAGTACTTTCCAAGTTCACAGCTCCACCATCTGCCTCACTTCCTTTTCTAACTCCCTACAAAATCACTTTGCAGTGCAAGAACGAAGACCTGCATGTGATGTTTGCTGCATGGAACACGTAGAAATAGTCCAACACAGAAGAAATCACACCATTAAAGGTGAGAAGTCCCTCAACTAAAACAATACAAGGAAAGCGTAGCCACGATGAAGCTGCTACTTAAGAGTTTAAGAATAAAAACGCACTTGCGTATTCAGTATTAGTTCAAATAAGTATCAGGCCCATCAATTCTCATTTCCAGGAAAGAATTTAGGCAGCTAAAACTTTCTGAAGTTCAGACTTGCGTAGTCTTAAAAGTAGACACGACTTGAGTAGTCACATAACCCTGGGACCTGAATTCACTGGCTGAATCCCAGATGAATTTGGTTCTCATGAAAAACAAAAAAACTCAAAGGTTTTTAGTCTCTTGCTCAAGTGCAACTAAGATCTTGAACAGCACTAATTTTTCACAATTTTGTTTTATTTTTTAAACCTCACTGCTTCTGAATTTATAACAATACTTTGAATTTTCATTGCTGTGATTCTCCCCAAGAAGCACACCAATGGTGTGGACTCCTCTGGCATTGTTACATTCCCTCCCAGTGGCCCAGTTTCTGATAAGGAGAACTCAACACCCACATAGCTACTAACTAGAGTAATTAGGACACTCTTCTTTTGATGTATTAAATTCCTGAGGACAGAAGACAGCTCTGAGTCTGTGCCTGTCCTTGCCAATGCAATAGTCTAATACTAACAGAAGAACACCAATAGCCTTAAGGAAGGTGAATGAACCCTGTAAAGTGAGGAGCTGAGCTCTGCATCCCAAAGGTACAGAGACATCTTCCAGGCTCCCATTACCTCACTGATGCTAAAGGGGACGTATTTCAGACCAGCTGCTCTTCTTATACCTGAGCAAACTGAGCTCACTTCAGAGAGCATCCTGTGCCACCACCCATCTCCTCCCTGGGGGCTATAGCTCCTAGTTAGTATTCTAGGAGCCAAATCCCTAGTCTTTATAGAGATCCTGGTGCTGTCTTTAGCTACTTAGTGGAAGAGTACAGAAAAGATGAAGCCGGACTCAGGCGTGCATAGACAGGATGAAAGGCAATGGACAGAAGTTGCTATGCAGGAATTTTGACTACTGAAAACATTGAATATTTGCTTAGACTAAGCAGATAAAAGGCAATGCAGACAAGGTAACTAAAATACTGATGCTGCTAAAGTAATTAACTCAAGGACTGTTCACTGGACAAACTATGAACAGGAAATGTATAAGCTAGTTTACATTTTGATTCCAGTAATTCTGTTAGAGTCACAATGCTAAACAGCTATTGTAATAGACACAAAAAGGGGTAAATTTCTACTCTGTCACGGCACAAACATGGTACAGACAAAGAAGGAGGAATCCTGCATGCCATTGACCTCAACACCATATTCTGTCTCTTGACAAAAAAACCTTGTAGAATCATTTTAGTGGGTTCCTTTCTTACAAGGAAGAGAGACTAATTGATTATGAAATATACTCGAGATTTTATGTTCTGGGGTAGTTACCAGGTGAACATGAAGAAATATATTCCCTGATGTTAAAAGAGCTTCAGTTTTACATTAACTAACACTGGACAAAAGAAGAAATTACCTTCTACAGACAAAATTTTTAATTAAAGATTTTAATGGAGACAGTCTGACTACATGCTTAGTTTCAGAAACAATTCTTGCGCCCACCTTACCTAAAGGAATGTGAAAATGCCTGTAGTCTGCACAATGCCAGAGTAAGCATTAAAGAGAGAAAGGAAGTTCTGATAAATCTGAAGAAAAATATGTAACTGTGTAGCTGCACCTCAAAGTGTTTTCTCACTAGACTTCAAAAAGCAAGAGGTTAATGGCAGCACTTTAAAACAGATAGCTGATTTTATTACACTGCTTCCAATGCAGCAATATTCTGCTGGAATGTGTGAATTTTTATTTGCCCAATAACTGAAAAATAAGTTTAACTCATTATTCACAACAAATTACATGCAAAGATGAATAATTGTCTATGCTCCAGTAGTAAAAATTACATAATCAAAGAATTGTAAGTTAAGCATCTGACTGTAATGCATCCAGCAGGAGTTTTGCATGCAACTCACAGCAGCGCTAAAAATGACCACAAGACTTACCTAATGTGCATGAAGGGCTGGCATTTGTGTCATTTGACACAAAGTCAAAATATGTTGTATGCTAACGATAGTTAAGAATTTAAAAGTGCTAATAATCTCTTAAAAATGTAATAAAATCAAGCCACTTCTATGAGGCAGAATAGCTTACAAAAAAAATAAAACACATCTGGAAGGAATACACACACAAGACAAAACAAAAAAAACCAACAAACAAAACAAAACACCCAAACAACAAAAACAAATTGTCAAACCACAAACAGTTAAAGATATTAGTTGTCTAAATCTAGCATTCCACAAGCTGAGAAAGTCAGAGAAGAGAAATGACAGTGCTATGTGCATCAGAGAGGCAGGTAGAGACACTGTCACCTGCAATCACACCAGAAAAGTAAGAGCAGTAGTGGAGGTTGTAGCATACATTGTGTTTCTCTCGCATATATAAAGTACACACCACAGAACTCTTCTGCATCAGTGAGGACGTACAAGCAGATCTTGCAGCAAGTCTCTCAGCTCTCCTAAAACAGATGCTGAGGGCTCTTGATAGATTAACTTCTAGAAGTACTAGTATGTTAACAACAAAAATTTATTCCAGTGATTACCTGCTTAAATAAAAATTGCAACTACTTGCAAAAAGCTAAAGAAACCTACCTGACATCTTCAAACTTCTTGGTTATTACTGAACCAACAGAAGAAAAAGCAGCAGAAGCCTTCTGACCAGCCTGAGACAGGGTTTCTGATGTTCTCTTATACCTGTGCTCAAACAAAATTTAGTTTTTAGTTATTTTAATAGAACACATAAGGAATCTTTTAGTGTATGTACATTTGTATCAAATACAGAGGTATACTTCAGTTTTGGGGTCTAATGGACAACCTACTTAAGAGATTGCAGTCCTTTCTAGCTACAGCATCTCTGCCACCACTGACTTGAGGTTCACCAATATGAACCTACCAGAAGAGACACTATCTGCTATTGTAGGACTTGCCAAAAAATAAAATAAACCCGCGCAAAAAACCACCCCAACCAACAACAACAAAAAAAAACCAAAAAAACAAAAAAAAAAAAAAACTCAAAAGAAAATAAGACTCAAGAAAACAACGCTATGCACACACACTGAAAAACATCTAGTTTTTGTGCCAAGTGTCTGACTTTTTGTACCAAGCAGTTCTGTCAATAAACTTCACCATAAAATGTTTGAGGTACATCCTGTTACATTCTGTGTAGTCATCAATTGCAGAAGGCAGCTCGCTCTAGACTTTAGGCTAACAGTTGTGTTTAGCAAGAACAGTAACTGTGACAGTGCACTCTTCCTGCATGAGCTCAGTTTACAACAATTTTTCAGGGTGGAAAAGAAGGGTAATCTGTTGGACTCAGGACACCTTGGTATTTCAATAATGGTATCTCAGATCTGTCAAACAAAAAAAGCGTGTAAGAATAGCCTGCATTACCATCATTTTTTTGCATGAGATATGACTAGCACTGTCCTTCTTTAAAAAAATCTATGTTGATTTAACCAGCTAAGTTTTAGTGCAACTTAACTTTGTCTTATCTACACTCACCTCACTTCACAAGCACAAAGGGTTTAGACATGACACAAGAACTAAACAGTTTTCACCTCAACAGCCTACACAATCATCATGAACTGGTACATACGCCGTGGTTGATGTAACATCTTGCCAGCTTTTGGTAATATTCTGTCTTAGTTCCTGTAGGGAGTTAATTCCCAGCTTTCTCTTGATCTCTGCTAGATGTTTCTCTTTGGCAGCTAGCACTTGTGAGAGCGTCTGGATTTCTTCTTCCACCTGTGACAGAAGAGTTGATGAGAAGTAAGTTAACAAGCAATATACCCAGCCATTTAACTATGTATTCTTTAAAACATCTATTAGACATCAGTACCGGGAGGGCTAACAGGTTTTTTACATTGCCTCACAGTCATTTCTAAATCATCATCATCACATCATGGCTGGGCTTTGCGAACAAAGATTTGGGATTTCTAAATACTAGAAGGGAAATCCAACATAGTCTACAACAAGAGCTAGTGAGAAAGTAATCTATCTGCAGCTAGCTGTTACTGGAATATGTACATTGGTAACTAAAAGACTGTATACTTAGAAATCATTACCTATGATATGTAAAGCTTGAAGATTAGTCAAACCTGGGACAATCGCCAAGCCTGTATTCTACTTCCACGTCACAAGAGGTACCAATATGTGACCAGTGTCAGGAAGCTCAGAGCATGTCTGATCCATGCACAAGTTTTGTACCCTTGCTCAAACAGAAAGGTTCTTTTGTGGGTTAAGCCAGCAACTGAGACTGGATCCAGCCACAGGAGTGCCTTCCTCAGATCAGGGGTGGAAATGGTGGCAGACTGAGCAGTTAAAACCCACACAAACACACAACAGGTACATAGCAGCTGCTCTGCAACTAGAAAACTATATTGTTCCCTCTTTACTCAGATGGTCACTTACACCTCTTCCAGAAGCATGATCAGATCATGACTAGGGATGTCAAAACAGTTCTACTATGCCATCCTGTGAGCTGTATAGATGTGACAGAGGCACTAAGGCTGTGTGTACAAAAGCTGGGGCATACCTCCAATCCTACTTCCTCATCCAGACAGGATCACCTCACTTTAGAGTATCAGGCTGCCCACTCATTTAAGCTCCTTTGAGGAAATACCAGTATCTTCAATGCACCTTTGTTTTTTGCATATCTGTCTGAAGTCCAGTGACACACCCTAGTAGGACCAGACTACCCTCACGATCTTTGGCATTAAATGATACTCAGGACTACCAAATACAAGACTGCATTAAATGTGCTTATTTCACAGCTAACCTTTGTTTGCCAACCTTAGGCTTAAGTCAATGTCTTTTATTACATCCTAAAGTCACACAGAGCTACTAAAAAAAAAAGACTGGCAGCCCAAAAAAGCTTGACTTTGACAACTTTTGAAATGCATGTCTCAGGCTTGAATACTTGACTATCCTTCAGAGTGCTACTTTAACCTGCTCTTAAAAAAATTCTGCCATGGACAGGAAGGGTAACGTGGTTAGACATTAGCAAAACAGTGGCTACACAGCAAAGCATTCTTCATGAAAGAAACAGCTTTAATTACTCCACAACAGTTGAGACAATACTTGGATTTTGGCTCCCACAACATTCTCTTTGACTGCTTACTTACCCAC
The DNA here is from genome assembly GCF_036250125.1 of Pseudopipra pipra. NCBI lineage: Eukaryota > Metazoa > Chordata > Aves > Passeriformes > Pipridae > Pseudopipra > Pseudopipra pipra. The sequence goes on along the minus strand of NC_087549.1, from coordinate 29,386,743 downwards.
TTCTCACTTGAGGGAAACAAAGGGTTAGATATTTATGCATCTTGGTTTAAGATCTGTACACTCAGCACTTCCAGCTTAATTCCCCCTCGCTAGAACTGGCCGTTCTTTTCTCTTTGACACCTTCCCTTTCCCTCCCCGCAATACAAAGGAGTGTCATACAGGGCTTTAGACACTCACAGGATAACTATGCAAAGCATTAACTGCATGTTCAAAGACAGCATTATCCCAGATTTTCATTCTCAAAATAAGTTTAAGAGCTATTTGCAAAAGAATTACCTTGGCAAGCTCTTTTCTTAGCTCGTCCTGTTCTTCTTCCGAGAGTGTTTCTGCCATACTGACTGTAGCAGCAGCATCCTCTCCAACCTCAGGTATAGAGTCACTTCTGAGCAGCCCTTGAGGTGAATAAAGCATTTAAAGTCAGATTACCACAAACAGCTGCCAAACAGCTGCCAAACAGCAGCTAATGTTAGCATACAGCCCTTTTGTGCCAGGGAACAAAGAAAACTGATGAGAGGACACCAAAGTCATGTTCCTCAAGTGCTACTGCATACAGGAAACTAAAGGCATTTTACACTTCATTCTATCAAGCTGCATTAAAGCTCAATATAATTGCAACTGCTGCTGTAATAGGAGACTGGGAACATGTTGAGAACAACATATCCCACTGCTCTCTGAGAGACACCAAGGTGCAGAATCCTATGTCCCAACCAGTGTTTCCTACACAACCTCTGCCCAGGAGTCTGTGTGCACTCTGATCTCTCACTCATCTGGCACAGAAACTCTGGCAGCACAGGAGGTGCTCAAGGCCAATGCAGAGGCTCCCTCCCTTACCACTTTCTGGATCAGATTTAAAAACGAGCACACTGGGAGCAGCCTTGGCAACAAGCAAGGTTCGCAACAGTGGAGAAAAATATTGCACTGCAAGTACAAACTCTTCCTCTGTACCCTGTTCAACCTCTCCTATCCCTAGTAACTGGGACCACTGTGGCTAGAAAGTGGCAGATATCATGGAACAAGAAGTAAGCTGCTGATTTGCACCTGGACATTACGACAAATGAGAAGCCCAGAGATGGAGCAAAAGGCTGTCATTTAGACAAAGCAGTGGAGTGCTGAGAAGGGACTGAGGAGGATGTGCATCCACTCACACTGCTGTCTCTTCCCCTTCCAAATCCAGAAACCAAAACTCTGCCAAAACTCCTATATAAAGCACAAATATCCCTATAGTCTTCCTTAATTTTGCTTTCACAGCTTCAGGGAAAGGAAGGAAGATGATAATATTTGTATTATCATGGTGCATTCACTTGTAAGATTCCTTTATTCTTAGTCCTTAGTGCTTGCAGTAAGATCACTTTAAACACCTTTTAATGCAACAAACAAAATTTACAGCAAATGATTTCCCATTTTGAATCTCCGTGGCTGACACTTTAACATAGAGTTTGCCAGAATTAAGGAATTCTGTTCTAATTGCAGAGAGACTAGTTTGTAGGGAGACTACATGCTAGAATGGTTGTGGTTTCCCAGAACTAATTCTCTATTCAAGAGGTAAAATAGCTTTAATGATAATAAAAAAAGAAATTAAATAAAAATCTTAAAATACAAGAGAAAAAAAATAGAATTGTTTGTTAAAAAGGAGAGGTGAGTGTGTGTGTATGTATACATACACGTGTATACATGTATATAAATATATACATGTATAAATATATAATTCATCTAAATTGAGGACACATTAAGTAATGTTTCCTATTAATCACTACAGTAATTTAACATACAAAATTCCATCCTCATTTCAGCAGTTTCTGGTGGCACTTCATACTATCATTTAGTCTGGGAATCCAAAAACTCCTTAATTTTCAAAGAGATCACCCCTATGATTTTGCTGTGAGGTTTGATATCAACATCACAATCAACTGAAAAGTCAGGGGAAAAAAAAGATTCTGTGTGTCTGTAATTAGTTGTAAGTATTCTATGAAACATGCTGCTAGCAGCTGTCGAGTCTAAGAAAAGCAGCAGCCTTGTTCTTGACCAAGTTACTGAACTCAAGTAAAGCTCAATACCACAAATTCTTACCAAAACAGTTATATTTTCTGCCTGTATTTGTATCCAGAATACTTATCCTCTAAAACCACACTGCTATATGGACAGAACATTTGTAAATGCTGTTACCACGGAATACACTGAGGAGGAAGCAAAGAGAAAGAAGATGAAATTCCATTCTGCATTTACTCCTGAGATCTATGCCACATTTTCTCAGAGATTTACATGTGTCTTCTACACAAACATTGTGTAGGTCCTATGGGTTTCCCAAGACACTATTTTCTGGTAGAAATCTAAGGCAAAAAGAACTTGAAGTTTAATGCCCAAACCAAAGCACAGCACTGCAGCACCTGAAAAAAAGTATTATGGCTCATGTCACAAAACTAGATAATTTTTTGTTTATACATCAACATATTTCCTTTTCTTAACAATTAAGAATGCCACACCTTTTTGTCAACTTCCTTTAATTACACATGCCTCTATGAAGGTAAACTAACAATGCAAACTGCATTTTCCCCTGACACCCTCCAACCTCCCAGTATGTGCACCTACAACTCCTGATCTTGTTCTCATCTGCATGCCCTTCAGGGACCACAGAGCTTGCTGTCACAAAAGTCATTTCTGAAAGTTTTCAAGTACCAAAGGCCACACGGACTCCAAGAGCATTAGTGCATCCAGCTGAAAGTCTGTTCAATCCGATTATGAAGAGTCATCTGGATTATATCACCAAAAATAGATCAAGTGAATCCACCAGTAGGAAAACATGCTGGATTGTCCCCCGCAGCAATAGCTTCTGCTTTGGGAATGTACCTTGTCTTTGGAAAACTAGTTTTTTTAAGAAAGTTTGTGCTGCTTCTTGCCTACTACACTGAATTTAAGACACAATGCTAAGATGAAAGGGAATGATCTCCCCTTCCCATTTCTAGATCTTTTAGGAAGACAGGAAATCACTGCTACTTTGAGTCCTTCATAGCTCACCCTGCACATATGACCAGGTCTTCTCTCCAGTTTTTGCCTTCTGACCCCCCTTCCATTTATTACTTTTTCTTGAGCTCCATATGAAGTATGCAAACACCTTCCCATCAGTATTTATTCTGGCACCTCCCCTCTCATCCCCTGTCACTGTTCACCTCTCTGTTCACTTTACTCCCATTCCTCAGTTCAATACTTGCAGGACACAGGGTTCATCCATGCATTGGGAAGTGCTAAACCATCTGACCAAGGAGCAGTTCTCTACACAGGTAACAACTCACACACCTCCACAATGGTGTGGCTACAATCCAAATTTCACCCATAATCTAGGGCTGACTGCCAGCAAGATCCTGGCTTCAAGAAAGCTTGGTAAGAAAAGGTGCACAGCCCACCTTAGATCTTTCCATGGGGTGTGGGGCAAGAAACTAGCAGTCGGCCAAGAGATGGAAATACTTCTGCTCAAACTATTATTAAGAAAGCATTTCTCGCTTGTGGTCTTTTTCCACCAACGGAACTGCTGTTATTATTATTTTATACTGTTATGTATAATTGTTATTATAATCGTTTCCAACTTGTTACCCTTCCTTACGTTAATTCTCTTGCATCTTCATGCTGCAAAGGACTTAAAATTCAGTTATTTGGTATTCTGATTGCTATAGCCAAGTTTAGCCGAACATTTCACATCTCAAACTCTTAAACAGAGTAAAACTAAAATTTGTGGGGAAAAATTGGAAATACATAATATTGAGAAAACTTACCCAGTTTAAAGGTCAGTTTTCAGGTCTGTATTTCTATGATTGGCATATTAACCCAGCACTTTATTAGATCTACTTAAGTGAACCGAATAAAGACATGAACAAGTTTGTTGTTCAGTTGTCCACAGTTCAAGGAAATGGCACTTAAGTCTCTATCATCCTGCCAGGGTAGGCAAAGCATTACAGTAATTCGATTTACACTCAGTTTTTCTGATTTGGGGTTTCCTTTGGTCAGTTTCAACCCAAGTTCATGTTCTATTTTGACCAGAAGTTCCTGCCTCTTTCTGGCCTGAATTCAGAGATCAGCAGCAAACACAGGCAGTTTAAGGAAATCCGGGTCATTTCGGATGAACAGCCTTGGGGTGGGGGGGGTGGACTCCACAAAGCTTTCTCTTTAGACCACATATTCTGTGTCAGGCACTCAGAATTAGCATTTTGGCTATCACTATACAGTTGGCAAAGCTAAAGAAAAAAGGTGGTTGTTACAGTTCAGGAGAACAAGCTGTTACAGGATTGTAAGATCGCTCCAACATTTGAGTAAGGTACAGTACCACAGGGAATATTTATTTTACAATATATATGAAGAATCAAATTTAAGTACTTCCCATTTCTCAGAGAAAAAGCCAAAGTGAGACATAATTCTTGAATTTAGGTGAGAAAGCTCTTGGGCTTCTGCCAAACACTAATCATATATTCATTCAAAGGGAATGAAAAATAAAAAAAGCTCAGCAAAGGCTGGTGGTTATGGTGATGCATCACCACTTGATACAGAGGACTGCTCCCCCACTCCTTTAGAAAAGGTGGAAGATGCAGTAATTGCAAAAGTGAAAGCTGAAAACTATTCCCAGAAGCCCCGGCTTGTCAGATTCACCAAGGGGGTTGGTTTATTTCACACAGAGGTTCCCCAAGGGATGCACATCGCTTTAAGATTTTAAAGAACAGGTCCACCAAAAAAATTTAACACCCTTGTAACTTTCCTTTGCCACACCTGAAGTAGGTCTAAGCTTTCTATATTTAAAATTACTCTGGAAGATTACATATGGTTGCAAGGAATGGAAAGTAAAGATAATAACACCAGACTAGGATGTGTTGGGAGACATGGCTGCAGGTGTTCTGTACAACAGGTTAGCAGCTAGAAACTAGTAGGGTTAAGCACTAGATGGAAGCCACTGCAGCACAGCACAGGGGAGCAGAAGTGCAGCTAATATCTGCAGGTTTAAGATTTACACCATTTTAAATATCCGGTTGAACAGAGTAAAGGTAAAAGAGGGCAACTTTGTTAATCAGTGAGATTTTCAGTACTAAGGCAAAAGCAGATTTTAGACTATACAGAGCTCTGAAGTCCTACTAAGAATGCAATTCCTAGTCCCCCTGTCCAAAAAGCTAATAGTTAAACTAAACCAATTACTCCAGTCTTGCAGAAGTTGCCTTTTTGTTCCTTATTCTTTTTGCTCACTTCCTTTTCCCTCAAACTGCCTCTCTACTGAAGAAATAACAAGGTAAAGCTGGTAAATGCATAGCACATGACATATTACCTACATGACACACTGAAGCTAATAAACTATCAGAATTAACAGCAGGTCAACTCTCATTTGAGAAGTTTCTTTTTACATATTATAATCACTAAGCTTTTCTTGCAGAGATTTTAAAAAGGAAGAGAAGGAAGTTACCAGACTTCACCAGTGTAGGTGATCCAGGTGGAGACAGGTTTATGCTAGGCGACAAGTAAAGATAATTTCTGTTCACTCCAGCATTGAAATCGAAGGGTGATTTGTAATCCTCATACAGATCCATGCCAGACAATTCAGAGCGCACAGCCATCCTCTTCTTCCACTGAAGCATTCATCTTCGCTTCCTGGGGCGACCCAGACAGCAGGATTCACAAACCCTCCATTTCTTCACATGACGCTCACTGTACCTCCTCTTAAAATTCAGATCTCTTACATACAATAGAGCTGTCTAGCAAGTGACTTCTTAGCCATCTTGTAGCTGCTGCTGTTTACATGGCACGAAGTGAAGTTCCTGTAAATTTGTAACCGGGGCTGGACTTAAACAGACCGTTCCTTTAACAAACATTCACAGTGCACCTGCTTCTGGGTTCTGGAAGAGCCCTGGTCCTCTGCAGGACTGCTTCAACAATTTTCAATCATTTAAATAAAAAAAGGTCAGCTGACTTCAGCTACACCAGGATATCCTTAATCTTCTAGGACACAAAAGGATTACCAGCCATAATCTATCCTATATACCATCTGTGTTGGACTTTTTCCTCTGATTAATGGAAAATTCTGCGTGCCTAACCATTTCTCCAGCTGCTTCCATCAGTGTAATAACCAGCAGTGAGAATCTAGTCTCTGCTGCCCAGGTATCACACTGCAGTGCAAGCCCAGAATAGGAGAGCAGCACTCCTCTCTGAAGGCTGGGCTATAAACACCACCTAGGTTTTTTGACAAACGTGCTAATGTGCATTATGATTTTGCCCACGAGGTCAAACATATCTGGTCTGAGGGTTTTTTGAGGGTTTTTTTGTTCGTTTAAAAAAAAAAAAATTATTTAAGTGCACTGCCCTATGTCCTTAGTGCTTCAACCAGCACCATTTAGAACAGCCAGTTATGCCAGGAACCAGTAACACTGAAATGCATCGCCTGATGAAATGTATTTATGTTTTGACATGTATACAATAAAGAAAGATCAACTTACATAAGCCATCTGACTGGGGGTTTAAGATTTAACCCTGGGAAGCAGAAATGCTTCTTACCTAAAAGAGGCACTCAGCATAGTTTTGCAGTGCTTCACTTTTTTTTTTTTTTAATTTTTCATCCAAGGTCAGGTTCTTTCACTGAAAACACAAGCTCACTAGCAGTGTAGATCACCTATACAGCTAAGCAATCATATCCTCCCTTCACACCTTCACCTGGGATCTTCACTGCAGCCTGCACACAGAGGAGCATAATCAAAAGGAAGTTAATCTTTTCCTCCACCATAAGAGTGATGTATTCAGACAGAGCTGATCAGAGACATTATTCTGGAAAAGTGAAGGAGCATTGCAGCATACCTAAGTCAAGTCCGGGCAGTGTGTTCCCTGGGCCTACAAGAAAGTATATCCCTTCTGAAGTTTTAACTTTCCATTTCCACTGCAGTCAGCAGGCGTGGGAACAGACCTTCCAGCTAATTAAAGAGCAGTTCCTTTAGGATGCAGACCTACATTGGCTTCTGGTGCAGACTACCTGCAGGCTTATAACAATGAGAGTGCTGGAGCCTGAAAGACAGGTCTCTGCTATTTTCCAAACCCACTGAAAAGAAAATGTAATGCCCTTCTGCATTTCTGACACGTGGCTGTAGCATCTGCCAGAAATACTGCAAAGTTCACCTGACAAAGGTCAAAGCTTTGGTCACAGATTCTAGTTTAAGTATCCAAAGGCAGCAGAGAGCTGTAACATAGCTACATTAATGATATACTCTATTAACCAAGCTCACTAATATGAATAGCTACCGATTCTGCTTTGCAGCTTTCCCTCGTGTGACTCAACAGTCAAGGACTGCCTTCTATCCAAAAAGCTCAGGCAGTAGTTGTACTAACTGGATTAGGCAAAATGACAAGTTTATCAGACATGGCACACAAAGAGCTGTGTGTTTCTACCTTCACTCTCCCGACACAGAAAGAGAGAGAGAAGGTGAGCCTACCCCCTAGGACTTTTTCCCCAACCTTAGAGAATCCTTCAGTGTAACACCAGTCAATGCTAGCAGGTTACAATTGCAAGTAGCTACTATAGGGAAAAAACCCCTTATGAAGATCTGTTGATCCCTGCTAACAATCAAGAATACCATTTCCTGGCCAAGGGCATTTACTGGAACCAACACTTACATTCTTATCTTTTTCAGGAAATTCCCTGCACTCAGCTTTACCCCTTACCATCCATTCAAAAAAATCTGGTACTGCATCTTTATTGTGCAAAAGTTATTTTCATGTCCCTATAGAGACATCTGGATTGCCAGTCCCAGACCACTGACCTGGCCAGGCCTGCCCCCTCTACAGACAGAAGTGTGGATGGGCCAAATTTTCCAATACATCTTCAGTGTAGTCAAAGAGACATGCACAGGATGTGGCCCACTGCTGGAATGTACATTTGGCTTACAGGGAAGATTTGCTGAACTACAAATCTGAGCCTCCACATGAGAGACTGACTTCTGCTTTTGCCCTGACTTACCTGAGCACAAGCCCAGAAGTCAGCCAAGACAATCTCTAGTTTTTAGAAATATTACTGTCCTAAGATCATTGCCAAAAGAGGGACCATGAAAGCACTTCTAACTTCTACTTACCACCTTTGCTCAGACTAATCTTGTTTATAGTGGCCACACAGATGGGTTGCTACAGCACATCCCAAACACATCACCTAAACACGTCAGCCTCCTGCTCTCTTACCTGTAGAAGTTAACGGGAGTGTTGCTCCTCACTTCCTCAGCTACAAATCCTACCTCGTGATGAAAGAAGCTGTCTCACTGAACAAGCTTCTTCCTCATCACTTCGGGAAGTCTGACGGCCTTCACTCTGATGTAGATAAGCCCTGATAGCTGTTAGTGTGGTGCATTTGGAGGAGGAATGAATCTCTGAGGAACTTTCTAAATTAAAGTGATGGCCCAAGGAAACAAAGCGGAATGGGGATGACAAACAGCAGCCACAAGGAAAAAGAAAGCAAGGTTTTGCTCTGCTGTGTGAAGCTTTTTGACCAGTTTAGCAGCTCTCAACAGGTTGAATATAGCTAGGCAATGACAGGAATGAAGATTTCTCTAAACTATGAAAACTGCCTTGTTATGAGGCCTTTCTAAATGGTCCTCCCATGACCAAAATATCGTGCTGGATGGGCTTCCTCCTCTTCACAGTAATTCAGAGCACATGCAGCTGGCTGGAGGTGGACCCTGCCTACCCTGGGCAAGACACACATTTTAGAGCTGAAACTTAAGTTTAGACTTCTGTTACATGGCTTAGAGTAGTTACTGTGCCTGCTCAAGTATCTTTGTTCTTTGGCCCTGCACTGGAAATTCAGTTTTACTGCGTACCTTGGTTGTTACTGCAGGTACCAGCTGTAAGCCACTACCCGAAAAAATCCTGAAGCCTAAGGACACACCTGCTCCAAAGAAAAGTAGCAGTGGGGTTTTGCTTACTATGCAACAGATTAAAACTGAAGATTTTTTTGTTCCAGAACAAGCACTCGTTTGCCCTTAATGTCTCAGGATAACTAAGAGGTTAGTACTTAAGCCATCTATGCCATTGGTGTTTGACAGACTGGCATGAAGGTAGATACCTTCTGTCAAGGATGCTTGAACCAATTACTGACAAGTTCAACTGAATGTCACAAAGTGGCTCAGGAAGGCTCACCAAGCCTCAGCAAAGCATTACCATCACAATTCCTACCATTAATCATGTTGTAATCTCCTCTGTTAAGGTTAGAGAGTGTGCTTAAAGCCTTCCCAGGTAACTATTTAGCACCAACAGTCAGCACAGATTGTGCAACTCATGAATCATAAGGGAGGGAACTGGAAAGCTGCTAAGTTTGAGCAAACACTTTCCACCAGATATTTGCCTGCCTAGTCTGAGACATTTTTCTTCCTTCAGATATCACTTGCTACCCCAATGTGCAGTTTCCACCCGAGCTCAAGACTCCAGCAACAGTTTAAGCACAGCAATATAGTATTAAAGCACTTCTACCGTAATGGTTATTAAGCAGGGATGTTATGGTATCCTTGCAGAGAAGCTATTTTTCCCACATTTAGGTCTAGCAGAACAATAGTTTGTTCATACATGAAGAAGTTATATCCCTCTTTCCCTAGAGAAACAAAACCCTGCTCAAGTATGACTGAATACAATCTCTGTGGTTTGAAGAAACTGAGCTATGTTTTCAGTAGCGTTTCATACAAAGACTGAAATTCAAAATAGAAAGGCTGCCACTAATGCCTCAGGATTGGAGAAGTGCAGAGGCTACCCTAGGACATGATTCAAACAATACTTTGGACAAATAACTACCTGAATAACCAATCCACAAGGTCTGTACCTAATCTGAGTTCTGCTGTTACGTAGCCACATCGTTCCCATCTCAAACATCCTTCGTTTGTGTCCTGTTTATGCATGGAGATGCCAAACTTGTGCCCCAGAGTCCACACTTTTGGCAAGGCTATCATGACTCCAGCACTTAAATCAGCAAAAGAGGATGGGGGAAGATGAGGGGAAGAGTTTGTTGACAAAGAGGGGGGAAAGGTGAAAGAAGTGCTTGCTGTTTGGAGGGCATAACAAAAAGATTTAATCTCTTCTTTCAAGATTGACTGTTAAGATTGAACTGCCTGCTCAGCCTGTAGTTGGTTTGAATTTCATTTCCTGCAGATTAATAAGAGGCAAGACTGACCTTCCAGTAACTGTGGCTGGGGCAAATACTTCCAGCCAGGTCTTCCACCAGCCCCAGGTTTTACAGGTAGATCCCAATCAGGCAGCAACAGTCAGGCTCCTCTCCCCACTCTGAGTTTTATAAGGCATAAGCCATTTTAAGAGCCATAAAGCTACTTAAGCATCTTAAGCCAATCTAGGTTCTGTAGCATCAATTTGATCTTCTAAGTCTTACCAGTTTACAGATAAGTAAACCCTTTCAGCACCTGATCCAAGGCCTTAAAACTGCATTAAGAGAGAAAGATGCCATGAAGCAATAGGACAGAAGCACAAACACTAAGCAAGCCTGAAATTCATACATTAATGTTCCCATTTTCACATTGTGCTCTCTCCCCTCCCTTTAACAGCAGACACCTCTTTCAGCCCCCAGAGAGCACAACATGAATGCAGGTGCACAGCTACAGCAATTCCTGAACAGTATGAGCCCAGGCTTCTGCAGCCCTGTTAGTAATGGCCAGCAGAATATGGCTTGCAGAATCCAACTCAACACCACGATATCAATCTCATTACTTCAGACTCCCACCACATGCTTTCTCTGGACAAGCTCTCCCTGATGCAACTGCATTGTCCAGTATGCTTCTTTGTACAGAAATATCTTCTCCAGCATTTTGTTAAGCCTGAATGCTGCCTTCACTTACTCTTATTAAAACAAACAAACAAACAAACAAAAACCCAAGCAAAAAACCCATCACCAACAACCACCACCTCTTATAATGATCAGTATTCTCCCAAAACGTTTCTCCCAGCAACACAAATGCTTCTGAAAATTACAGGTAAGGATCATGGGATTGCTAGTATTGCTCTTTTCTTAAACCAAAGTCTCAGTACACAGTATTTCAGAGAGCTGACACGTCTTACAAAGACAGCAGTTCTCTCCTCCTCTCAATCCAATTATAAACTCAGACTAATTTCCTGAAATCTTGTGAGGGAGTAGATCCACACTTCAGCATATTTTGCCATTAGACAAGCTGATACTACAGTAAGACTCTTAACCCATTCATATCAGATAAAATTCTCTGTATTCATTCTCTATTACCTTATAAGTGTTCCAGCACTTGTAAGATTTTTGTTAGGCAGAAGTCCCTGATTTACGACAAAGTTTTGTCTCAAACAGTGGTCAAACCAATCACGTGTGTCAGCTCCAGCAGTAATAGGTGAAAAGCTTTCCAGCCTGGAGAGGGTCCAGGCCAAAGCACACAGCAGCCAGCACCCCAGAACCAGTGATCAGGTAAGGAACTGCATCGACTTTGGAGAAGTCAGACCAAACTCTGTAAATACAGAGGAACATTTCCAAGTGAGATTAACAGAGTCAAAACACTGTCAAGTAGATTTTAGAGGAATGTATTCAATTGTTTTTCTTTAGCCGCTTATCCAGTTATGCTGCCATTCTCTAGAGACTCCGATCCCTGGTAAGAGACTAAACCTGTCAAAAATGCTGAAGAAATAGTGCTAAGCTGCAGTTAGACAACCCTTGGAAAACATTAGGAAGAAACGGCTGTAGTGCAGAAGGGGATCGTTTCAAAGTTTTAGTATGTAACCTTGCAATCTCATTAAATCTTTACTTGAGTGAGTCAGATTGGAGCAACTCCCAGCCTCCCTCAGAAGACAAGTCTGCTCTTCTGCACTCTTAAAGCAAACTTCCCACTTTTAACACAGCACCCCAGAGTTTCCATTTCTGAAAAACAGCTCCAGAAAAGTCCACTGTCCCCACTCCACAGTATCAGGACCCACCATGAAAATGATACTGAGATTTTAAGAACAAAGAAGGTTTGATTACACATTAAGCTGAATCACACAGTATGATATCTAAAAGGATAACCACCAAGACAAGCACCATCTGTAGCCTTAGCAGTAGCTTAATACCAGCAAACAGTCTTGTGGTAGACAGCAGCTCCCACTATGTAATTACAAAGATTGTGCCTGGATTTGGTGTAGCACAGAAATTGCATCGTTTACTATCAAGGGCAGAAGTACAGAAGCAACCAAGAAGAGGACAATTTGATGCAAGCAATAGGGCCTAGGTTGAGTACTTCACAAAATCTATCCTTGGAGATACTCAAAAGCCACGTGGACATGGTCCATGGACACGGATATTAAAGACCGGTGCTCTTTAATATCTTTATCAGTGACACACACAGCGGGATCAAGTGTCCCTCAGCAAGTCTGCAGATGCCATGAAGCTGAGTGGTGCGGTTGAAACAACAGAAGGAAGGGATGCCATCCAGAGGGACCTGGACAAACTTGAGAAGTGGTCCACAAGAACCTCATGAAGTTCAACAAGTCCAAATGCAAGGTACTGCACTTGGGTCAGGGCAATCCCAGACATGAGTACAGATTGTGAGAACCAGTCATTGAGAGCAGGCCTGCAGAGAAGAGCTTGGGGAACACTGGTGGACGAGAGGCTGGACATGAGCCACCAGTGTGCAGTGTTCTCTGCCTCTACTCTGCCCTCGTGAGACCCCACCTGGAGCATTGCATCCAGTTCTGGGATCCTCAGCAAAGAAAGATATTGATCTGCTAGAGCAGGTCCAGAGGAGGGCCGCAAAGATGATCAGAGGGCTGGAACAACTCTCCTGTGAAGGCAGGCTGAGAGAGATGAGGTTGCCTGGAGAAAAAAAGGCTCTGGGGAGACCTCATTGCAGCCTTCCAGTACCTAAAGAGGACTTAAGGACAAAAAGCAACTTTTTTCACAGGTAGAGAGTGATAGGACAAGAAGGAACAGTTTCAAACTAGAAGAGGAGAAATTTAGATTAGACATTAGTAAGAAATTCTTTACTGTGAGGGCAGTGAGGCACTGGAATAGAAGTGGTGGACATCCCATCCCAGGTTGGATGGGGCCTGAGCACCATGATCTAGTGGGTGGCATTCCTGCCCATAGCTGAATGGGTTGGAACTGGTTGAGCTTTAAGGTCCCTTCCAACCCAAACCATTCTATGGTATGGTCCTGGGGAACCAGCTCCAAGTGGCCCTGCTTGAGCAGAGGGGTTGAACCAGATGGCCTATGGAAGTCCCTTCCCACCACAACCATTCTGTTATTAACACAATGGGTGTACAAAGTCACAGGCTGCTCACCCAGACACTCCAAGGACCTCACCTCGTCAGGAACACAAGGGGTTCTGGCACCCTGTCTCAGGGGAGGTCTGTGGCCAGCCCTTAACCCTGTGAAGTGGATTCGCAAATACCTCCCTGTCAACAGAATAAAGTTCCATTTTCTCCCACGCTTTCTAAACTGAGTATGAACAGAGAGACTTTGCACTTCCACACATCTCCCCAGCATATGGGAGTATTATGACAGCAGACAAGCAAAGCAGAAGCATTTGCTGCAGTAGAGACTATTTTGATTTCACTTAGGAGTCTGCAAGAAAAAGGTTCTTAGATTCTGGCAGGGGAAAGAAGTCTACCATTTGCATAAAAGGGACAGAGTCACATTTTGCTCACAAAATGAATGAGCAAGCAACTTCCTGGGCCTGACATTTGATTCCAGACACAGAAGAAGCTCTTAGCAAATACGAAAGCATACCACTCCCCCCTGGCCCCCTTTCCCCAGGAGGAAAGTGAATGTATGCCTCTGCAGCAGGAAGAGTTGACACTTGTATACAAAGAAAAACTTGAAGTAGGCAAATTAGCTATCAGTGCCAGTATGCTAAAGCTGCATTACAGCAGAAGCCTCTCCTCCTCTTACCCTGTATCAATTAAACAGAGCCCAAGGAAACTAGGATCAAGTTAAGTCTTTGAATTCCCTTCTCAGACTCCTCAATTTATTCTTCATCCACTCCAGTGCATTTCCTTTATTCCTCCAGCAACTTTCCCTAGTGCTTGCTCTCAGATTCTCCTAGCAAAACTCCTCAGTCCAGAAAAAAATTGACACAAAAGCTTCCAAACACGTGTCAGTTCATCTAGAGATGTCAGCTGACCCTTGAAAAGCACTGGGAGAGGCACTTCTGTGCTCAGGCACAGTAATTTTTAGCACAGTCACACAAGTCACCCCAAAGTAGTCAGAGCATAGTAACCTCCAGGTGGGCTTCCACAAAGGATGAACACATAACACCAACAGGAGTGACATCTTTTAAAAGCACTGCTAATTCACAAAAACAAGAGAGTATGAGAAGTCCATCTTGTCAAACCAGCCTTCTCCTGTTGACATAATTCCACTTCAAATTTCCCTAACATAATGAAGGAAACTGCTAGCTGCCTGCATTCTCATTAGATTCCAACCAATTTTCTAAACGTAGGCAGTGTTCAGATACTTTCACCCATGGCAACCTAACTGCAGACTTGGTGGGTGTTAATTGAAGCATCATTTTGCCTTCTGTTGTTACACACACACCCCGTGTGTCACACTGCTCAGCAGCAGCCTTCACACAGAAGCTTGACAACCAACCTTTTGCCAAGTTATTTGGACATCTTGTTTTCTTCCTGCCTAATCCCCTCATTGGACTACCCTGCCCTTCTCCAGGCTCACAGCATCAAATGGTTTAAACACATCCAAACAATATATCAGAAGTCAAGGTACTTGATACTAGCCTGGAGCCATTTCAAGTAAGTTATCAAAGTGAAGATGATCCCAAGCTTCTAACCTACACTTTTTGTCCTCAAACCCAACTTTAAATTTATTGCAATTTGGACAAGAATTATGCCCTTCCAATAAATGCATATTACAATGTGGAAATTTGTTTGAAAACTTACAGCTGAATGTGGCGCTTATTGCACACACTGCTGCCAACAGAGGTGGCTATGCTCAAGTTCCTGAGACACCAGTTACTTTTAAGTGGTCCCTCCCTAGAAGCACAAACTTTTCTAATTTCTCAAGTCTTACGGCTTCTTGCAGTCACATCATGTTCTTGAAAACTGCAAAGCTGTAAAAATATCCATTTTTTTCCAGAGTTTCCACACACAAGTTATTGGTTGCATGATTAAGCTGCACTCCTGCTGTAGCCTGGCACCTGATTCAACTACCCATGACAAAGATGAGCTTTTTGCCTAAGAATGATGGCAACCAACAGGTTGATATTATTTTCCCTTATCAGGCCTTGACTAACTAAGTTTAAGATTTAGACTGGTGCTGTCAAACAGGTGTAATTGCATAACACAGAGTATAATTTCTCAAACACAAGCAACTGCAAGCTGCAAGCAAGCTGTGTAGAAATCCTATTAACATTTTTGCTCTTGGCTTATCTGAGAGTATAGTGTGAAACGTCTGTGAAACCATAAAACTCCGCTTTCTCATCAGTAGAAGTGCACTAGTACAATAAATATGCAGTCATATACGCCCCAGAAATCTCTCAGGTCATAAGAACATGCTCCTGATCTCTCTTCCTCCAGTCAAATCACACCTTTAGACTAGTAATGGTTTTTGCCACAAAGCCTTTGGAGAAACAGCCTGTCCATGAGGTATGTAAAAGCAGACAATAGACCTTGAGCCAGTTACACTGCTTAGCCAAGCAGATAAGCTCATAATGAAGACAAGCCATTATTATTCATCTACATTTCTCTTACTGCAGAGTTTTGGTGAGCACTCCTAAACTTAAGAAAATAAAACCTAACAAAGGAGTGCTAATGACACAGCACCAGATTGCTAGTATAAAACACTCGTGCATCAGTTCATTATCACTGGGTATCTCTCACTTGAAAACCCAGAGTAAGTTGTGTTGTTTCCTCTGCAGCACCAAACAAGATACATCACCTATTCCTTCACAGTCCAGCATTTTACCAGTCACCTTATAGTAGTACAACTGTGTCGTACTTGAAGTGTACACAACTGTGTAGTGTTGAAGTGTCCCATTCCAGACAGAGTTTGGCTGCTGTTTGCCCATAATGCTACATGGCACACCCAGCTAGGCAGTACCAATTCCTGCAGCGCTTCCAAACAGATTGGGAGCAACGGCTGTCACTAGTTAAGGGGCCTTGGACCACATTCTGCCAGGGCTGCAAATTGGACAAACTCAGGATGTGGGCTTGAATATGGCTGCACTGCTCTTAATCCCATTTAAGAGATGAGAGGGAGAATCCTGCAACTTCTCATGCAACGACCAGCAGCAATTCACTAACAAACCAACTGCACTGACTAGCTTTTTTTCCTAATATAATGGAGATAATGCATCTACCTTTAGAGTATTATGACCACTGAAGTTGCCATTATATTACGTACTCTGAGATTTTATCCGATTGATATGTCCTTGACTCACTTTTAATGCTGCCTGAGCTGAGTAAATCCTGTTAAGAGACATTTGCCCCTACTCCAAGTCAGACTAGGACAGTAAATTAAATGAAACTGTTATCCTAAAGAGATACTGCTGTCACATAAATCAACAGTCATAAAACTCATAAAACTAATCACTCCAACAGCTAAGGAAGGCAAAGAAAAAGGTCAAGAAAGTTTGTCCACAGATGATTACACACAAAGACATAAAGCTTTCAAGGATTTCCAGGTCCTAGAAGACTGGAGCATACCCCCTTCTATCAGATCAGACTTTGGACATGAGATGTCACTTTTTGCCTCTGTGTGACATTACAGGCAACCTATATTTTCTTTTTTACAACCTACACAGGTTCAGATCATACAAGTACTGATCTATCAAGATTTTGAAGCAGTATTCATATATTTTTGCACAATCTAGTTGTGTCTCAGTCCATTCCACACAAAGTAAAGTTTTCCGAAATATCAGCATGCTTGGATAAGCTGATTTCCACGCTCATCATTTATATTTCACAGCAAAGTAGAACAAGCTAAACCATTCATTTTAGTGAAGTATATGAGAGTGGACAAAACTGGAAATACCCATCTCGATGAACATAAAGTCAGGCAGATATTTTTCCTGGTTCTGGTACAGTTGACATGATGGAAACTGCAGGGGGGTGGAAAAGTGAAGTGCGTCTGAAGGACCAAAGTTTGAAGGATATCTCTCAAAGGAAATTGAACTTCATCTCTAAAAGCAGGTGAGGGAGGAAAGAAGGGAAGGGGGAGGGGTTGTTGGTTTTTTTGTTTGTTTGTTCAGTTTTGTGTGGGTATGGTTTGAGAGATTTTTTGCTGCGGTTCATAGTTTGGGGGTTTTTTTTGTAAAGAAAGCAGGCCTCCACTGATTTTAGTGAGCAGCTGGTCCAGAACTGCACTGTTTTACAAGTTGCCTCCTCCCAGTATTTGACCTGGAAATGAACAAATTCCAAAAATAAAGCTTTACACTGCTAAGTGAATTCCAAGTTTAGCATCATTCCCTATTGCACAAACTAATCCACACTGCCCATTTCACAACTGTAATTGTCAATACATATATTCATGGCCATTCTGAGCACAGGTCATGCTCTAGTGTGAGTTTAACAGATCTGTTCTGTGTAACGGATTTACCTGGCAGACTTTTCAAACTTTATGCTTAAGGACTGCTATAGCTGATACCCAGGTTATTGTTACATCAGGTTTGGCACATCATAGCTCAGCCACCAGCACAAAAAAACACTCAGAATAATTCAGAGATTAAACAGTTTTTAATAATGTAATTCACAATTTTTCATTCTAGTAAAAACTGGATCAGGATACTGAAGAGGGGAAAGTCCAAGCACTGCCTTGCATACTGCTGTCAATCCCCAAGTGTGACCTTTACTAGGGAGCTGTGATATGGCATTACAAACAAAAAGCCACCACACCCCACAGAAATGCTGCTGGCACCACCTTGCAGGAAAGGGAAACAAGACCTCTCCAGTAACATTACCTTGGAACAGGCAGATTAGAGAAGTTTTGTCACTTTACTTGACACTTGTTCTATCCGCAGTTTATCAGTTTTCCTTTCCAAAAAGCTTAAAAAGTCTTCTTAGCAAATCTTGACAACACACACAGGTCTTCCTTTGACTTTTGTATCCCTCTTCCCATGCCACATTTTCACTTTTTCAAAAGATGCTTCTTGGATAGGAAAGTACTCTTCATTGAGGATGGGATGGAAGTATGTTTCTGGGATTCACCCAAGTGAAGTTTGCTCTTGAATTGTAAATAAGAAACAACCATATTAAAGACTTCACATACCAGTGTGTTAAAACAGAATTAAAGAGGACTGTAAATTTATTCCAATAAAGCTCTCCCTTCTGCCATCTATCCCAAAAACACTCCCTCACCACTGCAGGAAGTACTCAACAGGTCACACTGCTGATTCCACTGACACTCAAGTTATTTTCCCTCTTATACAATCTTCAAAAATCTTTCATGCCAAAAAGCCTGCACAGTGACAGGCATGGAAGCCAATCGAAACCATTCAGTTTCAAAGCATCAACTCCAACAGGTTTCTCTTGCTGCTGTTTAGAAATATGCAGAAACTAATTCTCCCTGCTCACAGCTGCTCATCAACCATAGCATTCATGTTCATCTGCAATTCACACACAAAGGTAGCAAAGCAGGATGCCCCAAATACCCTTTAAGGGTGGTGTAAGTTTCCCAATTAAAGATTTGCTCAGTATCTGTAATTTACCATAGAATGGCTGGGGTTGGAAGGGAGCTTTAAAGGTCATCTAGTTCCAGTTCCCCCTCCAAGGGACATCTTCAGTTAGATCAGGTTGCTCAGAGCCTCATCCAATGTTTCCACTGGACCTTCCAAACATCCAGCGGACCATCTAAAACCTCCAATGTTTGTTTCCAGGAATCAGGCATCCACCACCTCTCTGGGCAACCTGTTCCAGTGTTTCACCACGCTCACTGTAAAAAAATTCTTCTTTTTATCTAGTCCAAATATACCCTCCTTTAGCTTAAAACCATTAACCCTTGTCCTATTGCAACAGGCTTTACTAAAATGTTTCCCATCTTTCTTTTAAGTTCCTTTTAAGTACTGAAAGGCCACAATAATGCCTCCATGGAGCCTTCTCTTCTCCCGGCTGAACAACCCCAACTCTCTCAGCCTTTCCTTGTAGGAGAGGTGCTCCATCCCTCTAATCATCTTTGTGGCCCTCCTCCAGATCCAATTTAACAGGTCCAAGTCCTTTCTCTGCTGAGGACCCCAGAGCAGGACATGCTACTCCAGGTGGGGTCTCATTAGAGTGAGGAAGGGGAGCAGAATCACCTCCCTCAGCCTGCTGGCCATGATTCTTTTGATGCAGCTGGCTTTCTGGGCTGAAAGCACACACTGTTGGCTTATGTCCAGTTTTTCATCCACCAGCACCCCCAAATCCTCCTCTGCAAGGCTGCTCTCAATCCCTTCACTGCCCAGCCCGCATTAAAGTCCGGGGTTGCCCTGACCCAGAACAATTTACAGGAACAAACTGTACATTTAACACAGTGACCAACTTGCAGTTCAGAAGCTGGTGTTTTAAGCAACACACCCAACGGGTGCATTGGGCAGAAGGCTCACTTACCATTACAGACATGCTCTCGGAGAACAAACCACCTTTCCAGCATGACTGGTGGGCTGTTAAAACCAAGTCCTCAAAACCATGACTGAACAAGTACTCCCAAACATAAACCAGCAAAACCATGAAACTTCTTCTTCTTCTTTACAGAAGTGCTCTGTATTGTCCAACCAACCGGACCAGCAGGCGGCTAGTGCAGCACTGCACACACTGGCCAAATCCTCGACACACGCTGCGGCAGCTGTTACACATCTCTGGCAGTTGTTACATGCCTAGTGAGCTTCTGGGTTTTTCCTCCCTTGATAGGAAACATAACCTAACAAGTTTATATTGAACAGCAGCACTGGTTGCTGGAACTGAGTAAGGAAGAATGCACTTGGAGTGATTTCTGTGGAAAAAATTAACTGCTGGAGACAACACAGTCCTAAACCAAATTCTGCCCCCAACAATAATCAGAGATTCCTCCAGAAAAATCAGTAACATAGCTGACCAAGTATTTAAAGATTAACATGAAGAGCAGGAAAGCAAGGTTTGTTTGCATATAAAAATCAAGATCTTATTCAAAAAGCCATTCAGACACTGCATTTTACTTTCCCAAAGAAGTGTACTACTACCTGCTTAGTGCCCACACTTGTTCTGCTACACTGAGTAAAGTGCTAACGAGATCAGTATACAAAACTCAAATAGCAGTTCACAAAATACAGACAGGTGTACCTCAGCATTTGCTAGAAGTGTATTAAGAAATGCAAAGGTATTTCAGGTAAGGCTACCATTTAAGACTGATTACTATAAACAGTTATTTAAATGGTAGCAGTGACTGCTTATTCCTTCATCAGTCTTCAGATAAGGAGATTTAAAGGAGGTGCCTAGAACACATCTCTACTGCAGTTAAGCACTGCTTTAATGGAGAAAATAACAGTAAAGCTTCAAAGTCTTCCCCTCCTTCCAAATTACTGCATTTAAATAATATAACAGTAGCAGCCAGCTAGAAGCTGCAGTAGAGTTTTTAATAGTTAAGCTATATAAATGACAACTTCTATAATGCACAGGATTCCATACACACATCCTTAACCGGGGTTTGGGATGTGTGTCCCCAGCCCAAGCTTGGGGCTGAGGTCCTCATACACCCTGCAGCAGGAGCTGGTAGGGAAAGATACTGTGCAGGGATCCAGCCATGGCCTGAGACCTGGGAGAACTAGGGAGATGAACCCATCCATGATGTGCTCAATCTTGCTTAGTAAGAAGATCAGGGATGCTTGACAAGAAGCAGCACAAACCCAGACAATGGCAAGCTGGGGTTGTGGCCTTCTTCAGATGTACAGACAGTTCTCTTTAGGATCCTCTGCAGGAACTTCTGCTCCCTGCTCCTTCAAGTGTCTCCAGAGGTGGTGATGGACCACATGGCAACGCTCTGAATACAGTGAGTGTACTCATCCCTTGCTCAAGGGCCCACACACCACCTACTTGGGATAGCAGAGCTACACAGCACCTGAAGGGTCTGCCCAGGCAGCAGACACAAAGGGTTGTCACAGAGTACAAGAAGGTAAAACAAATACCTGCCAGGCAGGCACCAGAGCAGTCTTGAGAGAAGAGAAAGACAAGAAGTCATTTCAGGTCTGTTGTCTTACTCAAGAACAAATTCTCTGCCAAAAAATAAAAAAGTTTTGGAGCACAGCACTGCAAGTCGAGGAGATGAAACACACAGAATGAATGGTGCTTTTCAGAGCTCACGGCTCCAAGCTAAGCACATTGCAGTAAAACAGTTCATTTTCCTTCTGCTGAGACAGTGACATCTGGCCACAGGAAAGTCAATATTTAAATCAGGCTCCATTCCCACCCCATGCCTAGGCTGGTACTACTTTCAATGCTCCTCATGCCTGAATGCATGTGAGTTGCTCAGAAAGCCTCTTCAGGGACTGCCTAGCACAGATGTGAGTGGTGCTATGGAAACAGCGTGCAACAGCCTGTGATCTGCTCATGCAGACTGAGGCCTGTCTGTGCTCAAGCATAAATCCAACCTCTGCCAACAGTAATCAAAGTGCACTGAAGAGTCAGTAGGTTAAAAACAGTGATTAATTTGGGGGCTTCTGCTCTGTCTTCGGTCTGCTTGCCAAGACTCCTCCGATGTAGGCAAAACACTTCTGAGCTGTGCTGAAGGGATTTCTCTTCTACAGTGACTAGAGAGCAAGGCACACTTCAGCCAGTGTGAGCTGTGCCCATTTTATATGCCTGACCCTTCTTCTGAGTTGGAAATACTGGTTCCTACTTACAGGACAGCTTCTTTAAAGACAAGGCAAGTCCTCATACAGCTCCATTCCTGGAGCCTGTGAGGAAAAGACGGGGACATATCAGGACCTTGAGCTACTCTGCAGAGACTACTGGGTACTAGAAGACGTAAGTTCAGTGAAATTGCCTTCTTCAAAGGCCACCCTTCCCATCAGCGGCTGCAGATGCCCATTATTATCCATGTATTCCCAGAGACTGGACTGCTGTAGATCACTGAATGTATATCAATGAATGTCAGACATTCAAGTGGAATGCCTCAAGTGGAAGCATCAGAGGGGTTTCTTTTAAATTCTGCTACCCTGATCCAATTAATCAAGACTCTAATGTCACAATGTGATACACGATTAGGTTGAGAACACACTAAGACAGAGAGATCAGTAGGATCACTTATTGCTCATCTTGACACTCCTGCTAGTAGTTTAATTAAAGTACTTTAGAAAAAAGTAAACAAAGCAAAACAGGCATGAGCAACATTCCCAATGCTCACAACTGAAACATGCAGTTTGGCCAGGCTAAAGAGCAGTTAAGAAGCATTACTTACAAAGGTTTGTTTTCAAACTTTTTGAGGTTCTTCTCATGAATTGAGATCGCTGCCAGCCACGGGACAGGAGAAGCATCTGACTGAGAACACCAACTCCAGCCCAGGTTGCCTTCCTTAGCACATCTTTTCATCTCGATCCTGGGCTTAGGGGGCTCTGATGAAACTCCACTTCTCTCTAGCTGCTAGAGAAGGGAAAGCAAAACAGGAGAAACACCTGCTGTTCTGCCTCTGCTAGCCTCATCCACTGCCCCCAGCAAGTTGCAGGTGCTCAACAGCTTCTTTGTTACTCCACAGTATGACATTACCACTAGTGACAGGACTTAAGCTTTGAACTGCGTAAGACCTCAGGACTAGAGGCTTGTCAGGCTTGCACTGTCTCAACACTTCTTAATTTGCCTGCAGCTTTGTTTTACTTGGCATATGTCAGAGAGCAGAGACATGGGAGGAGAGAGTACAAGCATGGCACAAGTAAAGGGACACAGGGTTGACAGCAGAGATCCCACAGCTGTAAGAAACTCATTACTTGCCAACAGAGATCTGCAATTGGACAAAACTATTTTAGAGGTAATAAAGGGAACAAAGCAATAATATCTAACATATCTAAAAGGCATTTTATGTAATAGATTTGAATGTAACGTGGAGCTTGCAGAGCAATGAAAGAAACAGCAAATGTGTAAAAAGCAAACACAACAGAAGGATTCCAGTGAATCCTACAGTGAGGAAGAAACCACCACCATCCTATTCCTCCCAGCAAAGGATTCACAGAGGGCAACTTTCTGTAATATCCCTGTCACCACCAAAATGACACTACCAACCTCAGAAGTCAGGGGAAGGATGAGAATAACACCAAGAATATGTGTAAAAACTAAGTGCATATGTTACCTTTATTATTACCAAGACTTCATCTGCATAAATAGTCTCTTTCTGTAGTAGGATCTAAACTAGTTATAATTCTTGAATTACATTGTTAAAATGGCAATTACATTAACAATAAATTATTGGCTTTCTTTCTATACACACACACAAAGCATGCTTCCTCTTTGCCTATGAAGTTTTTAAGCACAGCAGGCATTTGTTGTGCTGCTGAGAGGCTACAGGAGAGGGGCAGTTCAGAAGCCTGTCACTCCAAACCACATGTGGCACGGCATGCTCCTATAGACCTCCGTTCTCCAGAAAATGGAACATTCCAGGATTAGCCAAGGCAGCATTTGCTGTGCCACTCCACTGCCAGTCAGCACTCAAGGACACTTATTGCTCTGCTCTCATACTCTGGAATAGAGAAGTCAGCTTGCAAAACAGGAAAGCTGCCTCTTTCAGTGACAACATTCACACCACAATAATAGTTCTGGTTTCTCTCTAGATAGCATCATCCATCCACCCCTTTCTGCTTGGGGGCAGAGGAGAAGGAGGAAGACAAGCAAGAGGAAATGACAGGAGTGACACTGAACCCTCAGGAGAGATCCAGATTAGAACCTTCTGGGTAGCTGGTCTGTTACTACGGCCCTTTTCAAAAGAGAGGGCTTGCAGTAGAAAGCCTGCCCTACAAGGTTTTTGAGTGAAGGCTCCCAGTCACTCTGGTTAACACACATCCAAATATGAGGAATTTTGAAGACACTACCTCTGAGAGAAAGCTGTTCCTCTGGAGTCTTAAACTGAAGCTGATACAGAGTGACAGTGGTTTAGTGTTTAATCTCGCTTAATGTTTTCAGTCACCCTTTGTTTGACATTTTTCTGCTTACTCACTGCAGGATATTAGAAGAACAAGGGTAAATACCTCCTTTCCTCCAAAAGCTTTGAGCAAATCTCAAATCAGAAGTGCCCATATAAGAAAGACTTCACCAGAGGCAACAGTGGGGTCATCATCATCCTACCTGGAGGTTTCTCTTAAAAGTATGAAAAACCCTACACCCATCAGATGTCTGCTGCACAGGGCTCAGCAACAAACACTGTTGCTTCTTTCTATTAAATTAAGAAGGGAGGAGTTTGGGCTATTTTCTTTTGAAAGCTGGTCAAGACAACATTGGCTTCCAAGATGACTCCCTGCTGCTGCCACAGAAACATCACTTTTTTAAGAGATACAGCAAATATCCTTCCTTACCTGCAGCAATGTCCAGCACCCTCACGAATCAGCAATCCACAAACAGCTCACTGATTTCACATGGCAAATCTAGTTCCTTGACTAGACTTCCAAGACTTCTCCCTCACAACTGTGGGGATCCCAGCCAATGACAATTGCCAGGACTCCTTTCTGTGAAGGAAGAGGACAAAGCCTACCCAGCACCCTAGCCTTTACAACATTCAGGGCAGCCAAAGCAGCTTTTGGGGTGTGCAGAGCAGAAAGCATCAGAAGCCCCAACACTCATTTCCCTCATCACCTGGCTCCTCCCAGGACTATAGGGACATCTGGCTCACAAAGCAGAGGCTGTTAGTCAAAGGCTGCTGTATTTAGCAGCTGTAGAAGACAAGGGGAAAAAAAGACAAGGTAGACAGGAGCAAGAAAATGAATACGAATAATGTTCCCAAGGCAGAGCAGAGCAGTATGTGGTTGCTGACAGCCCCTGCAGATGGAAGGGGCTGCACTCTGCAGCCTCCAGGCACAGCTAATAGCAGCTCAATAGCACTCGTGCCTAGGCCAGGAGAGGTGTTAACATATGGCAAGAAAAACCAGCCATGAAAAACAGCTGTTCCCACTTTACCCACAAAGCACTCAGATCTAGCAGAGCACAGCACTTGCTCAGCCTGTGCCAGTGCATTCTTAAGTCAAAGTCAAGGGTGCAGCACTTCATTTTAGGTCAGCAAAGTCAGTCTGAGCCTACAAGGTCTCCCATTTTTCCAGTGGGCATTTGCAGTGGGAAAAAGGGGAACCCATGGGCTGCTTCAAAGTGTAGAAAACTGGAACAAAAGGATTTGCATCAATTTCATGTCATAGTGATTTTAAAAGCCCTAAGCAGTTACAGCTTGGCCTCACTGGAGGATCAAAGGACACAGATCCTTAGCTAAGCTTTCCTTACACTGAAAGGTCTGAGAGTAGACCTTACTCTGGCTGAGTGAGGGATTGTCTTGACTGCATGTGACCAGCTGGTTGCACGGAACTGGGAAAGAAGATCTGTGCATACCACAACACAGATTCTTTCCACAGCTGTAGCGCTGGGCTGATCCCCTCCTCCATATTCTACTGAAGTGAGTGCAAGTGTGAATGAAGAGTTCAAGTTACCCTTCAATGCTCAAGCATTGGAGAAGGCAGGAACAGCTGACGTTGCTCCAACCTCCAGCTGCCCACCCACCAACAGTTGTGCATCAGCGGCTCCAGTGTCCCTCCAACACAGGGCACTGACCCCCTGCATTTCAGTACCTCGTTCATGCACTGGCTGAGAGGGGAGGACAGCAACTCTATTGAAAAGCTCACATAATGCCACTCCACCAAGTCAGGGCCCTCAAGGGCCTCAAGGAGATTTCCCCCACCAACAGTTTTTCATGCAAGAGAAAGGAAAACTTGCTGCTGTTCAAGGGACCTGCTCATGTAACTCTTCTGAGATTTTTTCCTTTTTCTTCCATCTTCAAGTCACTGCAATAGATGCTCAGATCATTCTTCCTTTGCAGTTCCAAAAACAGTAGTCCACTCATATTTACTTACAAGTGTTTGATTTCACAACTGCACGTTAAGGGAAAAAAAAAATCATACCTACAGTATTGCAAGTACCTACTGATTAGAAAACTAATAAAGCAATAGGAAAAGGTGCAGCTTTGTCCATTAGGACAGTGGGGGAAATTTTGTCCTACTGCTAGCAACAAGTTCTTTCTGCACAAAAAAGAACATTCAAGTCCATTCTGCCTGAGAACTGCAAGTCAAGGGTCTAGGAGAAGAAAGGCTTACATAGTCGCTCAAGAAATCACGTGTAGTGTTTTGAGACTCCTTCTAAGTACCACAAAGGCTGAAGATTTTGAAAGACATCAGGTTACACAAGTGAAGAGCTGCTGAAGCATAAGAGGAACCCCTGAACACAACATCAGAGATGGAGCATTACTAGATAACTGTGCCGTGCTGCTTGTCTTTGTGGCATTGCTCAGTGGCACAGTCCCCTTGTAGGGGCAGCTTCATCCTTATTTTTCTGGCGGTGAACTGTACCAGCACTAACAGTAACAGTAGCAAGCCACAGAGAGACTCTTTTTGCAAGCAAAACCAGGTACTGTTATGATTTTTTTTTTCTTTGGGGGCGACAGGGCAGGGTAGAGAGTAAGGCAGAATCTTTTTGAAAGCACAACTACAATTATTAGTCAATTCGGCAACTAAGTCCATGCAGTGGATCAGATTTTTGTCCATGGCAAGTTAATGAAAAGCAACAGAACAAGGGACTCCTCATCTCAGCATAATATTATATCCATTTGGCTTGAGCTGACACTACTGCTTTGGTGTTTGCAATCACAGAACAAGAGGCCCTGGGTACTTTCAGTCCTCTTTCCAGAGCATATGGAATGCACCGAGCACCATGTGCAGACATTCAGCCAGTCCGAACTTCCCTTAGCTGAAAACAGACACTTCAAGTGAAAAGTTGCTCGATGGTTCCGACGCTGCTGATGGTAGGCTGGTAACACCTGTTTAAGGACTGCTGCCAAACCTGAGTGCTCAAGAGAGAAGGAAGACTTAAACGTGTACTACACAAGGGTGGTTAGCCTTGTCTAGCTGCAGTTTTACCATAGATTAACATAGATTTTCTTCCCACCTCCTAACTTTCACTAGCTGAGAAAGCTGTTATCATAACAACAGAGTGACTTGCACTTTTAAACAAATTAATTGCGGGTTAGAGGAGGCCCCAGAGACAGGACCTGGCAGCCTGGACTTTAACCATGTATGTGGCTTTAGTGAGTAATAATATCTATCATTAAGCACAATTTCCAATGCAAGCACTCCAGTTTGCCAGGGAAAGTGGTCTTTGAGGGCTAACTGGCAGGGAACTAGAAGCCATTAACTAACAGGCACAAGTGCATTGGCTGTTCTAGACTTTCCCACTGTACCCGCAGGTCTTCACCTCACCATGAAAAGAAAACAGCATAATCACTCCAAAAAAAAGGCAGAGGAAGAAGGTGTTGCACCACATTTGCTCCACAGCAGTCAGTTACATCACACTAGGTACACTATTCTGATAAACATCCCTTTGTACAAAGCAGCATTTATAACAAAAATTAGTTCAATAGCAAAACAAGACCCTAAAAAGTGTCAGCACCGTCACCAAAGCTTTTCAAAAAGATCTTTCCCATCGGGAGTCATTCAAGATCCTGCAGCTGTCTTTTAACAGAATGGGCTCAAACGCAAAGAAAAAACTTTTGGGCAAATACTGAATCAGTTTTAATGCTCCTGCAGTTGGAATTAAAATTCTGATGAAACTGAGAGTTGTGCTGTTTTCTGGCTGATCAATTCTGTTTGTTAGTCCCCATGAATAGGCTTTGGGGATTGTTTTCCTTTTTTTTTTTTTTAAATATATATTGACAATAGACAAAGGACTTCAGAATGGTTGAAGGAACCTGCCCGAGGAGGTTCGGCCGCCCCCCAGATTATCTTCAGCTTGGGCAAAGATAACTTGCCCTTTTCTCTATGTACAGAGAAACTCAGAAGTCACTGCTAATTGTACAAGTGTACTACTCAAGCCTCGAAACACTTAACCGAGAGCAAATCAAGGCTGGTGCCTGCCTCAGCTCATCTGGCAGAGCAGAGAACTCGACTGCACAGAGTCAGGGGTTACATTCCCAGCACCTCGCGTGTCTCCAACACCGCAGCCACCACAAGTGAACACTTCCTGCCATCCCGAGTACTCTGAACAGGAATGAAATCAGCCCAAGGGCTCAGACACTGAGCTGGGCCAAGCAGCCCTGACAGCTTACTGCAGGTAGCTTAGTGACCCCAGCCTGCCTTACTTCGCCTAGTGGAAAGCAGCTGGTGTGTAGCTCAGTACCACACCATTTAAAAGACTCCAACTGATCCATGGACCAGTAGGACAAACATAATATACCTCTGTGGAAGAAACTTTCATGGCAAGAGATCCTGTTTGCCTGCATTCAGGTCAGCTTTCATCAAGGCACCAACTACTCTCTTGGGTAAGTAGTCCCAAGGGTTTTTGTTTTAAATAAACCATTAAGTTTTAGGAGGAACGTTTCAGCCACGGCAGCTAGGACAACAGTCTTCCCAGGCAAAATGCACACCATCGCCCTCCTCAAACCACAGAGCCACAGAGGAGCCAGACCTGCTACCTCTCAGGGGTCGAGGGGCAGCTGCCCAAATGGAGCTGCCAGCTGCAGAGCAACCCCGGGATGGAGAGAATTAAGTGGGAACAACCCCTGTGAACAGCGCTGGTCAATCAAAAGTTGCACACTCGTAAAATGGAAGCGCTCTACTTTTACTCCAGGGTGAAAGCAGAAACTTTACTCACACCCCCACACCCCGCGGGAAGGCCGGGATGCGCTGCCCGTGCATCCCGCGGCCCGGGGGTGGCGGGGGGGCCCGGCAGCCGCCCCGTACTCCGCGCCCGCCCCCCGGTTCCGCATTTCCCGAGGCGACGGTCGGCGCAGCCCTGCCCAGGCCGGGGTCGCCCCTTCCGCACCGCCCCGGGCTCCAGATCCGCCCGGGCCGGCTGGGCAGGGCAGGTCCGGGCCGAGCGGCGAAGGGCTGCGAGAGCCACCGCTGCGAGAGCCACCGCCGTGCGCGCCGCACGCAGCGCCAGGCACCGCCACCCGCGGGGGCGCCGCGGCAGCAGCGCCCGCCCCCCGCCCTACCTTGGTCTCTCGGGGGCTCCATGGCGGCCCCGCGACCGTCCGGTGCCCCTCCCGGCTCCGCGCCCGCCGCCTGCCCCGCCGGCGCCTGGCTGGCAGCGGAGGCACCGCCCGTGCCCGGGGGCGGGACCGCGGCCCGTCAGTCAGAGCCGCGACCCGCCCAGGTGAGCGAGCCCCGCCCCGCACAGGTGAGCGGCCCCCGAGCCCTCCCCCGGATAAGGACCTCACCGGCTGTATTCCTGGCTCTACAGAGCCCCTGAACCTCGGTGCTGGACGCCGGCAGCTAGTGCTGCCGTATGCCCTGGCTGACACCGCCTGGCACGGACAGCGTGAGAAGAGGGAAGAACAACCTGCTGCTCGCAGCTGATGCGATGGGCAAGAGGAGGCTACCACCGAAGAGATCCAGTTCACAGAATCACAGAATCAATTAGGCTGGAAATCTCTGGGATCAATGAAAGACCACCACTATGTCAAGTGGTGGCACCAAGTGCCACATACAGTCTCTCCTTAAACATCTCTAGGGATGGTGACTCCATCACCTCCCTAGGCAGCCCATTCCAATATCTAATCACCTTTTCCATTAAGAAATTCATCCTAATGTCCAATCTAACCCTCCCCTGGCACAGTTTAAGATTATGTCCTCTTGTCCTACCACCAGTTGCCTGGGAGAAGAGACCAACACCCACCTGTCTACAGTGTCCTTCCAGCTGGTTGTACAGAGCGATAACATCACCCCTGAGATTTCTCTTTTCCAGGCCAAACAACCCCAGCTCCCTCAGCTGCTCCTCATAAGACTTGTATTCCAGACCCTTTACCAGCTTCGTTGCCTTTCTCTGAACATGCTCCAGCACCTTTGTGCTGCTGTGGAATCTCCTCTCACTTCGTTATGCTATCAAAATGTACATGCCCACACAAATTGCACTGCATTATGGAAATTAAACTGTGATTTTATTTTCGCATTGGTGATTCTCCTGCGAGACTCACTAGCACTTACACCAAGTAGGACGATGTGTTGTGGCTGCACTTAAGAGACTTCAACAACTGAAAAGAAAACCAGCAACTGTCCTACCTGCAATCTGAGCTCTTTTTATTAAAATATCATTACGTGCAGAGAAGTTTTCATTACACACATTGCTCAGCAGGCTGCCTTACCAAGAATATTAAGATACCAAATAGATCCTTTATTTCACCCTTTTCAAATTCCTGGACTTGACATCTATGGATTTGATTGTTCAAAAAGACCAATGTTTGTGCAGAACAAGCAGCAAGGCCTCCACGGCAGGGCTGTGTGAATAGCCAAATTGTCACCAGCATTCAGTATGCACGATCACATGCTAAAGCAGAGCACAATAGAGAGTCAGGAAGTGCCAACTCAGGATGTCCTTGCTTTGGATAAAAAACAGCAGCAGCAAATCCAGGTATTTTTCAATCTACAAGGCAGCTGAGGAATGTGAGCTTTTGCTAGGGTAAAGGAAAGCTTGTTTATATTCTAGGATCTGCATAGCTGCAGCAGGAGGTTGTTACAGTGGTGCCATAAAAATAGGATGTCAATCAGAATATATCCCTGCAGGTTTATACTTTTTTCATCTCATAGCACAAAAATTAATTTTTGCAAATATATGATTCTCAACACAGACTCAACCCACATAGCTGAGTGATGTTTTATGACTGTTTAAAAAATAAATTCAAATAGATATTTGAGGAGGTACGTTAGCTTTTTTAAAAAAAGAAATAGTAATAGATCTTTTTTTCCTCACAGTACTTGACTTGAAGCTCCAAGCTTTCCCACTGAGCAGCTGATACATTATCTGTAATCACAGTGGAAGAATCAATAGCACTAAAATTTGCCCCCCCCTCCCCCCTTTGCAGCTATTTTACACTAGCAGCAGCCCTGGCAGTGCTGAAATGCCTGTCAAGAACCAACCTGCAGAGGAGTGAAGCTGTCAGCATCTCACTGCTTCATTTAAGGACAGGGATATTTCACCAGCACATGTGAAAAAGGAAGAGCTAGTGATTAGGAAAGGACTATTACCTAGACAGCTGATTCAGTACCCTCTGCTAATATGCTAGAATGCTAGACATTCCCACCAGCCCACCTGAGCCTAAGAGGAGTGAGCCACTGCTGATTCGCTCATCACCCACTCAGCTGAGGAATGCCCTGTCCAATGCAGGTGTAGCCTGAATGCACGCAGTCTTGCTCCCATTCTGCTGGATTCAGTGTCTAAACTTAGAAATCCCCCCTTTCCAGTCCCCCTAGGATACTCTGCTGTTCAATTTCCTTCGCAGCTGTGGCCCACTCAAAGTGGCAATGGGGCTACTTGTGGGATTGTATCCTAGCCAGGTCACCAGCTGCCCTGCCCAGAAAGATTTTAGATGCAAGAGAGACACTGAAAACCCACCATCTCCAAATGCAGTGATGCTTTGCCTTTTTACACATAACCCTGGCTAGTGAGGAGATGGAACTGTTGTAATGAGCATCTGTTACTCAAACCAAAGCCTATTAAAAGTTCTATGGATATGGACTATGGACTCCAGTTATGATCACAGAATATAAATCCATGAACTGGATCTGTCCTGAAGGTCCTGTTGTCTCTATGAAAAAGGACAAAAGTGAAGGACAATGGGACCAAGAGTGTACTTAGCTCAGTGCCCATGACTTCTTGTTTCCTCCAATCAGTTATAAAAATTAAAACAAACATGTACATGCATATCAACCTGCTATAGTGGAAGGTGTCTCTGCCCATGGCAGAGGGGCTGGAACTAGATGGTCTTTAAGGTCCTTTCCAACCCAAGCCATTCTATGATTCTATAGAAGGCAAGCTTGGGGCTAACCACCTAAATAAAGGACTTGAAAATACTTTGTCCTGAATGGGATTGAGCCTGTCCTGTGCAAGGAAAGCTTGTTGTAAGGGAATCCGAGTAGAGCAGCAAACACAGGAGCAGCCCACATTATGGCTGTATGAAACATTTCATTTCACAAATACTGGAGCCTTCCCAGTGCTCTGCCATACAGACAGGCTTGGTCTCCCTCTGTGGAGTCAGAGCCCAGTTTTAAAATCCATTCCCCACAGATCGGCTGTTTATTGAAAATAAGTCAAGGCAGTCAGAAGTGAATAAAAGCCAAGGTTTCAAAGAAGTAATACTGCCAAGGTCATTGAAGAGTATAGATTTAAGGGACCAATTTATTTACATTTTATTTCACAATGAGCAAGAGAGCACCATCAGCTTGGCTTCTTTGAAAGCCTAGAAGGATTTTGTTAGTCTATACCTGTGTTCACCTACCTCCTCTGGGCAGGGAATTAAGCTCTTACCTCTCATAAAACTGTCCCAAGCTCAGGGGAAAGCACTCTGCCATGGATGTTCAGTCCCTCCAATTGCATAAAAAAAGAAGTTCACAGAACAAAAGAGTGTGACATGCAATTTTAGTGAGAGAAAAACCTTGTTGCTCAGCCATTAATAAATATTCAGTGTGATGCAGATAAACACAGAAGGAGTTTTTCCTCCCCACACAACGTGCTTGATGGCAGGGATATATTCACACTGCTCTCTGACTCAGCTCGCAGCCCCTTCCTCATAACCTCTAGAGTGGGCACTCTCCTGAAAAGTACAAATTCAAATCTCCTTTAGCAGAGGACACATACTGAACCATCAGTAACACAAGTAAATAAAAACAGTAATGAACCTATATTTACCATATCCCAGGTGAATATCACTGGGATATTAAAGGAGGGAAAACAGACAAGCAAGCACACTCCCTCCCTTCTATGTTATTGCCCGATGCACCAGGCATAACCCTGAAAGCACTTGCTGGATCAAAGTCCTGGCAGCCAAAGAGGGGCACAAATTGGATCAGAACTCCTATGCAATATGGCCACCTATGAGGAATGAGGAAGCATAAGAAATCCCTAAAAGCAGATTTTGCTATGCCAAATCAACTGTAATATCAAAAAGAGACTCTGAGCATATAAGGGCCTTTTTAAGGTTGGGTATTAGCTGACTCACAAGTCAAGGAGTTTATAGTTTTGACTCATATATTTCTTGCTAAAAGCCTTTTGTGGTAAATAAATCCTTCACACCTTTTAGTGTCTACAGGTCAAGATCATACCTATGTACCCACTGGGATAGAGAAGCAGATGCCCAGCAGGATTCTAAAATCTCAGACTCCTGCCTCACCACAAGTTAAGTGCAGTACGTTACTGAAAATACCTGTGGATGCCTTTCTACTTCTTTAAATGCCTGAGTGTCTCCAAGCCCAAGGCCACTTTTGCTACCAATTCTGAATTGGTTAAATGCTTTAGAGGAGCATTTCTACACATTTGGGTGTCAATACATTTAGGGCAGGGCTGTTGGAGTTGCCCAGAGGTCTTTGGCTCAATAGTCCACCACAGAGAAAGCTCCACGAGCATTGCACAGTGGTCAGCTAGCTGTGAGACTGTTATTTGTCCTGGGCCAAATCCTGAAATCCTTACAGGAACTAAACAAAGGAGCAGGCTTCATGACACCTGCCTACACAAGGCTGGTTTCCTGTAACCCGACTGGGTGCAAGCAAAAGGCTGTTAGCTGGGAGTTCATGCCTCCCATCTGTAGCAGCTTTTGACACCTACTCTGTACAGCTGCTAGCAAATGTGGGATAAATAGACTTTCAGGGCGAGGTAAAAATAAAGTAAAACAAAAAGAAAGATTTCCAACCCCGTGTTAAATCTGCTGCAGAGGCACTAGGGGGAGAGCTAGAGCACCTTATGGGTTTGGATTTTTCCCATCTCCTGTTATTTCATCATTTCCACACGAAAGAAGGGCACCTACGCACTTATTTTAATTAAGACCCCAAAACTCGTAACAAGGCTTATTTTGCATGAGGTACAAGAAATTGGACATAGATGTGCACACAGATGCATGATTGCTGTAAACATATATCTTAGGAATACATTGCATTTCTCCTCTTTCTGCCTTTTCACCCCTGCTACTTTCACTTGTGAGCAGAAGAAATGTTTCTAACATCTCATTGTCTACTTACATTTGTACCACAACTTCCTTTGCTCAATTATAGCTCCGGGAATGACTTAATAAAGTGCTCGCAAGCTGTTTCCAGTTATGACATAAATATATCGACTGGGGAGCACAGTCTTTTCTTTTTCACGAGTCACCATCTGCAGCAAGCACCTTTATTGCTGTAGCAAATATCCTGTAGATAAAACTTTAGCTAAACTAAGTCTGTCAATTAACTGCTGCTAATTAGTTAGTCACAATTATTTTATTTCAGAAAATAGACTAAATGGAACATTTTCACCTTCTAAAATTGATACTGGGAATAAAATGAGGTCATGTCTTCAGTAATTCAATACTAAATTATTTTTCAGGCTGCAGTGCTGTACAGTTACTGCATGGTAATTAAGAATCAAAGGATCTAGGTTCAAATTGCAGTTAATTTTCCGTATACTCTTGTGAGGTGATTACATATTACCAGGTCCACTTCATAAATGGTAAACTAAAACACAAATATTATTTATAATTTGTTAGAAGCAGACAAAAAAAAAAGCAAATCTGGGGCTAGAAGATCTATAGGAGTCCAGTTAAAAGGCTACAAGGGAGAAAAAAAAGCGATGACCCAATTAACTAGAAGTGCTGCAAATTGTTCATGTATTTTACATGCAGAAGAAGACTAATGCAGAAGCCTGCTGGCCTGCATAACATAAGCAATAGAACTCCAGTCATTTAAGTACCCTTAGTAGACATTTTTTCCTTCCCCATTTTACAAACAAAAAGTCAAGGCTTATAGTTCCTCAATGATGTAGCATCTAGTTTCTTGAAGAGTCCTTCTATGTTTCAAGCTTCTCAGCATATAGCTGTTTTCATTAATATGGCATTTCACTGACCTAGACAATGTAAAGTGAAAATAAGAGCAACAAATTAGTGCATAAACACTGAAATTAAAGTTTCATTCATCTCATTAATATTTTACTAGTAACACTGTCTACTCCCTGCTGCCATTACCCAGTCAGTAGGCAGTTCCATCACCACCTCACTTAGAAATGTTTCCAGTACATGAGAAGCAGAAATTAGATAACTCAGATAAGTTAATCTTTCTTCCTGACTGTTGTGTAGCCAACTACACTCATGTCTTAACCTAGTTTCCACTTGATCTTACACAGCTCACTTTGAAACTCCTTGCAAAAATCCTGACTTGACATTTACCCAAAGAAGACAGGCAGACCATGCTTTCAATTTCAGCCACAACAAAACAGATAAACCAGGTCTCCTCCCTTGTTTTTCCACCATATATCTACTTATTTAAAAGCAGAGTTTATCTGATTTCTCAGGGAGCCTAAACCTCCACCAGAACTCAAAAATGGGGCAGCCACTTCCCTGCTCATCTGCAGCAAGGAGGCACAGGTGTGGTTCTGCAAAGTCAGACACCTGCCATCCCCAGCCTGAGTGGGTTTTGATTTTAATTTTTTTCCGTCAAGGAAAAAATGCCAATACCTGTTTCATTTGCAAAAGTTTGTATGCTTTGTGCCTGAATTATACATTGGTGCGTGTACTAAATGCAAGCGTGAGGGTATTCTTATTTGCCCCTGCATTCACTGAGGTTTGTGCATGTAAGCTGCAATAAAGCAACACTGCTGGCTGATGGCAAACAGTGTATGTGCAGTTACCTGACCGGTAACCTAAA
Organism: Pseudopipra pipra; assembly: GCF_036250125.1. Classification (NCBI taxonomy): domain Eukaryota; kingdom Metazoa; phylum Chordata; class Aves; order Passeriformes; family Pipridae; genus Pseudopipra; species Pseudopipra pipra. Next base: position 29,350,969 of record NC_087549.1, on the reverse strand, counting down.
GGAGACCTTATGCCTCTTAAAGTAGTGCCCTACCCTCCTACAGCACTAGCTAGGCCACACATAGGTATTTACAACTTCATTCCAAATTTGCATCTCTCAAATCTTTCTTGCAGCTGAGGATGTGCTCAGTTTGAGAGCTCCAGTTTCAGTCCTCACTGCAGCAGCAGCAGGTTTCCAGATCAATAAACAAATGTGAACTGAGTGAATAGCTGTGAAACTTCTATGCCTAAAAAGTTCCCCCTACTCTCCCAAAATTGTATTTTTGCATTACACATTTCTCAGTTCCATTACTTCACTAAATAAATAGTCTGAGTTTCTGGTATGAGTAAGACTAATAGCTAGACTTAGTTTCAGTATGCATTCTGCTACCTCCATGGTAGCAGAGGCTGACAGGTGTTCCTAGTGTGCAGTTAGCAAGGTGGCTTTCATTTTTTATTTTGGGGGAAAGTCATTGCAGGGATGTTGATGTACAACACTTCAGGGCAGGACTCCACAATGCAACCCAGAACTTTGGTCACAGCCTTGCCCTTTTTAATCTCTCCGAGGTGGTTACACTGGGCTCCTGGCTCGAAGCAGTGACGTGCTACATTTAATGCCACTCACTGTGCACTGCAGTAAGGGGCCGCTACCAAGGGCAAGCTCCTAATCCATTCTGTAAAGCCCTGGGAGCATGCAAAAAGTTTCAGAAAACAGTTGGTTGCCTGTTCTTCCTTCATCTGCTGAAAGGATTTGTATGTACTCCCTTCCACTCAAATAGAAGTCAATGCGTGACAGGCCCCTACACACAGAGAGATCTTGAGGTTCTGTAATTCAAGGGTATAAAAGAGTGTGCAAGTTCAAAAGCTGTAAGGCAGCATGTCCAACAATTCACAGGTCCATGAAAATTAATCATTTAATCAAGATTTTCACAGTAGCTTTATGAGCAGTATTTTGATTTGCTGTGAAGGAAAGAGGCATGTGAAGGGTTTAGTTGCTCAGCCTGGAGCCAGACTCTGCTTACCTGGGTGAAGAACTAATACTTGTCACTGTTTTCTCTGAACACTGAACTCTATTTTTATGTCTCGTGTGATAATAGTGCATAATGGTGTCTCCGGTGTGCCTTCCACTTAATGTATTATCTACTGCTGTCAACTTAAAAAAGCCTAGGACAAAGTTTCTTTTGCAGCTCTTATCCTCAGGGCTTATGAAGTAAATCAGTACGTGGCTCTGCGCCTCCAGCCAATTTCAGCATTAAGAGCAAATAGATAGTATAGCTAATTCTTTCCTTCCATGTACCAAGTTACAGTCAGAGTCAACTCACTGGTGTGAAGTTTTCTGTTTTCTGCTATCAAAACAGAAAATGAGAGAGGAATAGAGCTACCCATATAGCATGCATCTTGGAGAAACTAAAGACATGCCGCACTTTCGTTTTTCCTTATCGAACACAGCAGTAATAAAGAGGCTTATTTAATTGTGAAAAGACAACATTTGAAGAGGTATCCTGTTGCTATGAGAAAGCTTGCTTTTGTGCAGTCTATTTCTTTCAAAGTAGAGTCTCTAAGTGCCTTGCAGTATTAAATACATCAGCCGAAGAACTAAATAATAAATAAGGGCAGGGGAAGACAGACCTTTTATAAAAGCTTGCTCTGTCTCTAAGTGGTCATTTCTTTTGTTTTTAAAGAGGATGTACACGCCTCCCTCCCCTTCCCCCCCCTCAAAAAGCTTCTCAAATTGGTTGATGATAAATATTACACCTATTTACACACTCCATTTCTCCGCATATAAGTGCACACAATAAGAGGAGGTATGGATGTTCAGGAAGTCAGTTTAGACATGGATGATTTCCTTGGCTTTTACTTGCCTTAACTGTGTGACTCTTCCAGTGACCAGTTTCTGTAGCAACTACCACCTCACTAAAATTATGCTGTCTCACTGTCACCGGACAATGTTCAGAACGTACACACATTTCACAAAGACAGGGAAAACCTTCCACGTGATGTTTGTGGGCTTTCCTCAGAGCACCTCCACTCTCGGAGCACCTACAGGTGCTGTGTTTTTACAGGCACTGGAGTTCAGCAGCCTGGTCTGCTGACAGTGACTTTCCTTCTCGTTTAATCATGCGCTGCTTGCAGCCTTCCAGCTTCCAAACCCTGTGGTGGTTTAAACTGGATATTAAGAAAAATTTATTCACTGGAAGTATTATTAAGCACTGGAACAGGCTTCCCAGGGAAGTGGTTGATTCACTATCCCTGGAGGTATTTTAAAAATGTGTCAGACACAGCACTAAGGGACAGGGTTTAGTGGTGAAATCGGCATTGTTAGGTCAGTGGTTGGACTCGATGATCCTTAAGGTCTTTTCTAACCTAAATGATTCTATTATTCCTTTCTATGATTCTGTGGCACCCTGTTGCTGTCCATCACCCTGTTGTGTCAAGGCAGGTAGAGGGACCTGCTGTGCCACATTGCTGCAGTAACTCCAGGTCAGTTCTACAGTACCTGGCTTTGGGATTTTCAGTTATAAATACAGACTGCAGATGAGCCCCAGCCTTGCACAGCTATGCATAATCAGTCCCTGAACTAGTCAGGGTGTACCTCCATAAGACAGGACTCTTGTGGGGAGTCTAGTATGCAAAATCCTTGCTTTTCACGAGGTACACACTGCAATGGGAGATGTTCAAATAATCTCCACATAGTGCATCACAACTGAGTTCAAAGCTGAGTTTTAAAACAGATCAATTTGAGAGCATTTATTCACATGAGAAACTGAGTGAAAATAGTGGTTTAATTATCTGTTTAATTTTTGAGACATCCATCTTGAAGGTAACCCCTCTCTCATACAGCTTGAGAATTTATGTGTCCTGTGCCTTTACCCAGGAACACCCACAAACCAGGAGGGGTGGATTTGAGTTTCAGGGCCTCCATTCTCTTCTCCTTCCACTGGTGTGGTATCCTTACAGCAAAGGCAACAGTGGAAACAGAGACCTCTTGCTTATACAACTTTGCTTCTCTAGAAGCTCATGAGGGTATTTACATATGACATTGTGTGACAGCTGAATAATGCTTTTAATAAAAACATAACTCAGTGTCTTCAGCCTGGTAACTCTGCTTTTCATAACATGCTTTATCAATGTCAGGAAGCTGTCAAAAGCTATAAATGGCACTGAAGGAAAGTGCTAATGTCATTTCCCCAAGTCTCTGATAATGGGAAAATATTAACATGGAGATATTAAACACAAGATACTTCTGGTTCTAAATGTGCAGGGATTTTAACTCAACTGAAGTGTTTAGAGAACGTGGACAGATTTTTCAGCCAGCATGAATCAGTGTAGTTTATATTGACTTCAGCTTAAACAAGCTGCCTTCTCCTGGGGATGCAATACAAATATTGACAAATCTGCTGTTACTCATTGGAAATAGTGAGTTGGGCAGAAACAGATTCAGCATGTGGCCACACAAGGCCAATTCAGTCACAGCTGGGTTTTGAATTGGAGGCAATATTAGAGGACGTGGTTAAGTCGTTCTCCAGAAAGCCCTAGAGCAAGTCAGGGTGCTGTGAGGACCTCGGTGCTCCTCCATGGCAGCATGGCCAGCAAAGCAGAGCCCTCACCCATAAGGGGCCAAGGATTCTAAGAAGCCAGGGCAGGATCAGGTCCAGGGCAGTAACTGGCATCAGACACAGCCAGGTGGTCACCAGGCAAGTCCATTGCAGCAAGACACATACGTCAGGAAGCTGAGCCAGTGGAGCTGGATCAGGGCCAGAATCACAGCAGCCGGAGCCAGGGCACAGTCAGCACTGCAGCACAGCAGCAATGTAGCACAGGTGGGGGCCAGGGGTACAGCAGCTAAAAAGCAGCTCCCAGGTGGCAGGAGGAGTAGGCCTTTGCTTCTGTGTTTCTTCACCACAGCTCTTATCAGCAGAGGCATTGACCTTGGACACAGCCAGCTATGCTCCAGAAGGGGATTTGCCCAGAGTCCTGGCAAGGAGGAGGTTCAGTTTTTCCATCCCTGTTTAGAATCATAATTTTCCTCACCTTCTCCTAATCTCCTTGGACAGATAGCAGTCAGGAGAGAACTATTTGTTGACTGACTTCACAACAAAAGAAGAAAACAAGTGTATTTTAATTTTAAAAATACATCTAGAGGATTACAAAACAGCTTCAGATAGCAGTAGAGCTTTTTAACATTCTGTTTGCTCTTTGCAGGGAGTATGAAAACCCAGGGGATTATTCTTGTAGACAAAGTAATTTATTAGAGGAACTGGTCCATCCTTGGTGAAAAATCACACAAAATACATGTTATTGCTACTATTGCTCCCACTACTAAACATATCTGCCACTTTGGAGGGGCTGGGCTGTTAATGTGACTTTAATGCCAAGTAAGGACAGGCATCCCAGGTAGGCTTGAAGTGGATGGGCAGCCCAGTAGCTTCCCTCACCCCTTTGAAGGTTCTATACAAATGCTGACACATCTGGAAAGAAAAAAATACTGATTAATGTGGGTGCTTTCATTTTATTCATTTTATGCTATGTACAGGCATAAGTCTGTGTGGTGATAGGAAAATAACGGTGAAGGTAGCAGGCACATTGAGAGCCAGAGAGGGCCCAATTATAGTATTAAATATGCTGATTTTTCAGTGTTTGTCACATGACTTAAACATCAGCAATTTGGAGGTGAGCAGTCACATGCTGTAAATGAGATGGAGCATAAGTTTGGTTTGAAGAAAGGAAAAATTAGAGAGTGTTCAGAATCAGACAGGGAGACCTGACTCAGAGGTTAATTCTGATGCTTCATGGGACTCCTCACTGCTGGAATAGCTTCTCAGTGTCTGCCTTAGGAAGAGGGAGCAACCTGCCTACTTGTGGAGGCCAGCGATTCCCTCCTGAACCAGCAGGAATCTAGTATCTCTTATCCGCTTCTAAGGATGGAAAGAGACATTTACAGGGACCTGATCCCACCAGAGAGCAGTTTTTCAGACATGGTGCCCTGAAGAGCTTCAGGGACTCCTGCAGGAGACAGCAGACAGGGCCCTAGGGGTGTACGGAGCTGAATGCCCAAGTGAGTGTTTGAAGTAACCACTGTCAGAGAATCTGGATCCAAAATGATTGAATGCCCAGGGCTCTTCTTTTCTAGATGCATCATGGTTTGTGATGGAATGGGAGATTGGGAAAATTAGGGACACTTTTCCCCCATCCTCATTCCACACATTGCTAAGATCCAACAGATGCCTCATAAACAGCTCTTTCTCAGCACCAGCTGGTACAACCTCAAGCCTGGATGTTGCTGTTAAATCTGTGAACGTCAAGACCAATATTTGGTACATGCTGGCTTTTTATATGGGATAGGAAGTAACTGCAAAGTTTTAGGTGTAAAATAATACAACTCAGGAATATTTCAGGAAACCTGAAAAGTTACATGAAATGATCAGTGCAAGAGCGTCCAATCATTCAGCTTTCAGAAATTCACTGAGTTAGACCTGTATTTCTGTGTGCAAAGCTTAAAAACATGACTATGTATATTTACTGGTCTAGCACTTGGAAAATTGCTGTGGGAAATTAGCAGTTTGAACTTTTTTGAATTCTCACATATTGGTTGCTCTAAGCAAGGTTCAGGTATGGCAAAGAGGCTTGTCACTGCTGCAAGTCTCACATACAGAATACATGAAGAAAAATGAGGCAAAAGTGTGTGTGTAAGGAATTTTTCACAATCAGGTAACCTCGAAAGAGACTATGTTGGCCCTGATTTTGCCAGAATGGAGGATCAAATGGGTTTAATGAAAGGTAAATAATTCACAAGAATTGTCTCCCATGTTTTCATCTTCCCCCAGAACAGAAGTTTTCCCAGCCCATAGCAGGAAATAATGGTCCAAGAGAGAAGAAGCAGATAGGGAAAAGCAAAGCTCTTGTAGATAAAGCTGCTGTAAATGTTGCTGTGGCCTGCAGTGGGATACTTCTCTGCAAAACTTTGAGAGCTAATCTGTCCAAGAGTTCACCTTGATTAAGTCATGGGGAATTCCAAAGTAATCAGCTCCTGATTAAACTCAGAGGAGTTGGATAATCTGATGCTTTGAACTCGATCTATTCTACTCTGGGTATCCTGCTTGCCTTACTCTGTGTTACAGGAAGCTAAGTTTGTTTCCTCAAACTGTTGGAAAGAGGACTGACGTGGGATTGAGGCAGATAACGTGGAAAAGACTTCAGGGATGAAATGTCAGGCCACCCAGCTCTTTATCTGAAGAGAGCTAAAAGAAGAAGGCATCCTAGGCAAGTGATTACTAAGCAGTAACAATGCGTTCGAGCCACAAAAAATAAGTGACTGCAGGGATCCCTTGCTTCACTTGACCTAAATACACACCTATTTCTTCTTTGAATATTTTATAGTGCTCTGGCTTGCAGCTTGCATTCCACTTCCATGCCTTGGTTTGAATGTTGTTTTCCTATGTCATTTGGAAAAGTCTCAAGAGAGAAAAGATAAGAAAACCGTTTTTAAAAGAAAAAAAATTAACAAAATGGGCATTTCCATCCCTAGTATCTGGGGCAACAGATGGGATGGTGAAAAATATGCCTGCAGGGCAAAGTTCTGCTCCAATCACTTTTGTGCCCACAGCGGACAGTTTTAATTTAAAGCACTGAGGATTATGCACTATGGAGCTACACTTTGTTAATTTATTATCCTTCATGTTAATCCGGTGTATAAATCATGACAACAGGCAAGTGTGTAGCAAAAGGTGTAGACTGCTCTGTCCTAGCAAGCAAGCAGACTTAGAAAATGTGGGAGTTTTTTAAACTGACGTGTAAAGTTTTCTTCATATTTGAACCTCCTAATCTATGTTAAAATATCCCATGAGCCCACTAGCAGTCTTCTAGAGAAAAGATAGAAACTACCATATATAAAATGGGGGGAGGGAAAGTTTGATAAATAAACTATTTTCAGTATCTAGTCTCTAAGAATTTATTAGGATGAGGTAAAGAAAATGATTCAGAAATTTTGGCTGGCCACTTTGTGATAACACTGAGTCAAAAAAAGAAAGTTTTTCTGTTGTTGTTGTTGTTTTAATAACTCTATGCTGTGTTGGTATGCACAGTGATGAAGCCTTCCCTTTCCCATTCAACACACATGAAATCACGAACATGCATGAAACCAGCATCTCCATCATGAGTTTCATTTCTTTCTGGATTAGGTTTCTGCCATGTACCCGTTGGCTCACCTCTTTAGGAGCATTAATCACTTATATTAAGCAGATAAAACAGGCAGTGTGAATTCCCCTTGAGTAGTTCCCTATCTGAGTATTCTCTGTGAGCATTCATATTTTTTGCATTTGAGCAGGACTTTTACCTCTGATTTCAAGCCAGGTATGTCTTCAGATATGGCAAAGTGGCCTGGAGATCACATGAGTATCTCAGAAAAGTGTGCAAAACTTGTTCTCCTAGATGCCTACTTGCAGCTACTGGAACTGTGGAATGATACAACAATATGTAAATTACTTACTGGGTCTACAGTTAAAATGATACTGTAAGAAAACACTGCCTTGCTGGGGGAACAGTTCCTGGATGTTTCCTGCAATGTGAGGAATCAAAAGGAATCACCAAGGACTGCAGAACCATCTTTGTGTACAACTCACGTGCAGCCACGTGCAGCTGAATTTCTTTCAGCTTATATAGAGTGTTGGTCGTGTCCACCTATAGAAGGATTTATCATCCACACATATGGTGTCCACCTATGGGTGAACAAATGATCATGCATATTTAAAAGGCTTTTTCATTTGGGGAAGATGAAAACAGGAGCTCCTGCAGCAGAGTATGCACAAAGGAAGTATTTCACAGAGGTATCAATCAATAAATGAGGAATTGCTTTGGGCATATTTCAACCATAGCAACTGTGCTCATCTGAGAGGAAGACTTTGATTCACATCAGTGAAAAGTGGCATGCAGAAAGTATGTGGGAGGCATACAGGAAGGATGGGTGAGGCATGTAGTAGAGAGCGAAATAATTAGAGAATGAGAAGTGTTCAAGGATGCTTGTGTATGATTAAAGTAATAAAAACAATAATAATAAACAAAAAAATTAAAAGGCCCTGCTTACACATAAAGCTTACTAGCTATTCTAGGGAAAGTGGGATAATGAGTAAAGTGCAGCATCAGTGGTCAAAGATGCCTAAAAAATGTGGTTTATTTCTGGACTTCAAGCACCACTGGTATAATGCATACAAAACCATTTGACTGTCTTGGACAATGTGCTAGAATTCCCAAGCCTAATGATTTGAAAAATCACTTGCTTCTTCATTGCTAAAATCTCAGTCCATTACAATTAATCACCTGCTTGCATGTTGCCAGATGCAGACATTCCTTTATATCCCAATAATAACTTTCTACTATTTTTCTTCAGATAATGGGCAAGAAATAAATAGACGATACACCTATCCACAGGTTGCTGACTGATTTAACTAGGTTCTAGGTTAAAAAATTAGAAGATTGCATTGCCAGTAAGTCTTTACCCTGCATTCCCCTGCAGATGTTTGGAGCAAGAGTAACATCCAGTGGTCAAAATGTTAATTGCATTATATTAGGGCATTGCATGCTGACAGAATCTTAACTGCTGCATCTTTCTTGCAACAAAAAAGCCGGTGAGTGCAAGCCTTGAAGACTTGGAGATTGTGCTTACGTTACACAAAGTAAACTACGTAGAGTAACACATCAGTATTCCTACAAGGCTGGTGTATTTTTCCTGCTCGTGCCAAGTGAGATGTACTGACCTTTAAGTTTGTAAATGCTAAGACTGAGGACTTTCTGGATGGATAAATGCACCTGCACACAGATACCATACACCAGGCCCTATTCTAAGGAAAGAGGGAGGAAGGGGTATGGGAGGAATGTGCTGTAACCTTGGTCTGATGACTGTGGAACAAAGCCCTGAGCACAGAGTAGTGCAGACTTGTCCCTTGCTCAGGGACCTCAGGCACCAGGTACAGCTGAAAACAGCAGAACTCTGTCCTGGAAATAGGATGTCAGCACTGCAGGGAGGCATAGGGTGGAGTTTGACTCCTACAGTCAGGGTGGTAGGAGAGGGGATGTCCTTAGAGGAGGCTGAGACCTATCTGATTATTGGTGAAGGCACAGAGTTTGAGCCGTGGGAGGTGGAATCTGCCTTCCTCCTCCTCAAATGCTCTTTATCATCACCTGGCCTGAGCTGTGAGAAATAGGGTCAAAGTAGGAGTCCCACACTGAGAGGACAAGCCTTGCTTGTGCTTTGTGAACTATAAGAAACAAGTGCCCTCAGATAAAGACTCTGCATGTGCTCAAGGGCATGAAGAAAGGACGTGAGTTTCTACTCTCAGCCAGGAGAAGCAGCTTAATTAATATCACAGCAAGTTAGGGAGCTGCCAGGTGTTCATGGAGGAGCAGTAGGTTTAATCTTCCCAGCAACACAGAGAATAGTACCAACCAAAGAGCAGGGAGCACCTTGTCTGGTCACGAAAAGAAGACTGTGAAGACAAGACCATGAGACCAGGATGTCAGAAATCTATCAGGTGGTAGCTAAAGTTAGACATTTAGGGCTAATTTTTCCCTGGAACTGCAATAAGGGATAAAAATAATAATAATAAAAAATAGGTTTTAGGATGTCTAATGTTCACATCCTTGTGCTGTGTCAGCACAGACGAAGAATTGCGGGACCAAACCTGGATGCAACTTTGCAGCTTTATAAGTGTGCCTATAAACTCTGCCTTCCATGGACAAGGTGCTCTGATCTCCCCAGCACCAGCAAAATTGTTTTGCTGCACTCCTGTGGTCTTTCAGTGCACCATTGCTCTGTGACCTTCAGGCCATAAAACTTTTCTGGGGCAGTTAATGATTCTCCCTGCTCCCAGACAAATATTAGCCAAGGTAGAGGGGAACCGGCTGCAAGGTCTGTCTCACTTTTCTTTCTTTATTAACGGCAGAAACTTTGCAGCTTTCATGCACAACCATGATTCCCCCAAGTGCTGCAAAGAGGAATTCTCCCTCATCATCTTTCCTATTGTGAATGTCTCCCCCCAAAACACTGTGAAAAGGTCAGATACTGAGGCATACACAGGGAGAGTTCGTCCCAAGGGCAAGTATGTTATTCGGATTCCAGGCTGCCTCACATGCCTGTGTGGACATACTTTCAAAACTATTTCTGTCAGGTTCATACTATCTGACATGAAACAAAGCATCTCCATGAACAACAATCTTTTACAGAAGAGCTTCTCACTGCTTCCCTAGGAACGCATTGGGGATTTTCCACCTCGAATGTGTGCAGCAGTGCTCTCTATGTTGTGCTGTGCTCTGCATGCCACACGATTGCTCAGCAAGTCTTGATGGAATACATGGCACAAGTAACTTCAGTTTTTGGAACAAACTGAAGGGTTCTTTTCTCCCCGCCCCACCCAATTGCTCAGCAATCTTGATGGGATACATGCAACAAGTAACTTCACTCTAGTTTTTGGGACAAACTGAAGGGCTCTTTTCTCCCCCCCCCCCCCCCCCCCCAACTGCTCAGCTAAGCTGTGACACTTTCAAACTGCCAGCAGACAGCTATAGGATGGCAGGTCTTCATGCTGTAATGGTGTTAGGGCACTAAATGCCATTGCTGGTGTCTCCAGATCTCTCAGGTGTTTTCTCCAAGGGAGAATGAAGGCCACAGAGCAGGTAGATGTAGAGTACAGGGTCATGTGAACCTCTGACACATAGGCTAATCCTCACTGTGTGGGAGCCCAAAGCACCATAACATCTTCTGTCTGATGCATGTTAACAAAGCTGGCATTGCTGCTCTTATCCTGAGATAAGAGTACCCCCTCCTCTCCTGCAGAAAGCAAAGAAGCCTTCTACTGCCTCACAGAGCAAAACTTGTTTAACTCTCATCTCTGAAGAGGCTGAGGGAGCTGGGGTTGTTTAGCCTGGAGAAGAGGAGGCTCAGAGGTGACCTCATCACCGTCTATAACTACCTGAAGGGAAGTTCTAGCCAGGTGGGGGTTGGTCTCTTCTCTCAGGCACTCAGCAATAGGACAAGGGGACACGGGCTTAAGCTGCGCCAGGGGAAATTTAAGTTGGATATCAGGAGAAAATTCTTTACAGAGAGAGTGATCAGGCATTGGAATGGGCTGCCCAGAGAGGTGGTGGATTCACCATCCCTGGAGATTTTTAAACGCAGATTGGACGTGGCATGATCTAGTAAATGGACTGGATTTGGACCAAGGGTTGGACTCGATGATCTCGGAGGTCTTTTCCAACCCAATCGATTCTATGATTCTATGATTCTAAGACTGAAAGCACCTGGGAAAATGAGATGTACACAGCATGTATTAACTAGAAGATTAAGGCTACAGAGCAGTACCTATTTCAGATCATAACTGGGCTCTGCATCCTGCACAACACATAGGAAAGCAAAGAAAAGAACTTTGCCATGGTTGGGATGTAAAGGCTCAATGACTTCCTAGAGGTTTTGATGTCCCCTCTGAAAACCTTACCATGTGGGACACATTATATGGAATGCATACATCCTATGGTGCACCACATTTGACTGTATTAGGAACCAGCAGTGGGGCCTGTTGTGCTTTTGGTGGCCCGTGAATATTGTCCCTGGGCTGGGGAACAAGGCCAAGGTGCATTCATAATCCATACAAAGGCTGTCCTGAAAATGCTTTGTGAACGCTCCATGAGAAACCCAAAGTGTTCATAAAAATATTCCTATGCTTAAACAGAATCCAACTGCAGTATACCTAAAGCACACCTACTAAAAAAGCAGCAAATGTGCAAACACTGATAACATGTACACTGTGGAGACATTTAAATTAATGAATAAAAGGGATTTACACTGAGACAATGGAAGTTTGGGAAAGGGCTGACAGCTGCAGTGGGCACGTTTTCTCTCTGACGCTGTGCAGGGATCTCTTCTGCCTGGAGCAGCACAGCAAGGTAAGAAGTTGGCTCATTCCAGGTTGCTTAGTTTCTGTGGTAACAATGCTAAAAATCACATCACATCCCATTCTGGAAAGCCATGTCCCAAGGACACTGCACATATATGCAAGACCCTAGAGGCAGTGAGTCCTTTTCAGACATTCCTCTCAGGTTTCATGGTATGCTGATACAGGAAAGCACCCTGGCATGAAGATCTGGTATCTAATGGGCTGCATACTGGCTGCCTATTGCTTTACATTTTATTGATTCTTGGCAGAGGCTGCACTGGTTCTGTGGCTACAGAACTAGAAGTCTAATTAGAAGCATAAGCAAGGGAGGTCTAAGGCATCATCTGGGTGACAACTGCTTATGAAGGCAGGCAAATGGGTTCTAGGTGTTTGTACTCTGCAAGCTTTCTTGTCTATTAGACAACATGTTCTGAACCATATAACAACCAACACATGAAGTACACTCTTCAACAGTCAGAACAAGGCACAGTGCAGTGTCAGTGCTCATCACACCGCTGCCTCCTGCCGGTGTGCTCAGCCAAGGGCAGCACAGGCATCTCTCCCCATCTGGCAAAAGGGAATATCTGTCTATCAGTAATGAGAGCACCTCGCTAGAGCCCTCTCTGAGTCTGAAATACATTTTATCTCCCCTGTGGCCATGATTAGATTCCTCTTACAGTCATCAGTTCTGCTCTGCAAGCAGTTCCAGAGTCAGAGGGGTTTGTTGCTTTGCTTTGAATGTGGTCCTTCCTTGCACTTTGCTTATTACCACAATAAGAACAACAGTAAATGTGATGCTACATAAGAAAGGCTGTACTATCAAAAGCTTCTTAGTGAAATAATATTTTCACAGAAAGCAAAATAACTTGCTATGATTTGTGAAGATAATAAATTAACCCAGGCTTTCTATGCTGATTTTTTCTATGCTAATTCCCAGCACAGCCAAATAGCACAATTCACAGCTCTTTTGTCTGTAAACACATTTCAAGGCCATTTAAGTAGAATGAGGTGTGGGTGTGTAGGCTGATTTGTTTAGTGTTTCCCAGCTGGTCCCATCCTCCTTTCTGTCCTTGAGTTTCTCAGCTATGTCTGAGATAAAGTGTGGTTTCACTCTGGGGTCTCATGCCAAAGTCCTGCTGCAGGGCAGCAAGGGCTGGTTTTGTCTACTACACCTCTGAAAACCATTTTCCAGACTTGTCTTAGGCACCTGCAAATGTAACCAGAATAACCTGGGAGTGATGCAGGAAAATGCTGGTAGTCGAACCAAATATTGTGATTTATAGGTGCAAGATAAGTGTTTCTCCAATGTAAAATTATTCCCAAACCGAAAAGCAATAAAATCTTTTGTCAAGTCTTCAATTCCACTGATGTCAGACACTGTTTGCACATACCCTTGCCTCTGAAATGCAGAAGTCTTTGGCCCATACAAAGGAGGTTTAAAGGTAAGCTCCTGGCCTGCAGGTGGGGCATTAGAACCATTGCATAATAGCACCAGGTCCTCCTAACACCTTCAAATTCCTGCATATCCTAAACTCATCTGCAAAATAGAGCCCCCACCTCTCCTACCCCACACTGGAGAGCAGCTGCAGATTGTTGGGAAATATACTACAATTAATACTACAGGAAGAAGAGCAGGAGGAGAAACACTAGCTGCAAAGATTAAAAATACTTTCCTGAAATAGATACTTTATCTAAAAACCTTGAGAGTAACAGTTTATTTCTCCAAAGTTTAAATTTGTCACTAAAGTAGTCATGGGAATGCAGCACGAAAGTTCTGTCGCTGCTTGTGATTCAAAACAAAGTGTAGTTGTTCAAAATCTTTGAACCACTCCAGGATTTATAATACTTGTAAATCTGGTTTAACTAGACTGGCAGAAGGTCAAGGTCTTGCTTTTAGAACTCAAATTTGAGTGTTACCCTGAACAAAGGCGTTCCTTTGAGAAAGAAGACCCCGTAGTGCAGACTAGGGCTGTTGCTTTTCTTTTTACAAGGAGACACTTTGTGACTGTGTGTTCTGTTAAATGTACCTGAGAGGATTTCATACACTTCTAGTTTCCAGGTCATCTCTTCCTCAGGAAAAAGAAATTAAGGGGCAGGGGACTTATGGCAGAGGCTGATAAAATCATGGTTGATGCAGAACATAAAAGCAGATAACTTTCTTTAAGAACACAAAAAATCACAAGGCATGAAACAAAACAGTTAAAACAAGGGAAAGTACTTCTTAGTGCCATACAGTGTTAAGCTGTAAAGCTCCTTGTTACAGGACACCAGGAGTCTAGGAAGTGCTTATAAGTTCAGGGAAGAATTGGACAAAAAAAAGGAAGAAAAAGCCATTAAATACTGTTTAGTATGAATCACCCCTTCTATCTAAGGTGGTCCCAAGGTGCAAATGTCTGTAGACCAGAAAAGTACTTTACATAGTATCTAAGTTTTTTTCCTGGGTTTATATTCTTCCTTTAGTACCTGCTATTGTTCAGTGTTTTGCTTTATGTAAAAAAGGGATGGAGATAAGGAACAACAAATCAAACATATAAAATTATAGAATTGCAGAGCTTGAACACGAGTACCCTCAACAATAGCTGCTGCTCCCTGTCAGTGAGCAGCTGAGAACTATCCCTTGGTGTGCTGGCCACTGTTGTCAGTTTCCCCTTTTAGGATGTCCAGCCCTAAAAATATTAAATGCCCTCTTCTCATCTCATTCTGCCCAAAAAAAGGGAATGCTGAATCGTGGCAATGCATAGTAGATGACAAACACTGGGAAATCTTTTATTTCCTTTCTCCTATTTATTTTCCTAATTCACTGAAATATCCTCATTTCCTGAAATATGCAGCTATGACTCCCAGTAAGTGAAATTTTTTAATTGTGGTTTGGGCTTTTCAGGAAGAGAGAATAAAGATTCATGTTAATTGTCTGCATGTTTCCCCATCCCAACCTCTACCTTGTTGCTGTGTTCATGGAGACCTGGAGCTGAGAAGGAAGGTAAGTAGGGATGGGATATTTTCATTGTCATATATACAAGGTATGTTGTCTGTATCTTTAAAAGAGGGAAAGGACTAATCTAAGTGCCATTAAAATCTCTGTCATTTTATTACCCTTTGCTAACCTTATTATTTTATTACCCTTTGCTAACTTTCCAAGACTAGTCCCTATTTGTTTCACAGAACAGTGCTACTCGAGAGTGGCTGGAGCAGGAAACTGGTGTGCTCTCCTCCCTGCAGCACCAGCTCAATCACATCTGTCAGCATTGCAGAGGTACCCTGAGACCATGCAAGACCCTTATCATACATAATCTTCATCCTAAGACTAAATTACACGACAACTGGTAGCCCAATCTTTCAGGCCCTTGGTTCATATGAGTATCTCCAAGAGCAGAATTTAAGTATTTGAACCACCTATGGGACCGAGCTCTGGAGAAGGGATTTGTGAATTTTCCATGCTTGGTTCAAGATGACTGTGAAAAGCACACAGTGTATTTTATCAGACTGGTCGTTTCAGCTGGTCTCTCTCAGTTGCCACAGATGTGGTCACTCTCCCTGTTCTCCAAAGTCGTTCACAGCTGGTTTGTCACATGCCCAGGGAACCTCCCCATCGTAAAGATGCCACGTGTGCAGAGAACATTCCCCAGCTTCTCCCTCAGTGTGGGCAGATGTTGAAGCTGGCAGAAAAGCAGACCAAAGGCCTGTTTTTCTAGCTATCAGAGGATGGTTATTATCTTCGCTCATATTCCTGCAGAGATGGAACACAGCCCCACCACAACCTTTCTCGTTTCTCAGGGACCTGCTTCCTAGCACAGCTCTGGTGGTGCTTAAGCAAGATGTAGCTCCAGGCAGATTTTGGCTCAGGATCTATTTTTGGCCCTGCTCCTTTTCAAGAATATAATCTGCTAAATTAAATCTAACATTTTCTCCTGAATAAACAAACCACTACATTTTTGCCTTTTGCTCCAAACATACCTTTTAATTATAAGGGAAGAGGGCTTGGCAAGTCCAGCTAAAGATGGGCCCCTGAGTAAACAAACAAGCAAGTAAGTAAAAGAGCTCTTCATGAGGTTATCTTTATAGAAAGGACTATTTTTAATCTAATTTTGAGATCTAGTTTATGTATAAGGTACTAAAATAGCAGAGCATGGAATAATGAATATTCTGAGGCTAGCAATACCACACTCAGAAATTAAAATTTGTAACAAAAATGCAGCAGAGGAGAAACTTCAAAGGATCTAATGAAGTCCACCACACAAGCCCCCAGTCTTTGAAATGCCACCAGATCAATACCTGTGTGAGAAGAACAACAGTGTTGTCTGAGAGCATTGTGATTTTTCCAGGTCCACTCTTTTTTTCTCTCCCCCCAAGAAAACCAGATGTAAATACAGATATTTTTTGCTTTAAATAACTCTTACAAGCTAATGAGATTTGCTTTGCATTTTTGAAATTCTGTAGAATGTGTTCCAATATCTAGTGTTTTCTTTAAAGCTTCCAGGAATTATTTGGTTGTGAGGAATTTAAACCTTTGGTTTACAATAGCATTTTAGAGAAAATATCTCCTTCGCATTTGAGAAAACCTGAAAATGAAAACTTTCAGCCACTAGAGTTAATTATTTTAAATTCTATAGTCAGATAAAGACACACTATCTCCTTTTATCCCTCAAAATGTATGTGCTGATTTTAGGAGCAATGGGTCTGGGGGTTCAACCATATTTTATTTGAATTTAAAACTAAGTTATTTACAAATCCTATTTGAAAATTACTTTACACTTTTACAACAGAGGAATCTATTAAAAATAATTAAATAAGAAGAATGTTTCACAAAATAATGAAAATTACAGTTTCAAACGTGTTGCCGAGTCTATGATATAATTCTTCCAATATGTATTGCAAAGTACTGAATGATTTTCAAAGGCAATAAAAACTCAATAGATCTGCCATTATAAGGAACAATATTTTCCTTTTTTAGAGAATAATATTCCCAGCTTTTTCATCAGACCCTTGTTTGAAAAGTCATTTTAGCAGTTTAAGCTGAATCCTGAACGCTACTGACTTGGCCAGGCTCAGTCATTTTTGGAAAAATAAACCAAGTCATCACTGACTCCAGTTGCCATCATTTTGCCAAACCACTCACTGGGAAAAATCATGGCAGTGGGTTCCAGTTAAGTTGTTTTTTGTTAATTGTTCAAATTAAAATATTTGTGTTGCATGGGTAAGACTTTTTGTTTTGTAAAATAGGTAAAAGCATCCAAATGGATAATTATGCTCTCCTGATCATTGATGCAGCAGCAGAAGAGGAAAGGAGAAAATTATTTTGTGATGCTCCAAAATGCTAAGGTAGAATCGGTACAGTCAGTCACAAGATGAACCAAAACTTAACACAAGCTACTTTACAGTGTGAAACAATCAGTGCTTTAAAATGCTGGGCTTTGTGTGAAAGAGAAACAAGGAGAAAACAGCACTGAAGCTCTTTCTGAAACACTTCCAGTAGAGATGACTCTCTAATTTTGCCTGCCAGAGATAAGAAAGTATTTAATGACTTAATTAACCACCCTTCCCGTGAAAACTATCACATTGCAAAATTTCCATGGCCACCTATGAAGTGTTCCCCAGGGCTCCCAGGACTGGTGGCAGCTGGGCTGGGAGCCCTGGAACCCTGTCCAGCCCTTCCAGGCCAGGAAGGGGCAGGCAGCCAGAGACAGCATGGGGGAGCAGGCAGCAAAGCGAAGGGAGAGCCCTGCGGGGAGCAAGGGTGGCAGGGAGAAAGGACGGGGAAATGTAGCAAGTCCAAATGCATAAATAAATTACATGGGCAGATATAAGGGGGGGAGTGCAGGCACCACACTGCAGTTGATGTCACTCCAGTTCCTTGTTTACTCTTTCATTTACCTTATTGCTGAGAGTATGCAATTGCTTTTATAACAGCACTTGAAATAACTGGAAAAATAAGCAGCTTTGTGATTCAGAATAATCCTTCTCTCCCTCAAATATTATCCCTATCATATTTCCACAGTACTAGAGCTCCGACACTGCTACCACTGGAACTCCATGTGTCAATACCTCCTCTGTCATTCATCCTCCCATCATTCCTGCTAACCCCCATGCCCTCCTTTTGAGGGGCCCCTCTGCCTCAGACCAAAGGTCTGCTGGCCCTGCACCACCTCAGAGGCACCTGAAGCAGCATCCACTGTCTCCAGCCCCACTGTGGCCCAGGTTGGATAGGGAAGGAACCACCTGCCAACATATGATGCACTCATCAGGAATAGAAGAGAGGAGTGAAAAATTTCAAGAGACACAAAAAAATTTAAAAATCCCAGAGAAGATGAAGGGGATAAAAGCATTGAAGCCCTGAGGGCATCCACAGCCCTGCCCAGCCTTGTCAGCCATGCTGGGCTCCCCCCACCTGCCCAGGGCCCAGGACCCCCATCAGCCTACCCCAGGCTACGAGCCACCACCCCCACAGCCCTCCAGCTCCCCACAGCCCTGCCCTGCTTGGCCATGGGTCCCACCAAGCCATGCCCATGTCCCAGCCTGTCCCCATCCCCAGGGAGGTGCCCACTGCCCAGGGCTGCCCTGGTACCCTCAGCACCCTGTTCCTGGCTGGGGCAGTGGGATGGGCCCAGCCTAGCAAGTGGGTGGGCTGTAAAGTCACCCAACAGGAGCACAGGAACCGACTACTGTGCTCACCATTTTCCTCTGGGATGTGAGGAAACCTGCCATCCAAGGGGCACTGAAGTGGCTGAGTCAAAGGAAGCCTTTGGCCCAGCCCTCCAGGACAATCTGAAATTCAAGAGCCAGGTTCCTGTCTTGCCTCTTCCCCACCTCCTATTGTTCCCAGTGTTTTCCTTTCCCTCTGAGCCCCTTCTCCCTTGGATCAAATCTGTCCTCTGGTGAAAACAAAGCTAAAATTCTGTCTCTTCTGAGTCCATTTTTATTTCATGGAAACAGAATAGCACATTAGCTACAGCAGTGGAGCCTTAGATGTTTTTCACTCTTTTCCTCCTTATGTAGCCTAAAGGAATGTTCGTTCACATCATTAACCACCCTAAAGGCTGTGCCAAAGGAGGTTTTAATGTTCTTTGTGGCTTGGAAGAAATTATATGATACTTTGTCCAAATGAAAGTGCTAGTAAATACTTCAGATGATCCATTCTAGATGCCTTTTGTATATTTACAGGCTTTTTAATAACAGGTTGAAGGTGCATAAGGATGGTTGTCACCCCAAGAATAAGCAGGCTCTCCTCTCCACATTCTCAATTCACAGTAAACACATTCAACTGTGGCAGGATCATATTTCCACCCTAGATGCTGTAGCCCATTTATCCCATCAAAGTTAAGCCCGCAGAGCATGCCTGTGAGATTCAGGAGGTACCATATTGAAGTCTGATAGAGGGTGTAAGAGCAAGGACACCTGAGAGAACATAAACACCTTCCCAAGTAAGGGTCTGGACACCTCAGAAGAGGTTGCTGAAGGAACGGAAGAACAACGCTGCTCCTTTCTATCTCTTCTTCCTTGTGTGATTTGTTCCCATCTTTCATCAGCAGGATCTCTATTCCAAATATTTTTCTTCTTAACAACACTCTTTCCCTGGGCGTTTCTTCCCTAAAACCACATTATTATTTCTTTGAGAACAAAAGCCCTTAGCTTCTCTTGGCAGGATTAGGAAAGATGCAGCTTAAATTATCAAAAGTGATATTTCATTAATATGGCTAATATCAATTTCCCTATTCAACTACACTACAAGATAAGTTTCATTACTCTTCTAAGTCCACACAGTTTTCACAGATTCAAGTATGTAAATTAATTTGCAGTTTGGGTCTGTTCTTGTATTACACTTTCAGCCATAGCTGCGCTGACAGTCTGCTGATCAACCTATATTTCATATATCATCTTTAGAATGGCCTTGCTACTCTGTCACATTAATTATTTCTTTTTAAAATTTGCTGTTTCCCAGGAGAACATGGAGCTTGGCTGTCTAGCCTTCCCCACTGTTCTTTCCCTTCCATGTTCATGTGCTCTAAAAGTAAACTTTCGCAATATTTAAAGCAAAGGTCTCAGAGAACAGACCACAGCCTCCTCACCAGCTCTAATTAATCCCTGGAGCAGATCACAGACTTCACAATAACGAGATGATAAAATTCAAGACCACACTTGGTGTGTACAAAGAAGCCTCAGTTAAAAATGAACAAGCTGTGGAAAGGTGGTGGGTGCCTTTTATGACATCCAATCCTGGAGAGAATGTGGACAATTCTGTCAGCAGTTTTCCAGATATACCTTTAGGACTAACTTAAATTCTTTCCCTTTTTGTGCCTTTGTATTGTATCAGTTCCCTTTGACGCCCAAGCTCTAAAATGCTCCAATAACTCTACAGAAAACTGCAGGGTGTAGTAGAGACGTAGTTTTAATCAGTGCCTGCAGCCCAGCTTCCTCAGCAGCTTATTTGTATGTAGTTCATCCCACAGCTGATCTCTCAACACAGCTAAAGCTTCATCTTAGGCAGCTCTATTAGTTTCTAGCTCTACATGCTGTCAAGCATGTTCCAATCTGCTTCTCCCTTCCCAGCATATTGTGCTCCATTTCAAAGCTGATGTTTGTGGACAGAGAAGCCTTAAAAAAGATGAACTCAGAGCAGGATGTTCCCTGCAGAAATCAGAGGCAAAGGTTAAAGAAAAGGTAAACTATAGTCCATACCTTGTTAAGACATAGTGTATTCAGGTTTTTAAAAAATGGTTTTGATGAGGCATATAGTTTAAAAGTTGACCTGCTAGGCCAAAGGGCTTCCACACATCAAGAGATGTAGTTGACCTTGAGCTGTACATGCCATGAGAACCTCCCCAGCACTTCTAATTTTCTGAAGCTGGATAAATCCTCTCAGAAGTCTGTATTTGAAGAGGCTTTTGGCTTGGCACAATGATTTAATCACATTTCACAGACTTGACAGAATATTCTGAGTTGGAAGGGACCCACAACCTTCATTGAGTCCAACTCTTAAGTGAATGGCCCATAAGGGGATCAAACCCACAACCTTGGTGTTATTAGCACCATGTTCTGACTAACTTTGCGCAGGTAAGTTTTATCTTCCATTTATTTGTGCAATATTTTAATGGCCTTGACTTTATGACTTTCAGGTATCTAAAGTGCTGCAGCAGATAGGAGCAATAATGTTTTTTATTAGAAAGCCTTGCCAATTTGGGTTTTGGGGTTTTATCAGACTTTTCCAGCTCCTGATTTGTGGTCCAGTGACTGAACTGTATGTCCAGTGCATTTTCTGATAGATTTTTTTTTTCTTGGGTGAAAACAAGAGGACAAATTCATTGTGACAAATACTTTTGGTTTGTATCCAACCTGGGCCCTTGAGAGCCCACGTACAACCACAATAATGTTCCTTTAGAAACATAACTCCTATGTAAGGGCATACTGAGTGCCCACCTGCTTTATGAACCAGTCCCTTTATGAAGCAGGGACTGTACAGTGACCTACAGCTTCAAGCTGTAGGTCAGGGTTTATGCATGCTTTTTTCACTAGAAATACTCTTCTTAAGCAGGATCCCAGGCTGGCCTGATACCACAGTGCCCTGGCTGCCACAGAGCTTGAGCTGATGGAGAGGAACCCAGTGATGGGTGACTTCAGCTACCATTATTAATTTTGAAGGGTTTCCAGCCAAATTGTCTCCTACCTCCCAGCTTCAAGGAGGTATCTTAAGCCTCCAGTTTTATTCAGGCCTCCCTCTGGCCTCCACATTTACAAAAGCTTGCTGAGCTAATATTGTTACTTTATATATGGTAGCAAGCCCCTTTTCATGTAATTAAGAGATAATCAAAGAATCATCTCATTAGCATAGCTGCTACTCGTTGTCCAAACAAAATGAGTTGCACAATCAAACTACTTTTTTGGCTAACATAACCTCAAAAATTGCAAAGTTCCCCAGCCTTACTATATTAATTGGATATGTTATTTGTACATATCCCTAGAAGTACCATAACAGTGATAAACATGCCAGTGCAGACCCAGACTTCAGGCAAGTCTTGCTGCATTTAGCAGAATGCCTGCAAATTGTCTGCAAACTCTTCCCATTCATTATGGCAGATATTGTGTTGAAGGGAATAAGCACAAACTAGGCAAGTACATTAAGATTCATCTCTTTGTGCTTAACCTGGTACCGTAAAGCATCAGGGGGTTTTTTAAGGGTTTTGGGGTTTTTTTCTTAACATGCTAGCTAATACTCTCACGCAAGAAGGTAACATGGTAAATTTTTCATGGGTGATAGTAAATCATGCTTTGCATTTATTGATTTTTTTTTTCTTTTGGCAAATAGTTGGTTTAAAGCAACTCATCTTTTTAGCATGGGTTAACATTTCACAAATATAGAAGTACGGAGATTCCCCTCTAACGGTCTACCTAAAAGAGAGCAATTTAAAATCATTCAACTGAAGACAATAGCAAGTCTAAGATTAAAGCTGAGGTAACAACTGGAAATAAATTAATCAGCATGGTCAGCATATTCTTCAGCATTGCTGTGTAAGTAACACAGTTGTAGTAAACCTGGCCCTGGCGTTTCCCAGTGTTCCTGTTGCTTTGTCCCATATTCTGTGGCAGTATTTGCTAGTAATGTATTAACAGAATTCACCTTCCCAAGGCATGGAAACGCTTTTTTTAGGTCCTGACATTATAGACGTATCTTGAATCAATAGAGCTGGCCACTTACTGCGAGAATCGGAAATACCATGGAAGGTAATTGCTTCACAGCAAATGACTTCACATAATTTGATAATCGCTAGGTCTCAGGCATTATTCCTGCTGTTAATCCATTGTGATTTATTGTCCATTTCTACTTCATTTATCATCACATTATTGTTCCAAGGTTTTTTGTGATCTTTGGTTCTCAGAACCCAGCTGCACTTTTCATTGCTGGCAGTTCAAAAAAAAAAAAATTTAAACAGTTGAAATGCTGTGCCCAATGAATATGTTTCATTTGTACTGTGCCTGGAGGCTGTCCTGGGCAGGCTGCAGTTCTCTTTCCACTTTTCAGTCCTTGTGGTAAGTCAAAAGGAGTATGTCGATAAAACTCCCTTTTCTGGACAAATAACGATTAGATTTTTCTTCACTTCCAAGTCTGGCTACAAATACACAGCACTGTGCATCTTCCTTGTGTAGCTGACATTTGTTGAGCATGTAGTGGAATGTTTTGAAAATATACTATTATTCAGTACTTGTGTTTTCCATGCTTCTTGGTGTTTAAGGGTTGTCAGCTTCAACCACTTTTGGCAGTAGATAAAGACAGTACTGTCTGACCTGCATTTCCTTCTACTCTGTTTTAACATTTTAATTCTGTTAATATTTTTCTAGGATAACCCCGCTTGAGGGCGGTTGGACCAGATGACCCACTGTGGTCCCTTACAGCCTTACCCATTGTGTGATTCTGTGATTCCCAAGTGAGAATTACCCTTTGGAGATGCAGGTCAGAGCCCCCAGATCCTGCTGCAGGTGAGGAGAGGGAAGAGTGGCTACAAAGCAGGCTCCTACACAGTTTGCCCAGAGCTACAGAGCTGTAAGTGGGCTCTATGCACACCCCAGGGAGCAAGCAGAACAACCCCAAAATGACTCTTTGCCTGGAGCTTTCTCTCCAGAGTTCCTGTACAATACTTTCACAGTTGTCACCCCTTCATGTGAAATAAGATTTTGTGTAAACAAGGGGGAGAGAGGGCTTCCCTGTGCCAAGGTGGCAAGGATCAGCACTGGGGCATTGAATAAGGCTCTTTTTTCACCCCAGAGTCTACGGTGCGTTTGCTGGATTGTTTTATAGGCACTAAGGCAGGAGGTGCAGGTGACAGCTCAGAGCTGAGTAACCTCTGATGAGGCTCCTCCTGTTTGCCTCTAAGTAAAACTGAAATAACTGGAGCTGAGCTGCATCAAGGTTCAGAACAGAAGGAGGCAGCATTTCCACCAGGTTGGATTAAATGACCGTCAAAGCTGTAGGATGACACTCTTCATCATTAACAAAGCGCAAGCAGAATTCCAGCCTGTGAGTGACTTGGGTAGTGAAGATCATTCACCATGCCAGATGGTAACATGGTAGCTGGACTACTAGATAGGTTACTTAGTCAATGGATTACCTCTAAAATTGCAGGAGGAGAAGGCATCTTCTCTCTTGTGCTTGCAGAATGGCAGGAGGTTGAGGCTTCATTTTCCTTTCTAGTGTTTTCTTTGTGCTGTACACAGGCTCCTGGCCTATGTTTAGGAATCCATGGCTATTAAAGATGCCCAGTAAGATAGGTAAAACTGCAGGCATTTGTTTTGACAGAAATTCTTTCTGCCTAAATAAGACCTTTGTTTCAGCTGACAATTCATCAGGCTTGCCTGTGCTTTACACGCTTGACATTTTTTGTGGCTAAAGCCAATTTTACATGGTAGTAATACATCATCAGGAGAGTACTGAATTTTTTTCCTTGACCTTCTGTAGTTCCTGTTCCCATTTTTAGAAGTCATTTCAAATGTTGCTGTTGGTTATGTTCCATTTATGTTCAACCTGTTCCTCATGTCACTGCTGTCATTCATGCTAGCTAACTATGGAACTGAGAATCAAGATTTTTGTTTTCAATGAAAGTCCATTTTTAGTCTCCTTATCTGTCACTTATTAGTTGGAATTTCAGCATTACCCGAAGCACAGGTAAGGTGTTTTTCTCTCTTTATTCATTGCTTGGTATATGCAAGTTGCAATCTACTGCTCAGAAAGGGTTTTCCTACACTGCAGCCAATGATAATTTGTGGATTGTGCGTAAAGCTCATATTTTTTTCTAGTAAAACTGTGATGTAACACTCACCAATAGTGATAGAGTTGCATCCACAGGTTCTGATGTCCCTATGGCTTTTCTTTCTATCCCTTCTTGAAGCAAACGTGTCATAGCCATGATGTTGCCACTTTCTGGTAGGGTGGGCAGAATTTCGCTTCTTCTTCTCCCCTCATTCCTAAGCCAGAGATGTGAAGATGCTGGAAGAACTCTTTCTCTGGGCCTCCCTGCCAAGAGCTGCTCTTGTCACCACTTCTTGTCTGCAGGCTTCATACAACTGCTCATTTTTCTGAGGGATGAGCATCTAGAGGTGACAGTTTCATTACTCAGAGAACTCCAACTGACAGGCAAGTCTGTCACTAAATTTAGCATTTTCTATCCTCTGCTACAGTTATTCTTCTTGCCATAAATGTACCATTAAACAGGGTGTTAAAAACAGACTTCATTTATGTTAAAAACAGGAGATTTATTGTGCACATCACTGTTCCTGTGGACACAATCTGAATGGTCAATGGGTCTCCACAGAGGACCCTGTAGGAAACAGGACCTCCATCAACTATGGTCAAACAGATCTGTTTCCCCATAGCTCATTTACATGAAAGAGGAAGATCCTATTTAAATGTGTGTCCTTCCTCCTTCTCCAACTCCAATTTATTTGCCCTCCTTCCAGGTGGTGAGCAGGCTTGGACTGTGTCATGCTGCTAGTGTAAGAGCCCACCCCACTTCTGGCAGATGGGAGTTTGTTACTAAGCACTCTTCTCTGTTGGACTTACAGAGAGTGAGTAAACCACAAAGCTGAAAGTCACTATGGCAAGGTCTGACCATAAGAATTTAACCCAGCTGGCCTTCAGGGCTCTAACTACATGAATATATTTGCAGGAAAGAAAGGTCTGGAAATAGCTGCCTTGGAGACATCTATGGGAAAATGAGCATCTGGTGTTGAGACGGACTATCCCTGGCAAGACTCAGGTAAAACTTCCCAGATTCGATCTCAGTGAAAGTTATTATATCATATGGGCATGATTTTAGTTTTCTTTGAAACAGCTGGGGTTTTCCCAAGATAAGTTACTCATGGCCGAATGGCAAGGATTATGTTTAGTGTTATCCTGAAAGTGAGCAGGCAGTGATATGCTTTTGAACCATGTTATATTATGACTGAATTATATCAGTAACAGTCTGCTGAATCCAAAACTAAAATACATTTTGCTGAGGCTTTTCAAGAGAGCTATTACACAGCATATGGTTTGCATGGTCACACCTGAAATTACCTGAGCCTTGCGAATATTTAGCGTGCATGGCTTTGTCTTGTATTTTTAAACAAAGCTTTAATTTTCTTCATGTTTTCTGAATGCCAATATCTTGATAGTTCTGCAGAGTGATAACTTGGCACACCACATGAAAGGGCACCTAAGGAATCCTCTTGCTGATGACTAGTGTTGTGAGCAATCATGAGTCATATCTGGAGTGCTCTGGCAGGTCAAACCTGAGGGTGCCGCATGAAGAGCACTGAACTTATACACCTGCTGCAGAGCCTGGGCAAATCCCATGCTCTTTAGCGTGACACTTTTCTCATAAGTCTTTGCAAATTGCCCTGTGAGACCGTTTCAGTAATATTTCCTCCACTGCTCTGACTTACTCATACCATACACATGGAGTGATGCAAGGGTGGGCAAAGTACAGTAAGTCCTGCAATACAGGGGATAAAGGTACTACCCCGTACTGACAAGGAGCTACACATCTGGAGTAGCAGCCTTACAGTGCAGTGACCCCAAATCCCAAATGCATTTGTGTTGATCTACATGTAAGCTAGAGAGGGTATCCACCTCAGAGGTTCAGCCTAAGTTGGAGTCTATACAGATCAGGAGGCTCCAGTTTTCCCGTATGAGACAAGATCTTATATCAGGCATTCACAAGCATGTGGTACAGGTACGAACAGGAAAAGGTATATTTGGAGTATGCTTTGGTATTGCATGGATTCCCTCACCACCTCTGGTTCTGGATAAATGCTCCCAGGGAAGTTCAAAGATTTTTTTTATTTTCTAAGCACAGAAGACTTTGGCCAAAGGGACCACAGTGTGAACATATTGCAGACACCTCCACGAAAGAGTGAATGAAAATGCAGCAAGAAGTGGATGCCCTGTGGCAGTAACACTGCCTGGGCAGTAACACCTGGCAGCAACAGGGAGCTGGCAGCAGGCTGACAGGCACTGTGCCACCCTTGCAGGCATGAGGACAACACAGCAGGCAGAAAAACATTCCATGAGGGCTGAGTCAGCTGGTACCTTGGTGCCTTGACCACTTGCTTGGCAGACTTGCTCAAGCTACATCCCCTGGAAATTCCCCAGCAGCCCACCCAAAAGGATCCTTGCTACCTGCTTTCAAAAGCTGACTATGTCAAAATGAGCCTCAGGGAACTGAGTCTTTGCAGGGTCTAAGGCTGGGAAGTAGCCAAAGACAGCCCTAGTGGGAAGCAGGAACTACTGAGTGGATGTGACATGGCTGGTCATGGACCCCGAAGTGTTCTGCTTTGTTTGTCTCTGAGTCTTGACGTGGTCATCCTAACACAACCAGCCCTGAACTGGTTTTCTGATGTGTGCTCACAGCCTCACCTGGGGAGTGCCCAGCCTGTTAGTCACACAGCTCCACATGGATCCTGTGTGACTCATCCAGCATCACATCTTGGGGCTGGTGGGGATGGAGGACAGGGCCATCGGATAAACACATGGACTGGAGCAGCAACGGTAGTTAGGGTCCACACACCACAGCAAGTACCCCTTTGCTTTTTCCTTCGCTTGTGCACAGTGCACTTGCAAAGTTCT
Source organism: Pseudopipra pipra (assembly GCF_036250125.1). NCBI lineage: Eukaryota > Metazoa > Chordata > Aves > Passeriformes > Pipridae > Pseudopipra > Pseudopipra pipra. The sequence goes on along the minus strand of NC_087549.1, from coordinate 29,323,481 downwards.
TTTGCCTGTTCACAGCTGTGCTGGTGCCTGCACAAAAATAAGAGGCAAACCAGGTCTGCCTGCCATGCTGGATAGGGAATGGGAAGAGATAGTGAGGGTAACAGCTGAGCAGGTATGTATGGTGAATGTGTAGTGATGCAGAGAAACCAAATGGTGTTAAGCTTATGTAAACACACGGTACTCATCATCTAGGGGAACTAGGTGGTTGGCATCAACATCAAACACTAACACAGCCCAAATCTATCTAGCAGCTATCTGTCAGGGAAACAAGATCTTGGAGCTCAGTCATCAATATTGGAGTTTTTAAGCAAGAAAAGACATACAATGTTTGATAGCCATGGAGGAGGCATGAGTTACAAAGATTACAGGTGATACTATTTGTTGCTCACTGGACAGTTTTCTGCTTCTCAGTGCACAGGACTGAAGAAAGTTTTTGGGGTGGCCACATCTTACAGCTATTTCATGATGATTTTGGTGTGACGTTCTCCTTTGATGCTCAGGAAACCCCCACTCAGGTCCCTACTGTTAGTGGATCCTGTTGCTCATGAGGTAACAAACTTATGTCCATGTGAGAGCCCAGCTTCCTGCCTGTGCCATGAAGAGCAATACGTGTACTGTATCACCTGAAAATAGTGACCTACAAGTGATCTTAAAGGTCAAGACCATGTAAACTGCCAGAAAGCTTAGCCTCAAAGTCACTTCAGCAGGAGGATCGTGGGGGTGCTATAAACAGGCTTGAGGCCAGCCCTCTGCTGTTACAGCAACCACGTCATCGAAGTCCCTGCACAAATTCAGCAAGCTTACTCCTAAATTAGCTAGATTTCTGTTCCCACCCTTCTGTGGTAAAAGACTGTTGTAAAATATGTTAAATGCCATGCACCCTAACAAACCAAACAAACAAACTCAACTTTCAACAGGAAATTCTTTGTATCTCCCAATGGTTTGCTGAAAATAATGTTTAGAAAGACTACACTTCGATCATCCTGCCTGCCCAGGGAAATATGTCATTAGCCAGGAGATACAGGGAGGATCATTGTCACAGAAAGTTTCCCTGTTGGCTGCATTCCAAGGCTTGAAAACTGAAATCTTCATGTTCCTCAACGACACACTTTAGAAATACACCCTTGGCTTAACGAGAAGCACAGGCAGGGTGCTCAGTTAGCTGACCCTGTAAGTGCAGCCTCACCTGGAATATTGTGGCAGTTTTGGGCACTGCAATATAAGAAAGATATTAAGCTATTGGAGAGTGTCCAAAGGAGGGCAACGAAGATGGTGAAGGGCCTCAAGGGGAAGCCGTATGAGGAGCAGCTGAAGTCACTTGTTCTGTTCAGCCTGGAGAAGAGGAGACTGAGGGGAGACCTCATTACAGTTACAACTTTCTCGTGAGGGGAAGTAGAGGGGCAGGCACTGATCTCTTCTCTGTGGTGACCAGTGACAGGACCGGAGTGAATGGCCTGAAGTTGTGTCAGGGGAGGTTTAGGTTGGATGTTAGAAAAAGGTTCTTCATCCAGAGGGTGGTTGCGTACTGGAACAGGCTCCCCAGGGAAGTGGTCACAGCACCAAGCCTGACAGAGTTCAAGGAGTGTTTGGATGATACTCTCAGGCACATGATGTGACTCTTGCAGATGGTCCTGTACAGGGCTGAGTTGTACTCAATGATTCTTGTGGGTCCCTTCCAACTCAGCATATTCTGTGATTCGGTACTGAGGCAGGATAGTTGGGATTTGCCAGACATCTGCTCTCCCATGTATTCCTGTTTTACCACGTTGTTGGGAATGTTCAAAGTGTGAGTGTTTATGCAGCTAAAGGGAAGTGAACAGACACATATTGAACTTTTAAAGATTTTTTCTCATAAACCAATAAAGTGCTGGTTCTCACTATTGTTTCCATAGTGATGGCTTGTTTTCACTACCTGTCATCTGTCTGCTAATATTTGATTTGCACTTTATAGAGATAGATTTATTATATTTTAATAATATTTCTGGAGAGGCAGCTGAATGCTGATGAAGGTGAGAGCTAGCTGTAGGCCAGTGGTAAATGGGAAGCAGAAAAACATTTCAGTCCAAGCAGCCTGCAGTGACCTCAGAAAAGGGCTCTGTCTGCATCACAATAATGCAGCACTATAGGAGCGATCAGCAGAGTGAAACAGCTCATGCTGAAAACCTGACATCTACATTAGGTGCCTTTTAGGACGGTTACTTGAGTTCTTATCTGGTCCAATGGGCTGAACATGCACTTGTGGTTCAAACACATCAGATATGCTCCTGGAGCACATCTCATGGTTTAATTTAATCTGAAAGGAGTCTAGTTTACAGCCTGCAAGCATGCTACCCCAGATGCAGTAAGTGGGGACAACTGGACAATTTGTTTCAAAAGCACATTCCTTAACAAAACCACTAATGTAGGCAAGGCAAAAGACTGCTTGAAATACATTATATTTAGACTAAATTAAGCAAGGTTTTCCCAGTGTGATGTGTAGTAACAAAAAAGCTGCAGGTTCACAATAAATTGCAGCTGACAAAAAACCCCCAAACGAATCAGTATGCAGTTTCTTCTTTCTGCGTTTCTCTACTTCTTCCCTGGTACACCACAGAGGAAGCTGGGGTGCTTAGCTATGCATTCTGTATCTCACTAAAGAAGCCATAAATTAGATATTGCAATACAACCTTACATGATCTAATAATAACCATTTTTAGTTTCAATTAAATATTACCCACCTCATATTTTAACCGGGAGAGCGCCATATTTTGTTTTCAGTAGATTGCACACTGGAGTGAGATTTATTCTATAAATATTTAAATAAACCATATTCATTAAATTAGTTTTCCTCCCAGTCTTTCTATTTACTTCTATTTGCTATCAAAAGCTGCATTATGGTTTCAGCTCAGTTCTTCCCTGGAGGCTGTAGCCACAATAATATTGTTTGATGTAAATAGGTTGTGGTGACTGAATTTTTTACTCCAGTAAGCATATTGCTTGGAACATACTGCTCACTCCCATGGTCCAAAAAACTGTGAAGAGATGACTCATACCTAACAACTGCTACTGATCTCATTTCCCTTACTCAAACTCCACAGTTTATGCACAGTTCTGTGTGTGAATGTTGTCTCCAGTCTTGTTTTATTCAGCCTTAGGAGCAAAGAAGGGACTTTCTTTCCTTTCTGTTACGGGATTGGTGCTCATCTCACTAATTTAATGGTCATATACAAGAACATAATGGAAGTTTTATCTTCAGTTTATCCCAGAGCAACTGCATGTGGTATTTTTAGAACTACTTTCTGAGCATTTTTAAGATAGATGGCCAGGTGAGCTTGCACTAGCCTAGACTTTAAGGACCTATTTATATGTATGCATTATCCACTCTGAGCCACTTGCCTCTGTGCATGAAGATCGATGCATGTGACATACTTCCTTCCTGGAATGTAACTAGATTGCTGTTGTGGTCTTCCCCTGCTAAAATAAGCCACAAAGATTTTACGCTGCAATAATCCTTCTCTGGTCATGTTTATTTCAGTGGTTCTCCCATTGCCTTCCCCCACGGCTTTTTCACTGTGTGTGACCAGCTGACATGTTGGCCGGTGCACAGGGCTGCTCCAGGGTCACCGTGGTGGAAATCACGACACTGTGCCAACGTCATCACAGGTGCTCACACGAATGCAAGTCCACGCTCCTGCCTCAGGGGTGGGCACACTGGATCTCACTTTCTCCCTTGCCCTGTATTTCTACGTTGTGTTTCCACCTGGAGCCACTCAGAGGGTCTCAGAAAAGGAGGTGACGCAGGCAGCTGCGTGATCCCAACTACAGAAGCTGGTATTTTCGAGAGAAGCAGTAAAAAAAACTGACCAAGCAAGACTATAACTAGGCTCCCATGTGGTGCCTTAATAACCACACTAATCTTCACCTCAAGGCTTTCATTTGGCACTAAGCTTTTACTTTTCAGTCTCCACTGTCATCCTATCTATCATATTTCTATCAAGATTTCAGTAAAATCTTTAGCAACAGCTTTCCTCATCTAAGTTAAGAGAAGGTAGACAGGTTCTCTTAGAATAAGACCATTAGCTGGTGCTTCTTATCCCACGCTAGCAAAGTCAGCCATTAAGGGGAAGAAATGAAAATTCATGAATTTTCCAGGCAAGCTGCATTAATATTGTCAAATCCACTATTAGACTAACTAGGCTTTGGTAGAAAGTAGCAGTTTTTACCAATGAAGTCCAAGGTTTTGTACAGGAAAGAAGTCATCAAATATAGCTTCAACAAGTTATACCATGCAAACATGAGGAGGTCACGGACTTCATTTATGAAATTACTTTTGTAATTTCATAAAATCATAAAATAGTTGGAAGGGAGCTTTAAAGGTCATCTAGTTCCAAATCCCATGCCATAAGCACAGACATCTTCAGTTAGATCAGGTTGTTCAGAGCCCTGTCTGAGCTTGAGTGTATCCAGGGATAGGGCATTCACCTCTTCTCTGGGCAACCTGTTCCAGTGTTTCACCACCATTATCATAAAAAATTTTTTCCTTATATCTAGTCTAGATCAACCCTCTTTTAGTTTATAACCATTATTTCTTGTCCTGTTGCAACAGGCCCTACTAAAATGTTTCTTACAAGTCTCCTTTAAGTACTGAAAAGCCTCAATAAGGTCTCCCAGGAGCCTTCTCTTCCTCAGGCTGAGCACCCCAGCTGTCTCAGCCTTTCCTCATAAGAGAGTTGCTCCAGACCGTTTTTGTGGCCCTCCTTTGGATCTGCTCTAACAGATTCATGTCTTTCCTGTGCTGAGGACCCCAGAACTGAACACCGTACTCCACTTGGGGTCTCATGGGAGCAGAGCAGAATCATCTCCCTCAACCTGCTGGCCACGGTTCTTTTGGTGCAGCCTAGGATGAAGTTGGCTCTCTGGGCTGGGAGCACACACTGTTGGCTCATGTCCAGCTTTTCATCCATGAGAACCCCCGAGTCCTTCTTGGCTGCACTCAAACCCTTCATCCCCCAGCCTGTATTGATACCAGGCATTGCCCTGACCTTGCACTTGGCCTTATTGCACCTCATGAATTTCACACAGATGCACTCCTCAAGCTTGTTCAGGTCCTTCTGGGTGGCATCCTGGCCTTCAGGTGAGTCAGTTTATTGCATAACTCCCCACTAAAGTAGCTCCAAGAGTTCATCTACCAGTGGGCACTTTCACATTTCCACATAGTAGGGACCACACACTTCTGATAATGTTATGTGCTGACCCTGTAGTATTCATGCAGTTTGTGGAAAAATAGTGCTCACTAGAAACATCTCGCCACATCTTTCTTCCACTCTAAGATTAACTTGGTAGTGAAATATGCAGAAAGTTGTCAGAAATGGAACATGGAGGGAATATTCAGAAGAAGGAGAAAATAGAAATAGCCACGCTGTACTCTACAGTAGTCCCAAGGTGGTTTGAGTCCAAGCTCATCTTTTGTCCATGCTGATGGAGACAAACTTATTACTTACACAGAAGGTAACACAGGCCCAGCTCAGAGGCAAAAGCTAAGTGTATACCCGTTTGAAGGGCATCCTGGGTCGGGAATGCTGTTACAGCTCTACTGTAAATTAGTAAACTAGCTGTGCAGGATGAGTTATCTCCATGCTGTAAGAGTCTCTTATCCAGATCATATTCAGATCAGGGTGACTACAGGGAAAATGTCTGCTGGGGATTTGCACCAGCTCCTCATCTGCTCCCAGGAACCCCTTGGGATAGCACAAACTGTCCTGGGCCAAACCATGAGTGCAGCATGGTCCCAGTGTAATGGTGCAGATAGTCCGGCTCCAGGGCCAAGAAACTGTCTATTTTCTCTTGATGATGTAGCTGCTGTGTCCAACAAATTTACTCCTCACCTGATCTTTTGCAATGCCATTTTGACCCGATCTCTGTCAGACAAGTTAAGAAGTCTCCTCTAGAAAGCAGTTGGTGTTGTGTATCAGAAGGATCACTGTGTGTGCAGGCAGCCCACAGCTGAGTTGCCCTAAGAAGCAACCCAGATACAACCCAAGATACAGATGTGTATAGTAAGCAGTGTGGCCATGCGGGGCCCACAGCAGTGATCTGGGCAAGTATCAGCAAGTATCAGCTTGCTCCTTCAGTGTGGTCCAGGAAATGAAGATAGCCTGAGTGACAGTGGGCAAGGCCTTCTGAGGAAAAGGAAAGAGAAGAATATGAGGAATAAGAAGCAGCAGAAGGAAAAGAAACAGAAGGGGAAAAAAGCAGAAGAAGGAGAAGCAGAGGAAGAAGCAGAAGAAGCAAAAAAGAAGGGGAAGAGAAGCAAAAAAGAAGGGGAAGAAGAAGAAGAAAAAGAAGCAGATGAAGCAGCAGAAGGAGAAGAAGCAGCAGAAGGAAAAAGAAGGAGAAGCAGAGGAGGCAGAAACAGAAGTGGAAGCAGGAGCAGCAGAAGGAACAGCAGAAGAAGCAGAAGGAGGAATTGAAGAAGGAGAAGCAGCAACAGAAGAATCAAGATAAGAAGCAGAAGAAAGAGAAGAAGCAGCAGGAGCATATAACAAGTAGAAGAGCAAAATTAGCAGAAGACATGAAAGAAGAAGAGAAGTGGAAGAAGCAGAAACAGGAGAAGCAGAAGAAGCAGAAGCAGGAGAACAAGCAGAAGAAGGAGGAGTAGCAGCAAAAGAAGAAGAAAAAGAAGAAGAAATAGAAGAAGAGAGAAAGGAAAAGAAAAGAAGAAGAAGCACAAGCAGAAGAAGCAGCAACAGGAGAATAAGCACAAGCAGAACAATCAGAAGAAGGAGCAAAAGCAGAAGCAGCAGAAGCAGATAAAGGAAATAAAGGAGTCAATGACAAAGAAGACGAAGAGGAAGAAAACCATGATGGAGTTGGGGAAGAGGAAAGGAGAGAATAAGAGGCAGCAGGGAACAACCTAAAAATGACAATGCACTGAAAACTGTGCAACAAACAGTATTTGAAAAATGAAAGAGAATTGCATGAAGTTCATGCTTTAGACAAATATCTGCAGAGGCTGAGCTCATTGCAGGAAATGGAGCGGGGAAGCCACAGTTTAAAGATTCAGGATGCTATTAGAAGAGATTCCCCTGTCTCATGATGTTTATTAAATATCCAATTTTAGGCTAGTTATAAGGTCAGACATTAGTACCCAGGTACTATGTCAATATTTAATACTTACTGACCCCCATTCTCATGTTTCAGGGGAACATGTTGGAAACTGTTGCAAAAATTACATGGGGATGTGGTACATAAATATAAGAAAATACTAGCTGTAGCACTAATTTCTTTGTTTCCTGAAACTAGATTCATTTTATTTCTTCATCTGCAGCTTAGAAGGACCTGTAGGGTATGACAAATATTTATTCTCAGTGTAGCATTTTGCTGCACATGCAGAAAGGCTGTGGCTGTTTCTCGATGCTCCCTGGCTGCTGCATGCCTGGTGACGCCATTCAGTGCAGACAAAGAGGAGAGCAGGGGCAGCATTCATTGTGGCCAACACTGCCAGTTTACAGCACCCACTTTTTTCTCCTCAACTACAATACCCCAATGCCAAACATGGACTTCATGAACCCCCTTTAAACTGTTCTGTAGCCAAAAAAGAGAATGCTATCTGGCAGCACAGCTTCAGTTACCGATTAATTCATGAATACAGAATTACAGATATCTGATTATTGTTAGATAAATGTGATAGTGACAACACGTTATACACATAATCTCTCTCACGCTACTGCCATTTACTGAAGTTAGCCCCAAAATGTGGATACTAGGTGGCAGATCACTGCATCTGCTGAAGGTTAAAATCAAAAGTTTTTGAAAACTGTAAAAGAGAGTTCAATGCCTATATTTTAAGGGGATGGGATAAGCATACCTGAGGATCGTGCACACCAGCCAGGGAGATGTGGACAGTTTGTGAGTCAAGACCTCAGTCTGCCACATGTGAAAAAGCCTATGAAGATGAGAGCTTCAGGAAGCTATGGAGATGAGAAAAATTAATCATTACAGTATTCATGTACTTTAGAGATTCTAACCTCAGAAAGATAGAACAAAGTAAAATAAGTAGTGACCTTCAGCATGACAAAATGAGCTTGGAGGTGTTATATATGTTATCAGTGATCTGCAGTAGAAGGTTATTCACAACAGTTGAGGTGCCAGCGTCTGCCAAGTACCTAATTTTGTAGATAGGCTGACCTCAGATATGACTGATTTCTAAATGAGCTGGGACACCTGCATGAATCACAGCATGAGAGGCTGGAAAGGCTGCCTTGAACAAATTCCAAAACTTTAATAAAATAATGTGCAAGTATTCAGCTGAATATGGTACTTACAATCAAGGCACACTGATAGCTTTTCAAAACAATGTCCTCTCTCTGCAGGACAGATGCCCTCGATACAGGTTGTAGGCACTTCTAGGGTGAGACTGTTTCTTTTTAGTATTTATTTAGTGCAGGATTGAGGGAGGCTATGCTCCATATTTGAAGCCCCAAATTATTATTACAAGATAGTGCATAACAGAAGGGAGAACATTTTCCCTGCATACCTTCAGCATTTTTCACTATACTTGGACCTGAAGTGGCCCTTCCAGGGAGGGGAACTTTTTCAGGCACAGAGTTTTTCTGCATAATATTACTAATAGTACAAATAATTATACTAATTATAATAATGCTAATTATATAATAATACCTTATAATGTAATATAGTATAATAACAGAATGAAAATATGAGTTACTATATCTGTTAATGTGTTATAATATATAGTAATTATAATATTATACTACTAATATGTTATAATACTACTAAGAATAATGCTAATGAGAATAAATATAACAAGAACAACAAAGCAAGAATAACTTTTCTCTCACCTATGCTGATTCATTCCCCCTGTATTGTTCTAGACAGAGGAACAGCATTACCTGAGCCCTGCATCCTTATTCTCTCTTCTGCCTTTCAAACCATGGAGCAGGTTGAAGTCAGCTGTTTTAAAATGCAAATGAAGCTTAGAGAAATGCTGTTCTTCCTGCAGGTCAGGGCAGATGCGATGAGATCACAGCCAGTAGTCAGAGCACTTGCAGTTTGTCCTGATTTCTTGAGTGTTGGAACAACTCATCACCAGCACAGAAGAGCAGATATGGGGTCCCAATGGCATGTCACTAACCAGGAGGTGCTGCTCATCAGGGAGCACTGCCACATCTCCAGCTTCCGGAGGAAATCTTGGTGGCTGTTTCCAGTTTCAGAGTAAATCTTGGTGGCTGTTTCCAGGTTCGGTCAGACTGAACAGCAGGTACGTACTCTGAGGTCAGCAATTCCCTGGCTTAGCAGAGCAGTGAGCTCCTGAGCCCTCATGTGAGTCAGAGCCACTGGCTTCTACACACTTGGACATGCTACTGCTCCTACCTTGGAAATCCCTAGTACTGTAAAAATACTCAGCTCTGATGTCTCCAGCCTATGATTTTACATCACCTCCCTCTTTTTTTAACAATTATAATATGTCTCTGGCTCCTCGAAGTAACTGATAGATGGAAATCTCACCTTCCTTTGAATCACTGAATCATTTTGTCTTTGTCTTCACTACAGAGTGTGAAACGTGGTATCAAAAGGCTTAAAAAACCAAGAACGAATAAGCTCAAAATGTCCTTTTTTTCAAGAGCCTGAGAGTGCAGAACTGGGTCTAGCTAGATAGATGTGTGTGCATGTATGTGTGTGTGTGTTCGAGCACAATTTACATGGCAAAGAGCTCCCCACCTGGCTTTAAACAATGACCATTGTCACCCCCTGAGGCCCTGCAGAGAGCTCCCTGACTTGCCTGCTCTCCAGGGCTGCCTGCTCCCTGCAGAACTGGAGCTCCCGGTTCCCTCTCATTCAGGTGAGTGCGATAACACCTTGTGGGGAATTGCAAGTTAAACACATGTAAGAGAAAGAGACAAAGGGGAGCCTACCGCTGATAGCAGATAAAACACCACATACACTTAACCGGGCTAACCTTATCTTGTTATCTTAAATTAGCAGAGTTCAATCTAATTAAGTGCTCACATGGAAGAAACCCAAGTTGCGGTGTGACTAGTCAGCCTGAAGGCTCTTCTAACCGCAGCGCTGATACAGCTCTGCTGTGCTGGGGGCTGAGAGAAGGGACGATTCATGCCCCAAATGGTTTGCAAGCTAAAGCTTGGTCTCCTCTCAGAAAGGTTGGCGGGCACTCATTTCCCAAATTCGGTTTGTGTCTTTAAAAAGTAATATCTGCTGGCTTTTGCAACTTCTTAAAACAAGATCAGCATATGCGTATGCCTTTTTTTGCTGTTATCAGCCACATTAACTACACTAGGGCTGTTGCCTAATACATTTACACTGATAAGTTATATTGCATCTAAAACAGAAGCTCTTATAGTAGATAAGGCCTAGGGAACCAAACTGCATTGAGGTTTATACCCTGAGTTATTTATTTATACCTTGAGGTTTATCAGCAATAGAGCGGTTGATAATTTGCCATTGAGGATTTGTCTGAATTGCACAAGAACCAGTCAAAACTGTAATACTGGGAGCAGATTTGAATCCCAAAGCTGTGACCCAGTAAATTCATCAGCCAAAAACACCCGGGAGAAAAACGTCTCTAGTATTTGCATCTGATGATTATTACTTCCCACTCCATATAGCTGGATGCCCCCTTATATCCAGGTGGTCTTTTACACGTACTTGCAGCAAGGCCTTGAATTCACACAGGTGGATCTCACACCTGTGAGAAGCACTGACACCATGCTCCAGTCAATAGATTTATACATGTACAGACGGATGTAGCAAGCCTGTTGTACACAGTAATTTTGTGGTATCAGCAAAGCTACATGTCCCTTACTACTTTTGGATACATTCATCTAAAATTTATCCCTTAAATTTGAACCCTCTTGAGCATAGCATGGGCCTTGGTTAATTGTGCCCAGGTCTGAAGATGGCATAGATACTGAGAATTAGCATAAACTGTAACAGAGCATGTCTCAAGAAGGCCAGTGTATGTGAGGTACAGTGTGATGCTGGTGAGATCACATGTGGTGCAGCACCAGAGCTCAGCTGACAGGGTGCTGGCCCTTGATGTCTGTCCATGCAGAACACAAGCCCCAGGGAGGGTGGGAACCAGAGCGCTCAGCTGGAAGGAGAGCAAACTGGGGAGGAGAACAAGCTCTTGTCTTTTGCTCCATTTGCGGGGGGGAGGGGGGAAGGCCAGCAAATGAAATATCAGCCAGCTCTTTCATTTGAACAAACCTGAAAAAGAAGAAAAAAAAAGCATCTGGGATAGCAGATACAGCCTCCTATGCCAATTCATCTCAGTTACTAAGGGGGAGAAGAGGGGAAAGACAAACAGGCATCTGGTCTTCCTGATTATCCTCTGATCCGTGAATTTAAAACCTTGTGAAATTCAGAAGTGGGAGGGTTTCTCCCAGGGAGCTGTGCAGCATTCCTGGGAACAAAGAACAGCCCAACACCTAAAGCAGCTCACCTGCAGAACTGGTCTGCTATTCATATCCCTAAGTAGGTGAGAAGATGACACTTCCTTTCTGCTCCTTTTCTCCATCATTTGGGCTGCCACAGTCCAGAGGTTCAAAGCCCTCTTCCTGCAGTCCAGCTAATAAATCCCTTTCCCAACCCCCCTGTCATGACTGTCTGCTGTCCTGCTGACAAGCCCAGTGTGCTGTCAGAGAGGATCTTGGTACCTGAGGGCTGCTGAAGGTCCTCAGGGCTTTGAGCACCTCCTCCACTCAAAGGGAGCAGGATTGTGCCAAAGATCAGGCCCATTTCCCACACACAGAGCTACATAAATAGGTTTCAGCCAGGGGCACAAAGCTGCCAGAGGTGAACCATACCTGTTGGAGCTGCTGGAGTCCCCATTGCACATCTCCAGTGGGCTTCAACACCCACACTGTGCTGCAGGAGAAAGGGGAGGGGTGCAGCCAGGAAAGAGGTGCAGCAGATAGAACTAGTGATGCTTGGTCACAATTAGGGTCTACCCCCAGCTGTTGTCTCTACCGAAGACAGCATCACATTGAAAGCTGCAAGAAAAAGATATTGCCTCTATTGACAGTGCTTCCCAGACTGAGAGCACCTTCTGCATCATGGAAGCTGTTGGATGGCAGGAGGCAAGGGACAGATGGAGGACGGGATGAGCAGGACCCCCACCTTCCTTCATTTATTTGTTACTTCCTTCCCTTATCCCTCCTGGGTGAGTACAAGATGTTTACATACCTGTGGGGTGGGATGACAATGCTAAATGGTGAGAAAAGAATTCTGAGTAAGCAGAGGAAAGAGTACAGTTGAAAACTATATCAGTGGCTACTGAATATATCACAGACTTATGCATGCATCTGTTTCTTCCTTCTTCTTTTTAATCATATCTATGAGACAACACCTCATCCAAAAAAAAGAGGAGAGGAAAACAGGATCAGGAAGCACATCAAGGAAGGGACCCTGTGTTGTGTCAGCTGGAGGATGTATACCCAGATCCCTTTGCAGTGGGCACATAATCAGGTGGTCTCTCCAGCAATATCTCTGGTATATTTAAAGCAAAACAGTCCAGTCCAATTCTTCACCCTACATAAATTATATGGAGAAGCTGCCTGAGGAATATGTGTGCCACCACCCGCTGTTGAATATGGAGAGAACTGCTCAGCCACAGACTGTCAGCTTCACTACACCAAGCATTGCTGGCTCTGTGTGCTTCCTGACACTCAGCACTCGAGGGCCTGGGTAGGCCCTGGGAACTTTGTATCTCCTACACTAGGAACTTTCATTATGTCCTTCTTCACCTGTGGAAAACTGACCATGTACACAAGCTAAACAACATCCTCTTGCTTTCGGACACAGACCTTGCAAAAAGGCACTATCAGATTCAGATGACCTTTAAAGCAGATGCTGTTACTATAGCTGCTTACTGCCAAAAGCATACTACACTCTTTCAAATAAAATGCATGTCACAAGTAAGCAACCATGAAGTTCCATCTATTTAAATGTTTCTCAGTGTTGAAAATAGCAATGCAATGCTTTTTAGATTTACCACACCATGGTTAAAACAAATAGCTAGTGCCAACACTCAATACATTGACATCCATTATGTCCCATTTTTAAACAAAATGAAGCATAAACTGTTGGCACTGGTCCGCAGTCTTGACAGATTATAATTAAACATGCTGTATAAAGAAAAGTGATAACCCAGAAACTCTTTAGCCCTCAGTTCTCACACATGGCCAGTGAGCGCAGACCTTGGGCTCTTGGGCAAGGCTTCCAGTTCACTTGTGTGTTACCAGACAGGCCACCTTCAACCATGTACTCTGTCATTGCTCTCCGTCCTCTAACATCACAGGGACCTGGAGATCCCTGGTACTTCCAACAGTTGCCCACTTATCATGGATGAGCACTGTTACTGTCATGACAAGCTCTTGTTGCTTCTCAGACATGTGAAGCTGAGGAGGATCACGCACTGGCAAAGCAGCAAATGTGTTAGAAGGCAGGAAATGGAGACCCTTTGCCAGACAGAGCATATCTCACAGTGTGGTGTAGACCAGCTTCTTTGTTTGGCATATGATGTCTTGGGATAAATCCTTAGAAAATCTAGTATCACAGAGAAGATCAAGGAGGAGTCAGAACCTAAATAAATCAGGATTACATTAAGCAGGCTGACCTCCAAACACAGGCAAATTAAGCACTTGCAAAGAGTTGGAGACTACCTATGCCAGCCTCAGAAGGCCAGGTGCCTTTGGCAGGTGCAGCTTCACTCCACTTCCAGAAAGAAGAGCAGTAATATTCTTGTTTGTGTATAATGCTGCAAAGCCTGAACTGATTCCAAGGACGAATTATTTCCTCTCCCATCACCAAAAGAGTGGGTAGGTAACTCTCAGTGTAACATTACTGAAAAGTAGAAAACAAAACCAAACCCAACAATCATATTACAGGTAAGGAAAAAATAAAAGCCTAGTAGCAAAATGTCATGTATTGTAAGTGTATTCAACAGAAACTGGACATTTGCAGTCTAACTCGACATGTTATTGAACTTTTCTTTGAAGGCTGTTGCAGTTAGATGTAAAGGCATGTGGGTTGCTCCTCTGTCCTCCCCTGGGGCAGATAAGCAATCAAAACAAACATTTATCTGAGGGATCTGTTAATCCTCTGCATAAATAACATTTCACCATGAAAGTTATATTGGGCTTAGTGTTCTTCAGCATTGAGAAGCTTAGCGAAGCAGTTCAGTCCTTATCCTATGAGCACAACCACAAAATCCAATCCATGTTTGCATGTCCTAAGGTTACCCAGGACTCAGGGATAAGGGCCATATTTGGTCTCTCTCTGCACAAGATGCAGCGCTCCAGTCCACTCAAATCTCTGCTTCCTGGTACAAGTGAGTAGGCGGAGGGAGCCTGGTACAAGGTTTGAGGCAGACAAAAGATATATATTCACTTTTCCTTGGGTTAGCAGGAATATTCATGAGGATCTTTTTCTTTCAAAGTAAAGGAGCTCCTTAGCTTGTTCTTTTTAAGACTGGAGCTGAAGATCCCTGCATAGCTGCTGGGAAGGGGAGAGTGAAGTCTGGCACAGGGAGAGCACATGCCCTTAGGGGCTCCGTGCTGGAGTCAGGGAGGCAAAGCTTTATTGCGGAAAGGTAAGCAGAACCCTTTCAGAAATGCTGCCAAACCTGAAAGCTGAGGGGATACTTTACAGAGCATACCTGCTGGGCACACGCTGCTGGCTGAAGAGTTTGGAAGGTGAATAAAGAGAGTGGTCCTGCAGGATGCTAAGGCATCTGCCCCCAACAGACTTCCCATGGGACTTCTGTGAACTAGCTGCCTTGTTGCCTTGCAGATATGGACCTGCCTGGCACTTGTCCTGATCTTTCCTACAGGTGCACAGGTTCCTTCTGGACACAGGACTTAACCAGGGAAGTAAAGGTGACTGGCTGAATCTAGGGCAATCCAGACACGCAAAGGTTTTATTTGGAAGCACATTTCTCCGTGCTGGCTCTCACCATGTTGATCATTTTTGATCATTTTATGTTGGAGGGAGCTGGTTTTGCAAGGTAAGCTGCAAAGCGCTAGAAGGAAAAGGAGCTGTCAGAATATAGAAGTGCTCTGACATGTGCTCCCCCAAATGCTGAGGTTTTGATTCTGAAAGAGGAATTTAGTGAGGGAATGTGGCGAGGCTGGTAGAGAAGCTGGGGAGAAAAGGAAAACTTCGAAGAAATTTTCCTTATATGCCACACTGTAAGATAGTAAAGTCATTGCCTCGGTTGTTATCCAGAAAGGAGGAGTTGAAATCTGGTAGTCGCTTGCAGTGTCCTGAATATGAAGTCAAAAAAGCCAGCCAGCTTAAGGCCACGTGGCTAGCGATGATCACTGCTGGGGACAGGGGGGAGGCGAAGACAGACCCTTTGCTGAAACCAGCGTGTACATCATATCCCATGTAGCCACTGCGAAATACCTACAGCCTCTGTGAGAAAACATATCACAAGAGAAAGCACCAAGCTGAAAAGGGGGAAAGGAAGAATGTAGTGGCTGTGACAACTCATCTCCTGAGCTGGTCCTGAGACACTTAAGCCCCTGAAAGGCTGAATGAGCTTTAAGCAGCTATTAGGTAAATCTGTTCTCCCCTGAGGGCACACACAGTGGGGTGGTTCTGGCAATTAAAGGCTGCTCTCTTCCATTCCTCGGTTGAGGACCTTATCATCAGCATCTCAGTAGGGAGTGGATCTTCCTCTGAGCAAAAAAGAAGACTTGGCTTGGACAGTATGGTCTGGACTAATCTTCCTCAACTCTTTTTGTTTATCACTGCCTTCTTAAATACCATAATATTACAACAATATTGCATGTCATTCTTTTAAATACTCGTACAGAAAGGCAAATTATCTTCCAAAAGTAGGAACCTGATACCAAGTTTATGAAGAGACGTAGTCAAAGGCTATATATCTGGCACTGATTAAGAAAGGTTAAGAGCTACCAAAGGTAATTGGTGATAAAAGGTATCTTTAGTCCAGTTTTATAAATTAGGTAACTGAAGCATGGAAAAATTAAGTGACTTGTTCAGGGCTGTGTAGAAAGCCTTGGGCATGGCTAGGATCAGGCAGATTATTAACCTCCAGTCCCAAGCCTTTTAACTGTCTGTCTTTACTACTTTTTCCTGATAAAATCTCAGCCTCTGTTGCAGATGAGAAAACTGTGAGAACAACTTCAGAAAGTTTCCTGTAAGCAGCAGACTAATGAATCCTTCTTTCTCGGTGGATTTGCATCCTGTAAGCTGAAATTCTCCCATGATAGCAACATCCTCCCCCATAGCTCCCCCCCCCATCTGTTTGTCTCCCCAGCAGCCCACCCCGCAGCCCTGGCAGCTCTGCTACAGCTGGAGGGCTGCTGGTGACGACTGTCCTCATGGGGAAAGAGGTGACTTTGGGTCTCTCTCGTTTGCACAGTACCTTACCATAATGGAAAACTCTTATGGATTGCGGTCTCTTTGCAAGCCTTTCTTTGAAATATGGTCGGATAGATTCAACAGTAAGTGGGAGATCACAGTTTCTTCAGGGAAGCAGGCTAAAGCTTGAGCTAAAGCGCCTGCCACTGTCTGGAGCTGTGGGAAGCACTGTGAATTTTCCTGTTCAGCAAGCTGATTAAGTGGGGAGTTTTGAAAACAGTGTAGTTCCTTAATAGTTATCCTGTTTATCTTCCAGGGAATCACAGCAAGGACTACAGTGCTGCGTTGTGGATGTTCCTTAGCAGCACTCCTGCTCCCCAAGGCCTGTGTCACCGTCGGAGGCTACAAAGCCACGACTACCCTCAGCCATAGGCTAGTGGCCATGTGATCAAGTGCCATCTTATCACAGCACAGACCCTGGGGCAAGCTTCCAATTGGCCTGAGGTTTACCTCTTAGATCTGTCGGAGTGGCACTATGGTACACTGGCAACCATGATTTAATAGAAGTGATTAAAAGGCTGTTAATTGTACAGTTGTTTTCACTGCTCATCATGGATTTTGTTGTTTAGGGGCTGAGACTATACTGATGGTATAGATACAGAGGGAGAAAAGCAGCCCATATTTATCAGCCTGCTTTAGTGTTTGCCCCACTTTAGATTTTGCCTCACTCTGGATGTGACTGTGGTCCCAGCAGAATATGCACTCTTTTTAAATTTGTTAGTATTATCTATACTTACCATCAGGTACTCTGATGTCTTTTTTTCCTCATGCATCATTCTATATGGTTAATTATATACCAGTCTGCCTGATGTGGGAAGCACAGCACAGTGTATTCTGGCTGGTATGACAGAACCAGAACATCTAAACCAAGTAATACGGCTTGAGCAAGAAGCCTCAGGATCCATCTTATGGCATCAGCAAATCTGCCCTGCTTATGGTCTTTCAGACTACATCACACTGGAAATAGTGCACTATCTAGTGCAGTCCAATAGTATAGACTATGACAACACTTCAGCCATGTTTACTGAAAAATAAGGAACTTCTTTCCATAGTAAAAATCCACATTTTCTTCTTGTGCACTCTTCAGTAGTGACAGTAATTGCAACAGCTGAGGGGCAGGGAGGGGGAATTTGCCAAAAGCTTGGAAAACTTTAAAACAGAAAACTGATCTGGCAGCTGCAAAACTGGGAACATGGAGCAAGATCTAACACAGATGTCAACTACAGAACAACTGTGTCACATTTCTGTGAAATGGCTATGGAAAAGGAAAACCATTATCACAGGATGCATCTACTGATGTATACCCAGGAGACAAAGTGGAATGTGAACACCAAACTGCAAGATTTAATTTAGACATCCTCTGAAATCTTAAATATGACTCTTTTCACCTGCATACATGCAGTGTGATTTCATACTAGAACAAATAAGGAGAAGAACTACCATAACTCTTCAGGCGTGGCAGCAGAAACTCCCATTTCAAGGTAAAAGAAACCCATAAAGTGGAATTTATGCAGCCTGACCATGTGAGACTTTATCTCTGTCTTCTTTTATATCTTTATCTCATTCTACTAATTTTCCTTGTTTTCTGATTTATTCTTCCACTGCTCTCTCTTGCCTCTCCTCTTCCATCCCCATCACCCCCTGGTGCCTTCTGCTGGAGCCTTCTGCTCCAGCAAACTCCACTGCTCCACTCCTCACCTCCCACTGTACCTAGTGTTGTTGCCTGGTAGGAAGAAGGACACCCAAATGGTAAAGAGACCTCCATCATGCAAAGGGACAGGTTTATAAACAAGATTCAGAGAACAGAAAGTTCAGAGGAGTCCTCTGCTTTGGGCTGCAACAGTGCTGCCCATGCTGTTGGCATAGCAAAAAGGCAGAGCCTTGAGGAAGGTGCACTGACTGTTTCTTTGGAGGAAAAACTTCGTAAGTGAGCATGTGATAGGGTTGCCTATGATAGAAGGAGTTAGATTCAGTGGTAAAGGTAGTCTCTTCCAGGTGCATGTTTCTTTGCTACCTCTCACATACCCTCAGCACACCTAGATTTGCAGTCCATGGAAAAACAAACTCTTAGGAAAAACAAACATGGGAAAAACAAACTCTTAGGAAAAACAAACACTTATTCAGTTATTAAGAACAAAACAAAATAACACCCTGCCTTTACCATTGGGCATAGGGGTTTTGGGGTTGGGGTTTTTTTGTTTATTTTTTAATGTCTGGGTTCTTCTCAGATCCTTCTGACAATCTTGGTAGTAATCAGCTCATTACTCATCTAGAGCTTTAAAGTAACCTCTTGAATTGCTCCTATCAGTAGAGCAGAAAACCAAGTGTCATAATTATGCAGTCATGCTAAACTGTTCTATCTTAGTTGGAAAGGGAAAACTAGACTGCAACAGACCTCTTTTCAAGGCGGACTTCAATAACACTCAAAATTGAAGACACTACCGTCTAGACCCACAGAGAACTAAATTGTGGCTGAATATGGTAAAGTCCACATTACAGGAGACGGCTCCAATCCCTTGCCCCTCCATAGCAGCTTCAAGTGACCCTGATGGATTTAGAGGATCCATTAGTTGTCCTCTATTTCAAGAGTAATCTCAGTAGATGTCTTTGAAAGGCATTTCATATAGAATCATCTTCATTGCATGCCTCCCCTTTTGGTTGCTTCAGGTCACTCGTAGTTCATAGCCGTCCATATGTCTGCCTTAGCTGTGTGCATTCCATTAAATAGAAAGAAAACGCTGGACTAATTATCTTCTGCACGAAGGTGGCACAATGCCCTGTCAGTCTCACTGCCTTATTTTAAATCACAAACAGGCACGGTAACCACTTACATGTGTCAGGCAGATAAACAGCTATATCTGCCTGGATAGAGGATGAAAACCACAAAGGGTCATTCCCTACTATTGGCAAATGACACTCAGTGTTTCACTGTAAGAGCTTTTTCCTGCTTAGCATTTATTCCTGTGTTACTCTTATTGTACCTAAGAATGTCCAAAATGACACACAAAATTTGTCAGTCACCTCGTGCCCATCTTAGAATGGCTTGTTAAAGGCCTGCACTGCTGTCCAGCCCACTGCCCTGGAGTTTTTTCATCTCAGAAATAGATGAATCTCGTATGTCTTTCCACTTTGAAAAACAGTCTGTATGAGAAGTAGAAGCAAATGCTTAGAATACTGTTTCTAATTGCTGTTTCAACATACTATTGTTTGTTTTTTTCATAAAACTTTTACCACATGTGGCTTCTTTCTTAGATACTCCTTTCTCATGTTTCCTTTTTAGAAAATTAACTGCCATTTTAGCCTGTTTGGGGTTTTTTGTTGTTTTTTTTATTCTTTTACAAAAGAAAGTAAAAAGAAGCAGGATTATATTTTATTATATTTTAAATATATATTGCATATATAAATAGAATATAAGTATATTATACTCTAAATATATAATATTTAAATATTCGACAAATTAGAGAGTTGGGCAATCACCAACCACATGAAGTTCAACAAGGGAAAGTGCCAAATTGTGCACTTGGCATGGGGCAAGTGGATGGATGGGTGGATGGATAGATGGATGGATGGATGGATGGATGGATGGATGGATGGATGGATGTACATATAGACTGAGGAATGAGATGCTGGAAAGCAATGCCATGGAAAGGGACCTGGGGGTCCTGGTCAATGGCAAGTTGAATGTGAGTCAGCAGTGCCCTGGCAGCCAGGAGGGCCAATCATGTCCTAAGGGGCATCAGGCAAAAAATCACCAGCAGGTAGAAGGGGATTGTCCCACTCTGCTCCCACCTTGAATATTGTGTGTAGTTTGGGGCACCACAATAAAAGAAAGATATTAAGCTGTTGGAGACTGTCCAAAGGAGGGCAACGAAGATGGTGAAGTGGTCACAGCACCAAGCCTGCCAGAGGAAGCGCTTGGACCTCAGGCACATGGTGATTCTTGGGGGTGTCCTCAGTAGGGCCAGGAGCTGGTCTTGATGACCCTGATAGTTCTCTTGCATCTCAGCATGCTCTATGATTCTATGATATTGAGATGCATTTCTTTATGACTGTTTATTTTATTTACTTACCTTCCTAAGATTTGAAAAAACACGAATAAAGTGGTTATTAGCATAGCAATTGCCTTTTATTTTTTTTTTCAGTTTTATGCTTCCTCATCATCCACAAGAGACAAATGAATAAAACATCACCAAAAAGCCTAACAGATCTTCTTTCGGCTTATACAGCCTGAGCTCTTCCAAACTGAATAGGCACATCATTTTTGCTAAAGCTTCTAGTGAACTGAGGTGGTTCTACTCATACAGAGTTTAAAGACAAGGGGTCTTTGAGGGTTAGCAAGCATGGAGAGTGCACAGCTGTCCTTTCTCTTTCACCCACTGTAGTCATGTACAGAAATCCATGACTTTTGTTCATTCACTGGTCAAAGATTCACTGGATAACAATTTATTGTTCGTGAATCTTTAAGCCATTTGCTGCCACTTACTGGATAGCTAGACATCCTGCTTCATAAAAAGGAAAAAAAAAAAAGAATCACAAACGGGCTTACAATGAAATTCATAGTAGGCATCACCTTAGCCTGTGTCAGTGTAAGAAAAATGTCAAGGGCAAAATGAACATTCAAGTTGTTCCACTCGCTGGAGGCTGACTTCTTCGTTAATGAGTTACAGCTATAAAATGCTTGTAAACTGTACCACCCCATTTTACTTCCTCCTCCTCTATGCTGCTCCGTACTGGCTGCTGGAGTCTCCTAGGAGTGGAAGCAGGCAATTAGAATATCAAAGCAAAAGGAATTTTAATCCATTAGCAGAAGACTTAGAGATAAATTAACACCTACCAGGAAGAGAGAATACATTTTCCTACCTTTATCCACACGAGTTTATTTCCTGAGGATACCAGTACTGATAGCATTGCTATTTCCTCAATGAAATGAGAAGTTAATTTTGTTTTGGTGTATCTAGAGAGTTTTAATACTAGTTGGCATTAAAAAAATAGACGGTTAAAAGAACATTAGAAGCTGCAAAGCCAAATATTTACAAATAGTAGACAGAACTAAGAGGATAGTGCATTTATACTACAGTCTATTCCTTAGTCACTCAAGAACATTCTGTTTTGCTGGAATTGTTGTCCAGCTAGGAACAGGAGGGTGAGGTACAGCCCATGCACATTTGGTCTATCCCCAGTTTTCAGTCCCCCTGCCTACTACACACTACTGAGACCCTGATCTGAAGGCAGAATTATTAATTTCTTCCCAGACTATCCTGAAGAAATGTTATCCTATTATCCAAGCACACCACAACCACAAATTAATACATTTTTCACATTGCCTCGAAGAGAATTGCTGTGAATTTCTCATTTCACAGCTGACAGCTGAGATGCAATCAGCAATGTCCACAATATTTTCATAACGGAAGCAGCCAGCTCTCAAGCAGGGAGCCTGGAAGAGAGAAACACCACCAGCAGTCACTTTGGAAAAGCCTTATTTTAGCAGCATGCATGAGGTTTCTGTGACAGAGCCAAGGACAGAGCACAGTTCTGCACTGCAACACCTGTTTTCTTGGCTGTGCTTCTATCAGCTCCCTAGCTAACGTGGCCAGGGTCCAACAGCTTCCTTCAGTCAATAAACCTGATCCATCCCCAAAACAGGTCTATGATGTTTATCAGCTGAGCTAGGAACTCAGGACAATACCAAATGATCAAATATTTAAAACTTCCAGACTGGATGTCACTAGCCAAATTTTGAGGCTGGAAAAGAAAAACTTCAGCCTGGAAGCCTTTCTGATAGGTCAGGAGATGCCAGGTCCTGCTTTGTGAAGAGACAAAGCAGTTGAAGTGCGCAAGCAGGGAAGATCTCAAGTCAGTTCAGTTTCCCCTGGTCATTCCCATTTATGACCACCTTTGAATAAACTATAAAGTATAAAAAGTGAGTTATGAAAAAAAGATGCCTTCATGGTTCAATGTTTCCTGTTGCACAGAGGGATTAAAGGTACAGATTAAGATTCTTCACCCTTGTGATGTGACCAGTAACCAACTCATTCTTTTATACTGCTTTCTGACTTTCTCACCAATTCCTCACAGCATTTCTAGTAATTACATTTTGTTGGTTTTAGCAGCAGAAAATGTTGAGAAATGAAGAAATGAGAGATCTTGCATGTTAATGGGTTCACTCTGTAACAACAAAGCTGTCTCTAGTTCTATGAACACACAATTTACCTAAGTACAATGTTAAGGAACTGAAAAAAACAAAGCTTTCTGATGCTGAAGGAAGCATAAACTTAACACATACTAGACTTCTCCCAGACAGGTTTACATCCCTCACCTCCTTAAAGTGGAAAAGTATTCGGAAGTGGGGCATAACCAGTGAAGTAGCCTCAAGGGCAACCATACTGAATGTGTTCATTAATTTTTTCATTTCTTTTAACAGAAAAAAACCTGCTTTTTAAAAAAAAAACCAAACCCAACTACGTGGCATTTGGCTGCTGCTGTGCACACACTGGCTGTGGACCAGCTAAGGAACAACACCCCAGTCCTTTTCCACTGCCTTCACACCTCCAAGCAAAAGCTCATCCAATACCAGAGAGGTGGCTGCTGCATCACTTGTTCTGGCTGTGCAGGCAGAGGAAGGAAGGAATGATGCACTGTGGCTTGGAGACAGAAGATGAGGAGGCAACAGCAGCTCCCCATGGGTATGTGGGGTGAGGGAGCTTCCTTTTCCTCCTTGTTGGGCTCTGGGCAAGGACAGCCCTGTCTTTGAACAGACCTGGCTCAGGGTTGCTCCATGTGCACTTAGGAGAGAGGTGGTTGAGCTTTGCTTGAAGGCACAGCCATTTCTAACATGGCTTCTGGCCTGTTTTCTGGTCATAAAGTGAAGTAGGTGTTACAACATGACAAGTGTTATCATCAGTTGGCTGCAAATAAAGCTGCACATGCATTGCATGAGATGCTGCATTTCATGCCTTACTTTACACTGATCTCACTCACAGCATGATCAAAGCACTATAAAAAAAAGGAAAAAAACTCAAATTCTCTGCCCTCCTAACCATCTTCTATTTACCTTTTTTTGCTGCTTTTAAAAATAAAGCTTAGGTGAAAATGCTGCAACTCCACTGAGCTTTATCTTTTCCTTCTGCCAAGGATGTAACAGAAAAATTACTCTTAGCAGGGAGAGGCCACGGTATCTGAGAGGAACAATATGTCCATTGCAACTCCCCCTCTGAGACATCCTTAGGAAGTGAGTTTTGCCAGCAGATGCCAAAGGTAAACCATACCATATGCCTGACACCACATCCACCTGGTTAACACATTAGGATCAAAACAGAAGAGACAGCACATACTAAAGTACAGATGCATACAGACAGAAAGCAGCATAAGAAACAACCTAACTGCTTAGGAGTACCTCTGTGCATCAGCTATGTTTAAATTTCAGATTAATATGCAACTGCAGTAGCACAGATGCTCAGGGACCACAGGAAGGAGGCATTGCCTACAGAAATCACATGCAGTACTGATGTTTAGAAGAAGCCTGAGGGAGTCGGTTTCTGCAGTGATATCATACATGCCACAAGAAACTATTTCAAAACCACATGAGGTCTGAAACACCGCAGCCTGTTCTCTTGCAGCTCAGGCACCAGTGTGAGTGTCTAGCTTTATTAAAACTGCAGACATCAAACTGGCTGCCATGTCCATCCAACTGTGTCTAAAAACCCCCTGACAGAAGAAGGTCAGCACGAACTAGGTTGGATACAGCTCTGGTTATGGACATGCTGTAAGCTCCGGATGAAAGTTGCTGCAAAGCCAGAAGCAGATGCATTCAGCCTTTCCTAAGGTTGAGCTTAATAGCCAGGTGAAAAGACAGATTCAGCCTTTAAGTTTCTCCAGCTTAGTGTGAGGTCAACAGGACTTGGACTCAAAACTCCAGTCTGAAAGAAGTCCCACTGGTTGGTCGTGCACGGCTGGTCTGCCCACACCAACACATCTGTCCAATCTGACTGGAACTACTGTGGATATTGGGAGCCAGGACACAGACACCTGCCATTCTCAAGACCTCCAGCCCCCTGAATGTGGCCCTGGGTTCCTTTGTACCTTTAGGTTCAGACATCACGTGAAGGAGAAATTTTGCACAAACAGGACAGCAAATGTGTTTTGTTGACTTGTATGACTAAGACTGATATTTGTCTTGCATTTTCTACTTGAGATAACAGCTTTCCTCCAGCAACCGATTTCCTTTAGTTCTAGGTGGATTGGTTTGACTGTAATAAGCAAAATATGAACAGAAGTTACTGTTTCTCAAAACAGTTTTCTTCTACCTTATTTGCACTTAGGGTTTCTGCTTTTAAACAACTTTTCCCACCATAATTTGTTCATATTCTCTTTTTTGCAAATACATGTGCCAGCATATATATATATATATATATATTTGCGTCCAAACACACATTTACAAATACTCACATGTACATGCACAAATTCCCTATAACATTCACTAAACTGCAAGTGCTAGTTGTTTAGTACTTGTGTATATAATGTCTGTGTACTGTTACTGTAATGTCCTGTTAATACAGCTCATATTAATTTTTATTTTATTAGATTAGATTTTCAAGCTCCTCTTCTTTGCAATTTCTGATTAGTTTTAAAATAACAATGCATGTCCAAAATGCAGTAGGAAAGTTGCATAGGTCTTCCTCTATTCTTTTCAGTTCTTTTAGAAAAATAAAATATCTTTGAAATGCTTGAAATGTTTCAGATTTTGATTGCTATTTGTTGCTCTTCTTTTTTTTCTTTGTCCAAGACTAATTTCATTTTGGTTGTCTTCCACAGAAACTAGACGTGTGAGAATTAACACTTCAGAAGAAAAATTAATGTACAATTATGCATATTTTCTCTACAAATTAATTCCTATGAAATAATTAATTGATTATTTCTACAAGACAACAATTAATGAAAAAAATTTTATAATATCAAAAATCTGAGAGGTGATATTTTGATCGACCAACAGATCTCATGGCATTTCAGTATTCTTCTGCCTGAGCCTTTACACTGAGAATCAGATTTCTATTGTAGAGTTGTGCTGTAACACTTGCAAATATTCTTGTCAGGATAGATCTACTTCTTCACAGTTATTATCAGGCCTCAGATTTCAAAGGGAGACATGCAAGATGAATACACAGCTATTAATTTAGGAATGGTCTCCTGTGCTAATGTTGATCAGTCATTTTCTTTTACAAGAATTTGTATTTAAAAATTAACACAAAATAACAAAATAATAATATAACAAATTAAATTTGTATCAGAACCCAGATACATATCTAGACATTGCTTTACAATTTCTTTTAACTCTGAGGGCAAGAACATGATCAAGGTGATTTTTTGTAGGTTTGTGTCTCTAAATCTCTTTACAAACATTTTTAAACACAGAACATCCAGTTGATTACCATGGACTAGCATTCCCTTGTGTCCTCGATCTTGATGTTTCCTATTTATAAATGATTACTGAAAGTTCAGGGACTTGGGTGGCGTTTAAATCACTTGCACATAACTGCTTAAGCCAGGTGCTGTGCTGCTCTAGAACTTGATTCTGTAATCTGAAGTTGCAGAAGAAATGCAAGACAAATGCACGAATCTCTGAGAAATGCTGTTGTCAGCAGGAACAGTGCGGATTATCTATTCTGGCTGCTACTTCAGATTAATAGTGGCTGAAACCCCTATATTCATGGGTTTTGGTTCCTCAGGTATCCAGACAGAGTACTTGCTGAAGAACACCACAGCTCACATCTAGCCTGTGTATTTGTGCCTTGCTGAACGGGACATAACCAAGACGTGCAGCCCGTTGTGGGAATCTGGAAGCACCCCCAGGTGGTCCAGCTTAGACTGAGCCTCTGAGGCCACATCAGAGTAAAGAGATGTGACTGGGGTGTCCTTACTCCTTGGCAAGTGCCAGCTGCTTCACTGGATGTCAGGCAGCCCTCTAGTCTCTGGCTAACTGTACGTTTTCACAAGGACTCTTTGAATTCCTCCATCTGTGGGTGACTCAGACGACAGGAATTTAGCCTTAGCATAATTCATGCTCAGTTGCCTTTAAAACTTGTCCTTTAATGAACTGATGCATGCAAGAAACCTGTTCTCCTAGCTATTCAAAATGTGGCTATGCAACATTAATCCATAGTCTCTTACTATATCAACAGTAACCAGCACAAATTATTTCAGCTACCTGACTTGGATCATTTTGGACAGAAGTGAAGTCCCCGTGGATAAAGGAACATTGTTTCAGACCAGCCTCTCTTGTGAGCACAATAGCAGATTTAAGGCCAATTCAAAACTGAATTCTCAAAATTCATGGGATACTGAAGTCTATTAATTACTTGCATCCTGAGATGATTAGTGGTTATCTTAAAGAACAAGCAGGTCTATTTTCTTGAGCTGAACTCTGGTGGGAGTATTTGCTAAAAAATGTAGCCCCAACCCAAAATAGTGAATAACAATATACCCAGAAAATAGATCTGGGTCTCTTCCTTCAGGATTAGACTCTTCCTCTCCTTCCACCCTCTGTTTTTGTACAGTTATTGAATATTGTTAACCACCCATCATAGTTAATTCTAGAAATGGCTGCATTACACTTACAGGTGAAAAACATACGATATTATAGTTTTATATTTTATTCTCTGACAAAGCTGGCTGACAGGCCTATCTGCTCCCACCTTTGCTCTGTTCCCATGTTGCCCTCGCAGTTGTGCCAACACTGACTGTGTGCAGGGCTGCACAGCAAACCAGATCACTGAACCGATCTTTTAACTGGTTTAAAAGAGCTCAAAAAAAAAAATCAAAACAAAACACATCCAAGGCTGTATTGCTCACAAAGAAAATGTAACATGAAACTATGGCCTCCCTCAACTCCTCCCTCAAAATAGTCCCAGTTCTCTGAAGAATAAAATACATGGACTTTTCTCACTGTGGCTGTTTTAATTCTAATTCAGGATGGAAAATGTCAGCACATCAGGTTTTTACAAAAGAACAGAAAATCCATTTCCTTATTGGGGTCAATTAAACAATTGGTGTTCTTTCAAAGCAGCAAAACAATATTTTTAATGGCAAAAAAATGAAAATGGTGATTCTTAGTGGTATTCTCCAACCCTATACTTTTTTTTTCCTCAAGACTTTCCTTTTTCCTTTCTTCTGTTTATCTTGTGGAGGGAAAGTTTGAAAATACGCAAGCTCCCTATCAGACCTGCATTATCTCATCTTGAGGTTTTCCTTGTCTTGGGTAGAGCTGAAGCCAGGCAGAAGCCACGTGCCTCCAGCCACTCCCTTGCTGCCTCCTGAGCAGTCAGGGAGAGGAATGTTGGCACCTCAGTAAGAACCAAGCACAGACAGACCTGCCTTGAGCACGACTCGGCTCATCAGAGGAACAGCCCTATCCTCTTTTGACTGAAAAATTACCTTCAGCTCTCTTGTTCTCTTAAAATAGTCACATGTTAACTCCATATCTCTGTCCTCCAGAGTGACCCAGCTACAGCCCCTCTCTCTCAGCTTCCAGCAAAATTTACCTCTTCTCCACAGAACTGTATGTCCCTTCACCCATTCTCCAGAGACAACCAGGCACCGGGATATCCACTTGCCCACTCCACCTACAGCCAGAACCCTTGAAACTATCTGCAAATCCTGGCCTTTCCTCACCCAGCCCTTAGGCAGGAAACAGAAAAAACAGAAATGCCAGATGCTGTACATACCCACACACTCCCATACATCCACTAGTTACTCAAGATATTCAGCATCCCTGACTGGAACCTGTTCCCACTCTGCTCCCCAAACTTCAAGACTTTGGGCAGCCAGTTTCCTGCCATGGCTCTTAAAATATATATTGCAAGCAGAGAAACATTCATATGAATAATTTGCAAATCTGCACATTAGTTCATTCCAAAATGAGCATAAAATGTCACATGTGGCACTGTGCAGAATTTAGCAGCCAGATAAGCGATGGCAGCCTGTCCCTGCTGACAGCTGGAGCAATAGGTCCAAGGAAAAAGCTTTGGCCATCTTCCCTCTGACCCTTGCTGTCTCCTCAGGTGTGGACAAAGCCCTTGGGTGGGACTGAAGCCCAGCAAAGGCAAGGGGCAAGTGGGGTGCACCAAAATAGGGCGTGCACTGGGCTTTGATTTGCTTTAATTCAGGCATGCTGAACTTGGTTTTCCACACTCCTGATCCTTCAGAGATGCCTTGGCTCCACCTAGCTCTGTGTAAGGAAAAAAGAGACCCAAAGGTCAAGCTTTTCAATGTGTATTGCAGAACAAGGATTTCTGCATTAAATTTATGGAGTTTGGAAGTACATCAACATGGAAATAAGAACCTTTTACCTTCTAGCAGGAAAAAAACATCTTCCAGAGAAATATTTGACAGCCTCTGCCTTCAGACACACAGTCCAAGCGAATGAGGATGTGCTTATTTTGGCAAGGCACTCCTAAACTGAGCTGTTTTGTATGTGTTAGGAGTGTCGGATGCAGGCTCAGTAATTTGCTAGTGGCTTCTGGTGGTAGGTAGTTGTTGCAAGGAGGTTGAGTAGACAGCCAAAATGTAGGTCACCAGTGGGTGGAGTTCACAACCTCCCAACTCTGCTGAAGTCAGGATACAGGAGTTACTTCTTTCACAGAATTTGAAATTATTCATGAAGCCTGAAAGCTTGTCCACTACCTATATGTCCTTAGAATGATAATTTAATTGTTTACTCATTTGTGTATGATGCTATTTAATGGCCAGCCTGTTCCTGGATCATCTGTTAATTAGGAGAACTTCAGACCATGTGCAAAGCCATGGGTGTTACTCTACAGTGTTTAAATGTGCATGGGCATTTGCAGTTAAAAAATAAAACAAATTTTGATAACACACTTGAAGATTATTAGTCAAGTTTCCAAAATGTCTCTTTTCTGTCCCACTCACAGCAGTTCAGAGCAACCTTTTGGCTCCTCAGCTCCAATGGCCTTTCAACTGGCAGGGCTTTGAAGCAATGATGGGTGAGAGCCATGGGGTTCTCCTTCCATGCCTATGTCTTGTTTGCCTGGCCAAGCATTCAGCAAGAGCAGTCGGGGGAGAGCACTAGTTTCTCAAATGACCCTTTAAAAATAAGCTCTATGTAGCAACTTGCCAGTCTTTAACCTTCCCGCTGCACATATTTCAGAAAAAAAACCCCTCAAAACCTTAATAACTTTTCTAAACAAGAAGGCAGAGCAACACACCCTTTTCTGTTTGCACACCCTCCATAGCTGCCTTTACTCCAGGCTAAACCACTGCTGTATATCTACATAATCTTAAACCTTAGCAAATTAGAAAATAAATATATGTGCATGCATTTGAAATAGCACATTCTCCTCCAGGCTTTATCTCTCTGTAACTGCTAAAATTGTCTGACAGGGATATTCCTTGCAGTCCTATCACACAGATCTGTGGTAAAAAGGTTTCAACAGTTTGCAGTTCAGATGTACTATCAGAACTGTCATGGTGATGTTTTGGAGGGATTTGTAAAAAACAGTTGTCCCTGGAGAAGATTTCTGGAGGAGCAGAGGCCTCCTCTGCACAGACATGGGGTTACTGCATACAGCACCTCTGATGCATCGAATATCAGACTTACTGCCTAAAAAACAGCTGCTTCAGTCATCTCCGATAATAGGAAAAATGATCAGGCCAGTTAGAAAGTGTCCTAAGTGATGTCTGCATGAATGAAACAAAGCTGGTGAGGATATCTGGTGCTGGAGGCTTTAAACAAGCAGGACTTTTATTCTGACCATGTAATGTAAACAAAAGCTTGTGCCTTACTGCTTCATGTTTGTAGTTTGCCAACCTCTGGGAAAATTATTAAGGATTATAGACAAAGGTATTTAATTTAAAGAAAGCCCTACTGGAACCAGCAGCCCTACATCAGGTTACATTCTAGAGTGAATACCTGTCCTTGCTGCTGACTCTGAATGGTCAGTCTGGATGAGGCACAATCACCTATCACACTGGTCTCTTTGAAGGGCAGGGATGTGCAGTTCAGGAGCCCAAAGATGGACAGAAAATAGTAACAAAATGACCAGCATAGCCAAAAGGGGCATCTAAGAAACTTTACAGTTTTTTACAGGTAAAAACACAAGTGTCCCAGAAGTGTAGATGCTGTGGGATGAGGCAGGTTTGCTGTCGCTTGCATCCAGGCTGCCAAATTCTACCTGGGTTGCACATTAGGCATCTGATTGCTTTTCTGGATTGGGCTGTATTCACACAGGAAATTTACGCAGTGAATTTACACAGGAAATCTGAGATGTAGTAGGATATCAATCTCTGATTTTCCAAATCCCAGTTCGGGGCCTTAACCACAGGTTCCTCCTCCCCCAGTGACTCTGAGTTCATACAGATACTGGAGTTCTTCCAAATTAGCAGTGATATCGGAAGGGAAATAGGCCCTTTCAGCACAAAATAAACATGAATAGTCCATAAATGTTAATGATACAATCTAAGTGTCACTGTGTTCAGTGAGTTCAGCCTTCCACTCCCAAATGCTGGCAGCTGAAGTTTCTTTTGTCTAAAATCAAACATTGATTATTTTAATGGGCTTTGTCTCAGTAATCTATCTTAACACTATGGTTAATATCTGACAATTATGCTAGATTAACATCAAAGAGTAATGGAAAGACTGAGGTAAATGTATTCACAACAGAGTCACCATGTAGTTCAACATAAAGATATTCGCTGTCAAAAAAAGATTTTCTATTATAAACAAGTATATTACTATTAATGCTTCTGTTTAACTATCTAGGAGTAGCAGGCAGGCCCTTTGTCACTTCCAATGTCAAGTAACTAAATCATGCAAAGGTTAAAGGCTTTAAATGTAAAATGTCTTAGTGTTTCTCATAAAATAAAAGTGGATCAAAAATATAGCATAAACTTGCAAAGCTCTGCCTCTATTTGCCTTCCCATTGTGATCCCAGCCTTTGTAGTTGTCCTGCCTGTCCATTCAGTACATACATGGCCAGTCAAAGATTAAAACCAACAGGATCAGATTTCATAGGATGCTCTGGTATCTAAGGAATGATGCAAAGGTGAGACAAGATGCAGAAAGGAATTTAAAACTCATTGAAAAATTAGTAGAAAGAAGATCTTCAGCCTGAGAACACAGCGTGAAAAATGAGGATACACAGATTTTATGTATATATTAATGCTCCACTAAAATGACTTTAATTGAAGAATATCATTAAAAATCACACCAAAGGTTCCGTTTTCCTTATCTAATGATGTTTCTGCCTCATGAACTACAGGTACTGAAACACCACAGAATTTCCATCGAGCTGCACCCAAGAAGTCACAGGGAAAATACACACATAATCTTTTAAGGCCAATATTCCATAGCAGCATCTTTTTAAAAAAATAGTTTCTGCTGTTTTCATGAAAGGCTAAGCAGGAATCACAGCTGTGTGTACAAATACTGAAGCCCGCGACAGTGCCCAAAGCACAGATTTCCACTTCTGCTGTATGATGTTTTGATCAGTACACAGACCTATTATTTTTCTGTGTTGTTAGTGATGAAATCCCACAGTATAGAGACAGAAGACATCCTTGACCTCTTGTTTACCATGATTCTTCATAAGTTATTTAAGTTAAGCATTATATCACATCGCTAATTCAGGATTTCCAGTGTGCACTGATGCCTTTCAGCATTCAACCTGCGGCTTCTAGAATCTCAGTGTGATGATTTAGCTGTTACTGGATACAGTGCTGTCGAGGCTACCACATTTCCTCTGCTTGGGAAGTGGATCTCACAGAGCCACAGAATCAGAGAGATCTTCCATTCCGACCCCCTGCTCAAAGCAGTCACCTAGAACTGGTTGTCTAGGATGTTTCTTTGGGGTTTGAATATCTCCAAGGCCACCTGTGCCATGGTTTGATCTCTGTCACAGTAAGGAAAGTTCTTTCAGAATTTGTTGTATTTTAATTCTGCCTATTTCCTCTTGTCCTTTCACTGGCTACCTCTCAGGAGAGTCTGACTCTGTTTTTGTTATTTGTTCTTATGTCTTTTTATTATGTCTTATGTCATAATATAACATAATATGTCATAAGGTTATGATGTGAATATTAGACATGTTATTATATTTTATGTCAAATTACTATGTCTTTGTTACATATCCCCATCAGGTATTTCTTTGCATTCATAAGACACCCTGTCTCACCACAAACCCCATCTCTTTCTGCAGTTTGTTTGCTTTCTCTCTATGACTGTGGTGGTTTCCTGAATGCTGGCCCTAACTCCAGCATGCATTCGAGCTCAAGGCCCACCTTTTCTCCTTAGAATTACTTGGTTGCATGAATGCTTCATGGAACAGAAGTACTATCCTTGCAAACACACTGAAGGATCAAATCTCAGGAATGGAATGGTGAATAAGAATATCCTGTTTTAACTAAGTTTCTTCTGCTGCTCGCACTGAAGCCCACACGTCTTTTAAGTGCAGAAAAGGAGACTGCCTTCTCCTTTTGGCAAGCCCTGTAAGAAAGGTTCTGTGGGAAGGAAAAAAACAAGAGGTGGAATATAGGTGCCACTTCATCATAATTTTAAGCACTTGGCCCTGGGAAGGAATCCAATCCATGTGACATATTGCTCAGACGCTCTCTGCAATCACTGGAGAGTAATCAAGTTCAAACACTTCCCCCTCTCCTCTGACAACATACCACAGGGACTATATGTGCCCCAGCAGCAGTTCAGTCTGCATGGGTGTGTTGTTTACCTCCTTTATAAGCAATGGATAGAACTTGGGAAAAAAATGCCCCTTCATCCATTTGGCATCATGGCCACCGGTGCCAGAAAGACCACAGCTGAAACTTGATACACTTACTGTCCTTCAAACTTTAGGAATTAAAGGCTGTTAAGTACCTGTGTAGTTCACAGACTGAACTTCATGTCAGAAAAGAGCTTTAACAACCTGGTCAGGATCCTTCTGGGAGAACATGCCCATGGCTGACCTTTGGAAGCCAGACAGCAATTGAAATCAGTGGGACCAGGTTAGAAAGCTGATCAGAGGGATCCTCACAATAGCCTGGAAGCTGGGTTGCTTTGCTTATGGGAAAGCAGAACTGATGTTCAGGTGCAGCTGATGCAGCTACTTTCTGCATCAGACTACCTACTACTGGATAAAAGATTGTTTCTTTTCTGCCACTGACATGATGTCCTGTTCTCCAAATGCATCATTCTTTTAAAAACTGACAGCAGCCTCCAATCCCCACCTCCAGCTGTCACTGCTTTGGTTGTGAAGCTTGCTGGCACTGTAGTTGAGAGGCTTCTCTGCCTTCTTCTGATCTCAAGATCTTTATAAGCTGCATTGACTCAGTAAACTCCAGCTATTTAAAACTAATGTTGTTTGGATGGCAAATTCAGGCGCTTAGATAGGAAATACTGGATCCGTGCAATTGCAGTTTTGTTCTCTTTTACATTAATTTTTTGCTGTCCTTTCAGTGAGAACATGAGTTACCTGCTTTGATTGTGGTTTTGACATTAAAATCAGCACCATCCAAGGATGCATAGAGGGGAAATAATTACAGTGGCAAAAGCAGTAAAATAATTTCCTTGTCTAAGCATTTGTCTTTGTAATCTAATAACAGTGAACCAGTCTTCCTCCCAGCCTTCTTCTATCTCTCTTGTCCTCTCTCTTCCTTCCTTCCTCTCTTCCTCCCTTCCTTCCCATCCATAGTACCTCTCCCCATTGACAGACATTTCAGCAGCATTTTGAGCTCTGAACATTGCATACTGCATGTTAAACTGAGATTCAAGGCTAATGGTAACTACCAAGAAGGAAAGCCACACTCTCAGAGCCCTGGTTCAAAACTGAAGGAGTGTCATTGTAAAGTCTGACCTGATACTCTTTCTCCTTTGTGCAAACATCAGGAAACTTCTGCTATATGTGCTGCTGCTGTCATACTCTGTAATTAGGCCACAGGCCATATTCACTCAATGTTAGTCTGTCCACTTCTCTCTGCTTAGGAGGTGAAAAGTGAGACAAGGATTGGTGTCTCCAGTGTCATTTTATTCCCAGAGAAACCCTAAAATAGGAGCATGTGTGCTGAGTGAAGGAAGTAACCCAAAATATTTCTCTCAACCTTCATTTTTTTCCCCCCTAAAATACAGTCTGAGTGTCTTTGTTCTACATAAAAAATTTCAATGCTTTATGCTTGGAGAAGAAACACATACTCAGTTGACAACACGTGATTTTCATCAGTAAACGTTCCTGCACACTTATTTTCCTGAGTAAATAGGCTAGCTAATTTGACTTACAATTAAGTACATACAGTCGGCCACTTTAAACACCTTCTTATCTCAAAATCTGTGGGGATATTACAAGCTAAAACTCAAGATCTGTGGAACAGCTTGAATAAAACCATCATTATAATATTATAAAAAAACAAAATATTGTAAAAAAACCCACATGGACCTTACAACCCACTGTTCCTTGCATTCATTATCTCATTTCTTCCCCAACAGGTTCCATTTGTAGTGTAATTAATGAGTCTTTCATCTTGAGGATTTTTGTTTCTTGATTGGCTGTCTTGTGTAGATAACATCTTATCACAGTTCATGGTTGCCAGCCTTGTGCTCTCTACCAAGCTGAGCTGTGCAACCCAGATGTCAGGATCGGAAGTCACTAGGAAGGATCTTGTGCCCACTCAAACTCAGTTCTCTCCTCTCCCTGGTAAGTTAGTTATACTGGATTATGCAGGAACATAATTTTATATCAAGACACATATCCTCGTACTAGGTGTGGTAGAGCAGACATTAGGCTGAAAGAAGTTAATGGCAGGGACATGCAGACATAGAGGTGATCACAGAAATTTTCTTCCCTTGAAATGGTGACGAGTCGCATGTTGCATGCTGGTAGAGAAACAGATGGGAAACACCACCAGATAGGCTTGGCATTGGATTGCTCCTTTGCTTCCAGGGTTGTCACACCCAACAGTGACTCAATGGGGTGCTAATTCCACTGGGTGAGCTCCTGAGCCAGCTCAAATGCCTCACAGCTGTCTGACAAAAGGTGTTGAAGTGGTGCAAAAGCCTTCTGTCAGTTCAAGGATGTTCAAAAGAAGTTTGAAGAAGCAGTTTTGTCCCTAAAGACTTTTTTTTTCCGATCAGATATAATCTATCCTTGCCCAGATGACATTATTGTCCTGGGTCATCATGGCTAGGCTTTGTGATGAAGATTTGGGGATTGTCCTGGGTAATTCAACAGAAATACAACTGTGAGTTCACACCTGCATTAGGGTAGTTAGTGGGTGGTTATCCACAGTTTTAACCACAGCAGATCCACGTCTTGACATACAGTAAGGTGTCTCTACCTGCAGAGGACTCAGAAGTCATGAGAAATAAGCTCTTATTTCAAGTTCTTCCAAAAATTGTTGCCTTTACCTTTGGCAGGTAACTGAATTTGTTTCCCTTTTTTAACATGAAAAACAGGGATACTTACTTTTTCATGTAATAACAAATGGGAAGCATTTCTTTATGTACATATACAAACAACTCTTAGCTCCCCAATATTAACTCACATCCATTAATCTGTTCAGGACTACCTTGTTAGTCTCAGGAGTTGCAAAAATTTTTGCTACTGCTGTCACTTGTGTGGGAGTAGATCAGGATTAAGTTTCCTGAAGTTAGTAATAAAGCCAGGCTGAGTAAATGCAGAATCAAACCCTCTCAGAAATTAAACACCCCAGACCCACTCTCACAGGAGCTGAAACTCCTCTAGCCGTTTCCAGCATTTTTACAATCTCTTGTGACAAAAGGTACCTGTTTCACACTTTTCACTCCTCCAGGAACCCATACACACCTAACATTGCTAAATCTAACCTGTTTCCCAAGTTGAGAGTTTAATTTTCTCATCTTGAGAGCAGTAGAAACCAATCTGGGTGTTTTACTCCCATGCACAGACACTTCAATCTCATTAAAGAACATGCAATCTACAGTGAAAAATGTGAATAATAAATGTTACACAGTGTAGACAAGTCCAGAAAATGATGGTGAAAATTATATTAATGCGTTTACATTTTTCCCCAAATAAGTTCTAGAACAAGGACCACCCATGTTCTGGGGTGCATCACGATGGAGGTGATTGTCCCGCTCCGCTCCGCACTGATGTGGCCTCACCTTGAGCCCTGTGTGCAGTTTTGAGCACCACAATATAATAAGAATATAAAGCTATTGGAGAGTGTCCAAAAGAGGGCCATGAACATGATGAAAGACCTAGAGGGGAAGTCGTATGAGGAATGGCTGAGGGAACTTGGCTTGTTCAGCCTGGAGCAGAGGAGATTGAGGTGAGACCTCATCGCAGTCTACAACTTCCTTTTGAGGGGAAGAGGACGGGCAGGCACTGATCTCTTCTCTGTGGTGACCAGTGACAGGACCTGAGGGAATGGCCTGAAGTTGTGTCAGGGGAGGTTTAGGTTGGATATTAAAAGGTTCTTCATCCAGAGGGTGGTTGGGTGCTGGAACAGATTCCCCAGGGAAGTGGTCACAGCACCAAGCCTGCAAGAGTTCAAGAAGCATTTGGACAATACTCTCAGGCACATGGTGTGATTCTTGGACTGGTTCTGTGTGGACTCAGAAGTTGGACTTGATGATCCTTGTGGGTCCCTTCCAACTCAGGATGTTCTATGATTCTATGAAGAACCTTTCACAACCTTTACCACTGATGAAGAACACACACTGAATACCCACTTAATCTCTACCATATCTATTCTACTCAACTATTACTGAATGATGGTGACTATTTCAAACATAGAGTCCTTGGCTGTACACAGGACACATAACCGTGCTGTCTGAAGTCAAGCAGTCCTGTTGTGCCTTCCAGACTCCTTCTACGTTTCATATGCTGCCTTTACCATCCAAAATATGCCTGGCAGAAATCTGTTATGATGTATTCAGCCTCTCAACATGAGGAAGACAGAAAACTGCAGATCTAGCTGAAGCTATATTACATTGTTTCAGAGAGCTGAAACATAGTAAGTAAATCTCATATACATGATTCTCGCTGCTTACAGATCTTGAACAGTTTGTTGGTTTTTTGTTTTGTTCTGATGTCTACTATATTCCACCTCCCAAAATAAAGGAAGTTCTCTCTGTAACATTTTTATGTCTTTTGTAGACTTTCAGGCCAGACTGAAGTTCAGTAAAAATGTCTCTGCTTTGGTGTAAGGTGGGTTTCTTTCAAAGTATGCATTATTTTCTGGGGGAAAAACAGGTAGTCTGTAGGTCTGGACTCTCTTCACCTTAGAAAGGGCATGCAAGAGAAGGGGCAGCTCCAGAGCACAGATGCATGCAGAGAAACCATGCCACCACAACAGGGACAGCAAACTTTGAGGATGACTGGAACCAAATAGACTTGAGAAAAGACAGTAGACTCTGGTTACTGGGACCAATCCAGATCTGTCAGTGACAAAAATGGCTTCAACAGTGCCCTGTATGGCCCTCTATACAAAGTGGCCACAGCACAGGCTGAGAGCAGAATACAGTAGGCCAGTCATATAGGAAGAATTTAACTCCAAATGTGGTGGAGATCCTGTCTTCTCTGCAGCTCAGAGGCCACTGCTGTAGCAATGCTGATAGGATTTCATTCAGCCTCTGCTGCTGCCAAAAATTCAGGTTGCAATCTACTTTTCTCTCTTGCTCTGTCACACACAGTCCAGCCTTGGCTCCTTCTGCAGAGTGGCTGTCAGGACACTGATCCACGGGACCCCAAGCTCTCCCTCACATCAAACTGCTCCACTTTGCTCCAGTGCCTATGCATAAGCTCCCATTATAGTCACCTCACCCAGTCCCTCATTTTACCTAGAAGGGGGGGAAATGACTGCAGGGGACTGCGAGTTTCCTCCACCCACCCACGTCTGCACTGTGGCAGAGCACGGATCATCCCTGCCAGTGCTGCCCCGGCTGCCCCAGAATCGTTGCCTTATAAAGAGCATTTTGTCTGTGGCTCACGCCCGTGCCCTGTATACATAAAGAGAAATTGAAATGTTCCAGGCTTCACTCTCATCTTATGAGCAAAGCAGTAATATATAGCCTTGCGAGTCGTTTTCACCAAACCCACTGCTTAGGATGGGTCCCTCTCCCCACACACTCCTTCAGCCACTGTGCTGGCCAGGGCAGCCCCAGCCTGGCAAGCTAGCTCCCATGAGGAACTCCCTGGGATGGCTCTGCTCAGCCTTGACCGCTGCCATTGACCTTTTTCCCTATGATGAATGTTGGCCGAGAGTCTTCATAAGAAAAGGGTCTCAAATTCCTGGTACTGTATTGCCTTTACAACACATAGACCATTTTTGCAGCCCTTTAAAAACAACCACTCATACTTTGTCAGCTACCTGGTAATAAAGCTGTACAATTTGCTGGAGGGAGCTGTAGTGGAAGATTACCTCAAAATCTCATCCAGGACAGGTCACATCTTTCCACTTAAAAACTGCAAGAATGCAGAAGACCAGCATTTCACTCTCAGCAGCTCAGCATGTATTTCGTGGCAAGAGAAAGGCAGCACAGCAGGAGGGTGGATATGCAGGCCCTCAAACTATAACTCACTAAAACAGCTCAGAGCAGCAAAAAGGCTTCTGCTGCTGAGAGAAATGAATTAGGCATAATTTCTCTTCAAAACACTGTCACATCTGAGGCTGTTGCACAGGGCTGGGACTGGGGAGGCTAACTCTCACCCTCCTTCTGCCATTACAGGGGCTTGAAGGGAAAATCAGGCTTAAAGGCTTTATGTATGGCTTTTTCCAGCGAGATAGATCATTAAATTCTTCCTTTATTTACAGAAATGCTGGGCAACACCTGTTTTGTACACAAGAATGTGTGTCTACTGGTGGTAAAGAAATCCCTCTGCCCTATCCATCTGCTGCCATTCACACCAGACAAGAAAACCTTGTGAAGCCTGTGACCTAAACCTCTCTCTGAGCAGAGATTTAGACTAAATATGTATTATTCCCCTTAGACATATTGCTTTGCGTATCTCAACATATATCCTGCATTCAGTTCTAATTATACAAGTAGTGACCTCTTCTACTTACAGAAGGGGAAGCTGGTCAGGCAAACATTTTTTTTCCCCCTTTTTGGCTACAGGAGTCCTTCTGACACAAATACGTTAAAAGCTTCTATATCAGCTGATTTATGTTGAAAGCCCAGCTTTAGCTTCAGGCTTATGTTAACTGATTCCTGTTGAAGCCATTCCTGTTAGCCCATCAACACTGTATTTCCTCAGCAAAGATGTTTCACAGCAAAATGCTGCTGTAACTTCCCGTATGGTCTTTTCTGCCATTCCCAGGCAGGCTCTGCTCTGGAACTGATACCTGCCATACAGAGAACTGGCGGACCAGAGGCCACCACAGCTCACCACACTTTCCTGTTTTGCTTTTGCTTTACCAGGCTAATGGGGGCTTTTATTGCCTGTGCTCAGTCAGGCTGAGATTTGGCCATCAACAATTTACAAGAGCATGCAGTGACAGGACAAGTTTGAACAGTTTGAACAGATTCAAACTGAAAAAGAGTAGGTTCAGATTAGATATTAGGAAGAAATTCTTTACTGTGAGGGTGCTGAGGCACCAGAACAGGTTGGTCAAAGAAGTTGTGGATGCCTCATCCCTGGAAGTGTTCAAGGCCAGCTGGATGGAGATCTGAGCAACCTGGTCTACTGAAAGTTGCCCCTGTCCATGGCAGCGGGTTTGGAACTAGATGATCTTTAAGGTCCCTTCCAACCCAAGTGATTCCATAATTCTATGATCTTCCACTCAATCCCCAGTATGTGAGAGAGGTGAGCAGGACAGTCTGTAGGGGTTCCTCTCCTTTCAGATGGCAGACAGTGAGGAGAAAGGATAGACCTGCAGTACAGATGTAGGGAGAGAAGATCTTGACGTGACATACCCTCAAATATACTGCAGACCTACAAATACCAAATGTGGGATGAAAACATATATTATATATATAATATTTCTGTAATACTTATTTATACACATATAAATATACAAGAGAGAAACTCTTTAAGGTCATTTGTAACACATTAGCTACTTCTTGGCTCAGTGCCCTTTATGTCATCTGTAGCAATAGGAAGGAGAGAATCAATGCAAAGAAAAAGCTCCCGACAAACTTGGATTCTAATTTTTTTTCCCACAAAGTAGGCATGTGTGCTCTGCAGCCTGGCAGAAGACCCAGAGCAAACTCTGGAGGACAAAGGAGAAAAACAAACAGCAGTTTAAATTAGCAAACCACAGATTTATACACAGCATACACAGCTAGAGCAAAAGTGAAAGCTTAGGGAGAGGATTCAAAAGGCAAGAAGACTGTTTCTCCAGAAGCATGATAAAGACTTGCCTGCAGCCTGGAAACAGGTTCAGATCAGGAGCACCCAGCTCCCCACAGCTGCTATATTTACAAGACTAAAATTACTTTCTGCAAGAACTTCAGATAGGTTGATGTGGTATCTGCAGTTACAGTCCGGACGTTGCAAAGAAAATCTAGGTGTGCTGAATATAGACTAGTAATATCACTTAGAGTGGGGGAAAACAGTTATTTTGTGAAAAAAAAATGTTTGTGGTCATTTCAGCTAGTGGGAAGGGTTGAAAAACATCGGTTTAGTAATAGGGACTCAATTCAGTTGCCTAAATAAGTCATTTACTGCCCTCAAAGTGTCTTACAGAGTTCTGTTTGACCCCATGTACTGTTCCAGTGGGGCATGGCTGTCCTGTTAGCCCTATAGTTTATCCATCAGTGTATGTGGATGTCCCACATGCTAGTCAGGACTCTCTCAGTACCAAGAAACTGACCTTGATCCCTTGGTGTCATTAGCAGAGTACTCACCATAGCCAGACAGGCTCATGAGGACAAGAAAAGACAACACTAAATACAAGTACAGAAACTATGGGGAAAAACACCCCACAAATTTACAAGAAGCAGGTAACATCAAATGGATAAAATTTTGCTACTAAATGTGACTTGAAAAAGTTAGAGCAAAGACCAGAACCCAGTGTTGTATACACTAATGTTCTAATAAAAGTTTGTACTGATGGATGCAGATTTGTCCCTTGGTCACAACCTGGGCTCAGAGGGCTGTGACAGGAGGCACAAACCCCAGCTGGAGGCCAGTCACAGGGCCCTGGGCAACCTCTCTAGCTGACCCCGTTTTGACTGCACAATTTGCAGAGTTTGTTCTGTGATTGCATGTGGAAAAAATTTACTTGCTCTCTCTAAGTTCTAACTTCTTCTATTCAGAAACATGACACAGCTGATGAGCACATAATTGACGTCATGGTCAAGGTATTTGCCAGAAATAGCATACTGATAATGGCAGTGGTAGACAATGGACCACAGCTCGATTCTTACAAGTTTAAAAATTAAAGCCTTTGCAAATCATGCCAACATTTTACTTCAAGTGCAGGATATTCAGTGTGTAAATGTCTTGTGGATAGTGGTGCTACAACAGCTAACTGTCTAAGGATGTTATGGCATGCAGATCTTAGGAAAGCCAGATGTTTTGTGAAAAATAACTAAAAAGATGTGGAAGAGCTTATATGAATGACAGAAAAGAAAGAAGACTCAAGTGCCAACAGCTTATAAAATAGCCTGAGGAAAATCTGGAATGAGTTATACTAGAGGAATGTCTGTGAAGGGAGTACAAGAGAGGGAAGATAACCACACAGAGAAAGATTCACCGGTGCAGGTCACTGAGAAGGACTAGTCAGAAATGTAAGATGTGATCTATGAGAAAAAACACTATGCAGCTAAGGGAAAGGTGGACATAAGCAGGCCATGACAGGGTAACAGCTGAAAGATTGAGAAGGATATGAATAAATGAGAAATTTATTTAAGGAAATGCTCTAAAGAAGATGCAATCACATCTTCAGTAAAATATTTTTAAAGAGAGTCTTGCTCAAGGGGATTTCTGAGAGGAAACGGCACAGAAGAAACATTGAAAACTGTGAAGCCTCCAACCTGAAAAGGAAGGAAGGAAGATTATGCAACGGTTGTTCAGTTTATGACAGATTCTTGGGGAATGAAAGAGTTCATCATCCCCCTGGGTCAGGAAGATAAAGACAAAGCAGAAAAGATTCAGATGCACATACAGAAATAAAGTTTAATTTTTTCAAGTACAAGATTCTGAAAAAAGGAAAGGTGTAAAAGACCTCATCCATGGAAG
Source organism: Pseudopipra pipra (assembly GCF_036250125.1). Lineage (NCBI taxonomy): Eukaryota > Metazoa > Chordata > Aves > Passeriformes > Pipridae > Pseudopipra > Pseudopipra pipra. The sequence continues at coordinate 29,280,918 of NC_087549.1, read as the reverse complement.
AAAAAAAACTGTCACAGGACATATGCCAGATGCATCTTTGCATTTGAACTGAGATGGCCACAAAACTGAGAAGGTGTCTGGGGAGTCACTCAACTGTTGGAGTAGCTGGGACACAAGAATCGCTTCCTGACAAAGATCTTTGTCCCAGGATCCCTTGCAGGGGACAGACTGTTACTGAGACTATTATGCTGACTCTGCCTGTTGAAGTCTTTATAAGAGGAATTTTGCTGGATATGGGACAAGAACAACCCAGTAAAATAAGAAGGACAAATTCTGTGACATAGGCAATAAACAGAACAAGAAATCAGTCAGTGAAGGATGAATAACAGTTAAAAATGCAGCAAAATGCATGTGCACAACAGAAGACTGAAAACAAAAGAAAGCACTTGGAAAAGAGCAGAAGAAAGATAGAAACAATTTTGTGAAGATAACAAGCATCATCATGAGCAATGCTGGTATCACTATCTTCATTAGCCAAAAATAAAAGCCAAAACCAAACCTGCAAAGATGGATTGGGTTTGAAGAATTAGGCACTCAGGAGTAAGTCTGGACTTTCTCCAGCTCCATTCAACAGTCAAAGGTGTGAGCAAGACAAAAAGCAGAAACTAGTCAATGCTAAGGAGTGTCTCAGATGCCAGAATGTGAAACAAGAAGACCAAAGACAGAGAATTACAGGGGTAAGACACACGAAGTCTACAGCCAGCTTAGGTGAAACTCCCTGCCCCACATCACCATGTTATTTGAAGGAAATGCTAGCACAAGGGGGTTGAGGGAAAATTTCATACAGAAGTTTTTCTAGTCTGTGGTATTACCTAAAAAGTGTTGAACCAAATGTGACCTAATTCAATGGCCAAAACTCATCTTGAAAGACAGGGCATTTTTTTTGTGACTCCACAGGCCAGACACTCCCAGTGGAGACCAGAAGCTGAATGCCACAGATAAAACATAATTTGCCAGCTTTGCTGAAGACATTTTGCAAGAGCCCACAGTGAAAAATAGGAAGGGAAGGGAAGATATTTTCTTTCCAGCTGAGGTCCTGCCTTCTTCCCATGCAAAATACCTCCTTTCCATAGTGATGGACCAAGGGAACCTCCTCTTCGCAGAGTTTACCCTGACAGAGTATCAAGCATCTACCCTAACTGAACTGCCCAGCAGCTAGTGCACAGTAAGTTTTGTGAGACAGCTTATCTACCCTTGCTGATTCCAGGGCAGAAGGTTCCTAGTCCACCAGCGTTTGCTGACACACTCTGCAGGTTCATCACACCTCTCTTCTCCCTGCTGCCTCACACAGATCCAGAATAGGAGGCTGATCTGTTCCTGCATGTAGCTACCCTGGTAACTCATGAGTACTTAAATCAGACATCCAGGACTTGAAGAGGTCATGTCAGCAATAATACCTGATCTCTGAAGGCAAGTTTTGATGATTCAGTCACATGGGTTTGCTGGTGATGTGACGGACTGAAGATATCAGATGAAGGTTGTGAGATTTTTGTCCATGCTAATTCCCAGCTCTGGTATAGGGTCATAACCTCAGAGAAGTGCAGCTCCACTGTCCAGAAAATTTGACAGTGTTAACAGCACCTCCAGAACCTGCAGGTGAACCCTGTAACCCAATCATACAACACTGGAGAAGGTTGCTAGGAACACCTCCCCAGCTCAGGAGCAGTTGCTGCTGCTGCTTGGAAGCTTGCTAACATAAACACTGCGACGTTGAATGATAACTTTGTGAGTCCACATGCTAAGCGATGAAGGTGCTTCACATTCACTGCAGAGTAAGAACACACACAGGGATCAAACTGCAGCTGAGACATTGCCTGTTTATCTCTTTTCTTGTTTTCAGAACATCTACCTATACTTCATGTCATTGAATGTATGAACAGGACACAAATTTGCAATTTTTCCTGAACATGACAGTAGGGCCATGATAATAACTATTTACCATCATCATCAACAACAATGTCCAGGGATATGTGTAAATGTGTATGTAGAAGGGAAGGGGAGCAGGGAGTAGCTAAAAAGTCCTCTTCTCCCCAGAAGCACTACCTGGTTTAAGATGCACTCCAGGACATGCAACACTAGAATGTTCTTGTGACTGTGCTTCCATCTCCAACACCAGCTGCATTCAGTTACAGCTCAAAGGGCTCAATCTGCATCTGCATTCATTGAGTTGCACATATTGGCCAAAAGTCTCCTGGTAAATAAGTGTGAAACCACCTTTGTTGGTAGATGAGGGAACAAGAGTATGAAATGTTGCATGTTCTTAATTTCCTATATACCTTGACAATATGATTTTATTTTTTTTTTAAGATGAGAGTTAAGGCAAAATGAAACTAGATTTGCAGGAGCATTGAGCAGTGACTCTTCCTCAGAAGTCTGAGGCAAAATTTCCACTGTGTAAAATCCTACTATTATTGAGTGCCATTTACAGATTAAATGACAGGGCATACAGATTAGTTATGCCAAATAGAATTTTGGTTAGATTTCCAGGAGCAGTCATGGGTCACTGTAGTTCACTGTAGGTACTTCTGTCTTGAAAACATTGCACCAATATGAATTAATTCACTCGAAAGAGTAGAAAAATTCATCTAGCACATTTGTTAATTGATAAATATAATCAAATAAGGCTAGTGGTGATGTTTTGGCCAAGAACTTCAGAAAGAAAAAAAAAAAAGAAGCCATGTTTCTGTAACAGCCCTTTGAACAATATGGTAACTCTCAAAAATATTGACTGATTTCTTCAGGCATGCTTCTAGAAATACTAGAATGTCATACTTTTCCTAGTCACAAATCTTTTAGTCTACTTGCCATCTTCCTACAGCTTATTTTTTACTTTAACCTTTTACTTTCAAAGTTAACAGTTGTTCAGAAATAAGGTTTAATATATTCAAGATTCAAATAGTTCATACTAACAGAGTTAATCTTGCATTTTTGTTTTCCCACATGAACATTTGTTCATGGCTTTTATGTCTGTTGTAGATTTAAAATATTGGCTTCGATACAAAACATGCATTATTTATGAGAGATTGGACAAGAGGCAAGTTGCTAGTATACTTCCTGAGCTATTACATACAATGTTATGGAAATGTTACTGAAGTGCCCTACTTCACACTCAGATCAGCCTCAGAAGCAGCATTTAATACCTGAGAAAAGTTAAGTGATAGGTTTATGCAAAACTCGTCAAGAAAGACCTTGGTTTACATCAAGCTAAATTCAGACTCCCTTCCTTCAAGAAATTGTGAAGTGTCATTATCCCTTTTCATCCTGTTTTATGATCCCAAAGAAAGCTGACATTTCAGCATTTCCTACATGAAGCCAGCACTTAGTCATCACCAAGGATAAGACTTTAGCAATAGGCAAGACACAAACTTGTTAAAGTGAGTGCAGAGGAGGCCACAAAGATGACAAGAGGGCTGGAGGACCTCTCTTGTGAAGGCAGACATAGAGAGCTGGGGCTGTTCAGCCTGGAGAAGGCTTCAGGGAGACCTTAACGTGGCCTTTTAATACTTAAAAGGAGCTTACAAAAAAAGGTGGTGTGAGACTTTTTAGCAGGGTCTATAAGTGACAGGATAAGGAGAATAGGTTTAGATTGGATACAAGGAAGCAAATTTTTATGAGGGAGATGAGACACATGAACTGGTTGCCCAGAGAAGCTGTGGATGCCCCATGCCTGGAAGTGTTCAAGGCCAGGTTGGATGGTGCTTTGAGCAACCTGGTCTAATGGGAGGTGTCCCAGCCCATGGCAAGGGGGTTAGAAATGGACAATCTTTAAGGTCCTTTCCAATCAAACCATTCTATGATTCTCTGAATCTATTAACAGAGGTAAATTCTGCTACAGTTTTATTTATTGTTATACTAGCCAAACAAGTTGCTTGTATTTTTCATGAATTGTTACTCTTCTATACTCAAATATATCAATAGCTGTATTTGACTGTTTAAAGGTTTACATCCTAGAGAAGCACAGGATACAAATTATAAAGCTTTTGATTAGGAAATATCGGGGTAAAAAATCAGATTGAAAAAATCTTTGCTTCCAGTCATCTCAGCATTAAACTTTCCTTTTCAATTGTGGTGTACCTCCACAGTTAGAGAAAGTTTGTTGTTCCAAGTCAAGATGCCCCATTCTTTCTCACAGTCACAGTGAGCTGGTCAAACTACATCTTCCATAACGTACCAGCGAGGGCAGTCAGAGGGACAACCCTGTGCTGCAGTGAGAGGAACAACAGCCAAATGGAGATATCGTAACAAAATAAAAAATTGCCCATAACATTTAAACTTTTTTCCAGAAAGTACATTTTCCAGCGTAGAACAGAAGTTTCTAGCCAGCCCTAATCACTTCAAAAACATAGACTGCTTTCTTGTCATAATCAGGAAAGCGTTGAATGGAAGTATAAAGTTGGTTTCTTTCCATTCCCCCATGCATCTGGAAAACAGATCCTGGGTGAATGACTTGCTAGAAACAAGGCAGGAGCGTGCAAAGGACACACAGGGGCACAGAAATTCTTGACTCCATATTAGTCCCAACTCATGTAATGACATGGGGAATTAGCCAGGCACCAAAGATGAAATAAACTCCACCCTTCAGGTAAAATAGTACTGTACCTCCAGGAAGGTTGGGATTCACTGCCCTGTGTATTAACTTTATTTATCACTCAGAATACTTCTTTGAACTAATTTTGGAAGCAAGCAATTTAAAGGTTGATCTCTATTCAGAGTTGTGCCAACAAAGCAATCCAGCTTTACTGAAACATTACCCAAAAAAGCCTCTTGAAGTGAATTCAAGACATTAGATTATTTTACAGCCAGACTCAGCTAGAGCCAATGATTTATAGTAATTTACTCATTGTTCCACAGTCAGGATGCCACTGCGGAAGGAAGAAAACAATAGAAGAATCTGAAACAAGTAGTACCCAATTAAAAAATGAATATATAATGCCTGTTGACCTGAAATGAACATTTAATTCACAGTGGTGCAGCTTTTTAATTGAGCAGAAACAGTAACAAATTCAGTTTTCTATCACACGCTAGTCTATTCACGTTCTCAACCCATTGCAGCAACACCCAATTGCTTTCCAGTACTGCATTAAGCAACATGTCCTTTGTTCTCCCTTCCTCTGCCCCAGGCGAGACCTTTGTAGGATGATTTGCTTTGATAATTTGGAAGCTTTTCCTTAATGTATATGTTGCAATGTATTTATGTCATAAAGGCAGATTAAAGCACCTTGTTTACATGTGGATCATGATGTTTGCAATACTCTTAGCTCCTGAGGGAATTAATTCCATAGTCTTGGACCAGATTTTGAAAGTTTTTAACCTCCTGCACAGAGTACGTTAAGGCCAAAGAGTAAATATTTTTTCCTTGATTTTCATCTTTTTTTCTCACCTTGAGCTTTGGCCCATCTTCTAGACCACTGGTTTTGAAATACTCAAGGGGTGTGCAAGACAATCCACTGGGGTGCAGCAAGAAAATACATTTTGTACCATAAATAAATAAATAAATAAATAAAAATGTAAAATGTGCTTCATTAGCTTATCCTTCTTTAATTTCTATGTTTGCGTATGTTTTATAAATGTGCATAATATATCATGGTATTACATATATGTAATTTATAAATTAAAAAATACAAGTATATTGGAGATGTGTGCTCCAAATTTTTTTAGTGATAGGGGTACACAACGTAAACATTTTGAGACTACTATTGTAGACAGCAATTCCCTAATGACAGCACCTTAATAACACAGACTGAGATCCCAAGTTTCGATCAGTGTTCATAAGTCAATGCAAAAGAAACATTACTATATCTCCATCAGGCTTGCTTAAACAACTGCTGGTCTTGTGGAGAGTTGCTACAACCTTTCTACACCACATGGATTTCCCTGGTGCCAAGAATCTCCTGCAGAAATAGTGTGTAGCTGCTGTCTAACCAAGAGGTGTAAGAAATATGAGAATGGGGCAGTACAGCTCTGCCAGGAGTCTCTTGGCCAGGGATGATTAAACATTGCTGGCTTCATGAACTCCTATTTGTGTATCAGCAAGAAACCCAAGCTGTGGACTGAATGGACTGTGGGTTTGTGCATTCATACCTAGAAACTGCAGTGGACATGCAAATTCTTCAAAACAAATTTCTGTGAGCTCCTCTTCTGTCTTGTAGAGATTTCTGATTCAAGAGCTGATATGTTTATGTCATGTCCTTGAAAACTCAATCGAACTGCTGATATGAGTGTTGATGTATTAACGATCCTATAATGCTTTAGCATTAGCACCTGGTTTTGAAAATGCAGCCTCCCTAGATTAAATCAAATTATTACAAAGATGCCAACTGTAATTTTGAAAATCCACACATGTGTCTGCGAGTCTTTTCTAGAAGTCGCCACTTTGATTCAATCTCAATACTACTATACCCTCATCCATTCTCTTGCACACAAAAACAACTAAATGTTTTCCAGTTTACTTGTATCTTCCAGAAAAACCTAGTAGTTACTCAGAGGTAAGGCAGAAGTTTTCCTGACTAAACCAGGATTTCACAAAGCATCAGAGTTTACATTTTAGCAATTTTTTAAAAATGGCCAGGGGAGGGGGGAGGAGTTCCTAGTGAAAATGAGATGCCTTTCTGAAATACCCATTTGGCAACAATGTTCCCCATAGCGACATAAGGCTGTTAAGATTTAGTAGATTAGAACCACTGCCTGTCCATACCAGGAAGAGGGGGAAGAGAAGGAAAATAAAGGATGTTGAGCAAGAACATTTCAGAGAGGCACTTGAGATGCTGATGCTTCTGGGACACGCTCCAGGTCCATGCCATAGCGAAGGGAACAGTCACCAATATTTAGGCAACACTTTCCCAGGCCTAAAGAGGGTGTCTGAGGTGGCCATGAGTATTTCCACTGTGATTCTAATTTGGATAGGGGAATGCAATAGGTGTAAGGTCATTGACACTGCATGTGGGAACCCCCTGTAGCACTGTGTGTGGAGAGAAGCATGTTGGCACAGCTGAGGGCCTTAGGGAAATGAACATTAGCAAGAAGGATGTCACAAGGGCAATGCAAAGGCAGGCAGCGTTGCTGTGGACTCCTTCCCTTGCTTGCACTAGCCTGCTTTGGGAAAAGAAAAAAGGACCATTAGGTCAGGGAATGGCTGGTCAAGTGGGCAGGGGACCTTTGTAAGGACAAAATGGAGTGTCAAAATGGGCCTTGAGCCCACTCCCATTCTCCCAGGGGTTTGGCTGCCTGGGCTCAGGGTAAACTCAGAGACAGTGCACCTGGTGACTTTGGGGAAATAACATCCTATAAATGCACAGCAGTAACAACATTTGAGAGTGCTAACCCTGTTTCTTACTGGACTGGCATTAGCATATTTGCTGGCAGATTTCCCTCAGTTTAAGGAATTTTGGTTTAAATTTGATTTTTTGAGTGATTAAAGATATCTTGTATAAAACATTTTAAGTAATCATTTGAATTTCCTCCAGCAAATGTAAGTTAGATTTATGACTGCTGCATAGAATTGCAGGATTAGCAAAGTGTGCCACAATAAGTTGGTTCGTGTTGTTTCTTCATCTTCTCCCAAAACAGGGATTCACTAACACTGTCCTACAAGGAGGACATTTTAATAAGCAAAATTTTCAAGTTTCACTCCTGTTCACCACTGCATGGACTAAGTCCACTCAGTTGAGATTCTGCGGTTTATGATAACTCTTAATGACTTCTCAGTAATTAATATGATGAAGGCTTAATGCCTTCTATGAACTTTGGTAACTTAAGACAAAGAGTACCATCAGCCTACTGTCAGTCTTAAAAAAATAAGAAAAATGTGTAAGATCATCTAGAAAAACAAGAGTTGGAAAGCTGGCTAAAAAGAGAGGGATACACTAGACAACCCAAAGTCAGCAGTGTTAGGAGGAGGCTGTAACCTGACTAAACAGGCACTGATCAAAGTCACAGGGAAAGTAAAGTTCTTTAAGTACCAGAAGGGCTTCATTCCCTTCTTGATCAGAGTGTATCTGTCATGGCTAGTTCACTGCCTGATAAAGCATATTTGAAGACTGAAAAATATAGGACTACTATGAAGGCCCATCAAAGAAACAAAAGACATGAAAGAGCAAGAATATACTATTTTTCCAGTCAGGTAAAGGTCAAAATCCAGATGCTTTCAGAGCTGATCACCATTCAGAATAGACATCTAACCCAAAGACAGACAAAAGGATCAGAAAGCTGTGAATAAGACAGAATAAAAAATGTTCTGTAGAAACATGCTACATTACTTTAAAAGACGTTGAAGCTAAGAGAGGAAATGCCTTGCATTTGATAAGGCTAACTGGCCATAGCTGTAGCCATAGGAATACAAAAAAAAATCCCTTCATCACCTGAGCACTTGGTCCCAAGGAGTGAGCAGATTTCTACCTCCTGCTGCATGGTTCTGATCAGCACTTCCAGTCCTACTTCAGAAAAATAATAATCTTTTTAGCAAAATCCTATGTACTCTCTTTACGGAAGCACATGAAAACACACTTATCTAGAGGTAAACACATGCTCAAATGCTTCACTGGAAAAAACAACCATTTAGGCTGCAGGTACCTGACTGAAACAAATAGCAGTGCTGTCCATGTGTAGAATAAAAGAAAAGGAAAAAAAAAGAAACAACAAAACACAACCATGTGAAGAAGTGCAAAGTGATGCAGCTAGAGGAGAAAGCTCTACAACAGAAAGGACACACCCTAGAAAGAAGCTGGCAAGGACATCCTATTCACAGCCAGGCAGACGAAAGTCCTCTCAGAGGCCTATGGGCAACTGGACACCTCTAGATTTAAGAGTAATGGGAAGTCATGCACTTGATGACCATGAGAAAATGTGCAAACTGGGAACGAAAGCTGACCTCACTCTGTGAACTTTCACCAGTAGTGTGAAATCACTGTGACACAGTCCCAAAACACACCATCTCTTGGATGAGGGGCAGCAGTGCCACCCTGCATCAAGGTGCTGCCCGTGCATCTGGCACCCTTAAAAGGAATAGCTCAGGTTCTGGACAGGAAAATGATGGATTTAATTCTGCAAGACTAGTCACTGATATTCACCTGTTACAACTTTTGACATTGTTTTGTTGAATAAGAAGGTTCCAACACCTCTGGATGCTTTCAAATTGTTTTGTAGTGCCAGAGAGATATAAAAGTACTTAGTTAGCATAGAAGAGACTTAAGCCAGGAATGTGTAACAGAAAAGGCATGGACCTGTCTGGAAGAGCTACAATACCCACAGTGCAGGCAGACTCAGTCATGTGCTGGCACTCAGCTCGCAGACAGGTGTGCCGGTCGCTGACATTATCATTCTTCCAGTTGTTTCTTACCACTCCTCTGCCGAGTTTCCACCCCCGGAGCTCTGTTGGCAGAAGGAATTAAGTAAGCGCTCCCTCGTGTGCTTCCAACAAGTCAAATGGATTAGTCAACAAAGAGGGTTTAAACCAACCTGCTTGCTTTGCCTGAAGGAAATGAAAGTGCTCTTAAACAAACCCTGTTACCACTGTTACCAGCAGAGCTACAGCAGTAGTAACTACAGCATCAAAGGGGAAGCATGTAGGAGCAAACTCACAAAATCTTCAAATGGCACAGTTAGGACTGGAACACAGTGTCTGTCCACAGCTTCATAAGTAAGTACAAGCTATAGCATCTTACATGGACAACACCTGTCCACGTGTATATTTTACTTTGCAGCAAAATTACACTGCAATTACACTGAAATTAATGCAATTACACTGAAAATTCTTCCACTGTGGGCTAAATTAAGGCACATTATCTCGTGTTTGCTGTGTACTAAGAGCATGTGAAGGAAGAGGTATCAGACAATGGATGGTAAGTTTTAATTCATAATACCTTCTTAACCTTGGAGTGGTTAGGAAGGTATTATGACTGTGCAAAGTATGCAAGGTATGACTGTGTAAAAATAAGTAATTGACCTGAAAAAAGTTGTGATTTACCTCACAAAGCGATTCCAAGAAGAATTACTGCATAGACTCCATTCAAATTCAGTTTACCTCAGAAACAGGTACCAATTTTAGTCCAAACATTCTGTTGACATTTACAAATTTAAGAGTTTTTACTATCAAGAATTACTATTTCAAGTCTTCTCCAATTGTAATCTGGAAACAAAGATCATTACATGACCAGATGTGCCTGTGCCAGGTTGGACAGAAATGAATTCCCAGCACACACAAGCCTTCCCAAGGCACTCAGTGCTCCCTAAGCAGCTGATCCTGTGCCACCAAAACCTGCTTTGGTATGTCTACTTCAGTGACACCTGAGCACACAGCGTAACCAGAACTGCAGACTAAGGATGTCATCAAGGTTTCTGAGTCCTTCCTCATGAACTTCGATTGTTGTACTCTCTTGCTGGTACTTGTTCTGTGCAGCAGCACCGTTCAAACTACAAACTGACAGCTTATACTATTTATTTTCCGTCAGGATCTATTTGTCTACTTTTGCCATATCAGGACAAATGTACACTTGTTTCTGCCCTGGTATAAGGCTTCGATTCTGATACACTCACTTTGCGGTGTGATCCCCACAGCAGATGAGCCTATTTTGCAGAGAAATGAATTTGCTTGAGAGACAAGAGCACCTTCTCTCCTATCAGTGAACTTTTAGCTTCAAAAATCCCTCACTATGCAGGAGTATGTGAACTAAAACTTTCATATGCCCAGGAATATAGATATCCATAAAGACAAAAATCATATTAGTGAGACTTGAACTCTCAAAAAAATCCTCCTTACTGTATGAACAATCATTGGAGAGTTGTGCTCTGCAACAACCCATGGGTTTCAGAAGCTGTCTTGGAAGAGTCAGCCTCATCAGGAATGTGTTCCTTAGGTCACAACAGGAATTTCAGGACAAAAATCTTTCCAGCTATAATGTGTGGTTCGTATCAGTCGAATTTTGCTGAAAATGCTTATGATTGGTATACACTGGAATCGTGCAAAGTCTCTCATGGCATAATCTATTTCTCATTAATTTCTGTAAGAGACACATTAGACTTCAAATACTCTCCTCAGCTGCAACAAAGGAAACACTGGATGTGTGTAACAAGCTCACTAGCCATGGTGGGGGGGTTGGAACTAGATGATCCCTAATGTCCCTTTCAACCCAAACCACTCTATGAATCTGTGGACAGCGAACAGGCATTAATCAAACAAGCATAACAATTCAATACTCAGAGTCTTGCACAAGAGGTTTATCATCTAAAAGCAAAAGATGCTATTCTTTGTGTAGGAGTTTGCAATTTGTTCGCTGAAAACCCAATTTGGCAAAATATACAAACACACATTTGAATGTTTTGGTAGAATGGGCTTTAAGAAGAATGAAATATGGAACTGATTAGCGATGATATTCACCACAAAGAAGTTCTATAAATCATTCTCCCCAGATATATTTACAGCTGTAGTGATAAACAGGATTTTACGTGATGCTCACTCCCTTTCACAGCATTATGTCCATGTAATTACTTTTAAACACTGGACAAAACAAAAACAAATGACAAGTGATGCCTTCCTAGACTGTATCTCCTCCACAAACTACTGCCAGTGACTGGCAACTGCATAGTTTGGAGTTGGACGGTTCTAGATTTGGAGCCACATTGCAGTAGTGTATATAGCATTAATGTATTGATTATTAATTCCCTCATCTCATGCGAGCTTTTCATTTGCAGAAAGTTGAAACAGTTTATGATTCTTTCCTAATGAACAGTCGGAGATTTCTGCGCCTTTCTGTAACACAGGAGAAAGAAGCAGAAAGAACCAAAGGACTACCAGAGACATAATGAAGCTCCATGTTACATCTGGAGAATTAGATTTCAGACTGAATAGTGTTGCATTTGCCATCTCCAGGACTAGGACAGTTAACCACTAAAGAATTCTTTCCTACACTGTCCCATCAAAGAACAGAAAAGCAAAGAGATCCTGGCTGTTGTCCAAAAGTATGAACTTCGGCAGTAAACACTATTGACTCTGAAGAGACTGTGGGTGAAAAAGGTATGTTAAAAATTACCAGGAGGTGTACATCAATGGTTATTTTTTAATTATGAACCTAGTAGCATGTGGATTTGACAGAGAAACTGAAAACCAGTTGATGAGGAAGCTGCAAATTGTTTCTATAAAATCAACGCATTTTTGCTACAGCATCTCCAGATGTTTTTTGAAATATTTTGTCCTATCATGAATACTTTATAAAACCTAATTTGCAAAAAAGCAGTCTGAAAATGAGAATTTCTGCCATGAAGATTAAGCAGTTTGTAAATTTTTGCAAATCACTCGACAAAAAGAGCATCATACAAAAGTTAGGACAACCTGTGGAGACTTGTGTCCATGAAGATACTCAGTAAAGTGGTAGTATTAAATAGACTAGTGCAATCGCAATTCTGGTGCAACAGGGCCATTACAGAGGAATCAAATTAGCCACAATGATTCGGTTAAGTTCCCTTTCCTGAGAGCGCTGCACAGCAGTGGAATACCTCATAGCAAGCTGACAACAAAAGCATGACGAGACGATTTGGGAGGAGCTACTGCAAAAGGTCTTCTCAGCAAACAGTCCAGGAGAGTCTGAAAGGGTGTCCCTGAGCAACCTACTGTAACTTTGAGGTTGGTCCTGCTTTGAACTGAGTGAACTCCGGAGGCTTCCTCCAATCTAAATTATTTTATGATTCCGTATTGATCCAGTAGCACTCTAGATTACCTGCTGTAATCAAATAGCACTTCCTTGCACTTCAGAACAAGGACCCTACAGCTCATTATCCTACCATTCCTCCTGTGTACTTGGCAGTTCATTCCTGGATGCCCACTGGTACATTTTTAACAGACCAGTCATGGGTGCACTTTATGTTCTCCGAGATCACAAGCAGTTTGCTCCATAAATGTGAATCCCAGCAGGGATTCTTAATGCAAACTTTCTGTGTACAGTCACTGCAATCTGCACTAATTGAAACATATGAGAAATAATCTACACTGCCAAACATTTCTTTAAAAACAATACAAAGCAGGCAAGAAATTCTAACGTAGGTTTGTCAGCCGACAAACGCCAACAGACAAGGATCAAGTACAACAGGAATGCAAAAACATCGACACATCACCAAACCTAAAAGTTTATGAAGTACGGGTCTGTTTTGTGTTTTATGGAGGCTGTATCGTGGGAACCCTTCCTTCAATGGACCCAGAGATGAATCATTACCTCCACCCTGTGCCCCAGCGAGGCACGGCAAATTTAAAAATGCTTTTCTCTCCCTTCACGAGTCTGTCCCCTTGCCCAGATTTAGACCACCTTTCTCTTCTGGAAATCTCATACTGCCTTTTACAGTTTTTTTGTTTCTCCATGACTGACTCTCCCCTCCTCTCCCCCCTAGAATTTTAAAAAGACTTTCTTAATCTTTCCAGATTATAAATTAATGTTCTACCAAACATCTCCTTTTCCAAGTAACTCTTTGGAAGAAAGAAATCATTCCTGTTTACAGGATTTTTACAGCATTCTTGCAAAGGCTTCTCAAATGTTTAAGTTCAGGTAAAGTCTCTCTCTGCATATTTCCAGGCCAAGACACAGGGGTATATATTTTTTTGCTACTGAATATATTACGACATACACAACACTGACAAAACTTCACCTTTTCAGCTGGAAGATTCCATCACTCTCCCTCTCTGAGAGACTTTGTTATCTATAGTACTGGGTCTGGCCAGGGTGGAGTTAATTTTCTTCTTAGGAGGCTGGATGGGGCTGTGGTCCAGACCTGTGGTTGCACAGCATTGAGACCTTTTCTGTTCCACCCCAGTGAACAAACTTGGGGTGCCAAAGAGGTGGGGAGGTGACACAGCTGAGCCAAGGAGAGCGGTACTCCACGCTGTGTAACATTGTGCTCCAGGGTGGAACAGAAAGGAGAGTGCTTAGGGAAGCTAACCACCTTTTTCTTGGGAACTGGGCAGGCATTGGTCTACCCGCAGGGGGTGGACAGTGACTGCCTGAGCATCACTTGTTCTGTTTTCCTTCTCTCGTCTCTCGCTTTTTCACTTACTAAGCTGTTCCATATCTTGACCTATGAGTTTTCTTGCTTTTCCTTTTATGATCCCTCGCACCACTGGGTGTGAGGGAAAAGCAAGCGAGCAGCAGTGCAATTCTCAGTTGCCTGATGGGCAAGTATCTGAACAGAGTGTGCCAAGAGGGTGGAGCCAGGTTCTTCTCAGTGGTGCCGAGCAAAAAGACGAGGCAGTGGGCAGAAACTGATGCACAGGATGTTCCATCTGAGGCAGAATTTCTTTACTGTGCGGGTGACCGAGAACCGGAACAGGTTGCCCAGAGAGGTTATGGAGAGTCCCTCGCTGAAGATATTCAAGAACCGTCTGGATGCAATCCTGTGCCGTGTGCTCTGGGATGCCTCTGTTTGGGCAGGGAGGTTGGACCAGATGACCCACTGTGGTGCCCTCCAACCTGACCACCTCTCTGACTCTCTGTAACCCGCTGGGGTCACCCAGTGGGGTCGCCCCGCGGCTCCTGCCCGCCGCCATCCCACCGCTCCCTAGACGTGCCCAGCAGGATGCCTCCTCCCGCTCCCGCTCCCGCCGCGCCTCGCGCCTCCGCCCGCGGCGGGCCCCGCCCCGCCGGCACGTGCCGATAACGGTACCGCCGCTCCCGCCCCGCGGCCGCGGCCCCTCGGGACCCGCCGTGTCCCCCTTCCCTGTCTCCCTCCTTCCGGCAGCGGAGCGGGCAGGCTGAGGCCCCTCGGTGCGGGGGAACGAGGGAGGGAGCTGGGAGGAAGGAAAGGAGGGAGGGCAGGTGGGAATGGGGGGGTCGCCCCGTCCCCCCCCCCCTCCCACCCCTGGGCGGACGGGGCGGGGCGGGCGGCGCGTGACGCGACGCGGCCGAGGCGCGCGCCCGCCCCCCGCCGGCCCCCCCTCCCCTGCTCCTGCCCGCCCCCCGCTCGCGCCCCCCCTCCCCTCCCCTCCCCTGCGGCGGCGGCGGGCGGCGGCCGCGGTGCATTGTGGGCGCAGCCCGTTGTTCATTTGCCACCCGACCCGATCCGGGGCCTGTCGGGACGGAAGCGCCGCCGCCGAGCGATCGAGCGGGATCCATTGTGGGCAGCCCCGCGCCCGCCGCGATCCAGGCCGGACCCGGGGCAGTGGGGAGCGAGCGGCCGCGCTTCGCCTCTTTCGGCCGCCGCCCCCGCGCGGCAGCCGGGCGCCTCCTTCCCCCGCCCCGTTCCCGCGGCGGACGGAGCGCTCGGCCGGGCGGGGGGCGCGGGGCGCGCCCGCCATGTTCGCGGAGATAAACCGGCGGACGCTCGCGTTCCGCGGCGGCGGCCTCGTCACCCCCGCGGCGGCCCCCTCGGCGGCGGGGGCCGAGGCCTGGGAGCGGCAGGACCCCGAGGCGCTGAACGGGCGCGGGGCGGACGAGGAGGCGGAGCTGGAGGGGCTGGAGGCCGAGGAGCTGGAGGCCGCCGCCGCCGAGGAGAAGGAGCTGCTGCTGCCCCAGGACGCGGCGTCGCCCCCCGCCGCCGCCGGTCCCATGTTCGCCGAGAGAAACCGCCGGACTCTGGCCTTCCGCGGCGGCGGGGGGCTCCTGGGCGCCCACCCCGCCGCTAACAATGGCTGCGAGGCCGCGGCCTGGCCGCGGAAGCACTTCAATGGGCGGGGGGCGGACGAGGAGATGGAGCTGGAGGGCGCGGAGGGGCTGGAACCGGAGGGGCTGCTGGAGGGCAAGGAGCTCGTCCAGGACGGGGGCTCGCTGAGTGACAGCAGCGACGATGAGGAGGACGGCGAAGGGGGCAGCCTGGGCGACGGCAGCGGCGCCGAGGGCGGCAGCTGTAGCAGCAGCCGGCGGTCGGGGGGCGACGGCGGGGACGAGGCGGAGGGCAGTGGCGAGGGGGAGAGCATCAGGCACTTCCCGCTGGCCAGGCCCAAGTCCCTGCTGCAGAAGCTGCACATCTCCTTCCAGGGCTCCTGGCTCAAGGAGTTCCCGTGGCTCTACTACTGCCAAGAGACCGGCCTCATGTCCTGCGCCTGGTGTACTGCGGCTGCGGCCGCCGCCGCGCCCCCCGAGCTGATCATGGCCGGCGGGCCCCTGCCCGGGGGGCACGACGAGCTCTGCAAGGGCACCCGCAACTACAAGCGCACCCTGCTGCTGCGGCACCACCTCTCCGCTGAGCATCGCCTCAACGAGCCCGGCAGCGCCGAGCAGGTACGGCGCGGCATGGGGATAGCCATGGGGATAGCCATGGGGATAGCCATGGGGATAGCCATGGGCATGGGCAGGGGGGCGGCGGGGAGGGACGGGGCGGTCCCGGCTTCCCCTTTCGTATAGGTGGGGATTTTCCGTGCCCACGTGTGTGAACTTTTTTTACGTGACTGCCCGTGGTGGCGGTTGTTGCCCGGCGGGCTGGGCACTCCGCAGTGGTCTCGGTCACCGACTCCGGAGCGGGAAAGAAGCCCCCTCACTCTGGGATTTGGGGCGGCTGTCGCGCTGGATGCGGGCAGGCACGTGGCACGCAGGCACACAAACACAGCCCGAGCCGTGGCTATTCGTGTCTGTGCCCGGTTCCCGTTATCTATCTGGCGCTGGTGTGTGCCGCTTCCATTCGTTCATCTGTTTATCTCGTGAAGCTAAACCGGCGATGTGGGAAAAAAAGTTGCGCAGGAATCCCAGTGTCACAGCACTGATTTAAATACGCTCGTTACAACTTCCTCCTGCGGTACGGGCGGAGGGAGGGCAGTGTCCGGCCAGCGACCGCCTGTGAAACTGGGACTCGCTAGCGTGAAATTGGAATTGCGATACCGCGCTTAGCGGTACGGCCGTGGTGCGCTAATCGGATAACTCCGTATACTCAAGTTCCTCGCATTTAAATCTTTTTTTGCCGATTGCGTTGCTTTGGATTGAGTTGCTGAGCAAGAAGTTTGCAGTCGCTTGGTGTGTGTTTGAGATAAACATGCGGTTTCCTGAAAGCCGTGTTACTATGCCAGAGCTCCTCTAACGCTTTAGGAGTAGTGAAACTCTCCTTCCCGTTCTGGCTGAACTTAAAATCATCGCGTTTCTTGGCTGCTCTCATGAATGAGGCAGGGCTTGCTCTAGAACATACGTGGATGAAAAGCCCCTAAAGAATACTCGTTCGGAATCCGCAGCGTTCTGCAGCCTTTTCTCCTAGGATGAAAGTTCGTTCGCTCGATCGCCTCGTTGGCGTTAAACTTGCCTCCGGGCATTAGCTAGTGTGCTTCAGGTTAGGCCAGTCCTTGAATTGTTAGGCTGTTAGCCGGAATTAATCCCCCATCGCTCCGTTTTTCCCCGTTTAGAACTCAGTTTTAATTACGACACTCACCTTGGTTGTATAGCTTTGTCTGGAGCCCGAAATGTAACGCGGTAGTTATATTGAGTTTAACGCTTGAGCGCTTTAAGGAGCTCAGGGTACCTTGGACAAGAGCTGTGATTCAAGTGTTTGGGTAGGATATCAGCATGACTGATAAAATGTTAGGTGAACGTAGGTTTTCTTAGAGCTACTTGGAAAAGGTATGCAAGTTTTATGTGAAACGGCTGCGGGACTGCAAGAAGAACCTTATGGTGCACAAATACAGGTTATCAAAAATGTTATTTTTGGATTTACAAATGCAACATTCACCTTCGTGATTAATACTGCCTTTTCAGTGAGTGTGTTTCTAAGGCAGCTACTGTTACTTTCACAGCAGCAGGTCGTCCAATCTGCGTTTGCTATTCACTCTGCAGTGTTTTAGCCAAACACACTTTCAGTAACTTGTTTCTAATTGTGAAACTTTCATTCTTAGTTTCTTTTACCTCTTTATATCTGAAAATGTTAATTTTTGCATAACGTTATCACAGCATATTCCTTACTGTCTTGTTGCCTAGTTCCTGACTTCGAGTTGTGAATGATTAACCGTGTAGAGGTATGTTCTGTCACTGTGTAGCCTCCTGTGTTAGTAGATGCTGCTAATTCCTGCCGCCTTTGGAATTTTCTCACTCCATTTAAGGTGCATTTAAATAAAACCTATTTCAAGCATTTTTTCCTAGTTAATTTACTAGTTTGCTCTTTATGTCCTCCTATCCCTAGTCTGCTGTAGAACTGTTAAATACCAGGAGAGTAGAAGGAGGACAGAATATTGGCTTGTTATCACAGTAGCCTAAGAGTTAATATAAGTATGTATTTGAAGGTTGTGTTTATTTGAAGACCTTTCATTGTCATGGGAAGCTTTGTAAAAATGAGCTTCTGCTTTTATACCGCTTAAAGTATACAAATACTTCAAGAAAAAGTATTTGTAGTAGTTGTAATAATAAACTAAATGGTACGATAGATGACTCAGTGGTTCTTTTGCATTGTGTTAAAGATAAGGTTTGGGTAAAGGTAGCTGTACAGAGATTGGTGTTTTCAAGTGGAAAACAGTCCTCTGTGCA